>NC_091126.1:123177703-124377703 GCF_040183065.1 Periplaneta americana
ATTTCTCTTGTAGTAATGTCGTCGAAACGAAGGCACCGCAAAAGAAAGAAGAATCTGTTTATTCCCATTGTTGCTGGAAACAAAGGAATTCCTGTTCCATTAGTTGTCCACAAATCTTTAGTGTTGAGTTTAGCTGACCTCAGTGCACCAGCAAAATATAACAGACCAAAAAGTGCTTTTATCTCAGTCTGATCAGTTATCGAAGCATCACGTTCGCGAACAAAGTTGTTTTGGATAGATCTGATGTAAATATTTGTGTACTTGACAATATCATCTATGATATTATCATCTATTAGACACGACCAGGTTTCTAGTGGTAACTTTGCTTGGCGAGCTTGTCCCTTACAGCCCGGAAGGTGAGTAACTATATTGCATGCTCTGGTCTTAACATTTCGAGGTGGTACACTCTTTCTCAAAGAAGTCCCGTTTTTACCTTTGTAAGTAGTAAACTGAGATAGTGGAGCATTGTCGTCACAGTCGTCATCACTACTCTCTGCTTCCTGTTCCTGTTCCTGTTCTGTATCCGTATTATGTTCACTTTCCGAAATATGATCATCTTCATCTTCCGATTCATCTTGAATAATTTCTTATTCGTCTTCTTCATCCAGCCAGCCTACTATTTGACGACTTTGTCTAGACTCTAAGTCCACTTTGAAATGTAAAATACAAATGGAACACTATCAAAATTATTCGCTACTACTGCTTCTTAAGCACACGTGCGGGATATTTCTTACCCGGTCTTTATATAAACATGTGTAAAATTTTGCAGCCACAAGAAAAGTAACTCAATCATATGTACAACAATGCACAAAGATCTGAAAGAAAGATACTGAAAACGCGGGATGAATTTAAAATTGATGGACAGTGTTGCCAACAAATAAAATAACGCCTGGGTATTTTTTACCCCAGCGCGTGTGCTTACAGGTTAAGGAGCACTTTCGGATCACTGGTTGTTAGATCCCGGTTTCTCAATGTTATGTTTTATTTAACAACGCTCGCAACTGCAGAGGTTATATCAGCGTCGCTGGATGTGCCGGGATTTTGTCCCGCAGGAGTTCTTTTACATGCCAGTAAATCTACTGACATGAGCCTGTCGCATTTAAGCACACTTAAATGCCATCGACCTCGCCCGGGATCGAACCCGCAACCTTGGGCATAGAAGGCCAGCGCTATACCAACTCACCAACCAGGTCGACTCCCGGTTTCTAAATGCCACCTTAAATGGTTTGGGAAGGTCTTTAGCCTCCACCACCTTAAGGACAAAATTGTCCCTGATTTGTACTCTAGTTAGATGTCCCTGAAGCCAGTTGCAGGACTCTTGATTCTCACAATGATAGATTAGAGCCCCATCTTGGTAGAGATTCACCAGATTGTGCCTCATCTATTTCCCTCAGGATCACCGCATGAATGTGCTTGATATCATCAGCTTCAAGCTTGTCATCAGGATAAGATACCCCAATGATGGCCATCTTGTATGAAGCCAAAGCTTCCCTATAAGAGACTCCAAGTTCAATGCCCCTATGTCTCTTAATAGATTTAGCTGTAACCGAAGGTGGTGTGTCTGTACTGGTCCTAGTTCTTTTGGAAGTCCCTGGGCCAGCTTGGCTCCCACTGCAGCTAGATTGAGGAGAGGGACCCAGTTGCGTAGTGCTCTCAGTTCCTTTCTCCTTGTCCCTAGCCCTTTTCAGTCTCCTTTTAGTTGCCCCTAATAACTTTTTAGTGCTCAGATGCAGCTGATTTATAGAAGAGGCAGTGATGCCCATTTTCTTGTCAGGTGATAGGTTTCCCTCAATTGGAGAGTCTCTGTCACGACTTTCTGTTTTAATATCTTTATGTACTACTTCCATTTGTAGTCCCACGAGTACCAGGGAAATAAAGGTAACCCAACACAGTGTCCCAATTGTATTGGTAGGCTAGATACTGCAGAGTTTCGTCTGGTGCCCTGCAGAGATCGTTGGCGACACTGTTATTTTAATACTCCAGTGCTATACAGCCCTCAGCACGATGCATTTACCTTTGGCTTGAGTAGACCGTCAGTTGGTAGAGCAGCTGGGTACGGACCAGAAGGTCCGGGGTTCGATCCCAGGTGGTAACAGGATTTTTTCTCGTTGTCAAACTTCCAGAACGGCCCTGAGATTCAATCAGCCTCCTATAAAATTGAGTACCGGGTCCTTCCCGGGGGTAAAAGGTGGTCAGAGCGTGGTGCCGATTACACAACCTCATTCTAGTGCCAAGGTCATGGAAAGCATGGGACTCTACCTCCATGCCCCCCAAGTGCCTTCATGGCATGTTACGGGGATACCTTTACCTTTACCTTGAGTAGACCAGAGCCCATGGTAGCAGTACTCCAGTTGGTAGACCCGCTGAGGTCCTCCAACTGGGAGTCCCTTCGGGTTGCATTTTGGATGGTAAACCCCTTTTTAGTCTGTTATCTCCACCGTGACCTCTCTAGTATGAGTAACTCTGCCAGTACAGCTCATGGTTTCATTGAATACACACAAGCCCTCCCCCCCCCCACCAACTTCAAGGTCATGCGAATAATTGGGGGGGGGTAGCTGATGTTAGTATAGGTATTTTAAAACTATAATAATAAAAAATCATCTTTCATACAATTATACTTTCAGAAATAACTAATTGCTCGTACATTTTTACAGAATAATTTTTTTTGTTCCAACCTTTTTTTTTTTTTTTTACTTATTAATGGATCTGCTATACACAGCAGAAAATTAAGAAGTTAAAATTGGCATGTAATGAAAACTAACTGTTAATCAGTGTTATTGCATCATATTGTATTACTATTTTAATTATTTAAGTAATCATTGTTAGGGGCTATTTACAAGTAGAACCAATGAAGACTAGTGAAAATCGCTTCTTCAGGAAATCTAAGTCTGTGCTTGCAACTCATACCGAATGTGGTGACAATTTAGGGAAGTGGTTGGACGAATGTGATTGATTTTATCACCGAAGGTGATAGTATTTTCTCTGATGATGGTGAAATTATTATGTGCCACCTACCCAAAATAAGAATGACTATGAGTAAGAGGTCTCTTTTGACTCCAATAAAATGAGTTAAGGTAAAAATAATGTTCAGGTTATGGACAGTGGACATTTTTTCAGACACTAGTGATTACTTCTTAGGTCGAGATGGAATAGTGTGGTAGAACTTCATCTCAAAGAGGATTAGTTGCATTACACAATATCTTGCTGAATGCTCCAGAACCAGTAAGATATGTAAGTATACTGCAAACCCCTGTGATGCAATTTTTTCTGTGACCAAATATATTTCATGAAATACTTCACTGCTCAAATCTCGAGTGTAGACATGCGAATGCAGGTAAAATCCTTGCAAGGACATTACAAACATAGAACTCTATGCTTTTATTGGGATCGGTTCTTCATGCTGAAACAGAGAAGAGCTGAGGTGTTTCTATAAGAGATTTTTGCTGATCTCTGTTCATATCGCTCTTATCATGCCAGCATGTCATTTGAATGATTTGAAACCATAAGAAAGTGTCTTCACTTTGATGATAGGCATACCCCAGATGAAAGACAGAAAACATTAATTAGCTGCATTCAGTTACGTCTGCAAATTATTCATCAATAACAGCAAGAAATCCCTCATTCCAGAAGCATTTATTACTATTCATGAACAACTGATTCCATTTCGCGGGTGCTGTGGATTTTTTTAATACATACTCAAGAAGCCAGCTAAGTACGGAATCAAGATAAATTGGTTGTGTGAATCACATAACTGGCTATGCAATTGATGGTAAAATTTATAGTGGAAAATCAACTGGTGGTACTCTGCAGAAAAACCTGGCAACAACCATGGTCTTAAAACTTACAGAAACGTATATGGATCTGCAAGGAACATATCTATGGACAACTACTTCACAAGTTTGTCTCTGACAGAAGAGTTACTATAAAAAATATAAAAGCAGTTGGTAGTCTGCGAATGAATAAGCCTGAAGTACCCATACACTTCCTTTCCAACAAAGGAAGAGAAATGCCTTCATCTGAATTCATATTCAAGAATGACACCACACTTGTTAGCTATGTACCCAAAAGAATTAAAGCTGTAATGTTGTAATGTACAATGCACTATGACAAAACCATTGATTCTGAAATCATAAAGATAAACCGGAAATCATCCTACAATATAAAAAAACTAAAGGAGAGGTGTTTGCCTGATGGATCAGAAAGTTAGAGTGTACATAGTGAAAAGAATCACTAAAAGATGGGTCCACTGCTGTGAAGTAAAGGTTAGCATGCCTGGCCGTGCAGTGAGCAGGCTCAGGTTCAAATCCTTACTGGGACAAGTTACTTGGTTGAGGTTTTTTCTGGGGTTTTCCCTCAACCCATTAAGAGCAAAAGCTGGGTAACTTTCAGTGCTGGACCCTGGATCATTTCGCCAGCATAATCAACTTCAACTCACTCAGATGCTGGAGGATAACCACAGCAGTTGATACAGCGTCGTAAAATAACCAATTGAAAAACTAAAAGATGGCCCTTGGTTTTTTTATTACAACATGCTTGACATTATTGCTTTGAATGCATAAAAATGGTGTATTCTAAATGACACCCATATTACCACAGTGGAATGTCTTACAAGAGTGGACTTTCTGAAAAAATTTGTCTTAGAACTTGTGAAACCACATATGCTCTGAGAATCAACTTTCCACAAATTAAGAATTCTTTGCTGGAGCCCCTAAGATTGCTCAAAGTCATCCTGGAGAGAGAAAGAAAAAGTGAACAAAATGCTGTTGAGCTTGCAATGACAAATAGATGTCATATTTGCCCTTCTAAAATCAGCCGGAAATCTTCAATGCAATGTGTAAAGTGCAAAAAAGCAATGTGTAAAGAACATTCTAATTTTGTGTATGACATGTGAAAACTGCTGTGTTAAACTTAATATCGTGTTAAAGATTCCTTTGATAGCCTCTCAAACTTTATTAGTACCACATGAAAAGTACAGCGTACATATTCTAATAATTGTTTGATGAAATGAAAACTTATACTCAGTCTTATTGTAATTTAACTAACACTAACTTTATTTTTGTTGTTATTAACTTTTGTGAAGTCTTTCTTTCCAGAAGTTGCTATAAATATTTTAGATCTGGAATGTCAAAGTCAATTCCATATCTATGGGAGACACATCATAGGTAAAAGTGTATGAGAATCCTTATTTGTATCAAAGGTTTAATATGTCCTAGTGATCTACAGCGTATGTTGAACAATGTTCACTACAAGTAGTAGTATTTTATTCAACATTGCTTTCAACAGCATCTCAGTTATACGTGGAGGAGAAATGGCAGACAAATATTGCATAAAGCCATCTAACTCATGTGATTATGAAACTCTTCAGAGATCTTTGAGCTGAAATTCAAACTATTAATATAAAAAATAGTCCTTAAAGTGATTGCAATTTTACCAGATAGATTCCTATACTTATTAAAAAGAGGAATGTGCAAGAATATGTATAGAGATCATAGCATTCATTTACTGCATAATTTAGAGTTTTTTTCTCTTTGTTTATATGATGGTGCATGATATCTGTTACATTTATACTGTCATATTTCATAGGTATACTGAGGGTTTGGTTCATAATGACTTTGTATCTGCAAATCTTGAAACTGAGTCAATGTACGTGTGTGGCATAATCATGTGCTTGAGGTTGTAACTTGCTCATTTCGATTAATATGATGTCATTGCCATTATGGTGCAAAAATCACTCCATATCTGGGTCAACTTTATTCTCAGTTCAGACAGGAGATTTATGTATTGTGTAATATGTTCTGTTGTCTATGTCGAGAGATAGTTTGCTTGTATGTTGTGTGCCTTACATTCTTCTAATGGCTTGAATAATTTTATGTTATGCATGTGGTAAACATTGTTCCCTGAGGTTGCGTAATTATTCCTATGTACTTATTTCGATTTATTAGTGATTTTTAATGGTGTGGCATTTATTTTGAGGTACATTTTCTCCGGTACAGATGGCAATGCGGTTGAGTGTTGCATCCAAGTCTTCTCTTGATGTTGGTATTGGTATTCTTGAGTGTGTATGTGTGCCATTTTATTTATCATACAATGTGTTTCATTACACAATGTATTACTACATGCATTGGTAATCGTATTAGCAGTTTATAAATATTTTTCTTAATTGTGTACAGTAGTGGCAAAAAATCCGGACCGACCCTTGTAGCTGATTTCAGAACCTTGTTCACTCCAGAGCGTTGGTGCATATTCCTTGGACCCAAAACCACCTGTGCATTTGAACAACAGCCACGCAGCTGGTTACTGTTTTCGTCTTCACTGAATGGCTCAAGTGCTTGGGGCGCGCTGCTATCGTGCAAAAGATCGCAGGCTCGATTCACGTGGCAGACAATTTTTTTTTAAGTATACAACAGTAATATTCATTGTCACAGCTCATGGACCTAATTTCATTTTAGTAAAACGAAATGTGGATTATTATTTGGCCTAAAAAAAAATAAAGATTTATTTGGAAGATGCATCTGGTCTTTCTCTAACAAAACAAAAAATATATTTTTAAAAAATTTACAAAAACAAAAAAAAAATAAAATAAAATAGGTTATTGAACTACTAATATTTTGTCTAATAGCCTTCAGCTTCTCTGACAGCTTCTTCTCGCCTAGGCATGGAATCGACGAGCCTCCGAAAATAGTCAAGATCCTGGACGATGTCCTTCCAGGTGTCAAGAACATGTTCCCAGAGCTCGTCACAATTCCGAGGTGGTCTGTCTGCAATCAGTTTGCACGTCCTTCCTTTTAGTCTGGCCCACGCATTTTTGATAACCTTCATATCAGGTGAAAGGGAAGGCAGAGCAATCTCTTCGATCTCTGGCCTCTCCGACAACCATCTCTGAATGCCCATCGATTTGTGTACTGCATAATTATCCTGCAGGAACAATAATGGTCCATCAGGATAACGTTCACGGGCGGAAGGGTAAAACACGTGCTGCAAAATATGAATATACTGATCTGTTTGCAGAGTCCCATCTATCCGCTGTAGCATTTCTGCTCCGTCTCGAGACATCCACCCCCAGAATTTGACGCTAATGCGCCCCTGCTTTGGGTTTGGAGCCACATAAGCACGACTGTGCCGTCGGTCAGCCTCGCGATAGGCATGAACAGGTCCTACGTAACTAGTCAAGATCTGGGATTCGTCGGGAAGATGACTCTTTCCCAATCGACCCCATCTAGACTGTTAGCATATGCCAGGCGGTCTATGGCTTGCACCTCTGTAAGAGTTTGTTTACGAGCAGCCCTATAATTCCTAATACCTGCAGCCTTAAGGCGATTGCCAACTGGTTTATGGCCTCCAGGGAATCGAGAGGCAGTTCGTAATTGACTTGCAGACATAAAAGGATTATGCTCACGAATTCGGAGCAAGGTCCTTTCCTCTCTTCCCGTTGAAACTCTCGGACGCCCAGATTCATGGCGTCTTTTAACTCCCCCAGTTTCTAGGTATCGACGAGCCCACCTCTTCGCAGTAGTTTTTGCCATTCCTAGCCTATCTGCAGCCTGAGATATGGAATATCCGTCATCTAGCAGAGCTGTCATTCTGATACTTGTACGTGTTTCTCTAGCAGTGGCCATTTTGAGGAGGATCTGTTCATAGCATTCTGTATCGACTACAAATTTGTGATAAGGTACAACATATAACGTGATTTATTAGCGAGTTTCTCAATCCAGTGATACTTAAATTAAATTAAGAGATGTAACGGAAACATTTGTTTTTACAAGTAATGCAAATTACGTGAAATTAGTTCTAAATTATAGCTACTCGTAGGATGTAGTCTCCTTTTAAATCACTTGTTGTATGACAGACTCTCAAGGAACGTTGGTTCTCAAGTGATTCCATAGCACAGTGACAGCATGATAGACTGGTAACTAAGACTTTCGTGGTTCGAAGGGTGCAAATAGCCATAGTAGCTGACGCGCCCTTCTTAAACCCTACTACTACTACTTTCGTGGTTCGAATCCTGCCTGGGAAGGAAACTTTTTTTTGTAGCTTATTCAAATTTATTCCCATTACTTTTCGATTGCAGCGATATTTTACTACTTAATTAATTTATTATTTCCAGAACATGAATTTTACCAGCTTATTTTCTAATAGCTATTGGATAAAATATTAGTAGTTCAATAGCCTATTTTATTTCATTATTTTTTGTATTGTTTGTAAAACTTTTTTTAATATGTTTTTTGTTTAGTTAGAGGAGGACCAGATGCATCTTTCAAATAAATCTTTATTTTTTAGGCCAAATAATAATCCACATTTTATTTTACTAAAATGAAATTAGGACCATAAGCTGTGACAATGAATATTACTGTCATATACTTAAAAAAAAAATGCCTGCCATGGGAATCGAATCTGCGACCGTGGTTTCGGGTGCAAGGTATATGCACTGATGCTCTGGAGTGAACAAGGCTCTGAAATCAGCTACAAGGGTCGTCCGGTTTTTTTTGCCACTACTGGCACTGCCACTGGCTATGTCAGCAGTCGAAACTACAACAATTTCAATAGATTGCTCGCTAGCTTGTGAATGCAGGCGTGGCATGTGCAGTGACTCATTTTGGGGCGTTTGATTATTCCGTTGGTCTGGTTTTTTTGCCACTACTGTAAAATGCAATAATCATAGTTAATATTTTAAAAGTTCGGACAATTTTATAGTTTATATTGATAAATAATACTGTTATAGTCAAGAAAATTAAACATAAACACATTGCCTACAGTACGGAACTCTTATCATTTGATATCAGTAACACTATTTCTGAATTACAGAAATACTAAATACTGTAACAATAGTTGAGGAAAGAAAAAAAATATACATACCCTGACCACATATAAGAAAATAACAGATATTACAGAAACATTCACTAAACAAAACTATTTCCCATACAGTACCGAATACTAGCCCTATATACAAACTGAGGGACTAAAGATCACCAATATCCACTATAGTTATAAGCGGCGGAGATACTCATACCTAACATAGAACGCACACATAATATTAAATAATGAATAGAATAAATGTAGATCCTACATATTAATGTTGGTCTAAGTTAGATAGAAAATACTCTATCAGTTTATGAATAATATAGGCCTACATTCCTTATCAAAATAGATACTTCTTAAAATATTACAGCAACAAAAGGTCATAATTAAGAGCACACACACACACAGCACTCATGCACGCACAAGCACACACATGATGATAATTAAAAAAATCGAACACAAAGAAACAATAAAGCCATTACAAATATTTCACAATAGTGAATAATCAAACATAAGTAATAAGAAATTTACAAACATACAACACACAAATAATGAATACTTAATTCACCATTAAACTTAAATTCAAATGTCGTCACCTCCCTCTACCTCCACCCACAGAAGGCACTGATCCATAATATAAAAGATCGAAGCAGCAAGACCACTTACAACGAAGTATATCACTTCAAAATGGCCGTAATTAAGGTGCAATAGTTTTTTAACATATCTTGACACTTTGAAGTTTGAAACGTTTTCAATTTTTATCAAATTTTACATTGAAAGTGTTATAAAGTGAGTTGTAATCGAGAGGTGACATAATATTAATATTTATAATCAAACCACTTTTATCTCTATCATTGTTGAAAATCTATTACTTTAATGTTATAAACCTCATAAATCTTCTAAATCAGCGGTTCCCAAACTTTTTCTGCCACGGAGCCCTTTTTGAAGCAAAAGTTTCTGGTGGAGCCCCAAGAAATGTTTACTTTTTAGTTTTATCTGTCTACGTTCTATGAAGTATATTTCACACTATACATAAACGGAAGTATGAATATGAATATATATAAGGAAACAATAGTAAAAAAGTACTGGATATAATTTATTTAAATCTACAAAATGATATTAACAAGTAGTTAAGATATTTAAAAAATGTTACACTGTTACATGTACATCCGAAGTTAATGTGAAGAATGTGCTTGTTTCTTGCGACAGAGTTTGTCAATGTCCGGTGTCATAAAAGTCAGTTGAAGATGTATATAGTCTTCTGTGTCCAAACAAGTTCGATATTTTGTTTTTGTAACCGTGTACCTCGAAAAGGTACACAGTACCAAAAGGCAGTGAGAGAAATTTAGCTTTTGAACTTAATATCAAAAGATCCTCCCCTAACTTAGCCCAAAATTTGGGAAATGGTTTGCTTTTAAATTATGCCTGACAGTGGCTGTTCGAAACCATATCTATAAGGACCTCATATCTCAAGCAGTACAATCCACTCATATTTCTTTAGAATCGATTCCCGAGTTTCCTTTGGAAAGTATGAATTGATATTTTGAAGCAAATTGTCAAGGTGTTCTTTCATTATTGCTATGAATGAGACATTCATTGTTATGTCATTTTCTTCTATAAAGTTTGAAGTCAATGAAAAACATAAGATCCTTATTGTCGACGCTTTCTATGTAGAACGCTATCTTTTTCTTCTTCAGTGCGACAATTTCGTCATCAGCATCGAATATAGTCTTCCGTTTACCTTGTATGTATGTGCTGAATTCATTTTTGAAAAATGTCTGCCAAGTAACATAATTTGTACAACCATTCCTGATCATTCAAATAATCTGCTAGCAAACTGTTCTGGTAATTCAAAAGTGAAGAAAATTCCGTTCGAAGTTCATGTAATTGGGACAACACTTTACCGCGCGACAACCATCGCACTTCTGTGTGTAATATTACTAACAATGACTTGTGTATACTACCCATATCTTCCCACAGGATTTTAAGTAGCCTACACTGCAGAGGTCGTGCCTTAACAAAGTTGATAATTTTGACGGCGTTGTCTAGTACCTGCTTTAATAACGCTGGCATTTTTTCGTTGCGAGGGCATGTTGGTGTAGTACACAGTGACTACTTGTGCAGTTTTTAAAACTTTCTTGATCCTTGGAATAGCGCCAGCAACAGGACCTACCATGGCCTTTGCGCCGTCTGTGCACACATCAATGCAATTGTCCCACAATATCGAGTTTTCAATGAAGAAGGAAAAAATTCAATATCGCTTGTAGAGGATGGCAATGGCTGCAGAACAAAATATTCATGAAAAAACCTGAAAATTAATATCGCACAAACATCATTAACATAGCTAATCCGGCAAAGACCGTGGATTTGTCAAGTTGTAACGAAAATTTCGTTTAAATGATATGGGAAATCATGATATTTTTTACGTCTTTTCATATATTCTGGATTCGATTATGCACAGTGTTATTTGATAAGGGCACACTGAAAATCAAGTTATGCAGTTTTCTCGTCCACCATGCACTTCACTACCTTCACTAATAGTGGTTTCATAAGAGTTTCAGCAAGGGTGAGGTTTACCAGCAAGAGCCTGGTCATGACTAACCAAGTACGACGTTTTCAGTGCTTTCTTGTTGTTTGTTTTTACACGAGGTGAAATTTTGTCTGAACTGCATGGAGTTCGTCCGTCACTTTTTCTTTCGAAGTAGTCTGCAGTTTTATTTGTGAATTTTTTAATTGAGAAATGCATCTACGCTTGGCAGGGAACATGGAACTATTGGGAAAAACTTTGTTACATATCACACACTGTGGACGTTCATCAGCAAACTCAGTGAATCCCGTGTCCAAATATAAATCACAATATTTTCGTTTGTTACTTTCAATACCTCTACACTATGCATTGTAGACTCTGAGACAGGATCATGTTCAACATATTCCGAACTCAATTCCCAGGAATTCGCACTATCTTCTTTGAAAGTATGATTATAGCTGTTGTTATCTCCCTTTGACTGAGCACTGGTTGATGGCTAATGACACTTAGGTCTTAGGGAGCCCGTCTTAAGCCACAGTTCCAGTTCAACGAAAGTTTAGCTAACACATCTGCTATCAAATTAACATGCAGACAACAGTCAATAGATTGTAGATTCCACGTACCATGAATAACAAACGCTGCCTGCCCAGTATATAAAAAATAAAATAAATTTCGAGAATAATTGAGTACTTGGCAAGCAAGAAAGATCGAGATAGTTCCAGTGACGAGTAGATCTAGTATTAATGCTTCCATGTAGCAAGAAGAACGCAAACTACTTTCTCAGAAAGTATTTTTCGCTTGATGGAAGTAGTTTCTCTTTTCCCGCTAGAGACTAAATGGAAGCAGCAATTTTTGTCATCTTCATAACTTCCGCGGACGGAGCCCCTGAGAATCATTCGTGGAGCCCTAAGGGCTCCGTGGAGCACACTTTGGGAACCGCTGCTCTAAATAAATAGTATTAATAAATTTCCGATATTCATTAATAAACTTTCCTATTAGTTCTGTTTCATTTACAGGCCATGCGCACATGCACAAGGGGGGTTAGTGCGCTTGTGCCCTTGCTCCCCCTTCTTCTTTATATATATACTGTATATATCTGTATTGATAATATATTCTATATTCGCTCTGGCTGCATTGAAGAATATGGGTCTTAGTGGATCTCCTTGAAGAACACAGTTGGTTTGCCCTATTTCTTCTGAAGTGCTTACACTATTGTCTATTATGATATTATTCCATCTAAGCATATCCATTATCCTGGTGATATAATAATTTCTTCCTATCATTGTTTCCAGGTTATTAGTTAAAAATCTCTGACTGACTATGTTGAAAGCCTTAGTGTATTTCATGAAGACTGTATATAGATATCCTTTGCCATGTTTCAAGACATCTGTAATGTCCATTTGTAGGTACTGTACTGCTTGCGTCATAGACCTTCTATGTTTGAATAGGAACTGTGAGGCTGGGAACACTGGTTCAACCAATTGAGATAATTGTTTGGTTATGATTTTCATGGGAAATTTGAATAAGGTGCTTTTAAAAGTGATGCCTCTATAGGAGATTGTGTTTCCTGCATTCACCTTTCCACAGTATTTTGATTCTTAAGGATCCCCAGCTGGTGGCAATCTCTTCCTGGTGTAGACATTAATTCATTAATATGGTCGATGTTTCAATCAACTTGGGAGCAGTTTTCGTTTAGTGTTCATTGCATGTCAGGTCTGAGGCTGGCGCTTTATATTTTGCATTTCTTATTGTCTCTGCAATATTTTACTTGATAGTTAGTTCAAAGTTCTCAGGTGCTGAGTAATCCATGTGCAGCCTTGATTCCCTTTCACAAAGAATGGTGCAATGCTGAGATCTTTTACCCACGTTTTCACTGGTATATTTCTCAGGAATCGTGAATTTTTCTGTCTGAGTGCCATAAATGGTTCACTTTTTTCCTCTGCTATTATGGTTATTTCTTCTTCAGATGGTAGGCTCCTTTGGCTTCCTTTAAGTCTTCCTCTGTTCCCTTCTCATCTAATTTTAGTGAAGTAGGGTAGCATCTGTTGTAGTTGTCGTTACTATGTATACCACATCTAATGCTAGTTTCCTATTGGCATAACACTGAACATTGAACTATGGTTTAGCCATTCTTCTATTCATTACTTCTATGGGGATGGCTGCTGTGACATATCCATTGAGTTGTATCTGTGCTATATTGATGTCACCGTTGTGGGTGGTCTGCAATGCATTTGACAGATCGACTCCTGGTATCTTTGATGTATTTAGC
This sequence comes from Periplaneta americana, assembly GCF_040183065.1. Classification (NCBI taxonomy): domain Eukaryota; kingdom Metazoa; phylum Arthropoda; class Insecta; order Blattodea; family Blattidae; genus Periplaneta; species Periplaneta americana. Next base: position 123,191,296 of record NC_091126.1, read on the forward strand.
ATTCTGGAAATGTTTGTTCAGCACATTGTGTTGATGTCCTTGTTCTTTTGCATACTTATTATTGTTTCCATCAGTAGGTGTTTTCTTATGGCAACACTGCTCATTATGCTCTTGGAAGTGGTTTTTAATTCATCATTGAACAATACCAGATCATTCATACTGCTGCCATTGTAACTGTAATAGGTTTTTCGGTTTCTTTGTGTACAGGGGATGGCTATTTTTCTACTTATTCGAATACCATAGCAGTTCTATTTGATGCAGCAGTTAGTCACCAGTTAGTATTAGCATTTCCGAGTTTGGTAACCTAGATCAATGCTGCTCCTATTTCTTCTGTAATGTTTCTTGTCAGGTCCGAAGAGAAGTATATACATATTGCTGAGGAGTGACTGGCTCTGGCTCAGAGGACACAGTGACACTTATGGTTGATTTCAAATGGTGATAATTTTTGCTTTTAGGAGGACTGATATTTTTCCTTTTGTTCCATTCACATTATCTTGATTTGCAAGGCTTTTGATAAAACAGAACTCATAATTGACCTGAAAAGCCACTGATATCATGAATAAATCATGTTTGTGAAAAGATTGTAGTAGAAGTGACATTACATTTCTACATCCTTAGGAGCTCCGAAACAAAACCCGTTAAGTCCACAAATCATAAATTTTCAGGAAAGACGAAAAACTTCTACCGCTTAAACTTGTGCATAAAAAAATTAAAAGAAACCACTGTTGTAAAAAGGACTCTTTCTTGATAACAAAATGACTAGCGCTGAAAATCGGTTGCATCTAAATTAGGAATAATCGCAACTTAAAAAAAATTATCGGATGGACTTAAATTGTTTTGTTCCATACGTGTGGACAAAACGGTTTTTGAAACAGAAGCTAACAAAATACAAGTATGGACTTTAGGATATCAAGTTTACTAAAGCAAAATTAACTGTTACCAGTACATGTTACAGTAATTGTTAATGAATTAATGGTCCAAAATTTATTACTATTATGTTTTATACATCTTCACAACCAAATCAAAACACAAAAGAAAATGCTATATTATTCCAAAACCTTCTTCCTTATCAAGACAATCACATCTTTCATTTTCCTCTTCATTCTGTGTCATTTTTCTGATAATCAACAATGTTTGCGTAAAACTGTAGTTTTGACATGTTCCTCCACACATCTCCAAATCTTTGTTTCAACAAACAGTCCATAACAGCCTTCTTTGCAGTTTTTACATTACCTGGGCAAAATGGTATATTCAAGGGCTGAGTTACATCTTTCACATGACACCCTCTCTTTAACAATGATTTCGAATGTTTAGAATGATCATGTCGATATGACACATTCATTGCTACATTTACATCCGTTTTACCTGCCTTTATTTTCTTCATCAGATGTATCGTTTTCATAGTGCTGATCCCTTCCAGCTTATGAACTTTGGAGGTAAATGCCTTGAAGTCTTGAACTTTCTACTCTATCCCCAGAACGGAAACTTTGTCCACATTACGACAGAAATTGTGGTAGTCTTTAGACATAAATATTTCAGAGTGCCTTCGGAATGCTTTTTCTATTATTCCAAAGGCCCTACCTGTTAGGAGGATATGAATGGCCTCGACCAGGAAAAGTCATACATATATCTTTCACAGATTGCGGTGATTTTTGCAGAAGCCACCACTAGAGAGCATGTACAAGAACGGAATTTCGATTTTGGCCTCCACGCCCGTCTGGAACTAGCCTTTTAGTGGAGACAGCTTCATCAAAATTCTGTTTGCTAAGAAAATTTGTAAGAGCTGAAACTACTTCTTTTGCTTCTCGGCTTCCATGATTTTCAGTTCAGCAGTAAAAGCTAGGGGATTTGTTCTCAACATCTGTAATACAGAATGCGCAGAAACTAATCTGTCTAACATACTTATTGGTAGTGTCGGCCACGATTGAACCTGTTGTAAATCGAAACAAAGTGTGTGAGAATTTTTTGGAGTTTCTTTCAACATTTTGTAGAATTTCTTTGCTCTGATTTTGTGGGCGATAAGTGCAGCACGAGTTTCTTCCTTTTTCTTACCACTGACGGATGATTGCACTTCATGATTCATTCTTGCACAATATCTACCTGTATCGGTAACAGGTGTACCAAACTCCAAATTGAATTCAGTGGAAAAGATGTTCTAAAAGAACCACCATTTTACTTTCAAAGAGTCTGACACACTGGAATTATAAATTTTGTGTAGTTTGCTTATACAGTACTGAGATATGAAAGAAGGTACAATCTCCTACTTTTTTCGTGAGCGTAGTGGCTTTCGCATGCTTTCAAGTTTGATATAAATGTACAGTAATAACAGATCGTCTCTTTTTGAGGCCGTTTTGACCTACGATCGTCACCCATTCTTTCCTTACTGGGCTTTCCACCCAGTGTGTTGGATGCTATAATGTTAATAATAATAATAATAATAATAATAATAATAATAATAATAATATATTTTTTAATCTGGTTATAGTCGCTGTAACAACTTGGTTATATCGCGACATAACCACTTGTAACGTTGAATTGAGTATCTTTAGGGTAATATCTTTGATGTGCTGTGGATTTTAGAAACTTAAAATCCACCACCTGGGCCGGGTTTGACCACGCACCCTTTGAGTTCATTGGCAGGCACGCTACCAATGTGCTACCCAGGTCGGAAATAATATTATTTTTTGAGATGCTTACAAATGCATAAATTATTATGTACGCTATCATGAACATGATTACTACATTCAAAAACCCTCTTACCATATATTTTACAACAAGACTGTTCAATTTTTCGAAATCATGTTTTCGTTGATGTCGCCTCTTCGTGGATGAAACAGATATCAATGAAGCAAGAAGCCTGTCTTATTTCACTTTGTTGTAATGTGCATAAACCCTTTTTCTGGACTTTATAAAACTATATGCGGGGATCGAACAGCATTTAAAGCACCCTTCCTTGTGACTACCGGAAGGTTCAAATTCCATGATACCATAATCCTTATCATTATAATATCTAGAATAAAATTGTGGAGTCGTATATCCATGACATTTTTACGAACAATTTAACTCAGGACCACATTGTTTTTATTTAATTTACAGTGGAGATTTAATTAAATATTGTACCTGGCTTCATATTCTTTCTTTCGCCTTGTCTCCGACATTCTTTTCCTCTTTCTGGACCCTGAAGATCCATCTAAGACAAACACACTTCCCTCCATGGCACCTACTACTAGAACACTATTGCGAGACTGACTTATTTTCTACGAATACAATTTTATTCTCCTGCTTAAATTATTAAAAATGTGTGATTTATACACCAACAATGATGCCATTACAGTAACATTGATATGCCTCCAGCAGCAGATGCAGCTGCAACAATGAATTAATAAAATTATTAATATTACGTGGCTGCACAATAAACAGAAGTCTGAGTCTGTTGACTTAACGGGGTTTGTTCCGACTGGAGCGGTGGACTGAATGGATTATGAAACAAACACTCGATTTCGACCGCATTTTTAACAGGGACGCAGTGGAGTGAGAACCGAATAGAGACTGTAGATCGATGTAGGCCATTTCGTAGAGTAAGAATCTGTTTCAAACTCATTTTTGATCGGAGGTGGACTTAATGGGTTTTGTTTTGGAGTTCCTCAAATATGCCCGAATTGAGCTGTTATGAAATTGGTTTATGCAGTTGTATTTCTACGAATTTGGGGTGACGAAAAATGCATTGTTGTACCAGAATGTCCCTTGGCCAGATATCAGGCACTTTGACCACTTCTTTGTAGTTAAAGAAAATACCAAGTTTGAAGGTTTTTTTTTTTTGTTCCTTTTTTTTTTTTTTCAATTAATTCGAATGAAGTTTCTAAGTTACCTCCCACATCTGTGAGATGGTGTTTCTGCATCAGTTGGGTGGAGTATTCCAATAATCACACATTTGGGTCTGCTGCTTTTAGGTTGCAGGTGTTGGCACGTATATTTCCCTGGATATGTGCTGTCTGTGGGGTCGTCTTGTTATTTACGACCAAGCTACTGGATTTGCTCCATTTTCTTATTTTTGAGTGATTGGGGCTCTTTCTTTGTTCCTTTTTACATTCTCTTCGGTTCATGTCCTCTTCTTCTGATTGACTGCTTAGATTTCCAGAGTTATTCTTGTGGTGGAAGTGTTTTGTATTGTTGACGTTTTGTGTCTTTAGTGAGTTTGGAGGTCTTCCTTTGATTACTGAGGTTCTCTGGATGTGTAGGTCTAGTTCGGATTTTATTGCTGTGTATTTCTTCGTTCACTGTCTTTCCCATGTAGGTTGGCATGGTGTCTAAGATTGATTACATTAATTCTTGTGTAGGTCTCAATAGTATTGACTCTTAAAATTCTCCCATATTTATTATTTTGGGTATGCATTCCGTGCAGAGCCATGTGAGCTTGCTGTTTGTCTTTATGATGTTATATCACCTCTGGAGAGTCTGTTGTCATATTTTGCCGTTTTCACATCCTATTGAGAATTCTTTGTTGTTGACTGTCTTATGGTGCACTGGACATCTTGCATGATGTTTCTTGTATGGCCTTTCTCTGTAGTAACATGTGCTTTTTTTCTGTGACATATTTGATATTCATTAATTTTGCAATACTCTCTATTCTCCTCTGAACTGTGTGTAGAAGTGTTTAGTGCCTGGTATTACCAGGATGGTTGAATTTTCACTTGTATTTTTTTATTATTATTATTATTTAGTTAGATAGATAGATAGATAGATAGATAGATAGATAGATAGGTAGGTAGGTAGGTAGGTAGGTAGGTAGGTAGGTAGGTAGGTAGGTAGGTAGGTAGGTAGGTAGGTAGGTAGGTAGGTAGGTAGGTAGGTAGATAGATAGATAGATAGATAGATAGATAGATAGATAGATAGATAGATAGATAGATAGATAGATAGATAAAACTTTATTGTCGATGGCATAATGTATGCATAGACATAGTCAAATATATACAATTACAATTTAATGTAAAATAAGTCAAATATATATAAAAGAAAAAAAACATTATTCATTTCAATGGCCCATGCATGCATCCTCAAGACTGTAGGGACACAATTTTATTAATTTCGTTTTTATATAATTCTTAAATTTCAGAGAATTTTTTGTATATTTGATGTCATCAGGCAAACTGTTGTATATTTTAATACCAAAGACCATATATGTTCTACTAGTGTTTGTAAGATGGTGAACTGGAATAGTTAAACTATTTTTGTTACGAGTGTCGTAGGTATGGAAATCACAATTTTGATGAAAATCAGACAGATTTTTATAAATTAGTAGTAAAACATTAAAAATGTATAAACCATAAACAGTAAGAATATTATATTGTAAAAAATGTTCCCTACAAGAGGTCCTACTGTCAACACCCGCTATGCATCTGACAATACGCTTTTGAGCAATAAATATATCATTCAGCATGGTTCCAGATCCCCAAAAACAAATACCATATGAAAGCCTAGACTCGACGTGTGCGAAATAATAAGACATTAATACATCGTGATTTATTATCGTCCTCAAAATTCTGATTTGATAACAAATGCTATTGACCTTAGAAATTAAACTTGTGCAATGGGGTCGCCAAGACAAACAATCATCAAATGTAATGCCCAAGAATTTAGTAGTTTCCCATTTACATAAGTATTGATCTTGAATAGAAATATTGATGTCCTTCAAATTTCGCTTTTGAGAATTGTGAAAGTAAATATATCCGGTCTTATTAACATTTAAGTGAAGCAGATTGCTATCAAACCATGTTTTGAGATCTTTTAACAGGTCACAACAGGTTGTCTCTAAATCCAGTTCCTCACCATCTTTTACAATGACAGAAGTATCATCAGCATACATACACATAAAATGATTTCTTACATACATGGGTAAATCGTTTACATATAAAAGAAACAATACAGGGCCCAGAACAGAGCCCTGAGGAACACCCACATCAATATGTACATTCTTGGATCTATATTTATGTGTAAAATTATTTATTTTATGATCCTTGTGTAGTATTTCCACATATTGATATCTGTTTTGAAGATAAGAGGCAAACCATTTTAAAACTATCCCACGAATACCATATCTTTCAAGCTTAGCCAGAAGAAGGTTATGATTCACACAATCGAAAGCTCTGCTAAGATCGCAAAAAATTCCAACAGGAGGCTTACCATTATCAAGAGCAGACGTAATTTCATTGAATACGCTATAGATTGCAGTATTGGTGGACTTTGAGGGTCTGAAACCATACTGATTATTGACTAAAATATTAAAACGATCCAGGTACTTGAGTAGTCTGTCTAGCATGCAATATTCAAAAACCTTAGAAATAGTATTACCAATTGCAATGGGTCTATAATTTTCCACTTTCAATTTATCAGATTTTTTAAAGACTGGAATAACTTTATTAAGTTTTAATTCATTTGGAAATATACCTGAACAAAAAGACATGTTAATAAGGTATGTAAGTGGTTTAATTATAAACTCACTACCTGTAATAATTAACATAGAAGGAAACTCATCAGGGCCGGATGAGAATTTACGTTTAAGTTTAGTTTTTATAATTTTATGAACTTCGGACTCTGAAAACTCACTCAAATACATGGATTTGTCAGTAGACTTAAAATTACTAGCATTATGTTCAAAATTAGAACCATTTAAGTGAGAGATAACTTGTGCTGGTGCATCTTTAAAAAAATTGTTGAAATTATCAACTATATCTTGAGGATTTTTCGTGATAACATCATCAATTTTCAGAGAAATATTTTCATGTATATTTTGACGATTTGTTACCTTTCTGATTATTTTCCAAGCCATACTACCTTTATTCAGTGCATTATCCAACATATTACTGTAGTAATGTCGTTTGGTGTTATTAACCAATATTCTATGGTTACGCTTAGCATTTTTATAAACAATATCACATTCCGGATAAACTTTAGATAGAAAAAATAATTTCTTAAGATACATGCTTGAATATTTAACTTCGTTGTTAACCCAGTATCTAGAGGATTCAGAAGATTTACAGAATTTGACAGGAAAACATATGTTAAAATAATACATTAATACATTATAAAAATAACTAAATTTATCATAGAAATGTGATAGTTCAAAGACATCTATCCAATCCTCTCCAGCCACCATATTTAAAAATTTCTCACAATTGGTTAAATTAAAAATTCTTTTAGGATATACAGAATTATTTCTAAATACATCATTACAATAAAATTCATATAAAATAGTACGATGATCAGAAAACGTATTGTCGATGACACAGCAGGTGTCCCTAGCATCAATCTTGGTAAAAATATTATCGATCGTAGTAGCGCTATTTTCGGAAACACGCGTAGACCATTGAACTCTATGCGTAAGGCCAAAGACAGATAACAAGTTACTAAAATCAATAAAATCTTTTGAGGGCTGATAACAATTCAAGTTAAAATCTCCACATAAAATAATATTTACAGTTGGTGTATATACTTTATAGTATCTATTCTTCATTGCATTAGTCACAGCTACAACAGGATTCCAAACCTTCCTTTTCCTGGAAATGTATTAAAACTCTCAACTTGCACAGCAATAAATTTGATCATTTGCATTATAAACTTAGAATTTGCATAAATGTAAAATATTTATCATTGTCATTTATATTGGGATAAATTTCAGAAAACAGATACCTTCGTTTCCCTCTTACTCCAAAATTTCAACCTTGTGCACACAAAATAAATTATTGGCACTGAAAAGTGCCTTTTCGTAAGCATGATGAGGCACATTCGATGAACACAGACAGATCTGCTGTTTTTAGTATTTTAAGATAATTGTTGTTAGTGAGGTATCCATATACTGAAATTTTCCCTTATATTGTTTTATTATTGTGACCTTATGCTAACATGTTATTGGCTAGCTTACTTACAAATGGCTTTTAAGGAACCCAGAGATTCATTGCCACCTTCACATAAGCCTGCCATCGGTCCCTATCCTGAGGAAGGTTAATTCAGACCCTACCATATTACCCTACCTCCCTCAAATCCATTTGAATATTATTTTCCTATCTACATCTCGGCCTCCCAAAGGTCTTTCAACTAACACTATATATGCATTTCTAGATTCAGCCATATGTGCTGCATGCCCTGCCCATCTTAAACGTCTAGATTTAATGTTCCTAAGGACCAGTTTCACCAAATCTCTCGTTACCCGAGATTAGTTAAATGTGAGTAAGTTTTACTCTCTGCTTTTAACCTAAGGGTAGTGATTTTGAGTGTCACCAGCACATTTTTAATCTCAATTAGTTACTCTGAGATTTATTCTGAAAATCTTGTTGGTTGTTGAATTTCTCATACTTTGCGGTGACCCGAAGTATTAAAATAAGACCATTAGTCAATTTTATCTTTCTATTATTCTAGTAGTGTGTGTGGTTTGAATGTTGGAGGTGTAATAAAAAAAGTGCTAGAAAAATGGAATAAAATGCAAGCTTGCTTAAAAGAGAAAGAGAGCACCAAATAGGCTACAATCTGAAGAAAAAAAAAAAACAAGTTGTTGGACCTAGTTGAAGCTTATTTTTCTATGTAATAGAAAATAAAAAAACAGACAGCGTGACCATGCAGCAGAAAATTGCTGCATGGGAACGCCTCAGGGTTGAATATAATTCAGAAAACAGTTTTGCCTACCGCTCTGTGGAAAATCTAAAATCTGCGTGGGGGGGAATATTAAAAAAAGATGCAAATGCAAGGGTAGAGTCCTTCAAAACAGGTACGTTCATACTTATAAATGTTTTCATCAGAACAAGTGCCATAAATGCAGTACAATTTTACAGGCTTTGTATTTTGTTTATCTGCTAACAGGTGGTGGCCCATAAAAAAAACATAAAATAGGACCCTTACCTCGAAAGGGTCCTTTCAATGTTACAAACTGCTGCATCAGACCATATAAATCCGTTTGACTCTGATGCAGCAATGATGCAGACAGTAAAGGGTAGTGTGAGTAAACCTACTTATAACACTGATACCTCAGTGATGCAGACAGTAGAGGGTAGGTATAGCTATATTATTTTCTATCAACAAAATCTGTCGTAATTGATGTTTTTCAGTAGCATATAATAATTATGTGGTACCGGTATTGTATCTTATGTATGTCATGTTCTTATTATAGCAGAAGACATCACTGTCTGCATTGAAGAAATGAACTATGAACAGGGTAATGTGGTATGCACTACAAAATTTGAGTTCTAGAGATTTTAATTTTTGCTTTCCAATTTTATGTAAAGCTTCATTACTTATCAGTTAGTTCAAATTTTGGCTAAATTAGCGCTGAGGTAGTTCCCTTTGTATTCTGCTTATAGATCTTTCATATACGAATCTGTGACAGGTTACATTTGGTTAGTTTAGGTTTTTGTTATGCTGTGCATATACGATAAATTGCATTTCCACAAAGAAAATCTCCTATAAATCCAACGATTTTCACTTCAGAAATCACCATAACTACCTCAGCACTAGTTTCACCCAAGTTTTTAACGTTGGAAGTCTACAGCAGTATTTCCTAACCCTTTTCAGTCCATACTTCCCATTGAATGACCAGTGAAACTTCGGTATTTTCTCATACTTCACACGGGAGACAAATGTACTTGAATCATTTTCACATTCCTCAGCCTCACGTCACTTAGCTCTCCCCTCAACTAACTCAAACTTGTCACATACTTTGGCCCCATGTCACTTAGATATCCCCACATTTAACCTACTAATCCATAACGAAACGTCCCGTGACATGTGGGGAAGTATCAAAGATTGACCAAATGGCCTAACAAACCTTGGGCTTTCTACTGATCATTAGGAAATGTTAGATTTTTTTTTTGATTCTCCAGTAGGTCATTGCATGAGAATATAGAGAAAATGATTTTCTTAATTTCCGAGATACACCCCTTCCATGTTGTTTCACCTGATAAAATATGAGTGTATACAGTACCAAGTTTTAGGTAATTTGGTCATGTCTTGACCCCCGCCCAACATGGCTGACTAACAAGACATTCTTTTCTAATAGTAAAATAATGAGAAAATGTAATATTAAATGTTTCTCTTTTAACGCAGTTCATTATACAATACTGTAAATCCACATATATATTAATTAACAAGTACTTTAATTAAATCTTGACCTCAGCTATATAATATCCATATCAAATCAATATATTTACTGAATTTAAGGTTTGTTAGAGGCTGCAGTTAACATCTTTAATGTCTCTTTTTTTATAGTTTGAAATTTGTTTGCCATGATATTCAACCACTTGCAATAAGTATTGTACTATTTTTGAGTTTCGTCATTGGTAACACTAGTTGAGAAGTCTTGAATCACCTTCATGGCCCATTCAGAAAGATCATTCACCACTTTGAAATACTGTACATATGCCTCAGCTTCTTGATAATTGTGATCAAGATGCTGTTGGCTAACGAATTTTTCAAGCCATTGGACCTCAACATCGATGCTGTGAAAAAAGAACCAGGATTTATGGCCAATAAGAGATGAGAGTTTCGTACTGTGGTTCAGGATTGGAAATGTTGGAATGCCCCTCTCAAATTCTTTTGGTCGCAGAAAACGAAATAATGTCCTAGCAATTTGCTGCTGTTCCGAATTAGTAACTCTGAAAATAGGGAGAACACAGCACATTCTTTGGTTAAATACCACAAGTGTCTTTCCATGGCTTGTATGGCTACATTAGCAACTTGATGATTGTGCTTGTGGTATTTGATCAAGTCATGTCACAGCTTCAGATCATTGTAGACTGCATCGGCAACATTGGATGAAGAGAACAATTTTTCAACATAGAATAGTGCATTGAATTTGTATAGTGCATCTAATTTATCGATCATGATATCATATCCTGCTTGAGCACTGAAAGCAAACATCTTTGCTGGATACAAAATGGACGACATCCATCGACCAATGTGAGCTGCTCCAGGTTTCAGCTAGTGTATTCCTCATTCAGGTGTTTCTCCCAGAATTAACATCAGCTCAGCACACTCCCGATAATCAGCATGAGGTAATAAGTTATTTCTATTTGGGGTGGAAAGTATTCTCTTCAGTGATTGAATTGTATTTTCCATTATGAGTTTCAGTGACCTGTTCTTGATTTGTATGGTCTTCAATTTTTCTTCTGTATGGATGGTTTTCCAAATAGAGTCCCTGAATTGAATGAAATTGTCATTTTCAGGACCTGATGTTTTACCTAACAACGTCTTGTGAACTGAACATAAGATTCTCTCAATTTTTTGTCCAGTACTTTTCGAGCTGTACACATGCTCCGATTTTCCATCCTGAGTTTGACGTTGTAGTGTCAAAAACGAGGGATCTCACGTTATCAGAGAGCTCCCATTCATTTGCATGACTTAAAGTAGCTCTTGCTTGTTCTGTACCTGTTGTGTTTGTAATTACCAGAATACCAAGAAGTTTACCTTCTTCAAAGTCTGGCATAACAGATACTAGTACCGCTAGTCTTTCTTATATTTTCTATTTTACTGAGTATTTGTTTGGTATGTCCAGCTCTCATAGGCATCGTAGGAAAACCAGACAGTTTCCAAAATTCTTCTATCTTCAAAATAATATATTCAATAACATCATCTCTCATCTTTCTGCATTGGTCCACGATTAAGAAAAACAAAGAAACGAAGCACATCCACATCGGAAGGCAGTTGTGATCCTTCTTTCGGTGTCAAATCTTATAGTAAATTCCCTGAGCCACGCTTTTGGACCTTCTCCATCATCTTTTCTAAGTACTGGGCGGTTTGGTGTGGTCAAAAGGGGGCAGATCATCCCTTCAGGTGATTGCTTTTCCATATCTTTACTCATTGTTAGTTACAACTTGTAAAGGAAAAAGTAAATCAGTTTTTACCTCATAGCAAAAGTTATTATTGAGGTGAGCAGGGGTCAAAATATGACCTAAACACATGAAAATTTGTACACAAGTATGTTTCAATAATTGTAATAACATGGCAGGAGTGCATTTAGGAAATTTAAGAAAAACATTTTTTGCAATGCCCTATTCTCCAGAAAAGCTACACTGAGGAGGGCCAATTTCTTTTTTGTTTCATTGGCTTCTGTGAGATGTTTATAGTAATAAATACGTCATTTTAGTTACCGGTAGCACCCACATATCTTTGGACATAAAATAGTTCGATACTTACCTCTAGGCCTATATTCCAATGCACTGTTATAGCATCCTCCCTGGTTACCAATATATTTCTAACCACTATAAAAATAGAACAATCAAAGACAGTAGGAAGTTTAGTGTAAGAAAACCCACACCTTCTGGGACACATGAGTCACTGAACAATTTATGCACTCACTAAAGGTTTTTATCTTCTAACATTCTAAACTCAATATTTCTTCTGAGAATAAGCCTCCAGATTATCGCGATGTTGAGGTTGGGTTAGATTGTGTATACTTAAATGGGGGAACAATGTTGAGGTTACATTACCTTGTGTAAGTTATACCGGTACTTAAATGGGTGCAAAGACACAAGGGGCCGCTTGGGTGATCTCTTTAACATTTGAAGAGTGCCAGGGAAAAATAGAGAATGTCACAAAACATCATTATTGAGGAAAACAAATTTTAATGCCTGAACCTTTCTGGTTTTTAACCATGTATCATATGTTTAATGTTAACCTTTCACGGACATTTCTACTTTTAAATTATTTGTAACTGGACAGTCCTGTAGTCCCAGTTGCCACATATACAGTAGGCCTACATGTGTTATATATCATAAAATCGCTAAAAATGGACATTCTTGTTCCCCCTCCCCCCTCAATACCATTAATTTATTCTGTAAATTTAATTCCATACTTTTGTAATACACTACCTACATTAATTGCTTTTTGGGAACGTGTAGCATTTACTCAAATACTTTCATTTTAAAGATACTAACATTAATTCTGAATTCAATATTTCTTCTGAGAATAGCCTCCAGATTATAATGTGATGTTAGGTTAGCTTGTGTATGTATACTTAAATGGGAGCAGAGATTAAAGGGGCTGCTCGAGCGCTCTTCAAAATTTATTCTGTAAATTTAATTCTATAGGTTTGTAAAACATCACATTACATGCTTCTTGGGAACATGCAACAACTACTCAAATATGTACATTGATTCATTCTGAAGCCATTCTAGGACGAAATGAATAACTCAATTTGCAGTAGCGGCCGGTGATCGAAATTCTTGGTGAGACCAGATGCAACTACATAGTTTAAGTGCCTCTGTTAGGAAATGTTTATTCATGATATTTATTATTATTATTATTATTATTATTATTATTATTATTATTATTATTATTATTATTATTAATGAAAAATAATAATGTCACTCACCAAATAAGTTATGCTGTGAGTTTGTTTCAGTGTGATGAAGCAACACACATTATGCTCAACTGAAGAAGTATGTGTTGAAATTCTCCTTTCTTCTTTTTTATTTTTTTTTCCCCCTTTGACAGCAACAAACAAGACCAACAGAAAAGTTTATTTTGCACCACATTACCACTTAACCATTTATGTTGCCCATACCAATAGAAACTCGAGTTTAAGATTATCTGTCAGAAAAAATTGTCAGTGATGTCATAGGTGTCTTGGTAGGCTATCTCTTTATTTAAAACTTCCTTTCTTTCAATATTATTTCTTCTCGAAAAAAGACACTCTAACATTGAATTAACTATATCATCATTATTTCTTGCATTTGTGTTTATATTTTCCAGAAACACATAACAACATTGAACCAAACTCACTATTGTACTGCGAAGTACAATAGTACAGCACTCTTGCTTATGTCATAAACTGAGACATAAGGAGAGAGAACAGTGTGGGTCTCTGCCTGCTAAACAGCAGCAATTTTTATGTTACTTATGGCCTATTTAGGAAGACAAGTCACCACCACTTTTCCCACCCCATTCTACCCTTAAGACTGGTCCATGGATGGGAGGAGTGAAAGCTGACTAGGCCACGAGGCCAGTCAGACGAATTGGGCCTCAGCTACAGTTTTTCAAGCCTGTGAAAACATACGAAATGCAGAAGACAGACCCGGCATGAGCGATCCTGGCCTCAGAAACAAATTTTACTGCAAAACAGGCGTATATACACTACAAAGTTTTCAAATACTTCTACAGTGATATAATAATAATAATAATAATAATAATAATAATAATAATAATAATAATAATAATAATAATATAAAACTAAGAAAAAGAAACCGTGGTTTGATGAAAATTGTTGTATTGCAGTAGAAAGAAGGAAGCAGGCAAAATTGAAATTCTTACAGGATCCAGTTGAGGAGAAGAGAGATAATTATTTCAATGAAAGATGGGAACCACCTCGTACACTTAGGAATAAAAAGATAGGTTACTTGAAGGAAAAACTGAATGAGGTAGAAACAAATAGTAAGAATAAAAACATTAGAGATTTATATAAGGGTATAAAGGAATTTAAGAACTGATATCAGCCAAGGGTAAACGTGATCAAGGATGAGAATGGTGACTTGCTTGCAGACTCTCCATCAGTCCTAAACAGATGGAAAAACTATATTGCGCAACTACTAAATGTATATGGCGGCCGGGTAGCTCAGTTGGTAGAGCAGCTGGCTATGGATTGAAAGGTCCGGGGTTTGATCCCAGGTGGTGACAGGATTTTTTCTCGTTGCCAAACTTTCAGAACGGCCCTGAGGTTCACTCAGCCTCCTATAAAATTGAGTACTGGGTCTTTCCCGGGGGTAAAAGGCAGTCAGAGCATGGTGCCGACCACACCACCTCATTCTAGTGCCGAGGTATGGAAAGCATGGGGCTCTACCTCCATGCCCCCCAAGTGCCTTCATGGCATGTTACGGGGATACCTTTTTTTACCTTTACTAAATGTATATAGGCCAAATAGAAATGATCGGGACGAAATTGAAATACAAACTGCTGAGCCATTTATACCCAAACCCACGCTTTCAGAAGTCGAAATTGCGATAGGAAATCTGAAAAAGTACAAGTATCCAGGTATTGATCAAATTCCAGCAGAATTAATACAAGAGGGTGGAAGTGCATTATATAGCGAAATTTATAAACTTGTACTTGCTACTTGGGAAAGGGAAATTGTACCAGAACAATGGAAGGAGTCCATAATTGTACCTATTTTTAAGAAGGGGGACAAAACCAACTGTGGTAACTTTCGAGGAATATCACTTTTGTTGACGTCATACAAAATGTTGTGCAATATTCTTTTGAGAAGATTAGCTCCGTACGTAGATGAAATTATTGGGGATCATCAGTGCAGTTTTAGGCGTAATAGATCGACTATTGATCAGAATTTTTGTATTCGACAGATAATGGAGAAAAAATGGGAGTATAAGGGTACAGTACATCAGCTATTCATAGATTTCAAAAAGGCATATGATTCGGTTAAGAGGGAAGTATTATATGATATTCTTATTGAATTTGGTATTCCCAAGAAACTAGTTCGATTAATTAAAATGTGTCTCAGTGAAACATACAGCAGAGTCCTTATAGGTCAGTCTCTATCTGATGCTTTTCCAATTCACTGCGGGCTAAAGCAGGGAGATGTACTATCACCTTTACTTTTTAACTTCGCTTTAGAATATGCCATTAGGAAAGTTCAGGATAACAGGCAGGGTTTGGAATTGAACGGGTTACATCAGCTTCTTGTCTATGCGGATGACGTGAATATGTTAGGAGAAAATCCACAAACGATTAGGGAAAACACGAAAATTTTACTTGAAGCAAGTAAAGCGATTGGTTTGGAAGTAAATCCCGAAAAGACAAAGTATATGATTATGTCTTGTGACCAGAATATTGTACGAAATGGAAATATAAAAATTGGAGATTTATCCTTCGAAGAGGTGGAAAAATTCAAATATCTTGGAGCAACAGTAACAAATATAAATGACACTCAGGAGGAAATTAAACGCAGAATAAATATGGTAAATGCATGTTATTATCATCTAGTCTGCTGTCAAAAAATCTGAAAGTTAGAATTTATAAAACAGTTATATTACCGGTTGTTCTGTATGGTTGTGAAACTTGGACTCTCACTCTGAGAGAGGAACTTAGGTTAAGGGTGTTTGAGAATAAGGTGTTTAGGAAAGTATTTGGGGCTAAGCGGGATGAAGTTACAGGAGAATGGAGAAAGTTACATAACGCAGAACTGCCCGCATTGTATTCTTCACCTGACATAATTAGGAACATTAAATCCAGATGTTTGAGATGGGCAAGGCATGTAGCACGTATGGGCGAATCCAGAAATGCATATAGAGTGTTAGTTGGGAGACCGGAGGGAAAAGGACATTTGGGGAGGCCGAGACGTAGATGGGAGGATAATATTAAAATGGATTTGAGGGAGGTGGGATGTGATGATAGAGACTGGATTAATCTTGCACAGGATAGGGACTGATGGCAGGCTTATGTGAGGGCGGCAATGAACCTTTGGGTTCCTTAAAAGCCATTTGTAAGTAAGTATAATAATAATAATAATAATAATAATAATAATAATAATATTTATTTCATCAATCTTTGTTCACGTCATGGCAGATTAGATGTGTTCCAACCGCCATCACTCTATACAAACATTACAAGAACAACTACATATTGAACCTATAAGTATCCTCTGTACACCTTAATAATAATAATAATAGTAATAATAATAATAATAATAATAATAATAATAATAATAATAATAATAAACTAGTAATAAGTATAGCTCTTATATTTAAAACTCTTACTTTAGCTGTTTCAGTTCTATATTCAATCTCTTAAAAATTATTCTGTTAACTTCATTGACTACTTTTCGTAGTTTCCTATCATGTCTGACTATTCAACATTTATAATTCCATATCCGTTAGAGCTTTGACTTTCTCTTTCCATCTAATTTTAACTCTAAAAAAAAAAATTTCCTAATTTATTCAGACTGCTGGCATTGAGAGAACCATTCATTTTTTTATAAGCTACTATAGCGTTTATTTGTAGCAATTTTTTATCCACCCAACTGACTACAATGATATATGCTTCATTCAAGTAACTGATATATTATATAAAAACACAAAATTTGATTTCAGTTAAGCCAAGTGACTGATGCCTGGCCTCACTTGCCTCAGTCAATCAGTCGGCACTGACAATTTGGCTAACATATCTTGTTCTTATCCAGATTCTTACAGATGGAGACTGGTGAACATTCACCCCTCAGATGTTAAGAAAACTTGTATCTGCACCATTTAGGGTGCATGTTTCTGAGGAGGCACCAATAGAGCAGACATTGGAACCTCAATGAACGAGTGAGGCAATAAAAAGAAATGGAAGTCCCTCCATTTATGCCACCCCATGGTCAAAGAGGAGGAAACCTCACTTTAAGACGCTTTTGCAGAGAAATTGCAAGAAAATAAATATAACACTTGCAACATAGGATAAAGTTTGCAGAAGAAGAACAAAATGAGTCTCAGGAACTGTTTCAGCTACAAATTGAGATTTCCAAAGAGAAGTTGAGACAAGAAAAATTAAAAACTCCTTTAATTGAGAAATTTTATGAAAGAGAATAGTTCCTGTTGCTCTAGCCTCTTCTTCGTCATTAAAGAGGGATCCATCTATATAAACATGAGTCCAGTCATTAACTGGGTATTTTGTATTCAGTGTTTATAGTGTGATGAGGTTTGCTATTTCTGAATTTGTACCTTTTTTACTGAAAGTTTCATTGAGGTCTAAATAATATTGTATTTGAAGATTTTATACCGGACTATAATATTGTTCATTATATTTTCTTTTCCTTTGGGAGTGTGTAGCATTTCTTTTAATTTGTGGGTTCCTTTCAGAATTCCAGCTTGAGTTTTTGGGAACTGTTTGCTGTCTAAATATTTTTTCCATTTATTGTGGTTTGGTAAACTCATAAGTTTCTCATACAGTAACAGGGCCTGAGTTTGTAATTCTAGAATTAGAGGTTTGTTGGATGTAACAATTCTTAAGACATCTATTGGAGTACTTTAAGCTGCACCAATTATTAGTCGAAGAGCTTGGTTCTGTGTATGTTCCAGTAGGTTTTTATTTGTGTTAGATGCTGCTGTTAGTATTTCTCCACATTATTTCAGAACTGGTTTGATATAGGCATACATTTGTATGTTGTATTTAATGTTTTTATGGAGCTACCCCACTTTCTTCCTGCTAGTCTTTTTAATAATTTGAATCTTTTTGTTGCTTTCTCAGTTATATGTATTTGATTCTTCCATGTAAGTTTATAAAAAAATTATTCCTAGGTATTTTGCATTATATGTACTTTGTAATTTACTAAAAAACTTGTGTTAAAAAGGATGTTTTTATTTATTTATTTATTTATTTATTTATTTATTTATTTATTTATTTATTTATTCATTCATTCATTTATTCATTTATTTTCCACAATGTACATATGCTCAAGCAGGAAGTCTGATTATAGAGAAAATGTTATTCTCCTACCGTAACAGTTTTCTATAATAGTTGCGATGTAACAGGGGCAGTAACAATAATAATCCATGCATTTATCCCTGTCTTATTTTTATATGTTATTGATTTTTGTTCTATTTCTATAGTAGTTTTTTTTTTTTGTTTTATTCCTCTCTATTCACGTACATAAGTATGAGTCTTCGACTGATACTCTTAATGCTTTGTTTTGAGCATTTCATGTTATATTTACTTGCTATTTATATAAATTTGTGGAGTACCGACAGTATTGATAAAATTATCTTGAGAGAAATGTCGTCTTTATAACTGATTAATGGGGCCCGAAAGTTAATGCTCTATCAAATTATAAAATATGGTATGAAAATCTTAAAATATGCAATAAAAATATTCATAATATGGTTGTATCAAATGCAGCCATGATCATAGAAAAATCTTTAAATGAGAAAACAAAATTAACTAAAATGAGGTTTGCAAACGATATGGATACAATTAGGGGAAATAAGTTTGAACATACCTTATGAATTAAAATTTGCGATAAAAATCATCTTCAGATTGTTAATACTAAGACTGTGTCTTTGACTGCAAGCAGGGTCTTACATTTAGAAAAAGTGTGTTCCATATCTAGAAGTTGCTGAGCAGTAAACAAAGCTGTTTACATCTTCTGACTTTAATTCTTCTCCTATATACTTTAATGAACATAATCTGTCTCCACTCAAACTTCCAGTAATTTCTTTCAGTGTTCTATACCCAGAATATTTTTATTCGAAACATCCTGCAATTTTAACTTTGCAATGGTAGGTACTAGTTAGACCACTTGTCACTGACAGTTTGTCTATTTCCTTAAGGTACAGTCACATATCGCTACTTTTGCTGCGCAACTTTTGTACTGCAGCTGCAAAAGTTGCGTGTCGTGTTCACACATAAGCCAAACATAGTGCTGTGCAACCCGAGTGCTGCAAAAGTTGCAACTGGAGGTTGCGAGTCTGTTCACACACAAGGTGCTACTTTTGCAGCCGCAGTCATGCTGCAGGTTTCCATTTCCGTGTTGACTTCTCAATATACATTTTGTGGTTATGTTCGCATTATTAAGAAATTCATGCGAAAGCTTCCTTATCTATTATTTGCTTTTCTGTCGTATCTAGTATTCAGAAATTGACATTAGTTTTATTATAAAGCTTTTAAAAACCCCTATATACTTAAATGATAACCAACAGCATATTCACGTAATCAATGTTGGCAACCCTCCTGTTTGGAACTACGCTATGGAAAATTTAAAAAATAATTATATCGTCAGCAATTATGCTCAAACTGTGTTGTGTATTTAATAACTGTTACAAATAATTTATTTTCATCACATTTAACATTAAAATATATCCAAACAATAAAAGCACATTTGGGTGGTAACACTGGTTGCAACCGCAGCAAAAGTTTCAACAAAACCGATATCAAAAATGCTGCGGCTGCAACCCTGAGAACCCTGTTCACACGTCGCTACTTTTAAGCTGCATGCAGCATGGAAAAGTAGCAGGCAGCAGGTTTGGCAGCTGCTACTTTTCGGGTTGCATCGTTGTTCACACGTCACAGTACAAGAGTTGCGCAGTTTTTTGTACTGCAGCGCTGCAAAAGTAGCGACATGTGACCATACCTTTAGTAATCTGAGAAGAATGAGTAAGCAACATGTCAGTTGTCTCTAATTTAGTAATACTTGAAACAATCATTCCAAAATTTGAGGAAATATATGCTATATGTTTCCTGATCTTTTTGTCTTTCATGGAGTCCTTAACTTTTTCAACAATATAAAAATATTTACAACAGTAATCAACGGCTTCCATCCGTGTGCCCCAATGAGTTAGTACTGGCTTAGGTGGTAGAGGTGTACTTGGCGCAATTTCTTTGAATGCCTTGCAACGAAGTGGTGATTTAGGAACACTTTTTCCATGTTCGAAATAAATGTATGCATTTCTCCATAAAATTATATGAAATGCATTTTCCAAACATGTTAAGTGAATCATATGTGGGTAAAGAACTTTTAAGTCCCAATCTTGCTTTGGCCATATAAGGTGCTGCATTGTAACAAACAATAAAATATTCTGGCATTTTACACGATTTGGAAATAGGATATTCATGGAATTTTCACAACACTAGGCAATTCGTCACCTTACAGATGAAGAGACGTAACTCCAAAACACACCCCAATGATATTCTCAACACACAACTCAATTTCAAAACACATACACTCTTTGACTCTTCACTACGAACGCACCCACACAGGAAACAAGAGGCACCAAGACCAACAACGACCAGTTCCGAAGATGACCGAAAATAGGTCGAAACATGTTAACAAGGTACGTTAAAATTTAACACAAGAAAGTTCTTATCATACATATTCCGAAGTTTCTTCTTCTATTTGAAAAGACATTTCTAAGTCAGTTTCTGGCTCTCCCATATCTTATTCACCACACACATTTCTTAGAGTCTCGCACCCTATCTCACACTGCAAAACTTTGTTTATATTAGGTTCCTTTGAATTTTCAGCCTCATTGAGAACTACACACGCGTCAATATTTTCAGCTATAGGTCCATCACTGCAACTTGCTATTGCTCCTTCGACAGCCTTCTTTCATTTATAAGCAGAGGAGTGCTTAGTATCAGAAATGTCTTGGGGAGATTCTCCTTTCAAAAATAAGGAAGGGACAGCAGTTTTCTTCATTTTCATAGGAGTTCTTTCGTCTTTCATTAAACGTCTTTTTAGTAGAGGCGATTTTTCAAAATCAGTTTCATGGAAATGACTGGAATACACAACAGTAGTTTTCGATTGTGTAAAACCTTTTCTGTTGATTTACTTCACCCATGTTTTAAATCTTTGCAGTAACTTTTCTCTGTTCGGAAATACATGAAATGATACCCCTTCTCCATGTTCTGTTTTTGTTGTTCCCTTTGAACGCGAAAAAACACAATACCACGGCATTTTAAACTGTATTACAATACAGTTTCTTCTGTTTAGTCTACTGTAGTTCAAAATCGTTCATATAAAAAATACACCTACATAAAACCACAACATTGGTATGTGTTATTTTATGATTAAATAAAAAGCAAAATATGACTTCACACAGTCACAACTAAGTCCGAAATTCTGTTCACATTTACTAGGGCGAGAGAAGATGATTTATTTTAATACAAAACACTGCACTTGCGGATGTTCTCGGTCTACTACGTAATCACACCAGTTCAGTGGCTATGATGTCATAAGTATTTGTGCGGAGTCAGTAACTCAAAAACCATGCCTTGCATTGACATGCGATAAATTACATTCTACTTAGATTGAAAAACGTGTTTGATTAAAGCCAACTTAATTTTATCGCGGACTGTTCCTTTAACAGTTGTGATTTTTTTTATATAGGATCCGTGACATACAGGCCCTGTTTCATAAAAATGACAAGTCCTACAATCATAACAATTCTACAAATATGTCAGAATATTGTAGCATTTGTTTTCTAACATTTTATACCTGCTTTGACAAATACATTTTATGAATTGTCAACAGCATTTCATAAACATGACAGTGACAGATAAAGTATGTGTAAACATGTAAGATAGATAGCAAAGTATTTCTTCTTATTCATTTCATACTTTAAGAGTAATCAATATGATAAGAGCTGATAGGATGATCTATAATGCACGTCATTATTGAATTTGTTAAAATTAGTAACCACCCTTAGAAAATCAATTATGAACAGTGAGAAAATGACAATTGAGACACTCAGAAGCAAAGTAATACAAGTGACATTTTTTTTTAAGTTGAGGTAAGTGTATATTCTAAATCTTTAACGTCACTTCTGTTCAGAAAAAAAGTAATATAAGTGCAGTTCCAGTCAGTGCTGCTCCATGTTGGCATTACTCTTATATTAGAATGCATACAGAGTTTTGTCTGAGAGGCAAACTAATACAAGTGCGTTGTTTACATAGTGTTGCGTTTTTTCTGTTTATGACTAATTCATTTGCCACATGGAGGGAGGTAACATATTACATATTCGAAACATCTTCGTGGAAGGCCTCCACACATTGAGCTGGACCAACTATACAATAAGGATAACTTTTGCTAAGTGGAGCAACTTGCAATAGCTAAAGAAATTCATCCCACCCATACACTATTCTATATTTGATGATGAAGCATGAAGTATGGGCCTATAATAAGGACTGCAGGACGTGGAAGAGTGCGTGGAAGAGAAAGTTCAAGGAATACTCGCGGTAGGAGTCCTACAGATGTAATATTCAACCTATCAGACACTATGTATTAAAAAAGGATATAAAATACGTCATTTAAAATTGAAAGTCTCATCCAGAGCTCAGATGTTCTTCAAACTGTCAGATAATATCCTGTGTAACTTCTACAAAATAAAGATAGAAGAAATACCAATATATATCATAGACACCACTCATTGTTAAAACTTAAGTTGTGAAATTCCTCCATGGAAATGGGTAATTCCAGAACATAGCATACAAATTCCAGGAAATCATTCCAAAAATGATCCTCCATACATTCTTAAGTTAGATGCCATGGAACTACTCTGCAATACATATAAGGAGCATCTTCAAATTTATACAGGTGGATCTCTAAACCCTGATGATGGGATATCAGGAGCAAGATATTATATTCCAAAATATCAAGAAAGTTGCTTCATACCATGTTCATCCTCCACCGTCTTGACACTGAATTCCTAGTTATTGATGCTGCTCTTCAGTGTGTTATTCAAATTTCTGAAAAATCTATTTGCATACTTACCGACTACAAGGAAGCTATATTTAATACAGTTTAATATGTACCAAACCTATATGCACATAGACTTATTCCAATTCTGAAAAAAACTAAGTAAACTAAAAAAACTCCAAAAGGAAATAACATTTCAATGGATACCTAGTCATTGTGATATACTTGGAAATGAGAAAGTCAATAACGTTGCGAAATAGGCAACATATTTGCAACCAATACCTCTTCAAGTGATATCTCTATCCAATGCCTTTGCTTCAGTAAAGTCTCACTTTATAAACTTATGGATCAACAATTGGTTCTCTTCTGAAAAAGGAAAAATTTTACAGTCCGTTCAAAAGAAACCAAATAACCTGGAAATGTACAAAAAATTGCCCAGACATGTCAACATTTTTAACAAGAGCCAGAACAGGTCACATTGTCACACAATTACCTACACCGATTTCACCTTTCTGATACTCCTACTTGTCTGTGGTGTAATAATCCTGATGAAGATCCGGAACACATTCTTCTATACTGTCCATCCATAAACCACAAAAGAAGTAAATTAAAATCATCAATATCAATTGCAAAAGACACAGCTCTGCAGTATATATTGACTACTTTGGCTACTAGCAACAGGCATCTATAATGAACACCGTTCAAAATACCCTTCACTTCTCATGAAAAACAAAAACTGAATAGACTATAGTGGATTTTATGTTGTCAGCAAACAGCTGGATACGTTAAGAAGATTGACTGAGTGATTCTTTCGGTTATACAGACACATTTTGTGTTATAATATGATAATCAGAAAGCTCAAATGCTGTTAAGACATGAATGTTTGAATGTTGTAAGCAATATTCTTGTTCTTGTTTTAAATAATATACAAATACTGAAAACTGTTGCACTTATATTACTTCTCCACAAAAATATTTTCGTGGAAAAATAACACAAGTGACTTTAGGACCCTATTTTACCTAAAATGATTTAGAATAGATAATTTCTATTTAGAAGTTAAAAAATATAGGTACCAACATACACAACTGTAAATTTACAGCAACATAGTCTGTAACAGATTTTTTAATTTGCTTTTCAATTTCAAAGTCATTTATCTCAAAACTTACTAAATGTCACTTGTATCACTTTGCTTCTGAGTGCCTCAATTCTAAATTTGATTAAAGCAAGCAACGACATTCCTGTCAACAAGTGCAGCCTCATTTTGAAAGGAAGCATCCATTTGTTTAGTCAAGTGGTACTGAGCTCCATTTCACATCCAGTATAAGAACACACAATAAGTTTGGATCCACTGCTCCATTTATTTTTGTTTTGTGCAGCAAATCTCCTATTTTGATCATTACATTTTCAGCTGGTTTTGTTAATAAGAAATTTTTCCATGAATACAGACAGACTCACTGAAAACATTTAGATTCAGCCTTTCTAAAACCTTTGACCTACGTGATTCCCTATAATCATCACTTTCTCTGCTACTGCTGCTAGTATTGATCACGAGTTCATGACTTACTTAAATAAAAATATATTGCCCTTAAAATCTACACTAATATTAAATAGCCTCAATTATAATATTGCCCAACTACTGAAACAATGAATTGTCAACTTTCTCTGACATAATATGAAACATGAGGTGTCAGACTTTCATGACAATTCTACAATTCTACAATATGTAGAATTGTCAACAAATGAATTGACACTTCTCTGTTTCATAAAATTAAATGTTAGAAAGTCTTGACAAATTGTAAAATTTTGCTTGTCGCTGTATAACTTTTATGTGACAGAAATCTAACAACTTGTCATGACAAGTCTACAAATTGTTGCGATTTTTCCTGACAGGTGGAATACTTTATGAAATAGAAATGTGAGTCGTTATTTGTCAAAATGACATATTTACAATTGTCAAGCTTTATGAAACAGGACCCAGGGCAATCCATATTTATACCCAAATTTTCATTAATTTATTACATGTGAATGAAATTACATGAGAGGATCAAATTAGAATCAAACAGTAGTAGTCATTAGAATTACTTAAAAAGTTCGAAGTAAGCACCAGCATTTGCTGCACATTTTTTCCTGACATGGCTGAACATTCTGTACTACCCTCACAAACGTCATTGGCACCTGACCACACTCCTCTCGAATTACCACTTCTAAAATAATCACATCCCGAGGTTTTCTGAAGTACACTTTTCTTTAAGGTATTCCCACAGAAAAAGTCCATCAATGTAAAATCTGTACTTCTGCAGGTCACTTGACATTTCCACAGCGCCCGATGACCCATGCAGGAAATGCATTAGTAAGCTATTTCCATTTTCCATGTTTTCAATGCAAAACGGGGCAGTGTACCATCATGCATGAAGTGGACAACAATGTCAGCATCATACCACCTCCATTTGAGCAGCATTTCGGCTATGATGTTACACAAGACAGTCTTGTTTGTCTCCATGGTTATTGCTTCAAGATTTATTTCTTTACACAAAACATTTTCCTATAAATTGTCTCGTTAAATGCACATGTTTCAGAACGCACTGAGAATAAAATAAAATTAAAGCTTCATTTGTGCTTCAAATGGTATGGAACACAGTACATTTTAGTGGTGGAATGGGTCACTTAACTATTTACTCTATTACATTACAATATAATATTGGATATAAATATGGGTCACCTTGTAATTAATTATATTTTTTAAATGAGTTGCCACAGCTGTCCAGTGCCTAGAGCACTAGACTTATAATTCTGTGGATCCAGGTTTGATCCTCAGTGTACCCTGATTTGCAACCTGTCTTGGGAAAGTCCATGGTCCATTTAACATAGGGTTTGTCTCTGAGAGCTCCCGTTCCCCTGTTACATCCTAACAATCTCATTGCAGGTAACTTAGATCATCCTGCAATGGCACACCCTGAGCAACAACTGTCCTTTAATTGGTCTACACAACTTGCTTCAAATGGGCAACTGAACAGTCAAGTACCCACCCTTAGTTAAAAAAAAATTGTAAAGTGATGCAGTAGATTTTACTTCGAAGTTGTGGTATTGTAGATGTGGCATTTATATTTAATTTTATTTTTGAAAGTGATGTAGTAGATTTACCATAATAGTTGTGGTATAATAGGATGTGACATTTAGAGTTCATTTTATTTTTCAAGTGATGCAGTAGGTTTTCCCTCACATCTTTGGTATAGTAGGATTGTTGGCATTTAGATTTCTTCCTTCTTTTTTTAACGAGATGATTACAGACTTGAAGTGCTCTAATTATGATTTTATAAAGCCACAATGCAGTCTAAAATTAAAGAGTGTAAACAACAAAGAATGTAAAAGTCATTTTAATAATTTTTAACTGATTGTGAAAACAGATTGTATGCATGAAGTCTGGTAGTCTATAAAAGTCATATGTTGAAATTCGAAGTGGAAGAATTATAGAATTACAGTTATCACCAGCACTATATGATTTGGATGGAAACAAATACGTGTCTCCTAAAAACTTTTGTTCTGTGCACTTACAACCTTCGTTGTTTATACTCCCCAGTAATGTTTCATGCAAATCTAGCTGACTAATTCCATATAGAAGCAAGTGCACTTAATGCTAGGCCTTTTTGGCTCTAATAATATTTTGAAGGGGGAAATGTAAGTCCTGTTATTCTGTTTTGATTCGGCGATTGTTTGGCTGAAGCACAACAATGAAAGATATCATCTGCTATGTTATTTTTATTACACAAACACCTGATTAACAAGAACCTCTAACAAAGTGTTAGTGCAAAGCAAGTCATGAGTGGTCTAGATTGGAAAAATCTTTACTGCTTTTAGATTCCAAGAAAAATGTTGAAAATAATGAAGTCAATAGCAACCACAGAGTCTAACTGTGGTCTTCATTTGTTCAATTACATCCAAATCACTTTATTTTGGACTACTTACTTTTACTTTTATTAATGTGCTAGCCAATAACATGTTACAGGAAAATAAAAAAAATTGCAGAAGCAGAACTGCACGCATTGTATTCTTCATATAAATAGCCTAAGCAGAATTACTGTTGCCATGTAAGCATGTAGCCTAATAACTAATAAGTTGGTTGTAATGTTTGGAGAACCCCGTAACAGAAGAAGGAAATAGACATTCAGTATTCAATATGTGGGCCTCTTTTCTACGTATAAAGGAACAAGGAACAGTCTGTAGTACTTGCTTGTGCTAGTCGTGTTTTGTGGTAGTGCATGGGCAGTAAGGAATCAAGTGTCATTGTGATAGGTTCTGACGTGAAATAATGGCAATGGATTCAGAAGATAGTGGTAGTGGCCCTAGTAGGTCCTACTCCCAAAAATCTACATCTGGTGTACCTAAATATAAAGGACGGACACAAAATTGTAGAAAATTATGCTGAACAATTCCTTAATTTAAAGTTTGGTTTTGCTCTGATAGAACAAACTGTAAAAGGGCTAGATGTAGGTTCTGGCTCTTCTGTTCCTGCTGTTGTTGATCCTTCTGAGGATTCTCCCAAGGTACGGAGACAACAAAATGTTAAAAAAACAATTTTATGTGCTGATATTTAATTTTTAACAATAATTATTTCCTTATATGGATTTAAAATATCGTTTAAGTATAATACTGTGGAGGGAGTTTAGATAAAATAATCAAAATAGCCTATTTTATATGTATTGTATGATCCTCCAATCAAAAGTACGATAATTTGGAATCAATTGTGCGATCCAGTCGAGCCTCAGGGTTGACAATGCTGTTCTGAAGTAACCTCCTTTCCGCATAATGACACAGCAGCTACTGATTACATCAATATTTGCTGTTGAGTGTACTCCCAATATTGCAGCGCAGTCGAGTTGGTTTATAAACATGCCGCTGGTAAAGACAGCTGTTCCGAATAGTACCTAGGTATTTACAAGTGTTTACATGTGGCACTGGTGATCATTTTAGTTGGTATGAGATGACTTTCTTTTCTTGTTCTATAGAAGGATATGCATTGATTTACTTCTGGTCACATTGATTTAAATTTTATTTACTGTTGTCCATTTTCAATATTGTCAAGATAGTTTTTGCAAGACAGCGATATCAGATTTATCACTCATTTTTATAAAGGGTGTATCTAAATTCCCATTACAGACTTTGAGGACTTGTAGTGGAGACCAAGATGGTTAAGTTTTGCATAAGATTTCATGTCCAGAAACGTACCATTTCCCCGCTACAAACAAAACACCACCATCACATGTTGAATTCTAACACTTCTGCTGCTTACTGTACGTTGTTTTTCTTCTGGGTCCACTTACAACAAGGGCTTGATGTGACGACCAGCGACTTCAACACACACAGTACCTATGTACCATGTTCTGGTGCACACGATCACCAATACCTGGCAGTCCAACATCTGCCACAGCCATAACTCGCACCAGCAGATCCTCGTCTGATTCCACAGGGGTCTCGTAAATCAATCTCTTTATGTGGCCCCACAGGAAGTAGTCTAGCGGAGTCAAGTCAGGCGAACGTGCAGGCCAAGCAATCAGGCCACCACGACCTATCCACTATTGCCGTGGAGTACCACAGTCAGACCTGTTGACTTGTTAGTGGTAAATGTATCCATCTCTGACACCCACTGGTAAACCTTGGCAAAGAGGGTGTTGAAGGTGTCTGGTGGTGTGGAAAACGCTCCTCATACAGCTGACTAGGAGCCCTTCCATTGCACCGAGCTTCACCATGGTTAACAACACATTTACGGAATACACCAATATGATGTTATTGTACTGCGGGAGATTTGAACATGTATTGTGGTGATGTTTTGTTTGTAGCGGGGAAACAGTACGTTTTCAGACATGAATTCGTATGCAAAATGTAACTGTCTTGGTCCCCACTACAAGCCCTCAAAGTCTGTAATAGAAATTTAGAGATACCCTGTACATTATACAGTCATCTGTGAATAACCTTACCTGAGGAGTGGTATTTTTATTTATATCCTACAATAATTTTCAGTAAATATTTTGCAAGAAGAAGCTATTATGCATTTAATTTTACTTTTGTGACCAGTGAAATATATGTCAATTTTTGTAGAAAATTGCAAGTATAAACTATCCAAAAGCATAATGTTACATGCAATGAAAAATAAAAGATATGAAAAAAAAAAAACCAAAAATACCTAACACATTAAGGCTGTGATTCTTCTATTAGAGTGACACGTTCATTGTCCACTGAAAGTTGTAGTTTTCTGTTGAAGTGTAAAAGAAAATCTCTCAGAAATTATGTCCGAAACAAAGAAAAGCACCCCCCAAATATGTGGGGTAATTAATTTAATAATGTTATTACTAGGACTTGGAAAAATGCAATCGTTTGTAATGGGTGGAAAAAATACTTTTAAATTGTGCTTCTGTAGTTCGACAATGTCGACTATTCAGATTTTTGCCTGACAGGTGAACCACCATAAAATCTTTAGAGTCCTAGTTATTACTGAAACTAAATGTGTCTCTACTGCCAAGAGTTCATTTTATTTATATTTGTTAAAACCTCATTCATAGCCTAGTTACCCCTTTCAATTTTGGTACTACATCCAGTGGAATTAGTTTACTAATATTCGTTCTCTTTATGCATTTATATTGTATGATTCGGTCTACCTTTGTAACACATCTCATCAACAGTGCTCGATAAAGAGTTAAATTAGTCAGGTGACATGGGTACATTATGTTTTTGTGTTTTGAGTTCAGATTTAATAAGCTTCCATGGTGCGTTATATTTTTTGTGATGTTTCTATAGCAGGAATATTAAATAGGAATCCCTTAAAACAGATTTATATTCACTCCTGTGCCTTTATATAGAA
This sequence comes from Periplaneta americana, assembly GCF_040183065.1. Classification (NCBI taxonomy): domain Eukaryota; kingdom Metazoa; phylum Arthropoda; class Insecta; order Blattodea; family Blattidae; genus Periplaneta; species Periplaneta americana. The sequence continues at coordinate 123,221,307 of NC_091126.1, forward strand.
TACATAATAGGTATATTTCTTCACATATGGTTACTTTATAAACAGTATGTTAGTGTAAGAACTCTCTTTTTCATATTTAATAATTCTGGCATGTGCCAATAAATATTGAGGTTTCTGTCTTTCTGAACTACTCTTTTTTAAAAGTGACTGGAAACATATTCCAAATTTATATAAAAGAGCATTAAAATATCCTCAGAATTTAAAGCATAGCAATTTCCGAAATAATCATCCTACATTAAATTATTAAGAAAAAAATGATTCATTCTATCACTTGTAACAATATGTTTATGAACCTAATAAACTGAGAAATAATTTACATCCAACAGATTTATTTTAAAATGACCTTCAGTTACAATCTTGAATTTCGATTTATTAAGGTACAATAAAATTTCATCAAGTTTCAAAAAGAATAATTCCATCTTTGCAACAGGGGGACCAATAAATACTTAAAGCAATTAATTCTAAACTCGGAAAACTTATTGATGCAACTTAATTTCATATTCTATACCACTGACGCAGCGAGGGTGTTTTAGAGGTAAATCCCTCCCACCGAGAGCCTCCCAGAAAAAAATAGGAAATGCTGTTGAAGTTCAGCAACATTATAATATTGACTTGCTTTCAATAATACATAACTTGTTCACAATAATGGCAACTTTCCCTGTATCTACTCTTACTCCTGAAAGGTCATTTTCATCACTAAAAAATCGTACCTTAGAAACACCACAGGGGAGAAGAGCCCAAATGAACTGGCTCTCATGTACAGATGTGGAATTAAAATTTGGAGTGAAGCAAGTCTTGATGGGAGTCCACCCGTATTCATTCATTCATTCATTCATTCATTCATTCATTCATTCATTCATTCACAGTGTTCTTCCCAAGGACAGGTCTTTCACTGCAAACCCAGCTTTCTCCAATATTTCCTATTTTCTGCCTTCCTCTTTGTCTCGTCATATGATCCATATATCTTAATGTCGTCTATCATCTGATATCTTCTTCTGCCCCGAACTCTTCTCCCGTTCACAATTTCTTCCAACGCATCCTTCAGTAGGCAGTTTCTTCTCAGCCAGTGACTCAACCAATTCCTTTTCCTCCTCTTCCTGTAGACAACAATTTCACAAGACTGACTGCAAGTAGCATATGTAGAGGGGCTCTTGTTCACTGCACAAGCGCGGTGTGCTGCAATAAGGGAGCTCCAAATTTTATTTCCGTGTCTGTATATGAGAAAGTTTCTGTGAATTAAAATGATCTGATCAAGGAAGTAGCTAAGAAACGCAGAAGGTTGAAATACACTGTGTCACAAAAGAAAATGACCATCAGTCATTTAGTCGCACTTTATTTTTTTTATTTCAGCATATAAATATTTTCCATTAAATTGTACAATAACTCTGTAATGAAAATTTAAATCAGTGATATTCCATGCTTCTCAAGCATTGTACATTATTTCTTTATCTCTCTTTCAAAGTGTCCCACAGAGGTCCAGAATGCAAATTTAGTGGGACAAACGAATAACTTTTCTGCTACCTAACAAATTTTTATGAAATTTTACACAGTGATTACAGGTAGCATATACGTTTTGTATACCAGCTCTCGTTACGTTGGTATAAGGGGAACTACCCCTTATATGGGGGCGCAATTAGACAAAATTAGTAACTTTTCTCCTATCTCAATGATGTTTATGAAATTTTATACAGCATTTACAAGTAGCATTTAGTCGCACTTTATTTTTTTTATTTCAGCATATAAATATTTTCCATTAAATCATACAATGTTGTTTATTTATTTTATTGGGTTATTTTACGACGCTGTATCAACATCTAGGTTATTTAGCGTCTGAATGAAATGAAGGTGATAATGCCGGTGAAATGAGTCCGGGGTCCAGCACCGAAAGTTACCCAGCATTTGCTCGTATTGGGTTGAGGGAAAACCCCTGAAAAAACCTCAACCAGGTAACTTGTCCCAACCGGGATTCGAACCCGGGCCACCTGGTTTCGCAGCCAGACGCGCAGACCGTTACTCCACAGGCGTGGACTACAATGTTGTGTATACGAGCTCTGATTATGTTAGTATAAGGAGAACTACCCCTTTTAGGGGGCGCAATTAGATAAAATTAGTAACTTTTCTGCTAACTAACAGATTTTTATGAAATTTTACACAGTAGTTACGAGTAGCATACATGTTTTGTATACAAACTCTCATTACGTTGGCATAAGGGGAACTACCCCTTATATAGGGATGCAATTAGACAAAATTAGTAACTTTTCTCCTATCTAACAGTGTTTTATGAAATTTTACACAGTAGTTACAGGTAGCATATATGTTTTGTATACAAGCTCTCATTACGTTGGTCTAAGTGGAACTACCCCTTATAGGGGGGCGCAATTAGACAAAATTAGTAACTTTTCTCCTATCCAACAGATTTTTATGAAATTTTATACAGGAGTTACACATAGTACATTTGTTTTGTGTACAAACTCTGATTACGTTGGTATAAGAGGAACTGCCCCTTATAGGGGGATGAATTTAGACAAAATTGATAACTTTTCTTCTAACAGATTTTCATGAAACTTTATACAGTAGTTACAGGTAGTAAACTTGTTTTGTATACAAGCTCAAATTGTTTGGATTATTTTTGTTTCGTGCTTGCTGTAATGGAAAAGGTTTCTTGGGCAGCCACGACTTTTTCTAGGGGTAAGTTTTCTCTAAATTTTCATTACTATCACGATGAGAGCCTAATTTAATAAGTAGCTCACTAAGACAATGTTCATTTCGTTAAAAAAAACTCATATTCTTTATGTTCTTGCTTTTCAACGATAAATTATCTTATGGGAAAAATGTAACATATTAGGTACTATTGCACCTTTTGGGCACTCAGGAAGCTTATTTGATACATAATTAACAAGCTGCCATCTTGAATTTCCTGAATTGTACTTCGGAAACAAATTCAGTTCACAGATATTTAAATAACTGTAATCGATAAAAATTGCACTACTGCAACTTGAAAGAATAATGCGCATAAGTTATTACTTCTGCAAACCTGCGCATCTTAAGACTGCATTTAAAATAGAGTTAAATACTCGAGGAAGTGAAAAAAAAAATCATTTTGGAACGGAACAAAGGTTTTTTTTTCTCTACCTTAGCAAAGTCTGCACTCAATGATTATATTTATATTTTGTCCCGTGTCAATTCATGCTAATTTGACATGCTATAATGACTTTAAATGTAACAAAAATAAACAGTGTCACATACCTAAAGAAGTACTTGACATATTGATACCAAATATAAATGGAATCGACCACTTACAACAGAGTTACAGCACAAAGAAAACGGCAGACTCACAGCACTTGCTGAGTAAGAATGCTGGGTGGTGAAATGTATGTTACCGGCCTCTTATCTCGTTCTGCAGCCACCCCCGCTGATTAAGATTATCAATCCAGTGTTACTCAGTTATAAAGGAAAAATAATGTAAGGGTTTTATTTCATTTTTTTACATGTCATTTTTCTACTTTTGTCCTCCTAAATATGGATTTTGGACCACTGTGTGCCCTATTGTTCATCCTGATTCAAGATTAATATTTTCTTAGGTTTTTGTTCATTCCACTTTTTTATTGTCCTTCCCATTTCTATTTCTCGCATTTTTAGTAGGTACTTCACATGTAGTATTTGTTTTTACTTTAATACATATATGACCATGAAGATATTTGGATATGTCTTACAAAATTCTTGCTGGAGACCATTAATTAATTCAGTCTTCTGGGTAATATACTTTCTGAGAAAAATGCACTAATGTCACAAAAATAAGAAAGTGCAGATAAATGGTGTCAAAGTTTCCATATTTTGCAGTGGTTTTTTTTTCCTTGGTTGGTTATTTAACAGTGCTGTATCAACTACTAGGTTATTTAGCGTCGATGAGATTGGTGCTAGCGAGATGGTATTTGGCGAGATGAGGCCGAGGATTCGCCATAGATTACCTGGCATTCACCTCGGGGAAAACCTCGGAAAAAGTCCAACCGGTAATCAGCCCGAGCAGGGATCAAACCCATGCCCGAGCACAACTTCAGACTGGCAGGCAATCGCCTTAACTGACTGAGCCATGCCAGTGGCTTCTTGCAATGTTAAATTACTCAATTTTGGTTGCACTTTTCTGGGAATGATAAAAGATACAAATGTAGAAAAAAATGAGGCATATCCATTCTAGAATTCGAATTCATAATTTCATTGCATATTTTAGCAGAAATGTTTGGAATAACACTGTGGGTTTCGCGGAAGCCACAGAGCCCAAATCTCGAATTAAGTCAGTGCTACCAGATGGTTGAATGTGTCATGAATACTCTTCAGGCCTGCCGAGATAATGACATAATTTTCTTTTTGAGAGGGCTGTTACATTGGCTCAATCTGTAGACGTAGAAGTAAATGTACCTCGAGTTGCATCCAAACAAATCCATTGCAATAATGTTCCAATTCTCCTAAAGATTGTTACCACCTCAATGTATTTCTTCCTTTTCTTGATCACCTTTTCAGCGACTTGTCAGTACGACTTTTGCCTGCTAGGCACAGTCATGTAATTAAACTCAAAACCTTGATTCCTAACTTTTTACACAGTCCTGATAAAAATATTGATGTCATCCTACAAGCTGCAACGGTTTATGAACAGGATCTGCCAGGAACTATTCCAGAACTTAGAGGAGAGCTACGGTACATTTGTGATTTCAATTTTGGAAGGAGCAACAAAAAATCCAGACACGGCTATAGAAACTTTGGTGCATACTAGGAATAATTTCTATCCTGATAAAAGAGAGCTGATCACCATATTATTTGTCATGCCACCATGGAATGGTCATTCTCAACACTGAAACGTGTGAAAACCTACCTCAGTTCGACAATGAATTAGGGCAGATTGAATGGTTTGGTATTGCTCAACATTCATCGTAACATTGACGTAAGTCCGAGTGAAATCATAGAATTTTTCGCAAGGAAACATCCTAGACGACTTCAATAACATTTAACTGACTTCCCATTCCAGGCACCATCTCCTTTAGAATTAAAACTAATCGAAGACTTAGAACCTAAGAGTGACAATATTGTTGTGGTTTATTTATTTGTTTTTAATTCCATTGTTCTGTGTTATGATTATACTACTGTATTCATATTGTGAATTTTATTAGTAACAACAATGTAATTTATTCGTCACAACAATAATTCCTTTCTACAATTCGCCTTAAACGCTCTCGTCAACAATTGGATTTTCACTCAACACAATATTCGTTATAAAACTCCACCAACGACAATGACAATTTACTTGGACTAGTATGAACAACAATGAACAGTTAATCTTAACTAATATTTACAAATCAGAACTATCAGTTCTCAGTTCACAGTTCTTCTATCTCAGTCACTCGAGTTCACAGTATCTCGAACCACAGACCTTCAGAGACAATTCACTGTACTCGAACTTGGGTCCCTCCAACTGCGGTCCACTGCACTCGAACTCAGGTCCCTCCAACTGCGGTCCACTGCACTCGAACTCAGGCCTTCGGATGCTGACGCAGATGCGGACGCACACTCGAGTCGACTTCCGGTTTGCTTGACTGGCTTGCTTGCTCTGGCTTTCTCACTGACTGAATAACTGAAAACTCTCTAGTTCGCTGGCGCTTCTTCTTTTATAGCAAAATCATAGTTGCGAGAAATTTCTACAGGTGTGTAGAGAATTATCTGGATATCTCTACTTCGACAGACTTCTCGAAGAGTCGGGAAGGTCCGTTCCCCATTCACTGCGTACGCAGCAGTTGCGCGCGCACTCTCGCTCCACTCTCTCGCCGCGTTGGCCCTTTCCCCTCTCCGCCGCGCGCCATTCCTCCGTGCTCCGCGCGATCTGCTTTCTTGCGGGACGCTGGTCGTGAGTTCGAATCTCACGTCGCTGTCACAATATGTTAATTTTTATTAGTCTCCCCTATTATTAAATTCTAGATCCGCGCCTGTATCTAGACATACAGTGCTGTGCTGTACAAAATTGAATCCATTCGCGCATCGTCATCGTTGTGGCAAGTTGTGGCATTTAACAGGTGGTTGTAATAGTGATCGAATATGTATCCAGTGTGTATTTGATGGATCTTTCATAATGATGCATTCTTGTAAGACCTGTAACTGCACAAATCGCTTCAGGAAATGTCCCAGCATCACTTTTCGTACGTAAATAACGATATTTAAATGCACATAACTTAATAGCTTAACGTTCAATTAATGTAGGCAATAAATAGCACTCCCAGGTGGATTGAATTATTCTACAAGCTAATAAAAGTATTTCCGCAAATATATTGCTGGTATTTTTTAAATATGATAGAGGCATTATAATAAAATCTGCGTTATTTCTAGCTAATGTGATGACTATCTGCCATTAGAAGAGATAATTTTATTCGAACAAATTATCACAACACAAATTGTATTCTGAACATTTCACAGAAGATTCCTTCTGGAAATCACATGAAAAAAAGGAAGATGATGCAGTTTAATCTCTCTTTAATTTTCCAAAACATCTTACGCAGATAGGTCCATTTTTTTAAATAAATTAAATTCACATAGAATTGATTTCCATTGGCTTGAATTTCATAATTTAAAAGTATATATTTTTTCCCTTAAGAGGAAAATTATATTTAGTAAAATTTATTTTTTTCTTGGTATAATATTATCTTTTTAGGTAGAAAAACTACCTATGAAGATTCTGAACAGAAGTACTGGAGTCGCAGAACCAAACAGTGTAATAATTGTTATTGCAAACTGTTCACATGTCCCTGATATTATTAGTTCAGAACACAATTATATGCTGAGTTCCAAGAAAAGATTGAGATTAATGGAAGGTGAGTACAGAAAAAGAATGAATAGGTTAGAAGTTCGAAAAAGGAAAACCTGGCTTGTAAAAGAAAATGTGACAGATATGCAGTTATAATATCAGACTTAAGAAAGCTTGACTAAAGAACAGAAAAAAAAATACAATATGATTAATGAAAATTTGCATGACATTGTAAGTAGCAAATTCTTCAAATCTGATGCTTGATTTAATAGAGAGATCTACAATATTTAATAACAATAATAATAATAATAATAATAATAATAATAATAATAATAATTGGTTATTTAATGACGCTGTATCAACTACGAGGTTATTCAGCGTCGATGGAATTGGTGATAGATGATATTTGGCGAGATGAGGCCGAGGATTCGCCATAGATTACCTGACATTTACTTTATGATTGGGGAAACCCTTGGAAAAAACCCAACCAGGTAATCAGTTCAAGCGCAACTCCTCATCGACAGGCAAGCGCCTTAGCCGACAGAGCTACACCGGTGGCTAAATAATAATAATAATAATAATAATAATAATTAGAGCCAGGATTTTGATGACCTGAAAATCATGGAAAAAAGTCCTAAGAACAATGCACTTATGACCTAGAAATCTTTAAAAAATGCCCTAAAATTGGCTTAATAGGGAAGAGGTTCTGTGCTACTTAATATTTAGACTAGTAATTAAATTAAATTCTAGTACCAACATTCAAGTTTATTTAATTTTACATAACTTTCTAAGTAGTACACTTTAATTATTTTACCTGATGTAGTTTCCATGTAGTTCATGTTACTTTGCACTTACTGAGCAATTGTGTGATTACATTGTACAATAAACACCTTGTGTAAATTTTCAGAATTTAAACTCTGACGATTGTCAGCTAATAAAGTCTTGTACATTGAAAATGTCCTTTCTACCTTATCTGAAACAGTAGATGCATACTTAAATCACTGACCAGTAAATCACAGTCAATTGTCTCCAGTGAAAATTGTTCCCTAGACAGAATCTTTGATATGGATTGCATAGCCTACATTCTTATTTAAAACTTTCTTAATTTTTTCATTTATGCAAGATCCAATATGATCAGGAACAGCCTCTAACTTGTTCACTACATTTTTCACTAATGCTAATTGTTCAAGCAGCTTGACACATGACTTCTCCAAAGAAGTTATTGCAAACGATAGAAAATCAAAATTAGATATAATGTAACAGAGCTTTCCTTCAATCTCTTGAGTCAGAAAAGAGTTTCTGTGCACTCCTGATGGAAGCGGCATCACCACTGTCGAAAGAATCTACCACCTCTTTCACATATTCGCTGTAATATACACAGGCTTCAATCCAAGTTACCCACCTCGTGAAGATAGGTGCAGGCCGCATTGATACTCCGGGGGCCATGACCTTGATGGATGCTACTCTTGACGGTGCCTTCACAAACACTTTCTTTACATTGCCGATTAGTTGGTCTACCATCGGAAACTTGACTTCGCACTTTCTCTGTGATATGCATGCACAAGGCATGTCAAGTGCACCATTTTTGAGTAGAGTACCTTAGGGGAATTACCTGCTTTCACTATACATGATGCAGCATTGGTCACAAACAAAAGTACATCATCGTGTTTTATTTCGCCTGGCCACAGTAAATTCATTGACTTATCAAAAAGTTTACAGATTGTGGAATAGTTCACTTTCTGAAGAACTAACTGTTCAACAGAAATGTTGAACCTGGTCCTTCTTCCGCCATTGTTCCAATCACTACATTGTTTACAAATCATCCCATTGAATTGGTGGTTTTATCCATCAACACCCATATTTTCTTTCCATCAACAGCTTGTCGGATGTTTGCCATTGCTTTTTCGTAACACCAATGTATGTAGTTTTTTCGTATAGTGGAAGAGTCTGGTAGATTGTTCCAGTGTACTTTTCCATGAATTCTCGTAGTTTCACGTTGCTCAGTTTACTCAATGAAATGTTGGCAATAAAGAAGGCTTCAGGCAAGTCCTCGTAAAACTGTAAATGATTTGATGAACACTGGCCCACAAATAGCTGCTGCTTATTTTTTTTCCTCCTGAAGACGTTGCAGTCCGCACTTGTGTTTATCGTGATTTACATGTTGTTCTAAGGTGAATTTCTTTTCTGCTGCCACTTTCACATTGCAGAGCTTGCAATACAACACTGTTCCATCTGTGCTAAAAACTTTTTCGCCGTACTGCAATACATGTTGTTTCAATTTCACCTCGGTATTTACTTTCGTTTTGGCATAATACACTCTGAATTTATTAGGCCTAAACCACCTTTTAGCCTGCAGACAATACTGAGAGTTAAGTTGAAATTTTTACTTGTCCGACTCTACAAAAGTGGGGGTGAGTTTCTCGTGGAGACAAGTTATTGAAAAATTCTAGAGTATCAGAAGTTGCTGGTCGAAAGATAGTACTGTTACAGACTTAATATAAGTCCTCTTGCTTGTGGTGGAATGGGCAGGCAGCCTTTCGGTCACTTATACGGAACTAGCAGGTATAGAGGAGTCTATATTGAAGGGTTGGTTGGACTGATCCATTACATGGGATGTACTACGTTAAAATGGCAATATTTGTGTGGGAAAACGAAAAAAATATACAAAATAATGGGCATTAATCGACAAAATATGTAGAGAAAATATCAAAGGAAATAAACATTATTTTACATTAATAATGGGGATTTACGGCCAAAATTAAATGAAAATACCCCAAAAATGACCGAATAAAACAAAAAATGCTCTTATGAGTTGAAACAGGCAAAAAATGCCCTCAAAATATGTCTTGAAACACTCAGTTTATCACATAACATATAAATACTAAAGCAGCTATGTTTCTGACTTGCTAGAAAAAAGATGCAATTTCATCAAAATCCCAGCCCTAATAATAATAATAATAATAATAATAATAATAATAATAATAATAATAATACTTACTTACTGGCTTTTAAGGAACCCGGAGGTTTATTGCCACCCTCACATAAGCCCGCCATATGTCCCTATCCTGAGCAAGACCAATCCAGTCTCTATCATAATATGCCACCTCCCTCAAATCCATTTTAATATTATCTTCCCATCTACGTCTTGGCCTCCCCAAAGGTCTTTTTCCCTCCGGCCTCCCAACTAACACTATATATGCATTTCTGGATTCGCCCATATGTGCTACATGGCCTGCCCATCTCAAACGTCTGGATTTAATGTTCCTAATTATGTCAGGTGAAGAATACAATGCATGCAGTTCTGTGTTGTGTAACTTGCTCCATTCTCCTGTAACTTCATCCCTCTTAGCCCCAAATATTTTCCTAAGCACCTTATTCTCAAACACCCTTAACCTATGTTCCTCTCTCAAAGTGAGAGTCCAAGTTTCAAAACCATAAAGAACAACCGGTAATATAACTGTTTTATTATTATTATTATTATTATTATTATTATTATTATTATTATTATTATTATTATTATTATTACTCCAATTTAATTATTTTTGATGTAAGATTTAGTGGATTGATTCATAGCACTGAAAAGAATAATGTATTTTTACTTTTTAGGGTAAATAGTAGGCCTCATTTTCTTCACTCTTGTCTGTTTTTGCTGTTATTGTACTTTGTTCGTCACAATAAGGCTTGCATAAATTATTTAATATATTAATTTCAAGAGGACTTTTTTATTTTCGAAAAAAAAAAATATAATTATAGAGCATATAGGCTACTGTAGGTACTTTATTTTCTCAACTGCAGCAGGCTGGCCTTCGTATGAAACTTTACTGACGCAGTGCACTCCTGCTGTAGTGGTTCCTTTTTAATTGTATTGAGTACATATTTATTATTTTAGTACAATAAGGATAAACAATAATTTCACAGTTTATTATATTTTGATGTATTATTAATTATCCAGACGTTTGAGATGGGCTGGCCATGTAGCACGTATGGCCGAATCCAGAAATGCATATAGAATGTTAGTTGGGAGGCCAGAGGGAAAAAGACCTTTGGGGAGGCCGAGACGTAAATGGGAACATAATATTAAAATGGATTTGAGGGACGTGGGATATGATGGTAGAGACTGGATTAATCTTGCTCAAGATAGGGACCAATGACGGGCTTATGTGAGGGCGGCAATGAACTTCCGGGTTCCTTAAAAGCCGGTAAGTAAGTATTATTAAGGGTCCGGATACTTATATTTTTGATACTATATTTGTACCTATGAATGCATTCGTCTCCTAGCTTGAGCTGCCACAGAAATGTTGCGCGCAGTGTTCTATTTGACCGGTCCTGTATGGTCTACGTAGCTACTGGTGTAGGGGCTTGGTTGTACTATTACCTTTGAAACAGGTTACATTAATGGTTAAAACTTTGTTACTCTCAGACATTCGTTATAGTATTTCCTAAATTACATATTTAAAAATACATTACACATTGACAGTGATATTTAGAAGTTAATATATTCGTTACTGTTAATTTTATGTCACATCCTTAAATATGAAGAGTCATTTAATGCCTATTTCTGAACGTTCTCGCGTTTCAACTTTGTGCGATTTTGTTGCTAGATATGGCTACTTCAAACGATTTTTCAATCACAAAATTAATTAAACTTATATTGTTTACAGGAATAACATTTTCTATCCATAACATAGTAACTTAAGAGACATTTCATTGCTGCTTATCGACTTTTCCAGGAACTTGGTTGGCAATACTGCTTAGTCCATCTCAGTTTTACACTCTGTGACGAGAAAGCATAAAAGCCGTTCTGACAGAACTTAAGTGATAGCAACGCAAATAAGCAAAGCGAATTAATTGTATCTTTATACAATTGTATCCTCATACTTATTGTATCCTTATCAAGGTGAAAATGGTTTCTTTAATTGTAAAGTTGTATAAACTTTGCGTTTTGTCGCCCAAATTTGACGAAACAAAACAAAAGAACTCATGCGATTTAGGAAATCCTAAAGGTAAGTCTATCAATCTTGTTTATATTCTTAAAATAATGTCTGTGTTCTTACAGAAAATACATTTCCTCAGTTCACAGTTGCTAGCTGCACTTTAATTTGGGATTTAGAAAATAAATGACCTGGATATTCTTCATATTTATCGGTAGGTAAATCGTTGAGAACTTTTCACCGTTTGGAATATCATGCCACAATTTCCTATTTGAAACTTGCCGTAAGGCTCAATTTCTTGAAGAACGTCGGTTTGATCTACGATTTCCGATATACACCAATCTGGGATATCATTGATTAAGAGTTGCGTCTACAGTTTAAAAGGCTAGTTAAATGAAAACAATGACCAGTCTGTACGTAAACTGACAAAGGAAAAACATGGACATTGCAATACGGATTCTTCAATTTCGTTTTAAGTTCGTCTTTGAAGTATTGTTATCATCGAATGAGCGAGAATTAATGGTATGAAATGATGTAAGAAAATCTTATACTAAGACATTATGGAAATGTACATATGACAAATTTCCACGTTGAAAAATCATGTGCTATATCAAACGCTGTGATAGGCGTAAATATAGCAGTGTTGATGTGGAGTTTATTCTGCCATATGTTTTGTTGTATTGGATTGGTCATTATAAAAGTAAACACGTTCATTACACAACAAATTAACGGCAAACTCGAGTGACTCTACTTACAGAAGTTGGAATAGTAATTTCATCGGCTTATTCTCCAACTTCTCGATCTCTTCATTTCGTTTTATTGGTTGTATTCTCTGCATTTTACATCAGAATTGCAGCTTTGAAATATGAGACGAGTAAAAACGTATGCAAATTTTATAACAAATATTTATTGACATAAGGTTAGTAGATTAACTTAATTTACAAACAACATCAGTTCTTCAGTTGAGTAAAAGGTGTGAATATCGAGAATTTTGGTTTATTCTGTTCTAAACTAAACTCTTCTTCGAATTTCATATATATATATATATATATATATATATATATATATATATATATATATATATATATATATGTATATAGTCGGCCTCGGTAGCGTAGTCGGTATAGCGCTGGCCTTCTGTGCTCGTGGTTGCGGGCTAAATCCTGGCTCAGGTCGATGGCATTTAAGTGTGTTTAAATGCGACAGGCTCATGTCAGTAGAATTACTGGCATGTAAAGAACTCCTGCGGGACAAAATTCCGGGACATCTGCGGCGCTGATATAACCTCTGCAGTTGCGGGCGTCGGTAAATAAACCACAATTTACAACATTTATACGGTATATATATATATATATATATATATATATATATATATATATATATACATACATATACATACATACATAGTATACCCTCGTTAAGACGATTACCACCTTAATACGAATATTAGGTTAATAGGAATTTATGTTTATACGAACTTTGAACAAATTTTCGGTCCCGAGAACAAACGACAACTTTTACGTACACTCTTTACAATTTAGTGGATGGGAATTCTATTCGATCGCTCTCATAGTAAATGCTTCAAATGCCTTCAAGCAATCGATTCGAACATGCATTATTCGTACAATAGACGTCAGGGATTTTGGTGTGTGACCTTGATGACATTGCCCAGTAGACGAGCCATTGTTGTAGGCTGCATGATTGAGTTGCGATAACGCTCTCAGCCGTTATTTATATGTTCATGCCCGTCGCTCATATTATCACTATTATGAAACACACCACAGTACTGCCCGATTCATAGGAGTGCCGTAAATAATTTTCATTCGTAATATTTCCACAGTACAGCTCTTACATTTTCTAAATTAAAGGGGAAAGTAGCATTGCATAGCCAGAACAAAAAGTAATTGCAAATGTTTATTACTTCATGAAGCGACAGGCGAAAAATAGGTATGATTTGTGTCGAATTGTCTTCGTTAATAACAAACATTGATGACGAGAAAGAGTTTGCGGAAGCGACAGGAATCGACACGTTCGATTTCTAGAGTGATAAAATAACCGAAAGAAGCACGCTCAAATAAAATACGTAATTCTATAAATGGAGAAAGAAATCTCATGTTCCGAAAGAATTCATGGAAATACTGTAGTTAGTTATGTGCGTAAAGATTTTGGAGGTGACTGTCCAAAAGAGTCCATGCATACGCGGGCCTGTATGTTTACTCTTATGTCCCACCCATAGATTAAGTCTTCTGTGTGTCCTATCTCCAGAGGTGACATTGAGTGTTACTATTGTTTTCTCACGGCCAGTGTTCGGGTTAACACCTCAATTCGAGCAACAACATGAGTGAAAGAACGAAAAAATCTATAGATATCAACACTGAAGTACAAATTTTGAATGAAGTGTCTCACGGTACTATGACAAAAAACTCAAATTGAAAAACATTGTCTAAATCCAAAATCTACTCTTTCGACCATAATTTAAAGAAAAATAAAATAAAATTGACGCTGCTACAGCTTCCGGTTCTTCATCAAGAAAAATTAAGCGAATTCGTACAGCAAAATATGAACAAGAGGAATATGAGATTCTTGTATAGTTGAACAACATGAGGGCACAAAATGTACTACTGACAGGTCCCGTAATTCAAGAGAAAGCGAGAGAGCTCGCTCTCAAACATGGAATAACAGACTTTGAAAGTTTTAGCGGCTGGCAATGACGTTTTCAAGAACGTCATTGTATTGCATGTATTTCAATATGTGGAGAGGAAAATTCAGTGAATCAAGGAGCTGTGAGTGAATGGCTGGGGAATTTCGAAGAAGAGAAAAATAAATACGCTCCTAAGGGTATTTATAACCTTGATGAAACGGGACTCCTCTACAATCTTCTTCCAGATCGAAACCTGGCTTACGAAAGCGACCGTTGTCATGGAGGAAAACGAAGTAAGCAAAGACTAATCGTTTCACTCATTTTCAACTCTGATGGTAGTGAAAAATCACAAAGCTTTGTTCACTCCTACCGTGCCGATACACTCATCATAAAAGAGCGTGGGTCATCAGCTCCGCTTTTCGTGAATGGCTCATCCAGTTCAACCGAAAAATGATATCCCAAAACAGGAAAATGTTGCTCACTCTTGATAACTGTGCCTCTCATAAAATAGAAGGATTGAAACATACCACTGTGAAGGTATACTTTTTCCCGGCTAAGACTACCGGTAGACTACAGCCCTTGGATCAGGGTATCATTATTTTTCCAATATGAAGAAAAATTACCGTACTCAGCTCATTCGGGCTACTATCATGGCTAAAGATAACAAGACCCTAAAATGGACTGTCCTTGGTGCAGTTACAGCCGTTGCTGAAGCTTGGGACTGTCACATCACAGACAATACAAAATTGCCTTCGGAAAGCTTGGACCACTGCGGAGGAGAATATGGAAGAGGCAGGCGAACCATTGAGTGTAGAGCAGGAACATGTACCAGAGGAATGGGATATGCTGCGATCTTCACGTCCTCTTCGCATTACATTCGAAGGCTGCTTACTGTTCATTTAATGATGTGCTAATAAGGGAAATGTAAGACAGGGATTCAGTTAACATTGAGGGCCAAGAAATTACAAGATCTCCAGAACACTATGCAGCTACCTCAGATGTTCCTCAATCTTTCGTACAAGTCCTTAAAGCAAATTGGTTTCCATTCTGCTACCGAGATGTTACCCCGATTGCATCAGTGCAGCATTATAGACATTTTCAGTTTGTAAATTTAGAATCTAAGTGATATATTCGAGATATTTTTATAGTGTTTCAAATTTCTGTGTGACAAATTCAATGCGTTTTTGATTTTTCGTTGGTGTAGTTTTGTGAGACTTCATTATTTTATAAATTTTGGAAAGTAAACAATTCAATTAACAATAAATGTAACAATTATATGATAAAACACATAAGTGATAATATTGTGATCAATGATCCTGATAAGCAGGGGCGGCCCGTCCTTATGTGCTACAGTGCTACAGCGCAATGATAATTTTTGCTCAAATAAAGTGTTTGCAATACCATAGTATTTGATCTGCCATTTGACAATTTCCCGTTGTTATGTTCATGACGCGTTATAGAGTGTTTAGTCTTCGCTCTTTGGTGCCTCAGGGGGTACGTTGTGCTACTCAAAACTTACATGAGAATGTAGACAGTTAATGCGCATGTGCGAAGCTGAAATAACTGCTCTGATTGGCTATTTTTACGCGGGGAAGTGCTGTAGTCAGCTTCAGCACAACACAGCTTGGAGATTGCAAAAGTAAAGCGTAAGGAAAGAATGCTTGTTTGTGGAGGAACTCGGAACTATGTACAATGTATTTGGTAATTCAAATGTTCGACTGCTGCTGCCATCTACCAGTTTTTTGAGGTTCCTCCTGAATCAATCAGCAAGCGACGGAAAATTGAATCCCAGAAAATTGATGCCAAGGAGGTATGTAACCGTATAATTCAGGAAACTACTAATCGTTTCCAATCTTTAAGCTACCTAGACGCAACAAAATTGTTAAACAGCGAATTTTTTGACAATTTTTTGCATAATTTTCCTGAACGCTAACTTGAAGTTGCTGTCAACAGCTATACTGCACTGAACAAACGAATGTTAAAGACAACTTGGAGTTCTATACGGAAGATCCGACTTCCGAAATATAGATGGTTGTTCAATTGTTACAAAACACAGTCTCCAACAATTCACGGGATCCATTCTGTGAAGTAACTAAGTTGTTAAATATTTTGGTTACAACACCAATGACCACTGCTGAGCCAGAAAGATGTTTTTCTTGCTTGAAACGCATAAAAACGTTTTTAAGGAACACCATGTCCCAGGATCGCCTCACTGCTCTTGCAATACTGTCAATAGAAAAGAGTATAATGTCCAGGATGGAGGGATTTAACGTTTAACACCAGGGTAATTGACAAGTTCTGCAGTAGGAAGGAACTCCATATTTCGTCACTAGGCGAGTCGCAAATTAAGATAAATACATATAAGTGTATACAGTAGGCCGATATAGAGATTGTAGCACACTCATTATTTTGACCACCAGCCGCTAAGTGATTTAGAAATGGTTTAAAATAAATTAATTGTGGTAATAAAAGTGATAATTTTTATAAACTGGATAACCTCTAAACATGAAAGAGGAACTTGAACCAACCAAGGAAAAGATGGAAAGATTCCCGATCTGGAGACTTCCCTAAACCGTAAGTGTTGATGATACATTTTTCTAATACAATATTCAGAAAAGTTCACAGGTACGTAATTCGAAATTCATTATTACTAACTACAAACCATGAGAAAGTGTTGTGAACTGAAAGAGTGATATTGGATTTAATGTAATATAAATTGACGTGAATTCGGATAAGACGAACTTCGTTAATATGAAAGACAATTTTTTTGGTCCCTTGAGGTACATTTTAACGATATACATACATACATACATACATACACACACATGTTATGGTCCTGTGTGCAATAGATCCCCAAGATAAACAATCTGCCTTCGATATATTAACGGACAGAAAGTAACAGATTATTTATAAACAGGCATAAAACCATGCAAATGAACTTCAGCAAAGGACGTAAAATATCAGATCAAGATCATATATCTTGCGGCAATCAGACCTTGGAAATATCTAACCACTGCAAGTATCTGGGGTTCATCTTCCAAACAATATGTATATTCTAAAGAGAAGTCCATAGCTGCAATCAATGACATCTGCCACATTCACAAACTATAGACACTGCAAAAGAACTAATCACAGCAAAAATCGTCCCTATCCTAGCCTATGGCATAAGAATTATATGGACACATCTCAAGAAGAAGGGCCTAGAACAATTGAAAAAATTAAAAGCCAATTTCTAAAATGAGTCCTACGGGTATCGAAGCCTCCAATACCTCTCGTGCCTATCAGCGTATTCCAAATCTCACCGGTCCGGTGGCATCAATGACGTCACGTTGCAGCGAAATATGGAACAAAACTGCTGGAAGGATCGATGGCTGTCATGGCGACTGTACAAGTTGTTGTCTGCTACGCTAGCAAAATTTTGCGAAATTTTCGTACTGCCATCTCGTTCAAAGAAAAGATAGCATAAACAATTTATTTCTTGAACCGGTAGTAATAACGGGTCCGTTGACATGTTCGCTTATAAGCCATTAACATATTGTTTTTACGTTGTGCTTATTACAAACAATGCAGCAGAACTAAAGCAAAACACACCGCCATGACACAACAGTGCACGATGTTATTCGTCTGCTAATTCCCACCCTATACAAGAACCAATCAGATTCACTGATGGCGGCTGATGGAGACTGCCACCACCTCTGCAAGTTGATGGCACCGGTGTGACCAAAGACGTTATATACTGGTTGTTCAGTTCAAAATGTGTCTTGGCTCGCTGTATGCCGTCATGTGGCTAGCTGACGAGCCTAGAGAATTCAATCTTCCTACACTTCCGCAGCTCAGGTGTATAATCTAAGAGGCAGAGAAGTTGGCTAGCAAGTACGGCGTTCATTCTGAAGAGTACGTGCCGATACGTACGGTAACGCCGGTAGTGGCAGGAATGTGAACTGTTTGGAAATACGTACTGTCGGGATATGGGGAGAGGGTTAAGACGATTACTTACGTATTTGTTGACATTAACTTCGACGGTCAACATGGACACGGAGCATTTGATTTGTGTTGTGGAATGTTACCGTACGCAACCGATGATAACAAATACCCTGCGTACGACTTGCCGGCGCAAAACACAGTTCGAAAGAGGTTATGGTAGCACTCAGACCGTACAGACCGCCATCTGTTGCTACGACGTTCAAGTTATACCGTACACGTTCTCAAGTTCAGATTGAAGAACGCCTTAAATAATGGGCAACTTCTCTAACATATAAACTGAAACTCGCTTCAAATCGGTGACCCAACAACAGTGACGTCATGACACACTTTGAAATGAACACCCAGTAATATGGGTGTGACACCGGTGGAGCATCAGTGACGTCATCGGTGGAATTCGGAACACCGTGATGCCATCGGATTGCTCACCGGTGAGATTCGGAATACGCTCTATGTTGCCGAAGTGGCCTCCTTTTTGATGATGGTCACATAATCATCCTAATTATATAGATATTTTCTTCCGTACAAAATAAATGTTACAAATATGCAGTTAAGTGGAGCACTTATGCCGAATTTAAAGAAAAAAATCCGTTTTTTTTTTTGTTTTTTTTTTTTACGCTTTTGTGTGCTGTTATATGTTGAGAACATGTGTATGTAAATTAAAATTGCCTGATGTCTTCCTAATGTCCTTATTTTGGCATTTAAATCAACGCCGGTGTCTGCTTGATACGTCCCTTTTCACTAATTTTTAGTCATTTTTGAATAAGTATATCTCTGAAACTGTTAGAGCAGAGCTGGGCATCGGAAGCGCAACCAGTCTCTAAATGAGGACGCTTAATATTCATCCGTTCCGACATCATCGCTGCGCGGTGTTCGGGCGGTGGGGGGGGGAAGAAAGGGGATGAAGAGGAATCATATGGCTCCCCGTGAGAGAGTAGAATCCGCTCTTGCTGCCCAGCCCTGTGTTAAAGCTACATTTATGAACTTACCCCCATTTGATAGGGAAAATCGTGTCCTTTATATTGGTGTCTCTGTTAGTAGCGGGATTTATTTATTTTTTTGTTTCCCGCATCTTTTTGTGAGTCAAGAGGCCTAGTTATTAGTGATGGGGTAAAACGTGATTTTTCACTCACAGGTGAAGCAGTGATAGTTCTTTTTTAATCACTGTGATTTAAAGTAGTGATCCAGTGATTTGAAGCGATTTTCAACTGCCTGTGATTACGACGAGCTGTCTTGCATAGAGATGAGCTTAAACGATATTTTCAAATATCTCTGACAACTGTGACAGTGACAATTAAATATCTGTGACTTTTATCGGTGATTTTGTCACACCGATATTTTATATCGATACGTAGCATGAATTACACCGATATTTTGTCACACCGATAAAAATTAGCAGGAAATATTGAAGAGCAGTGAAATATGAATACGATTTCTCTATACACACCACTCATCAGTGATTTATATGGGAAAATTCAACAAATAAATTATGTACATGGGTACCATTAACAAATAAATACTTACCTAACTGAACAGTAACATGTCAAAAGTTAACCTCACGTACCAAGAAGTTATATTATAGATATTGAATCAGTTTACCATTTTTAAATGTAGTTGGGTATGGAGAAATTGTGGTTATATGATTATCCTAATCGTTTTAAAAATTGATCGTTTTTATTGTATATAATATAATGGATAAATTATTTTAAGTCGTGTATTAACATTATAATATTGAGTCATAGAATAAAAATTAATGAAACGTAAGTATTCGGAAAAACATTGGAAAATAATTACAAAACGAAACACTTGTTCAGACAGGATTTTACACAAGATTAAGTATTGGTAACCAATGGTGTTATTATTTAAATCGTGTAATAACTACATCATTTATAATAAGATGGAGAAACTACCGCCCGATTGCTGTTATTGTATCATGAGCACGCGCAAACCTACGACGTTGAAGAGAAAATATCAGTCACAGAGTACTGAATACAGAGCAGATTTCGATAGCGATATTTTGTCACAGATATTTCGCGTCATCAGTCACAGGTTTATCTGTGACAAAAAAATACCTGTGACAAAATATCGGCCATCTCTAGTCTTGCAACAGCTGATCACTGGTGCAGTGATCTAGTGAGTGGTGGCGATTCGGCGATTGGAAATTGGAGTGATTTCTCACTACGAAATGCCAGTACTCCAACTGTTTTTAATGAAATTGTTGGTGAATGTGATTATGATCGTGAAATGCGTTGGTGTCAAATTCAAAATAATGAAGGGATAAGAAATGGATACATTCAGTGGAGAGAAAAGACTTTTCGCGCTGGGTTGGCCCTGAATGTATAAATTAAGTTGTGTTAGCTGAGATGAAACTAGCGCTGAGGTGATTTTGGAAGCGAAAATCATTGAATTAATTTATGAGGGAGTATGTTTGTGGAGATACAGTTAATCGTATATGCAAGGAATAATAAAAGCTTAAATTAACCTAACCCATCATAGATTAGCATAGGGCTATGCAAGGTGTACAAGCGGAGTACAAAGGGGAACTACCTCAGCACTAGTTTAGCGTAAGTGGTCTAGAAAAAAATGTTACAGTGAAATCAGACATATTAGTTGAAAATATTTGCGGAATTTAAAAAATATTTAACTTAACTTAAATTAAATATGTAATTTTCATTTGGTAGGATTAAAATAAACTGGTAAGAGTGATTGAACAAAGTAGGCTTACTTTCTTATATTAACCTTAACGAACCTCGCCTCAGTCCTTTTTATTTTTTCCACATTCCACAGTATCGTTAAATTACTACAGTAAACTGCAAATAATATTAGTAATTCTCCAGAAAAGCTACACTCAATAAGGCTCAATTTTCTTTGACTTCACTGGCTTCTGTGAGATGTATATTGTGATGTACACGTGGTTTAGTTAGCTCCCATAAATACAACAGCTATCGTGTAGACCTATGTAGCAATACATTCAACATAAAAATCGTTTCATACTTACCTGTATATTCTAATGCACTGTTGTAGCCCTCCCTCCCACTGCTTACCAATATAACACTCGACAGGTTCAAGACGCAATACTAGGAAACTATTTCTCTAGTAATTATCCTGGACCGCTCGCAGGTTATGTTGCAAATAGTAAAGAGAGTGTAGTTCTTCTGGAGAACATACCATAAATTAACATTAAATCAATAATAATTACTACGGTTAAATCACTGTAACAACATTTATTTTTAAAATTTACTTACATAAATAATTACCAGAGATAGAAATTCATGCAATTACATATCTGTATGTAAATGTCGTAAGTGAAATTTATTGAGTAGACATTTCAAGAATTTTTGTTTTGGACGAGTGAATTTTATTTCATTATATTGACATATTCGAACAATGTTTTGCATACTATAATATCATAAAATAAGCATATTTTAATTTGTTTTCCATACTATTTGTATATAAACGTTAAAAAATCTATCTACCTGTGGTACAGTTAATCTGGAGAATTATGGAGAAATTACTACAGTAATATTTATTTACAAAATGAACTTGGTGAAATCTCTACAATAACATATATTTACAAAATTAACTAAGTGAAATTACTACAATAATATTTCTTTTCACAAAATTAACTTTGTAAGTCAACAATTACCAAAGATTGGAAGTTAATGCAATTGCATAGGCTATATTTGTCATAAATATGTGAGTGAAATTTGAGTGGACATTTCAGAAATTTGTTTTGGATGAGGGAGTTTTATTTCAGAATATTGGCATATTTTAACATTAGTTTGCTTATATTAACGTAATGACAGCATACAATTAGCATATTTTAATATGTTTTGCATAGTATTAATACATATTAACTAATGAAAATCCAATAGAATTACGATCATGTGATATACAAATTAGCGTCCTTTATTTCACCAAATCAAAACTGTCGCCAGTGGCTAAATATTGGTTCTTTTGAATTCGCGGCCTTCGCGGGTATTGAAATTTCCCGCTAATGACGTCATTCAAGGTGAAGGGAAGTTATTTTCTTGGCCACTAGGTGCCAACCTAGATCAATGAACTTGGGTGCCAGTAAAGGATTTTGCCAAGCAGTTCAAAACTTGTGCAACAGATGGAAGAAGACTGCAATGGAAGAGATTCAGCTATATCACAGTCTAATATATATATATATATATATATATATATATATATATTAGACTGTGGCTATATCACAGTCTGTTGCTATCAACGAGTTGTCTTCTCTTTCTAACTCGTTGGTAGCTATATTTTGAGAACAAGGAGTGAGTTTAATCACTGTATGTACAGTATACGTGACAGTAGTTTCATGTTGCAGTGAAATCACAGTTCGATCACTGTTTCACTGGTTAATGAACAGCTCACTCACTGGAGTGAAAGTGATTTATTAATCACCGGTGAGAAATCGCTGCTAGTGATTTTTTTTCCATCTCTACTAGTTATATTATTAGTGTTCTTGTTGTGAGTGCATGGTCGTTTTTTTTTACGCGTTTGTAAGTTGAGATTTATTATTCAGAAATGGGCGGGTGTAAGAAGTTTGATAAACATAAATTTTATGGAAATAAGTACAACAAACTTGATAAAAAAAAAACCAAGTGATTTGAACAATGTAAATAATAGTGATACAGTGGCTGGCGATATTGAGGTTATGGCTATTCAATTAGTGTAAATAATACCCCCCTCTCTCCCCTGCCCCTCCCCCTCACTCCCCACCCCTCTCGCCCTTTGCCCCACTCCCCCTCTCTGTCCCCCACTCCCTCTCTCATTATATATCTCCACTGTTATCGACAAAGTTAGGTAGAGTTTGATGAGCAGATACGTATATTAGTCTAAATCTATTTTGCTATGATTTAAATCAGTCCACGGATAGTCATAAAACTTATTAATATTTTGTAATATACTCTCATTAGGATTATGTTGTTCTTTAAAAGTATTTTGAAATATATTCTCATTCGTTTATGTTGTTCCTTATCAATATTTACAAATATATTGACTTTAGCAGTAGATACTGTTATTTTTATTATAAAAAAATCTTATTAGGGGCTCGCGACAGTGACAGTTTGGCTGTGGCGCATGCGCGGACCTCTCATGCGGTGTCAGCGTGATCCTTACTTACCTAGATTTATTTTTGCGTGCATATTCGAGGTCAAACCAAGAAGTTCCTTTTGTTGCTCTAGTTAAACAGCTTGTATATACGAAGGTTAGGTTTGGTTAGTTTAGGTTTTTATTAATCAAGTCCGTGCATGCGCAGTTATCTTTCAGCCAAACTGTTCCTCTCGCGAGCCGCATGTAATACCTTGTGTTCGACTATGTTTTAATCTCCCCCAGTGTATATTTACGTAAATATTGCGAGTAGATTGCGTGGCAAACATTAACCGCAAATTTAGTTTCGTTCATTTCAGTGATATTCCCTGAATCAAACCTTTTTTTCCCCTTTATTTTGTTGCAGGTGCGGTTATTCAGGTGAAGTAGGTTAAGTGTCATTTCATTTATCCATGTGTAAAACACAGTTTTACCTCGTATTAATAATTAATTCTAGTTATTACCGGTACCGTATTTCTAAAAAAAAAAAGTTTTCTTTCCAGTCGTTATGAACAGTGTTTAGTTGTATAAATAGTACCTGGAACAGTCCACTGAATAGAATAATGTCAACTGTTACGAGCGCCGAGCAGTGTCTATTGGAACTTACAATACTGTAGAAGTGAAATTATTTGGGTTCCCATTCTCCAGTTAGGCCTACAGAAAATTGTCAGACTTGTAGGTGGAGTAACCACTTTGCAGATCTAGCAGTACTAATAATACAGAAGGGTTGAAGCTAGTCTCCAAGGCTGGGGGCTATTGTTTAAGGGCCGTGAAATTTTACAGTATGTACTACCTGACTCGAGAATAGTATTCTCATTCCCTGTGTCCAAGCAGCCATCCCTGCAGTGGTAAATTAGCTGGCTCTATGTTATTTTATCAGGAATACACCTCACATACATTCGCAAAGTTTAAAAGTTGTTTTCCGCGGTGTGTATTATTTCTTCTCATGAGCTCGTCAGTTTTGATCCAGCTCTTGTACAGTATTTGAAAGTTTAACGCGCGTGTAATTGTACACATGTAGTTTATTACTGTGTACATACATATTAACTTATTATTTTAATGTATTTAGAGTATATTAGTGATAAGTGTATATAGTGTATTAATTCTACGTCTAAGTGTAATTTATATGTTTAATCACTATAGCGCTATTATACAAATACGAGTACTTAGGTACCAGTACATAGAAAATGTTGATAAATGAGTGCGAAATATGTATCCCGAAAATGACACGGTTTGTAATTTATTAGAAATACTGTTTTGTAGACTTAAATATGAGGATAAGAAAGATGTTTTAAATTCTGGACGACTTACAGTTCCATTATTTTGTTCTTTGTTTAAAAAAGTGCTAAGAAAATAGAGAAGTTGTATAAAATAACTTTAAAAAATTCTTCCAATGAAAGAAGGTTTTCTGTTTGAAAATATTGAAAATTTTACTCGAAATGCTACAACACAAGAGGGACTTTCATTATTAGCCCCATAGCTTTGCATAGAGATATACTGTCCACTCTCAGTTAAACTCAGACATTTTATGAAGACATCATCGTCAGGTTTGCTGCTTTAAAAGATAGGAGGATTAACTTGGTATGCAAGAAATTGGGTGAGTTCTGAAATAAATCAGTTTTCCTGCTTGCATGTGTTCTAGAACTAGTAAAATTGTACGTAGTTTACGAATAGTAGGCCTACTCATTATATTGGTAAAACTGTTCATGCATTTGTTTATGTGTACAGCACTTCACCTATTTTTTTTTTACGGCGAGCCGCTACTGTTTTGTTGTGATAACCTACTATAAGATCTTACTACATTTGCATTTTCTTTCAGTATATTCAGAACACCACTGTTATATTCCGTAAACCTTGGACTTGACTAGTGGATTGAATTATTTAAGAATATAGTCGCGAATTTTACTACCACGATTTCGATTCACTTTTGTTGTACACGGCTCTGTACGGCCCGGTAACTAGTGGCCAGCGTAGTCGGCATTGCTCTACTGTGCATATTATCCAGTTGTTCCAAAATGACAATGGTCAGGAAATGAACCTAAGATTTGTGTATGG
The DNA here is from genome assembly GCF_040183065.1 of Periplaneta americana. Taxonomy (NCBI): domain Eukaryota; kingdom Metazoa; phylum Arthropoda; class Insecta; order Blattodea; family Blattidae; genus Periplaneta; species Periplaneta americana. The sequence goes on from NC_091126.1 coordinate 123,246,799, forward strand.
TATGAGGTGTGTAGGAAGAGGTTTGGAAGCAGGAAAAACTTTGTGTTTGCTGTTGAATCTTTGTAATCCTTCTGTAAATTATCGTACATACAATAGCAGAATCACTTCAAGAGATGTCTTGAAGCAGTAGCTGAAAAGTGTATGAAGGAAACTGCAGCAGAAGATATTGAAGAAAACGAGGGATATACAGGCATTGGTGTTGCTGTAGATGGAAGCTGGCAGAAGGAAGGACACACTTACCTCAATGATGTAGTCACAGCTACCAGTGTGGACACAGAAAAGGTAATTAATGTTTCGTGCCTTTCAAAATCCTGTCGATGCTGTAAATCTGTAAAAAATGGCGAGACACATATCTGCACTTCTAATTGTGAGGGAGCAAGTACAGGCATGGAAGCTGAAGGTGCACTCAGAATATTTCATCAATCTGTGGAAACACAAAGAGTGAAATATGTGAAGTATCTTGGTGATGGAGACAGCAAAGGCTTCAATACAGTAGTGAACAGTAAACCATATGGTGATGGCACCATGATTGAGAAGTTAGAGTGCATAGGCCATGTCCATAAAAGAATGATCACCCAATTGAGAAAGCTGAAAAAAAGACATGGGAAAGAAAGTCTAACTGATAGTGAAATTGACCTGCTGCAAAATTATTATGGCAGTGCCATCAGAGCCAATACAAATGATTTAAAGAATATGAAAAAAGCAGTATGGTCCACATATTTTCATAAGTTGTCCAGAGACGATAAGCTACAACATGGTCTGTGTCCCCAGACTGAAGATTCCTGGTCCAAATATGTGAAGTAGAAGGAAAAATATAAACACCATTGTCTCCCAGAAGAGATTATGCTTCTTATGAAGCCCATCTCCCAAGACCTCACAAACCATGACCTGCTGAAGAAGTGTCTCCAAGGGAGCACCCAGAACACCAATGAGTTCAACAACATGATATGGGGGGAGATTCCTAAGACTGTGTTTGTGGGGCTTACCACACTGAAAATGGGGGTGTATGAAGCAGTGTTGTCTACATGCTAAACACAAATTTATTGGCTTTCCATTGGTACTCTTCTTGCAAAAAAATAATTTACTAGAAAAATAGTAGTGAATTATAATTAAATTAAAAAAGTTAATTCATAAAAATTCTGAACACTGCACTGATTGAAAAAATTTTGTGTTTAGCATTTTGATAAAGGATGATAAAGTAACCCCTAAAAGTCATAGTTGTATCTGCAAAGATTTCAGAGAAAAGTGCACCAGAAATTTATAAATTTAACATTGCAAAAATGGGTAGTAAGTGTTCTCTTAGAGAACTGCTAATTTTTTCGTAACATTTATTTTGTCCAGAAGAAAAGGAGGCTACTTCGTCATTACAGGTCTTATAAGTAGTGTTGTGGGATTTAATCAATTAATCGATCAATTTCTCTTGTAAGATTAATATATCAAAAATATTTAATTGAATAATCGAGTCGATTAAAATTAATCAATTGTACTTGATATTAATTATTATTTTGTTAATACGAACTCAGAGTAAAAATTCCGACAATATTAGTCTCTCAGAAATTGCTTACTTCAAACACAATAATGCCGTTATTTTGTAACTGCAAAGCAGGTAGCAGGTAGCATAGGACAAATTTTTGCATAAACACTTCAGAAAGAGATTAATATGAGGACAGCGACCTGGTCTACCCCTCTTGAAAGTTGAAACACAATGTGAAACCCGTATTAAGTTTGTCAGCTCGTCTTCCTAGCATATGAAATCCATACTTTTCTGGAATTCGTCTTCCTCAACCCTTAGCCATGGCTACACTGTGTGCAAGTGAGAGAGTAACTATCTTCTTCTCTTTCAAAAATTTTGTAATCCTGTTACAATAGGGGCCAGTCTGCTATTCTGTTGCAGTTTCTTCACTGAGTCTCTAGACGAAGCTTGTGTGTTTAGTTTGCTAAAGAAAAAAAAAGTCCGATTTCTGTGGTCTGTGAAAAAAGTGAAAACTCCATTATGTCATAGGCCTACGAGAATTTGAGAAGTAAACTCGAAATGTTTGGACTTAAATTGAACGATCGTGGAGAAGTGCTTAACAGAAAACAAATTTCGTGTTTAGTGATGCAGGAAATGTTATTACTAAATGTAGAGCAACACTTAATTCGGAGTATGTGAATGCACTCACATGTTTAAAATCATGGATGAAGCAGTATTAACTAGGTGAGTCTTCATACTTTTTTTTATTTGTGTTTGTTTCAAAAATCCCCGGAGAATTGACACAATAAATTATAAGCCTCCATAATAAACATGTTAATAAATAACTAAAATATTATTGTTTTGTAATACAACGATACGGTATATACAACAAAATTTTATACTTATGCTTATCACCAAACACAATTTAAATTTAAAAATAATTGTGTAGTATATTAAAATTTTTTTCAAATCGATCAAAGCTCGATTAAATTCAAAGCATTAATCAATTAAATATTTTGATCGATTGACAGCACTACTTATAAGCTAATACACCCCTAACTAAACATTCCCAAATTTACAATCTATTAGTTACTTGATTAATATTCTGTAATGCTACATGCTGTTGAATAAAATAAGATGGTGTGTTTATTCAAAAAATTAAGAAAAGTGCTATGATATTAGAAAATATTTTATGAGTTTGTTATATTCTTAAATTCCATAACTTTGACTTGGACTGTGAAGATAATGATGAAGTTTAATGAGAAGATTATTTATACAGTGTTTGAAAATGATAATCAGATAGGTAAAGTAATCCTCAGAATTTAAGAATGTAACAAATTCATAAGATATTTTCTAATATCATAGCACTTTTTTTTAACGTTTTTAATACTCACACCATCTTATTTATTCAACAGCACGTAGCATTCTAGAATATTAACCAAGTAAATAATAGATTGTAAATTTGGGAATGTTTATTTAGGGGTGTATTAGCTTATAAGGCCTACAATGCCGAAGTGGCTTCCTTTTTGATGATGATCACATGGTCACCCTAATTATATAGATATTTTTTTCTGGACAAAATAAATGTTACAAAAAAATTTGCAATTCTCTTTGTAATGTCGTTTTATCATGCTTAATGTGTCTTATTTGTTATGAAATATATACTTAAAATTGACAAAACATGTATTTTCAACTTACAAAATACATGCCTAAATTTAAAAAATAAAAATTTCTGTCCTCACCAATTAAAAAAAGTATTAATATTGAATATCGGTGAAAACATTTGCATTGTTATTCACACTTAAGTTTACATAAATCAGTTCTGTAGACAGTAGTACATACCAGAGTAAGAGTAAGTTATTTTTTAGAATCAGATATCATACAATTTTTTTTGATTTCCTATTTTCAATAGGAGCAGATGAGTTCTGTTTTATAATGTGATATCGTGAAATTGTGTGTCATTATTGGTTTTTTTATAGTTTTATTTACTTGTATTTTTTTATCATCATTTGTTAAACTTTAAGAAAATTAAGCGATGTACTATAGTAAGAAGAATTCCAAATGTTCAAGTTCTAACCCTAACAATGATGTGGAATCTCAAAATCGCATGCAGAAACATACTTAAAAGATATTCTATGTCACTATTGCATCTCGTTTAAAGGCTAGAAATGCTTGCGCTGAATATTCCTTATGTAGTTTCTAGTGCTATGCAGCTCTAAGTTATGATTAGTATGAAATATAATTTATGTTGAATGATGCTCTTTAGAATAAGAAAAATTTTTAATTGCGAAAGCAGTAGGCCTACTGCATTATTGTAGTTAATGCTGTCTAGGACTAGAAATTTTATAAACACAATAGCCTGGATTATTATGACATCATTTCCCAATAGTGCAGTTTAGGACTGATAATAACAGTAACATTGGCAGTTATTATTGACATGCAGGAGTCAACAATAGCATAATAATTATGGTATAATTCTGTTATTATGGTTTATTACTATTGTTTATGAAATAACCTCTGTGGGTAATTGAAACAATCTGTATGACTGTTTGGAGGTTACATAATATACTTGCAGTATTTTGTTATGATATGTTAGTTGCGAGTTTCGGTTAAGTTGAAGAACAAGAAGAATTTCACAAATTGCGAAAGAGTTTCATCCAGATCAGAATTAAACTTCTGTTGATGTGAATGTGTTTTAAGTATAACCTTAAAATATTTTATTTATCCAAATCATCATACTATGTTATGAAGTTTTATATTTTAGTGGCTATTAAAAATATTATAAATCAGTAACAGCTCTTGTGACCTTAAAATTGGCTACCAATTAATTATTTATTATATAAGCAATGTCATTATTTAATGCTTTAATTTTTTTTTTCATGATTATGAAAATGTTAGGTCTACAAGTTGTACATCGATGTGAGGGCCAAGACAAGGGTTTTCACATAGTCTAGGTCATTTAAATTCCAACAAAATGATTATTACCGATCTACAATTCAACATAAATGATGGCAGTTTTAATATTTTAGGTATAAATAAATGATACCACGTCACTGGAGTGGTACCCATTTATGAATGGTGATTTTATTTTATTTATTTTAGTGGGTTATTTTACGACGCTTTATCAACATCTAAGGTTATTTAGCGTCTGAATGAGATGAAGGTGATAATGCCGGTGAATTGAGTCCGGGGTCCAGCACCGAAAGTTACCCAGCATGGTGATTTCAGTCGAACAACAAGACTACAGGAGTTGTCAGAATATCTTAGCCCCAGCTTTAGTTTTGAACCTAACAACTGAAATTGTTAATAACGCATATTATTTCTCAATGGCATTGATGCAAACAACAAAGGTAACATCAAATATTTCCCCATTTTACTTAAGTATTTCAGCTTAATGGGATGAAAACATGCCTTCTAGATTTTTATGAAAATAGTGACGAGCCCTCTGAAGCAATAGCTCATGATATAGTGAAGAAAATTGAAGACAATAAGTTGCATTTTACTAAAATGTCTTCATACTCACCAAACAATGCCTCAGTTAATTATGGCAAACACAACAGTGTCTTTGAAAAGCTGAAGGACAAGAAACCTGATATAGTGAAAACCAATTAAGTCTTATCTGGCCCATGCTTTTTATACAACTGGTCCAGAGATACATGTATGAAACTGAATATTGATATTGGAAATCTTATTCTAAAGTTCCGCTCTCATTTTTGTTACTCAGTAGCAAGTACTACACACTTTGTCTTGCTAAATACCATTCATTGTTTCATTAGATGCTAATATGATTGTTGTTTTTTTCTTTTTGAATTGAAATATTCTTGAAAAAATTTATGCTCAAATTATGTTTGCTAGTGTTGTCTATGCCTCACGTGCTGTTATGCAGTCTACAGTATGTAGGCCTCCTGCTTATCAGATTACCACACTTAATACTATTGTAGCCAATGCATTTTCTTCATTCTGTTTAAAGTAATTTGTATTCACCAGTTGCATGTCCCCACAAATGGTTACACACCAAAATTTTTGCATTGTACTTCCAGACATGATTATTATCACCACTTAATTTATTAATTTTATCATCGTTTACCAGCTTTGTTAGATTCATATACTGGATTCACTGTTACTCATTTCTTTAAATCATTGTCATTATAGCCTGACAAATATTCACTGTCTCTATTATTGCAGTGGTGTAGTTTCTCAATTTTTCTTGCTTAGATTTAGATTATTTCATTTTCATACACAGACATGGGAATGAATTAAGTTAAACGTAAAACATAAACATAAATGGTACATAGTTCCTTCATTTGACTATATAATTTTAATAAGGAACGTTGCATACTAAACAAAACTACAAAAGAAAAATTCAAGGCCCCCATTCAATGCCATAATATTAAACATTCACCGCTGCAAGTTAAGTAGCCTATATGATCTGAATAGGATTACCAGAGTTTTAGAATGTAAATAAGGAAGAGGATAAGGTTGAGCCTTGAGGAGTAATGTTTATTGCAAGAAAAATGCAAACAATATGAGAGAACCCCATATGCACACTTTGCCGTTTATTGTGTTGCCATAGTTTTGTACAACTTTAAAGCACCCACACTGAATTAAAACTTTGCAACTTATTTTATTTTTATTTTATTACTTACGATTAAAACGCAATCAAATGGTTCTCTGCTACTAAATTTTCTAATAAACTTACTGATTTCTAGTGAAAATTATAGATACATCTTTATGAACTGAATTTATCGCATTACTGTATAGTACAAAGCAAGGAAAGTAGAATAAAAGATACTAGCCACCAGGAACACCTCACACTGCTCGTGACATCATCTGCCGGCAAGGCTGGGACTTGTAACATGCCTTGTATTATGAAAGCTTCGTACTGAAGATTTTTATGGCACCCATAAAAAGACCATTTTGATCCCAAACAATTTCTCAATTATTGTGGGCTCTTTAGAGATTGTGAAACATTATTAAAATGCTTATTTATTTACAATGGGGATATGAAAATAATACAGAATGAGTGTCTAAGAAGAATATTATGTTATTGTGCTCGAATTATAGTTGGTGATTTTCTTAATTTTCTTCATTGTTTTATGGCTAGTTGTAGATGATTTACTTTTCTGTCCTTGTCAGTGTTTGTTGAGAGCTTTCATGATGATCGAGTTCTGGACTATCATTCAATAACGAATGGATCTATAGGCCTACTAGAGATCTTTCGTTCAGTATATTAGCAAATGTTTGTGCTGTGTTTTGAACTTGTTTAATGTAGTCCCATGCTACTCTTCAAAACACTTTTCAAATTTGTAAACCACATGAAACCAGTCAACAGGAGGACGAATATTTCTCCATGAAAAACACTGTAACCAATCGGAATTCTTACTTTCACAGTTCTTTTTCTTCTTCACTATAGAGAGTTTGTTTGCAGTATAGCCTATATACTCATAGATATTTCTTCTTCAATTCGTACAAAATACTTTGATTTCACTGTCATTGTTAACTCCACCCATATGTTAAATCTTGTGATACTGTTGGCCTAACACTTTCTCCAGTTTGCGAAACAAATCCAGTGTATAGTAAATTAATAATAATTTTTGTTGCCTGCCATATATCACACAAACCTCAGATGCCACAGCATTTGAAATATGTGTCTGATTTACTTTAATTCCTAAGTCTCTCTGATTTTGAGGACCCATGTCACTGACAAAAGTACATAGGTACTTTAAAACCAGAGGCTTGTACAGAACTTATAATTGTTTTTATAATATTGAAGACATGATAGTGCAATCAAACATAAGTAGGTATTTGGCTGATTCCATTTCCCCTTAAATCTTACTTACTTACAAATGGCTTTTAAGGAACCCGAAGGTTCATTGCCGCCCTCACATAAGCCCGCCAGCGGTCCCTATCCTGAGCAAGATTAATCCAGTCTCTATCATCATATCCCACCTCCCTCAAATCCATTTTAATATTATCCTCCCATCTACGTCTCGGCCTCCCTAACGGTCTTTTTCCCTCCGGTCTCCCAACTAACACTCTATATGCATTTCTGGATTCACCCATACGTGCTACATGCCCTGCCCATCTCAAACGTCTTGATTTAATGTTCCTAATTATGTCAGGTGAAGAATACAATGCGTGCAGTTCTGTGTTGTGTAACTTTCTCCATTCTCCTGCAACTTCATCCCGCTTAGCCCCAAATATTTTCCTTAGCACCTTATTCTCAAACACCCTGAACCTATGTTCCTCTCTCTGAGTGAGAGTCCAAGTTTCACAACCATACAGAAGAACCGGTAATATAACTGTTTTAGAAATTCTAACTTTCAGATTTTTGGACAGCACACTGGATGATAAGAGCTTCTCAACCGAATAATAACACGCATTTCCCATATTTATTCTGCGTTTAATTTCCTCCCGAGTGTCATTTATATTTGTTACTGTTGCTCCAAGATATTTGAATTTTTCCACCTCTTCGAAGGATAAATCTCCAATTTTTATATTTCCATTTCGTACAATATTCTGGTCACGAGACATAATCATATACTTTGTCTTTTCGGGATTTACTTCCAAACCGATCGCTCTACTTGCTTCAAGTAAAATTTCCGTGTTTTCCCTAATCGTTTGTGTATTTTCTCCTAGCATATTCACGTCATCCGCATAGACAAGAAGCTGATGTAACCCGTTCAATTCCAAACCCTGCATGTTATCCTGAACTTTCCTAATGGCATATTCTAGAGCGAAGTTAAAAAGTAAAGGTGATAGTGCATCTCCCTGCTTTAGCCCGCAGTGAATTGGAAAAGCATCAGACAGAAACTGACCTATACGGACTCTGCTGTATGTTTCACTGAGACACATTTTAATTAATCGAACTAGTTTCTTGGGAATACCAAATTCAATAAGAATATCATATAATACTTCCCTCTTAACCGAGTCATAAGCCTTTTTGAAATCTATGAATAACTGATGTACTGTACCCTTATACTCCCATTTTTTCTCCATTATCTGTCGAATACAAAAAATCTGATCAATAGTCGATCTATTACGCCGAAAACCGCACTGATGATCCCCAATAATTTCATCTACGTACGGAGTTAATCTTTTCAAAAGAATATTGGACAAAATTTTGTACGACGTCAACAAAAGTGATATTCCTCGAAAGTTACCACAGTTGGTTTTGTCCCCCTTTTTAAAAATAGGTACAATTATGGACTCCTTCCATTGTTCTGGTACAATTTCCTTTTCCCAAATAGCAAGTACAAGTTTATAAATTTCGCTATATAATGCACTCCCACCCTCTTGTATTAATTCTGCTGGAATTTGATCGATACCTGGAGACTTGTACTTTTTCAGATTTTCTATCGCAATTTCGACTTCTAAAAGTGTGGGTTCGGATATAAATGACTCAGCAGTTTGTATCTCAATTTCGTCCCGATCATTTCTATCTGGCCTATGTACATTTAGTAGTTGCGCAAAATAGTTTTTCCATCTGTTTAGGATTGATGGAGAGTCTGCAAGCAAGTCACCATTCTCATCCTTGATCACGTTTACCCCTGGCTGATATCCGTTCTTAAATTCCTTTATACCCTTATATAAATCTCGAATGTTTTTATTCTTACTATTTGTTTCTACCTCATTCAGTTTTTCCTTCAAGTAACCTCTCTTTTTATTCCTAAGTGTACGACTTGCTTCCCGTCTTTCATTGAAATAATTATCTCTCTTCTCCTCAACTGGATCCTGTAAGAATTTCAATTTTGCCTGTTTCCTTCTTTCTACTACCATGCAACAATCTTCATCAAACCACGGTTTCTTTTTCTTAGTTTCATAATAACCTATGCTCTGCTCAGCTGCAATTTTGATACTATCTCTGATATTTTCCCACACGCTATTAACATCTAATTCTTTCTCAACTTCGTCGGAACTTTCTAAAGTGGCAAACCTATTCGAAATTTCGACCTGATAATTTTGCTTAGCTTCCTCGTCCTTTAATTTCAAAATATTGAATTTAGTAATATTAACTTGTTGCTCTACTCGCTTGGCTACTGATAATCTTTCTCTTAATTCTCCAATCACCAAATAATGGTCAGAATTACAGTCTGCACCCCTGAAAGTTCGAATATCTACTATACTAGTATGTCTCCGTTTATCTATCAAGATGTGATCTATTTGGTTGTGTGTCAATCCATCTGGAGAAGTCCAAGTATATTTATGTATATCCTTATGGGGGAATGTTGTACTTTTGACAATTAAATTTTTCGATGTGGCAAAGTTGACTAATCTAACTCCATTGTCACTACTAATTGCGTGTAGGCTCTCTTTTCCAATAGTTGGTCTAAAAATATCCTCCCGTCCTACTTTAGCATTGAAATCCCCCAATAAAATTTTCATATGATATCTAGGGAACTGATCAAAAGTATGTTCCAATTCCTCATAGAAGCTATTCTTTATATGGTCGTCTTTCTCTTCTGTAGGGGCGTGAGCATTTATGACTATGATGTCGCACCATCTACCCTTAAGTACTAAATATGATAACCTGTCACTGATATATTCGACCTTTTTTACTGCTGATTTTATTCTTTTATGAACAAAGAATCCTGTTCCTAATTGGTGATTATTGTTTCCTTCCCCATAATACAACAAGTAATCTCCTATTTGTGATATGCCATTCCCATCTAACCTAACCTCTTGTACTCCTACGAAGTCTATTCTATATCTAACTAGTTCTTTTGCTACTAATGTTACCCCTCCTGTTCTATAAAGACTAGTTACGTTCCAAGTGCCAAATCTCAAATCCTTATTCCTTTGCTGTGGTCGTGCCAGAGAATCAGTCCTGTTCCGAGGCTTATTATAGGGATACGTAACAAGCTGTTTTTTTACGGTGATGGGTTGTTAGCCCTTCGCCCAACCCCCAAGCTGGAGGACCACCCCTTATCGGCTGTCCACGACTGCTTATTCAATATATTCGCAGCTACCCTCCATATCTGGAGGCCGTCTCCTCTATCCGCAACCTGAGGACGCGCCATGCCGTGGTGATAGGGACCCACAATACATGGTTCCCCTTAAATCTACGAACAAATATGCTCTGGCCATAATTTTATATTGTATGGTCCATGGCAACAGTCGCTTGTTGGGTCATAAAAAATATCACTGTCTATTTTCATTCTGTTGTAACACAACCAGGGCCGGATTTAGTTATAGTGCCACCCCCGGGCAGTGCTAAAATTTGCCGCACTCTCACAAACAGTTTATAAGTAGCCATTATACAGGTCATGTTTAGTTTAAATTAGTTTTAAATAAAATATTACAATTCAGAAAACAATAAATGACTGGAATCAAAATACATGCTTTTAACTTGTGAATTATAAAGTTTTCTTCGCACTTTCTTCATAGAGAAAGCATTGGTAATGTCATGAAGTTGATCTGACGAAGCACATCAGACTTGATTCAAAGAAACATTCAAACTTTCATTGTTGAAACAAAATTGATTTGTGAATGGAAGGCTGTGGTTTATTTTTAAGCATTGGTTTTGTTGGTGGTATAATTATTACGAGTATTTCTTACTTCGATAGGAAGTATAAAGTAAATTGAAAAATAAATTCCAATTTTTAAATAAATATACCTTTCATATCAAATTATATAGTGCACATGCTCGAAAGTGATTAAACAGTATTGTTGACTGTATATTGTACTAGAAAAGTTACTGAGAGTTGTGGTTACTATTCATAGCGATCAATAATAAACACATCCAATTTGATTTTCAACAATGCATTCTTGTTTATACAAGCATTTCCATAGTATAATAACGTGATACCGGTATTACAATATAATATGCAGGTGCACACTTTCCTTTTGCTCTCTCCGCGACTGTGACAATGCGATAACAAAACAATATCTGACTTCACGAGGTGTTCAAAAACAAACTTCAAAATTACCAACAAGTTTTTTAAAAACAAATTTCACTGTAAAATGAAAATGAGAAGAAAAAAGGAAGAGAGAGAGAGAGAGAAAATGCCATCCCCCTCGAAATTGCTGCCCTAGGCAACTGCCTAGGTTGCCTAGGCCTAAATCTGACACTGAATACAACACCATATTTTTCATTTTAATTAAGTCTGGCAGACACTCATTTGTCGAAAGACGTCTAAATAAAGTATGTGCACTGGGTAAGGAGTAATATAAAATATTCCTTATGTACAGTATTCTGAATATCTATTCGAAATTGCACAATGTGTCACAACTACTGCAATATCATTACTATCCCAAAATTTAACATGAGCCATGAGTTGTGGTTTTACATTGGCATTCTGAAAAGAGTTGTTCGTATTTAACAAGAAATTATTTAGATTTTGAATGTTATTTCTCAAGTTCTGAAATTCTTTGTTTGAATTGAATATTTTGTCATTTGCTACTTGTAGTTCTTTTTGCACTTTATCGTTTACTGCTCAAATTTTAATAACTTCTTCATTTACCTTCTCTTCAGTATTTTCACATTCACTACATGTATTTGATGTACCTGGCTTCAAAACTTAACACAGGAGTTTTTCCTATTGCTTAAATAAAATCTTGCATCACATTTGTCGTTTCGGATATCACACTGTTCATTACTAGATAACAATAAATGAGGTTTGGCCGAATTCTTTAGTTTGTTTGTGTTGTAACCCTACAAATTCTGCTTTAAGATCGCGATCATAATCAGAATTGTCGAAATGATCGAACAAATATACAATATTTCATGTCTATTACTATTTGCTGTCTTACACAAATATATCCACCTTTCACGAACAGTCTGTGCCTTTGGATATCGATTGTAAATTATGTTTTTATCACCACAATTTTTAACCCAAGGTTTTACATGTTGCTACTGCACGAGTGCAAGGAATTTTTATAAATAATTATTTTTACACCCACTAAGAAATACTGCAGAACTACACTGCAAAATTGACAAGTAAAATTGAAAAGAAATTACTTAAAGTGTTTATAGAAAGTAAATGGATGGTAAATTACGTTTTCATCACCACAATTTTTTCCTCTGTTTTACAGGTTGCTGATGCAAAACTGCAAGGCATTATCATAAATTACTCCCATTTGCACTCACAAGAAAGAGACTAGTGAAGTGCTTTGTGTGGAGATTGTATGTGGAACAAACCTGTACATTACGACGAAGTGAAGAGAAGCATCTAGAAACATTTGAAATGTGGATCTGGAGAAGGGTGGAGTGTGTGAAATGGACAGACAGAATAAGAAACAAAGCTGTGTTGAAAAGAACAGGTGGAGAAAGAGTGATGCTGAAACTGATTAGGAAGAGGAAAAGGAATTGGCTTGATCACTGGTTGAGAAGAAACTGCCTTCTGAAGAATGCACTGAAAGGAATGGTGAATGGGAGAAGCGTTCGATATCAGTTGATATACGACATTAAGATATATGGATCATATGCGGAGACTAAGAGGAAGCAGAAAATAGGAAAGATTGGAGAATGCTAAGTTTGCAGTGAAATGCCTGCCCTTGGGCAGAACACTATGAATGAATGAATTTGCACTCACTAAGAAACACTGAATTATCAAAATAATCAGAACAAATGTACTCTCTGTTCTCTTACACACATATGCACTGAATTACAAACTTGACATGTAAAACTAAAAGGAAATTACTTGGGGCATCTCTAGGAAGGGTGAAAGAGAAATGGACTCAACTTTATATGTCAATACAATTTGTTCCAATGCTTTAACATATCAAGATCTACCAACATGTTTCTTCTGCTGGTTTTGTGTTGGAGAAATTATAAAGCTTCTCCGAGAAATCAGATGTCAGAAATATCTTGGTGCATTGCTTTCCATAGCTTAAGACAAGACCTAGTCTATTTTCCTTAAGTGCTACAGAGAGATTGTTCTGGATATGTGAGCAAGTTGAAGGTTCCAGTCTCGATGGCAGATGATGTCACGAGCAGTGTTTCTCATGGCCAGTACTTCTATTCTATTTTCCTTGGTACAAAATGTATTATGATTATAGATTTTTGTTTCTTCTTTAGCATTAGCAAGCAAGGTTGAATTTGTCTTAATTGCTTCAAAAAATGAATGACAGCTATGATTAAAATTTAAGGTAACTTGGACCTCGGCTTTCGTGAAGTCTTTGGAACATATACTCCTTTCATTTATTTTTCATAACAGACATAGGCATTCGAACCTGATTAGACAGACAATAGGATACCAACATTAACATGTGTCTGACTTCACTTCAAATTGCTTAAGTAAAGAAATTGTTGGGACCTTGGTAGCTTGATTGATGAATAAAACACACGTGGACTGTAGAAAATGTATGTTTTATTGTCCAGCGGCCTCTTGCTGCAACAGTACACTTCCATGACACTTACAGACTCCCCGCAATTGCAGAGTTACCAACCTTGAAGTCCCAAACATACCACCCACCTTAAATGTATAACATTTAACAAAAATAGAACAGAAATTGTCAATAAAAATACTCTGAAAATATTGACGGCCTTTGAAAACATTGCAAAATTAACATGAATTAACATTTGGCAACAAACATAATTTACTGATAGGCCGTTTGAATGTTCCATCTTTATACTTGTTTTTTTTTAAAGATGGGACATGACAGGAGCGTTGCGATCGGAAAAACAACTCAATGTCACATAGCGTGGTAGGCCTGTTGCTATGGTAACAACGGTTGAGTTGCCAAACTTACTGTTCCCACGTGGCAAGTGCTGAACAGTGTGCGAAATTTATTGTGCACACAATGTTAGCATTGGTAAGTTTCGTGAATGATTCTCTGTCGATTTTTGTATTGTTTTCTTACCTTCGCGTCAATTGTAAATGAATGTTTTAATGTCAGCCATCTTAACCTCAATTGCTAGCGTCCATTAGCTGGCAGCATAGTAGTTCATATTGGGAACATATTACTGTAATTCCAAGCTCGGCTGCTTAACTGTCATGTCCCATATTTAAAAAAAACAAGTATAGTTCGAATGGTCCACATCTGTGGAGTAACAGTCAGCGCATCTGTCCGCGAAACCAGGTGGCCTGGGTTCGAATCCCGGTCGGGGCAAGTTACCTGGTTGAGGTTTTTTTCGGGGTTTTCCCTCAACCCAATACGAGCAAATGCTGGGTAACTTTGGACCCCGGACTCATTTCACTGACATTATCACCTTCATTTCATTCAGACGCTAAATAACCTAGATGTTGATACAGCGTCGTAAAATAACCCAATAAAATAAAAAAAAATAAATAGTTCGAATGACTGCTACCCTAATTAGTCCATCCCTTCCTAGAATCACTTCTTGAATCATGGCCAGCTTCCACTGCATAGGCAGCAGGTTGTCTTCTTTCAGCAACACTGCTGCACCTGGCTGGATGTTTCCGTCCTTCGTACACCACTTGGATCGCTGCTGCAAGCCATTTAGGTAGTCACACGACCGTCTCCTCCGGAAGTCTTTATGCATCTTCTGGATGTGTTCCCAACGAGACAGGTAATTAATCAGTGACGAGGATAAGTCTGATTCAGGATAGGACAGTAAAGGAGCACCTATAAGAAAATGACCTGGACTAAGATAAGAGGGATCATCAGGATCATTTGATATGGACGTGATGGGTCTGGAGTTGAGAACTGCTTCAACTTGACATATTAAGGTATGCAGCTCGTATGTCAAGTAGTTTGCTCCAATGACACGTCTTAGGTGATGTTTCATGGATTTGACTCCGGCCTCCCAGAGTCCCCTGAAATGTGGAGAGTTGAGTGGAATGAAGTGCCAGTTGAATTCTTCCTTAGCAGCAAACTCTTCCAACTCCTTGGTCCCTTCTCTAGACTTCAATAAGTGATGCAATTCTCGTAGTTCGTTCTTGGCTCCTACGAATTTTGTACCATTGTCACTGTAGGGCCTATATATTTGCACATTTCCCTCGTCTAGCTGTGAATCATCGTAAGGCAGCGATAAATGCTTCTGACGTCAAGTCTCTGACGTGCTCCAAATGTATTGTCTCGGTACTAAGGCATATGAATAATGCTATATAGCATTTAACCTTTATCTTGCTTCTTGTTGAACCATGTTTTATAAAATAAGGTCCGGCATAATCCACCCCAGAATTTATGAATGGTCAAGAAGCTGTCACCAATGGAATAGATAGTTGTCCCATAGGTTGTTTGGATATGCTGGCCCTTTGTCTGAAGCATGGTAAACATTTATGAATAATGGGTCTTATCACACATCGAATGTTTACAATCCAATATGTTTGTCTTAAAGATGCTGTTAAAGGATGTGAACCCACATGTAGTAGTCTTAAATGTACTGCTTCTACTATCAGCCTTGTTATATTTTGCTTCGGTGGAAGGATAATTTGATGCTTATGTTCATAAGACTTAGAAGAGTTATTCAGTCTTCCGCCCACCCTGAGAATACTTTCAGAATCCAAGAACGGGTTCAGATCCTTCAATTTAGTCTTCATGGACACTGTAGAAAGAGTATTTAAATCCTTTATTTCCGTTGAATATTCTTGAAGCTGTATTTGTTTGATACATGCCACCAGTGTGTACCGCAGTTCTTCTTTTGTCAATGTACCAGTTCTCTTCTTTGCTCCTCTTCTACAATTGTGAACAAATCTGAGACAATACAAGAGTATCCGTTGTAGTCTGTATAGTGAAGAGAATCTGAGTGCAATATCCTCTTGCTCTGTGATGTCTGTTTCACTGCTTAGTAGAGTTCGTTGTTCAGGCTGAGTTGTGAGGGCTGTTTGCAGGTCGCTGCAACCAGTAAGATAATCATCCATGTAGAAATCTCTCTGCAGAGCTCTTGAAGCTAATGGGTATATTCGTGATACTTCTTCAGCTGGCATTTGTAAGCATCATGTGGCTTGAAATGGTGCTGATGATGTGCCATATGTTACTGTAGTTAACTCATAAGCCCTTACTTGCTCTTCCGGTCGGGTGTGCCATAATATTCTCTGTAGACATGTGTCTTCTGGATGCATCTTGATTTGGCGGTACATTTTCTCAATGTTTGCCGTGAAGACAATAGGATGAGTTCTAAATCTCAATGTGAGAGAGTATAAGTCTTCTTGTATGGTGGGTCCTACCATCAATGTATCATTTAGAGATGTGGCCTTTGTTGTCTTACTTGATGCATCAAACACCACTCTAAGTTTTTGCTCTTCTCCCGAGTTCTTAAAAACTGCGTAATGTGGAAGGTACCAACTTTCCTTGTCTTCTTCCTCTTTCTTTATATCTATTTTTCTCATGTGTCCTAACTGCTCGTAGTCTGTCATGAATTTACAGTATTCTTTTTGAAGCTATGGTTGCCCTTGGAAACGTCGCTCCATCTCTTGCAATCTATTATATGCCTCTTGAAAAGATTCTCATAACTGCTGATGATTTGGACGTCGAGGAAGTCGTACCACAAATCTTCCAGTTTGATCTCTTGTTGTTGTTGCTACAAAATGTTTTTCACATTCTTCTTCTGTTGTTCTTGTTCTTTCTGGAATATCTTTTAATTCCCAGAAACGCTCTAGTAGTTGTTCTAAGTTGTGGGTGTTATAAGTAAGAAGTGATGTTACTGCTTTAGTCGAAATAACCTCTGCTGTTGTTGCTTGAATCATACCAGAGAATATCCACCCTAGTTTTGTGTTGTGCATTGATAGCGAGTTGTTTACGTCCACCCTTGCTTCTGGTCGCAATATTTGGAAGAATAGTTCAGCTCCTATCAGTAGATCAATCTTCCCTGGTTTGTTGAAAGTAGGATCTGCTAGTTCCATTTGAGATGGGATATTTTCTTTCTTGTATTTTACATAGACTGAAGGCATATTCCCCGTAAGTTTAGAAAGCACTGAGAACTTTGTATCAGCTGTGAACTTTCTATCTGTTGATGGTAACTGAGTATACACGCAATGCGTAGTTCTTAATTGTGTTCTATTTATTCCTTGTATAGGAATTCTTTCCACTGACATGCGTAATCTCAATCTCTGTGCTAATTCTTCAGTCATAAAATTACATTGGGAACCACTATCAAGAACACATCTACATTGTAAACCTCCTTGCCCATTCTTCACCATTACGATGGCTGTCGACAACAATATATGTGACTTTACTTCATTCTTGATGCTGTGACATGTTTGTTATGTAGTCATGGAACCCTTCTGTTGTATCTCTGCTGTCTGGTTTGGATGTAGGAGTGTATGGTGCTTCACTCCACACTGTTTACAGGTCCCGGCTCAACAATCTTTCGCCAAGTGTTGGCTTCACAAACAGTTCCAACAGAGTCTGCGCTTAAGAACACAATTCTTTCTCTCCTGCATACCGCTACTTGAGAAAGCTTGGCAATTGTACAGTGAATGCGACTGGTTTCAATAATAACATCTAGGTTGCATCATTATCAATGTTTTACTCGCATGCTTTCCTCTATTAAACTTTACTCTGTATTCAGGTATAGGAGTCGTTGCCCTTTATTGTTTCTAATGCCTGAGATTTATGTTCAAGAAAATCCACTAACTCCTTGAGTGTTGACATGTTTCGATCTGCGCAGCTTAATTTCCATTCACGCCTACTCTGAGTGTCTATTTTTTCCAATATCAATTGTAACAATAGTATTTCATGTAATAGAACCTCCAAAGATAACGCTTCTAATGCATTCATATTGCTCTTTACTTGACTCACTAATGACCATAAATCTCCATGTGATTTCTTGCTTACTGTTGGAAGTGACAAGATTGCTATCGCATGTTTCGACGCAATAAGTTTTTCATTATTATATCTTCGATAAACCATGTCCCAAGCAATTCTAAAATTTGCATCACATATTGTCAGATTTTCTATTAGTTTATGTGGTTCTTCCTTTAGTGCAGATAATAAATAATGAATTTTTTGAGCTTCTGCTAGATCACTATTTCTTTACCATTAGACTGCTAAACGTGTCCCTAAAGTTGAGCCAAGTGCTATAGTCTCCATTGAAACTAGGCAAACTGATGATTGGCAACTTTATTTTCCCTTCAACTGTGGGCTGACTACTATCTTGTGCAACATTATTTATGCTGCCCATTATTGTTAAAAAGCTTGCTTTTACCCTATCATAAAGCTCTTCAAATTCTATACTGTCCTCTGAATGTTCTTCGCCTCCTATCATTTCTAATTGACCTTGACTTTCTTCATATTTCAATAGTATGCTGTCTAATCTTTCATATTTTACCTTGATCAAACTCGGTTCTGTTGCTTCATCAACCTTTCCAAGAAATGTTTAAAGTCTGGTTAAATTGGCCTTGGCTAAGCCTTTTTGATATATAAGTACCTTTGAATCACTCATGTTATAATTTATTTTCCTACCTTGTTGATGACAATAGTTTGAATTTCACTGCAAAGCTGATTGTTAGAAATACTGGACTCTCAGCTGTTTCCTTGACTAACGACCTTGAGCTTAGTTGAACGTCTGCTAGATGGAAATACTGGGTTGTAGCTTCGGTAGCCTCCCACTTTACTGATCATTGCTAGTGCTAGAAGATGACTGGAAAGCCTCTAGATGGAAATACTGGGTTGTAGCTTTGGTAGCCTACCACCTTACCTATCACTGCTAGTGCTAGAAGTTGACTGCAAAGCCACTAGATGATCTCACAGAACTTGCCTTTTCTTGTACAATTCACAGCATTCATCCTTAGCCATTTTTATTTCGCCAAACTACACTTTTATATTTCACTGTTTTTTTTACACTGTTACCTTTGTTTCCAAAGTCACTAATACTTATCCAGCCCGGAGGACCAATGTTGGAGCCTTGGTAGCTCGATTGATGAATAAAACACACGTGGACTGTAGAAAATGTATGTTTTATTGTCCAGCAGCCTCTTGCTGCAACAGTACGCTTCCATGACACAGACTCCCCGCTATTGCAGAGTTATCAACCTTGAAGTCCCAAACTATGGCAGAGTGCCAACCTTGAAGTCCCAAACAGAAATTGACCCATTTTGTGTTTACACTTTCTTTGAGTCAAGTAGTTTCCATTTCAATTAACTCTTCCATTTTGAAACTTGATCATAAAAACAATATCGAAATGCGGACAATCATCAGTGCATTTCGAAGAATCTACGATTTGTCCAAATTTTGAAAATTCAACACATGTTAGATTTAGTGGACTCAGATGTTAGAATAATTATTCTCAGTTTATTCATATGCCCTGTGCATTACTTGTCACTTGATATCCTTTAATTTTGTCTGTAATGTGCTAATTTAACATATGATGTGATGTCCATACAGAAAATATGTGTAGTACAGGACATCTGGGCAAACCTAGATTTGAAATATGTACTGGCATTAATTAATATATGTATATGAATAAAGTTTCTATAAATTATTGTTAGTGGAAAGAAATTAATATTTTACTCTCCCTCCTTATCAGATGCTTCACGATACTATAGCTTGTATAAGTTTCATTGATCTTATTCAAAGTAAGGCAGCTCTTGGAGAGTCGTCTCTCATCGAGATGAAACATCTTTCACTTGCAGATCGACATAGCTAAGCCATGTTCACTTGAAAACATTCTATTTTACATTAATATAAGCAGTTTATAATCTGTTGATATGATGACTAGAGATGAGAATTTCGTGCACTATAAAATCTCAAAATATGCATGCATTCATGCGTTGTCAAACTATGAAACATGCACGATCAAACAAAAAAAATTCATAAAAATGTATTCCTAATGTCTTATTTCACTTCAATTTTTTTTTTTTTTTTGCACAGTTAACAAACAACATTTCTAAATTGGCTTCTGTGAGGTTCCTGTGCTTGCCAGTCATTATGTTTTTGTAGGCAGAGAATAACCTCTCTACATCGCAAGAAGTTATGGATGCAAACTTGAATGAATATATTTTTGGCAGTGTCAGGTCAAATTCTTCATTCACGTTTTCGCCAAAAATAACCTTCTTCACTGAACGAAAGAATCCATAGTCAGGGTTCATATTTATGACCCTATTCAGTCTGTTTTTTGCCGCTACACCCACTTTCCCATGTGCATAACTGAGGGATCTATGAAATTCTATGCAGATTCTTTCCTTTTTTGCATTCTTGCAATATGTGAAAAAGATGTGACATGCTGGTCGACTTGAAATTTTTTAGTACAGTTTATCTGAAATTATAATAGACCTTACGGTTACCTGGATATGATTTAGAAACAGACATCTTAATTTAATTAATCATTTTAAAGAAGTTTTGTAATTTTTTTACAGAGAACAACTGCCATAGAAAATATTCGGAAACAGAATAGCAGTGCTTATCTCTTTACTGCAACAATAGCAAAATACAACATTGCCATTTGATCTAATAAAATCCTTTCCTTTAATCCACTGTGCAAAGAGAGCACTTTTGGAACCTTTGATTGAAACCATGTTAGAACCACATTAACACAAGCATAAACAAACACATTAACCACTTGCGAGGTTCACACACTACAAACACAGTTTAGCGAATGATTCTGATTTTAGAAGAATCTAAATTACTACTAGTACTGAAAAAGGGAGACAATTTACAATCTCCCTGAAAGAGGGTGCTTTTGACCTAAATTACGTATTTGTCAGCAGTTTGCTTGAACCTTCTGTATTTCCTCTCTAGTATGACACACAGTCTATAGAGGTTCATCGGTAAAATGTTATAAAGGTGAACTTCCGTCCAGGGAAAGGTCCTCTAACATCTTATTGTGAAAATCTTAACATTTTATTTCATTTTTGTGTTATTTCGTTTTTTTTTTTTCATTTTCTTCTTCAGTCCTAATTCCTGAAGCTAAAATATGAGACATAAAAATCGAGAAACTGAGATGTCCACTTAAAATCATTAAAACATGCATTTAAAATGAATATAATGTATGTTATATACATTATTAAGCTAAAAATTGCTTAAATATGCATTATTCATGTTTTTATCCCTAAAAAGGTCAAAGCATGCAAATATACACGGAAAAATTACATATATTTGGAACCGGAAAGTAGGCTAATGAAATGGATGAGTACTAAGTTTGAGCTAGGTCCTATGTTCCTATAAAGACATGCGTTTGCATGGAATTCTCATCTCTAATAATGACCAATTTCATATTGTTTCCTTTCCATCCAGCATGCCATGAGTTGGCGCAGTTTTTCTTGACCATAAAGAAGGATAGAAGTGAAGCCATGAAATTATTCATGAAGACTTGTGACGAAATGAACTTCGGTAATAGCTGTTATAGAGCAGCTGAACTTCTGTCAAAAGATGCAAACACACTGGAAACAAAAATGATGGTAAAGGTAAAAAGGTAAAGGTATCCCCGTAACATGCCATGAAGGCACTTGGGGGGCATGGAGGTAGAGCCCCATGCTTTCCATGACCTCGGCACTAGAATGAGGTGGTGTGGTCGGCACCACGCTCTGGCCGCCTTTTACCCCCGGGAAAGACCCGGTACTCAATTTTACAGGAGGCTGAGTGAACCTCGGGGCCGTTCTGAAAGTTTGATAATGCAATATTTCAGATTTATAGCTTTTAATTGAAGAGAATTTTATTGTATAAAATATATATTATAGTTGAGTTTAGTGAAGTATTATTAATATGATGCTCCCAACACTTTATACTCGTGTTTTATTAAGCATGCGAAATGTTTGATATGTAACTGGCATAATCTTTCACTTGGTGATACGGTTATTCATTTATTGCTTTCTCATAGTAAGTGCCATTTTCTACTACATATATATTTTTTTCATTATTCTTGATTACACTCTTTCTGCATTCATATATGAGTCATCCCATGTCAAATCGAAAACCTACAAAACATGACAACTTAGTATTTGCTCCAATTTTTTTTTTATATATTCTACTGATTAAATTAAATAACCCATGTGTAATTTTTTCGGGCTGACACAATTATTTAGTCATTTATTAAATGTTACTTTTTTTCTGTAAATTGGGATGCAACGTATTATGAAAATGGTGATACTGAAGATTCTATAAATCGTAGAAATTTCGTATTTATATCATTTTAAAGTGCAGTAATTGCAGTATTATATAATAATTTTTAGTGTTCAATCAAAATATAAAATGGGCCCCTTTTAGGGGTTATATTTTTAAAATACCTTTTTATATATCAGGGACTTACTTCTAAAAAGGGAAAAAAAATATCATTATATTCTTTGAAATGTTTTACGTAGAATTGCTATTCGAATAAGAAGTCGCTGTGCAAATAATTTACTGATGATGTGTTGAGGTCGGAAGGGTCGGATTGAGTGAGACCGCGTGCCGTAGCATGCAGCTGCAATAGCTGCAGTGAGAGTGAGTAATACATCATCAATGGTGCGGTGTTACTTTACGTAAATAAACAGATAACCTCTAGTTTTAAAAGCGCGTAATGTCCCTTCTGCACTTAGCATTTTCCCTTTAATTTATCTAACAATAATTCCTAAGTCTTTTGGAGTAGGTATCGTGTTGTGTTGTGTGCATGTCAAATCAAACGCCTGTATATGAAACGTGACCATTTAGTATTTGCTTAAATCTTCTAAAATATGTTCTGCAGATCAAAATAAGAGGTCTGTAATTTTTTCTCGAATCATACTTTAATATTTTACTATATATACTCTTTTAATTATATGACAAATTCATGCATGACGCAGTATGAAAATGCTCATTGTTAAGATTCTATGCATCATAGACGAGTGTTGGTGTTATTTGAAATGAGAACAAATGGAATATCATATTAATTGATTTATTGATGGAATTGTTTTAGAGGGTCACTTTTTAAACAATTATTTTTTATAACAGCTTATCGGTACTTTAAAAATGCAAAAAGAAAGTATAATCTACTATATTTTACATAGAACTACGCTGATTTCAGGTTGCTTTCGAGTAAGAAATAACATAAAAATAATATATTGAAGATGTGTGAAAGCTTAGTGATGATTGAGAATCGCCAATAAACAAGACAAAATTATCTAAAAAAAATATCCAAAACAAAAAATGCAGAAAGTTACAGATACACTTAAACATAAAATATTTCATATCACAGAAGACACAACTTCAGTTGAAAATTCAAATAATTCCGATATAATACAGAAATTGATAAACTTCTTTCATGAAACAGACGACAGAAATCTCAAAATACATATATTAACAATTTTTGAAAGTTGGTCCTACAGTAAAATTCAACAACATTTTAATATCACCACTCACATGATATGAATTTCTAAACAAGTAGGAGCAGAAAAGAGGATTTTGGCTACTCCTAATCCTAAATCGGGAAAAAGTTTGGGAACATTTATAGTAGAGAAGGTTGTTAAATTTGATAATTCTGATGATGTGAGGAGGGTTATGGCTGGCAAAAAGAATTGTGTTTCAGTTAAAGAAGATGGAAAGAGAGTTCACAAACAGAAAAGATTAATACTGTGACTTTTAATACAAACAATAATGAAACTTTTATTCACAACAATAATGACTTTCTATAACTGAATTTAAACACTCCCATCAACAATGAGAATTTGACTCCAGACAGCAACACAGTATTCGTTATTGCACTCCACAGACGACAATGGCAATTCACTTGGACTATTGAGAACAACAATGTACTCCTAATCTCAACTAATGTTCACAAAGCACTATTTACAAACAAAACTGTCAGTTCTCAGTTCAGAGTTCGTTTGCCTTGGCTAGTTCTTCTAGCTCATCCACTCAAGTTCACAGTATATCGAACCCAAGACTTCCAGAGACAGTCCACTGAACTCCGAACTCAAGACTTCTGGAGACAATCCACTGCACTCGAACTCAGGACTTCCAACTGTGTTGCTTCCACCTGGACGCTGCTCAAGTTCACTCGCGTGTCGAACCCTAGACTCCTGGGCGCTGCTGATCTGAACTCGCTGTCCAATACTAACAACAACTGGCTGTCTTTGAAGGCTGCTCGCTTTTTATTAGTTAAACCACACTTTCCAGAAACTACGACCCTGGAAGTTCCTGTTTCTGGACGATTCTGTTCTCGCTGCTTCGTTTCTTCCCCCTCTCTGCCGTGGCCCAGCATGTCGTCTCTCCTCTCTACGCCACGCACCGCCCCCCAGTGCTCCACAGAGCTCGCCTCATTTCCCGTGCGCCCTGTCAGACAGCGTTCGAATCCCGAGGCAGCTGTCACAATACTATGTAATCTTAAGAAAACTTACCAGTGTTTCAAAGAGCAATATCCGTATATTAACATAGGATTTTCAAAAATTTTCAAACTCAGACCAAAGGAATGTGTTCTCCCTGGAACAAGTGGCACGCACTCAGTTTGTGTCTATGTTCATCATGAAAATGTTAAATTAATGCTTGATGGAATTAATAATATTATTTATAATATTCCTTTTAAATTTTTACCATTAGCGAATACAAATAACTTAGCTATATTTTCTACTCAAGGTACCAACAAGCAAAAGTGGTACGAGGTATCTTACAACTTCATTCTTTTGTTCCACTGACACAATCTCAGGCCATAATAAAGAACTTTTACTTCAGAGTGAGAGTAAAGTGGTGGACATTAAATTATTCAAACCTGCTTTACAGGGAGCTATTACCTGAAAGCCAGATTTGCATAATACATTCGTTACTGTGATACATTAACAGAAAACCACAATTTAAGTCACACAGAGTATTGTATGCGCTCATAGTTGAGTTCTGGCGTCTTGTCAGCTCACTTGAGTTGTGTGGATACAAAGGAAAAATTGTGAAGGTATCGTGTATGGTTCCTGGGGTAGCTCAGTCGGTAGAGCATTCGCGCGCTAAGCGAAGGGTCTCGGGATTGATACCCGACTCCGGAACAATTTTTCCTTGAAATTATTAAATGGAATTGGTTGTAGGTGATTAGTTGTAAAAATGCAGTGTTTGTAAACTGTAGTTATCATTCTTACAAGTGTATATTTTATAAAAACAGTATTTAAATACAGTTCTATATTACATAAATTACGTGAAAGAGTGATATTCTGACCATAGAACAGTGTAAAGTGGTCACACGACTCTCATCCAGAGCTGCACTTGCACATCATCTTGCAACAGTACTTATGCAGCCTGTGAACTCAAGACATGCAGCTTGGTGAATCATTTAATTATTCTTCAACGGCTCAGAGTAGCATTCTGATTTTTTTAAGGGTGGTGAAAATAATTTCAAGGTATTTAAGAATTTTTTATGTAATTTTAAAGTAAGTCGCTGCCATTAAAACATATTTTTATGTGTTTAAATGTTTTTTAAAACAAAAGTTAACAAACTTATATTTTTATATTATTATGCGAAGAACAAAGTATGTACTGTTACCTTCAAATTGAGACAATGAGCAAATCTCTGTGATGATTATTAGTGGAGATAATCACGTTTAACAATAATGATGCACGAACTATTTCAGAATCTTTGATAACACATATCTACTACAATAATCGATATAGACGACAATAATAAAAAACGTATTTATTTTTTCAATCCATAGAATGTGCAAAATTTGTTTTATCTAAATCAGAGACATGAAAGTCAATTCTAGGTTAAATTTGTGCGATTTGTCATGGAATGACTCATATAACTATTTAAATTAAATAACTGCACTCTGTTAATATTTAAATTGTGGTATTATTTTACCTGATTGACTAATTTCGATGTACTTTCCATCATCCACCGAATTCTAGATTTCTGACAAGAATTTTCACATGAGCACGAACTTTACTCCTTCAGGTGTACTAATTTTATACGTCATATTTATAATCAAAAGGAAATATATTATTATTATTATTATTATTATTATTATTATTATTATTATTATTATTATTATTATTATAGTTAAAATAACATCAGTGAATCTGAATTCTGGACTTCTGACTAGAATTCTTATGATTATATAAACTACTTCGAAACTAGTCAATCAGTTAATATGACACTACAATTTTAATATTAATACAGTGAAGTTGTTATTCATTTAATTGAAATAACTTAATAGTTCAATAGTTAATATTTATATTTGGAGTGATTCGTAAGGACCTAAGTTTCCAGCATCAGTAAATTAATTCTAGTAATTTGTTTTAGGAGTTAGTCACAAAATATGGGAACTGAAGTATCGGTACTCTTCATTACATTTATGTAGGCAATGTCTCGATTCGATCTTAAGTATAATTACTCTAAGACAACTTTAGAACTTGGGATACACGCAGTTTTCCATTATGCTTAAATAACTGAAATTCTTGGTGAAATATAAATTACCACCATTATCTCATTTCCTAATTTTTCAATTACAATACTCAGTTATGTGAGGAAGTACTGGTAACCAATATTTACTTAATTTTTATTATGTTCAAATTACTCATGCGCATATTTGTGAGTTACTCTGCTTAGGTACCAGTGACTTTCCTTTTGATAAGGAAGTAAATGTCTATATATTTCTTGCAAGTTAGAAATGTACGTAATTATAGAACTGCAATCAAATATTTAAAATGTCGTTCTTGTAGTACAAAATTATAATAATTATTGATAAAATGTCAAATTGTAGAATCAACAAGGAGAAAAAAGTTGTTTGCATTGTCTCAAGAACTTAGGTAGGCAGGTACTGGTATGTATTCAAATACAAGAATTTTTCGGTACGAAAATAAGCATTTTAGCAGTATGGTAGTAATGAAAATATGTAGGTAAGTAGACAGTTACTTTATTTACATGATTAATCAGTTCGTTTCTTAATGAACAACACTTTTCCTTAGTTCAGTCACCTGGTTGGATAGGGTAAGTAGTGAAATTTTATATAAAGGTAGCTACTCCAAAATTACTTTGATCTCTTCAGACGTGAGACAGCATAATATCTGTAATAAATTGAGAACTTGATATTCCATAACAAATAAAGCAACTAAAGAAAACTTATGTGCATTGCACTTTTGTTACACACTGTTATTTTTGATTGAGATAATGTGTAACCATCACAGAAAGACAATGTTCTGTTTCTCATTTGTAATCTGTGATTGTTACATCAAATAAAATAAGAACCTAGCAAAAGTTCAGTCATGGTTGATGATGCTTGTTAATGTTAAATCTCCATACATGCAGTTGTACTACATGAAAGGCTGTTTGCATGGAAATGCAATGTCATGCATTGACCTGGCTGAACTCTACTACAATGAAGCTCGTGCTTTGAAAAGTCATGATAGGCTTACCTTGGTAAGTTACTGCTATATAGTAAACCATCATGATCGCTAAAATACTAAATGTGAACAACACAAACGCAAATTTTGTTTCTAGAAAAGGAAAAAAAAAATTTCAAATACTTAATCAATCTGGCACACATAACAGTTTCCAACTATCAACATAGTTCAATTTAATATACAGAACCTTCACAATTTCAGTGTTTATATATTTAAATCTGCCATTTACCGTATTTACTCGCTTAATTCCCCTCCCCTTTTTTACATTTTTAACATGAAAAATGGGAGGAGGGAAAATTATGCGAATTTAATTTTGAATCTAAAATAAAATTTCAAAAATAGAACTTACTAAAGTTATACCGTTATTCATTTTGAAATCCTACAGAAATAATTATGATAAAAGTCTGCCTGTCATCAATAGATTGTTACGGTAATTTTGGAGAAAAAGACGTACCTTATCAATCATCTCTTTCTTCAGAAATTACCTCGTCTGTCCCCTCTTCTGATGATTCATCATTGTCATCCCTCTCCCAGATAGTCATTTTCTGTGCTGTCCATATTGTTCGAGATTCCAGTTTTCTTGAAGCTCTTCACAATTATTTCACTTGAAATTAGTTCCCCTGCCTGATCGATCCATTTGCATATTAATTCAAGTGAAGACCTCTTCATTTTTCCTGTAGGCGTCAGCGTATGTGATTCTGCAGCCATCCATTCTGTGTACATTCACCGCACATAACCTTTGAAGAGTTTATTTAAACTCACGTCAAGTAGTTGCAACATTGACGTTAAACCACCAGGAATTATGGCCAGATCTGTTCTCATCTTCGACATTTCTTGTCGAACATCGTCAACAAGATGACCCCGGAAGCTGTCTAAAAAACCAAGAGAGACTTGCGATTTAACAGGTGACCTGGACGTTTCCCCCACACAACAAGCACTCAATCATGCATTAGGCTGGAAGCCATCCATACTTTCTCTTGGACACGAACATGTAACCTAGGAGGAAACTTTCCTTTTGGAAGCATTTTTCGTTTGAATATCAAGTATGGAGGGAATTTTCGCCCATTACCAGTGATGGCCAACATAACTGTGCATCGAAGTTTCTCTGCACCTGTTGTTAGCAAAGTGATGTTATACACACCCTTTTCGTTAATTGTTGTGTTTCATGGCATATCAAAGAAAATCGGCGTCTGATCTTCGTTGTCAATTTGCGAGAGCAAATAGTTGTGCTCGCCCCTTTTCTTTAAGTTATATTGATGGAATTCCACCACTTTTTCTGTGTAGTCTTTTTGCAATCGCTGGGTTAGAGATGTCCTCCTTTGGAGAGAAAGGTTATTCCTCTTCATAAAATGGCACATGCATCCTCTGCTCACTTTAAATTGAGAAATCCTTACTGGTATATCGAGTTTCTTTGCAACCTCTAGCGCCTTCAATTGTATAATTTTGTGCGAAACTGCATAACTATTATTTCTTAACTCTGTTGTAACTTATTCTTGTTGCCGAAGTTGCTTGAGGCTTGCGTGCACTGCGTTCTTGGTGTCTCTTCATAAACTTACGAAACCATATCCACCCTGCTGATCCTTGCACTGAAAATGGTTGAGGGATGCCGGTTTTAAAGCGAGCTAAAACGCTATTCTTTTTACATCTCTCAACATCAACCCAAAAAACTTACTCTCCATTACTAAACAATATTTAACCAATTCTCTTTCTAGATAATCTAGTAGTACTGGTTTTCTTCCAAGTCGTACATTAACTAATTTGTTAATATCGAGTTCACCACTATTAACTTTGTCTTTCAATGTCGATTGTGGTACTTGAAATCTTTTGGACGCTCTTGCCAATCCCATTTCCTTCTTTCTTATAGCGTTTATAGTAAGCACCATCTTATCTTTATTCCATGAATTGCGGTTTTTTTTTGGCTTCATCTGGTAACATAAAACGCAATAATAGAATAAAAGTATCATTCGAAAATCGTGCGCCCAATATCGCACTGGGGCGGTATTAGGAACACCACACTCCAAGGGGACGGAATTAGGAACACCACGTGAACGAAGTATGTCCGACAAAATAATGGCTGGTAACGTACATTTCCAATTTAGAAATGCAACTAGATACAATATCACATGGTTTTATGATAGAACTTGTATTTGTTACATACCATACCTTTATTGCTGTATTGATGATGTGTAGACAAGTTTTGAAAAATCTCAACACCTCATTAAAACTAAGAGTCACAATACCACTATTGTAACTCCACTAACACAAAGAACATCCAAAGCAATGTTGCTGAATAGTTTTCACTGTTTGCTGACAGAATGCAACACATAACAGAGCCCATTACCGTAGGGTGCCAAATTAGGAGCAAAGGTGACAATAGACACACTTACTAAAAGGACTCTGTGAACAGGCAGTGAGAAGATTTTTCGATATTGTTGAGCTTCTCATGCAACAAATAAACTTTTCTCCTCACTGCATTTAAAGTCATCTCAATGAAAAGAAAGAGGCAGGTATCCAATTTGTCTTCTGCAGAGAGAGGTTCGCTTGTAACCATTGTAATATGCGTGAACGCATCTGGAATATTTGTTCCTCCTCTGCTAATTTATTCTAGAATGAACATGAAAGCAGAGCTTCTTGATGTTGCTCCACCAGGCTCCATTGCAGTATGTCACAAATCGGGATGGATTCAGAAGGAAATTTTCACCCAGTGGTTCCAACACTTCGTAAGAATTGTGAAGCTATGTCAAGAAGAACCTGTTATATTGGTCTTAGATGGATACTGTTCTCACACTAGGAACAATGAAGTCCTGGATATTGCGTGCAAAAAAGGTGTGTTCATAGTCTGCCTGCTACAGCATTGCACATATAGGATGCAACTGTTGAATGGATCCTTCATGAACCCTCTTAAGATGTACTTCGCCCAGGAGATTGAGATTTGGTTGAAAAATGTCCAGGGGCCTGTTTCTCAAAGCTCACGGACTAGTAATACTAGTCTGTACAGTAGTAATATTAGTTTATTTTACAAGTCTGTGTTTCTAGAAACTACAAGGGTAAAGTAGTAGTTACCAGTTCACAGACTAGTAATATTGGTCGATTTCACCAGTTCAAAAGTGATTCTGTTTCTCAAAATGCTAATCTAGTTGATTATACTAGTATTTAACAGGAATATTCCTACAAGACTCTAAAGACTGGTGATTTCTATATTATCAGTTACCAGTGGCAATCTTTCTCAGTTAATCAAAACAAAATATTGTAGTTATTTTTTTTTTAATAAATGTGGTTTAGTGATTTCGATTGAAGTAGTAAAGAAGTTGTTGTGAGAAGAGCTAAAACTATATCGAGAAAGAACAATTATTATTCCTTTACGGGAGCATTAAGTGCTGAAAAGCTTGGAGAGTTGTTAAATATAGTGGGACCTGCCATAACAAGACAAACAAATAGAAGTCATGCATTATCAGCAAAGTTTCAAATACAAATTGCTCTACAAATCGGGATGTTGATTATTTTCCAATGCCATCTGGTTTTTCTGCCCTAGACCAGCAACACATGCAGATTTTTTTCCTAATAATCTAATACCAATTCATCAACTGCAGTAATTTTTGCTGGCTTTCCTCTTCCACTGCCAGTTCTTCTGACATTGTCAATTTTAGCCTACAAATTAAATACAAAACGATACTAATTTATGAATAAATCAAACGTAAAACTGAAAAAAAAAAAATAGCGATTTTTTCAAGTCATAAGTGGCATCCATGTCGCCAGTAGACTCACTTGCTACATAATGTGTTCATATTATGATACTGTGAACTTGAATTGGTACTCGTCAAAGTTGCTTTCTTAATGTTGGGCCAATAAGTGTCCCTAACATATGCATAATCTCTGTTCTGAAGTATCAGTTCCATAGCCTCACTTATTACAAATTTTTTTGTCCAGTCGTTTACTTTATCATTTTTGTTATTATGCTTGAAAACGCACCGAATGATATATCCTTTGAGTCATTAATCATATTGAGTATAGTTAATTTGCTTTCAATTGATGGAATTTCAAGAGAAGAGAGAAGTAAGAACCAAAACACAAACAACTTAGCCTCCTAACCTCAAATAACAATACCTACCAATGGGTATAAACAAATGAACTCAATCAGCTGACTAGTGAAAGAGATCATGTGACTAGTGAAAAATTGTCACAAGTTACTAGACTGGTGAAATAGTTTGAGAAACAGAATCTACTAGAGCTGGTGAAATATACTCTGGTAACTAGTAACTGGTGAACTACTAAACTAGTATTTTTGAGAAACAGGCCCCAGGTCGTGTTGTCGCTCATTACCATATTGCAGATCTTCTCAGAAAGGCTTACCTGAAGTCTGCCACTGCAGCTATTGCCGTAAGTGAATTTGGGAAAGCAGGATTATTTCCTTGCAATTGGCAGATGAAGAGCATGAATTCATTAAAGCAAACAATGAAAATGAGGGTCCTCTACCTCGTGTCAATGACTTGGCATCTCAACTTGACTCCACTGCTATTCAGTCCTTTCCCAGCAGCAGAAATATGTCTGCTTTCTGTATTATGTTATTTCGAACCACCTCATCTGTTTCTAATCTTGTTCTACCTGCTGACATATCTCCTGTTCCTGATATCTGCAAACAAAACAAAACAGTGGAATGTGCAGCACATCGAAAGGGATCTGCTGCACTTCTGATGAGCATGTCCTACAAAAGAAGTTGGAAGATAACCAACGAAAGAAAGCAGGCACTGCACAGAAGAAATTGACTTTTACCAGCTTGGTAGAGAAGAAGAACAAACATAGGAGCCAAAAAGGCGAATGGTCGCCCTGAAAAGAACAAGTGAACGAAGAAAAATGTTACATCTTCATCATCTTCAGACTCGGAAGATTCCTCTGAGCCATTCTTAATTGATACTGATGAAGAGGACAGTGAACGTGATGCTGAATGTTTTTATTGTTCTGAACTTTATTCAAGAGACAAAGGTGATGAAAAGTGGATAAAATGCAGAATATGTTTCAAGTGGTGCCATGAACAATGTTCAGGATGACTGAGAAACTTTCATTTGCACATTCTGTTTATATAGCTAGAAACAAAAATAAAACATATTGTTCAACATATTTGCAAGTGACCTAATTCCGCTGAAATTCTGAAAACTCGTTGCTATTTTCAAATTCAAAATTCGTACATAGAAAATATTGCACAATTATTTTTCTTTTAAAGTATATGCACTATTTCATGAGTTTTGATATTAACTGATTGTTAGGTGCTCGACCCCCCCCCCCACCTGGAGGGAGGGTTGGTATTGAAATCCCAGCAGGAGCATTGTGACTTCTCCTAACTGATCTGTCTTTAGAATGCCTCTGCCCCCTAGCCTCCTGTCCAATAAATATTTTTCCGACGATAATTCCACCAGACGTGATTCTGACCACATCACCCCAGTATATATGGCCCCAGGAAACCCCATGATCTCACTTCATTGAGACAATGTTGTCAGTTTTGTATACCCCATTTGTAGTTGTGTCTGTCTCCTATATATATTGTTGTCATTATTATTGTGCTTATAATAAAGTTGTGTAAGGGTGCGATATTAGGAACACTGTTTTATGACATCGTCAAGTGTTATTTATTTTGTTTTCCTTCAAGAACGACAGTTAAAATAAACATTCAACAAATTCATGATATTGAGATGACATTTCATCAACCTTACAAAGAAGTGATGCAGTTTAATTAGATTTTTATGTAATTATTTATGATAAATTTCAATTTTATAAAATGGGGTGCGATATTTGACACAGTTCCCTACCCAAACACTTCTTTTTCAATTTCTGTATACTGCCTGGATTTTGGTCCCCGAAATGATAAACTTTTCTTTTTCGCACTCTGTAACTGTTCATTTTGCTTACGCCAGTAGCACACATGTGATGGCTCAACACAAAATTCACGTGCAGCAGCGCGATTGCCAGTACTTTCCGTGAACTCTATGGACTATAACTCATAATTTGAATTGTGCATTGTAACTGCAGTTTTTCTTTCCCATTTATGTTAGAAATACGAATTATTATTCGTACATGGACCGGTATATGTAGCCTACTTGTGCATCACCCATGTGGTTACTATAGGTGAGCGATGCATGTACACAACATTTATGATGCAGTCTCTGTTGACCTGCCTTGACGTTAGTCATGTTGGTTCTTGTGGAAAGAAAAGGTGTTCAAAACAGCATCCCTTACATCCCTGTCTACTAATTTCTCAAGACTTTTGAGTATGAATGACATTAAACTGATAGGTCTTAGGGACTTCGCCAGGGTCAATGATTTCCCTGGTTTTAGTATAAATACCACCCATATATGCCTTCAGTTCATTGGTATATATTCTAATGCTAAACTAGCCCTTAAAATAAGGATCAGTTGTTTAAACATTAGTTCAAATTCCTGCTGGAGCATAATGGGTATAATTTCATCATATCCTGGGGATTTGTATGGTTGGAATGAGAACACGGCCCATTCAAACTTCTCATAACTAATAACACTCTTGGCAGTTGCCCGGTTTTCTCTTAAAGCCCGGTAATTCGGGAATTGAAGTCCACAACCGTCCCAGCCACCAGGAAGCTCCTGTATTATTTGTGAGCCAGGGAAGTGGACATGGAGGAGTTTCTCCAATGTTTCTTTCTTTGTTTTAGTAAATTCTCCATTTTCTAATTGGACATTACCAATAGCACACCGAAAGTCTTTACTAAAAGCCTTCTAGAGTCTGGCACATTCTGGAGCTTGTTCTATCTCCTCACAATGTCTTCTCCAGGAGGCTCTTTTAGCTTTTCTCAGGGCTTTATTGTATACGGTCAAAGACCATTTGTATTCATTCCATTGTCCTGTTATCTTTGCTACATTAAATAGCCTTCTTGTCTCCTTTCTCTCATTAGCAAGGTCTTGGTTCCACCAGGGAATATTCCTGGTGATCTTCCATGTTTTAAGAGGACAATTGTCATTGTATACAGAGATAATTGCATCTTGCAACTGCCCTGCAGCAATTCCTAAGCCATAAAAGTTATTAATCTTATCGTCCATCTTCACTAGATACTTGGTTAGGTCTTCCTT
Organism: Periplaneta americana; assembly: GCF_040183065.1. NCBI lineage: Eukaryota > Metazoa > Arthropoda > Insecta > Blattodea > Blattidae > Periplaneta > Periplaneta americana. The sequence continues at coordinate 123,281,459 of NC_091126.1, forward strand.
GTAGGAGCCTCAGTTGGTTTTTTCGGATCCCGATAAGATTCTTTCTGTCTAAAATTACGTACTAGTTCAAATTGGATGTATCTGTGGTCTGAACAACTTACATGCTCAGATACATACCATTTTTTAATAAATGTACCCAGATAATTGGTAGTCAGAATTATATCGATAACTTCCTGCCTTCTAGCGGTAACAAAGGTAGGTCTGTTAGTGATATTGGCTGTATCCAAGTTATTAGATACAATAAAATTGTACAGAGCCTCACCTCTTTTGTTGGTGTTTGAACTCCTCATGCAGTATGATGGGAGTTTTCATCACAACCGATGACAAGCTGTGAGCTCTCTGCCTGATAGTTGGCTACCAGCTTCTCCACATCTTTGGTGGGAGGTGGTTTGATATCATATGGGAGGAAGGCCGATCCAAGAACTATCCCCCTCAGTTCATCCTCACTTGATTTTATTTTTTACTGCTGTAAGGTCCCTAGAACGAAGGTTCATTAACAGCAGTATTATTTTAAATTATAATGCAGGTTCTTGGAGTCTTGGTGGTTCTATTGTATATCAATTCCCCACCAACCTCCTTGAGACCTCTGATTACACCTTTGTAGCACCAGTGTTCCTGGGTGAATGCTACATCGTAGGACTTCATCTTTACACATAGGGCAGACGATGCCACCCTACTGTGATGTAGATTTACCTGCAGTATCCTTATCACGGCCTCCCAGTCCTTCAATTTTTTAAAAGTGATCCTCCCAAGACCCTAAAAGGCCTTGAAATCTCTTTTTTCCAGTTTCTTATAAGAGTGGAAGTCAACTGAGAAGGCCAGGGTTTGCTCCTTCTCTGCTACCTTCTGACTCATAAGGATTCAGTCCTCAGTTTTAAACTCAGGATTTTGTATCCTGAGTCTGTTTTTAACTGTTGTTAGTTCAATAGTTTCCGGTATCCAGACGAGCACCTTGCTTCATTTGGGAAGGTCCTTGGAACAGACAATTTTAAGCTCTGCCTCCTCCCAAAGGTTTCCAAGTCTACCCATCTCCCAGAAGCCAATCTTTAGTACCTTCATTTGCACAGGTTATCCATGGGAGTCCATGTACAAATTTGGAGTTAAAGAATTACGGCGATGTTCCTTCACCAGTAGTGTCTTCCACCACCACAGTTAGTTTAGTCTCACCAGGTCAGCTTGTTCCTGATTCAACTTATCAGGATGATGTTGACAGACAACTGCCATCTTGATACCCATAACATCTTGTAAGACACAGTCTGCTCCACAGTGGTGCCCCTGTGTTTTTTGGGTGTTGTTTTACAGAAGTAGGGGTGCTAGAGTCTGAGTGAGACCTTTTGAATCCCCCACTGGGTCCTGCTACATCTTTTCCTTTTGGAAAGGTCTTCTTGTATGGTTTTTCAGCCGTCCAGGTACCCTCTTTCATCTTTTTCTCCTTTAGGAGTTTTTTTCCTTTGAGCTCCTGAGAGCTTCTTGGACTGCAGTCTCGTTTTCTCAACGTCTGCAGCCAAGGACTCAACAGTATGCTCCGAAGAAGTTTGTACTGCCAAGTCTGCTGAAGTGGCTCCTTGGTCAGTTTCAGTTGGTTCAGTTACGATAATAGTACTTGTGTATATTTTTCGTCCTACAATTGTAGGGAAATTAAATAGTCCACACTGGCAGAGCCCCCTTTGCCAGTGCAAGGCTATTTACTCCGAGAGGTCGTCCAGTTTCACGGAGGCTCTGTTAGCGACACATCTCCCATGTGCCATGCACCCCATCAGCACAGAAACACATTACACCTTGGGGTTGGGGAGTTGGTTTGCTGTCTCTTATTTGATATTCAGAGACAGGTCTGACCGGGTCTAGAGTTATCGCACTATTTCCAATACAGGTCCTTCGCTATCCACCACCTGCTGACACATCCAGTACCGACTCAAGGTTGGGCCTTTAGGGGACCCAGCCTTGGAAATTTGGGGGTTTCTGACTTTTAATATTTCTTGATGTAATTCATTTTGGGAAAAACGTTATCCCTCTCGAATGCATAGGCCTAGTTTCTGGAAAAATGCCAGAAATACCTGAAATGGCTGATGGGACATTTTTGTCCTACATAGAAATTTAGTTGGTCGTTATATGTTATTAGCAGTCGTCAATTTTGTCGATTACTCATAGAAAGAACATGATTGGCGAGTCGTTTGTAAAGAATATGACCATAGCATAGCAAAGCATGTTGTGTTGTGGTGCTGTGTTGAGAGATAGTGATGGGGGTGAAGGGCTCGTTTTAGACCATTGTGGAGAATATTCTGTATATAAGCAGTGCCACTGTATCCAAAGAAATAAAAGTGAATTTTTTCTGGTTAGAAAAATGGGGTATCCCAAACTGCAATCAGTTCAAAGAAATCATGAGATTTTTTAAGATTTTATTTGAAGTCAACTCACTTGGTACCATTGAAACATCAGAAGTTTTCTCTCAAGACAGAGGTATGTCAAAGTCTGTACATTCCTGGCTCATACATTTCTGTAGATGAACAGCTGTTCCCATTAAAATGTAGGTGTCCATCCATTCAGTTCATGGCTTCCGACCCTGTCAAATGTGGGCAGCAATACTGCATGGCCATCGATAAAGACTCAAAAATATATCCTGAATGCCTTCCCTTACCTTAGTGATGATGACACTCGTCCTAGTGCTGAAAATCTTAGTGACTTTGTAGTGAAGAAGCTTGCATGCCCATTCCTAAAGAGAGGAAGAAGTATTTCTTGCGACAACTTCTTCACCTCACATGCAGTAGTACAACACTTGAAAGCAAACTGAACGAGCTTGCTTGACACAATCGACAAAGCACAAAGGGAAGTGGCAGAGTGCAGGAAGAAAAGTCGACAGCAACTAGAGAAGACAGAAGATTAAAAAAAAATAATTATATAATTCTCACATTGTATCAGAGAATGCCAAATAAGAATGTCGTAATTCTGAACTCATTGCATTCAGATGTTCAACTTGATAATGACACAGAGTAAAAACCTGATGCTGTGAAATATTATAATGAAACAAAATAAAGGGAATGCAGCTGCCACTCATATGGAAACATCAGAAGAAGATGGTTCAATCACCACTATCAGGTACGAAAATCCTGTAATAAAGGGAAACATTCTTACAAATATGCATTGTGACAAAGCAGTCTACAAGAAATATGTTGCTGTTTAAATGTAGGTTATGATTAATTGTAATGTTATCAACTGGATTGTTACTATGTAATATATTTTCTTTTTGCTCTGGTATTTCTAAATTTTCTTTCAGTTTTGTGACCACTTGTGTGAAAACAATTTGAGTTTTCATAGTGTGTTTAGATTTTCTGTATTGTGTTCATTTTTCAGAGTTCTGGTGTCTTATTAACTTTTCGTAAGTTAGCAGTGCTTGTTTTTCAAGTTCGAACAACAGTGGTTTGTTGGATGTAATGATTTGTAGAGCTTCAATTGGGATTGATTTTAATTGCCCCATTTTTTAACCACATCGCTTGATTTTGTGTTTGTTCAAGATACTCTTTGTTGGTTTTGGAGGCTGTTATCATTACTTTGCCACAGTATGTTAGGACAGGTTTTATGTATGTATTGTATGTTGTGTTTTGTGTTGTTCTGAAGCTTCCCCATTTTGTTCCTCCCAATCTCTTCAACAGTTTAAATCTTCTTGTTGCTTTCTCATTCATGTGTTCTATGTGATTTCTCCAGGATAAACGTTTGTCAAAGACTACACCCAAATATTTTGCATTTTCTATTCTTTACAATTTCGTATCTCCATAGCATAATTTAATCTGAACTATTTTTTTCAGTGTTTACGATTAAATTACATTGGCACCAAGAATGAAGTTTTTCCAATGCTACCTGTGCAGTTGCTTCCAAAGATTTTATTTTGTGCTGTGGTTGCAACTGCCAGATGACTAACTCATAAATGAGTCGACTTATATCTAGTCTCTTTGCTATGCAGGAATGCATGCTGAGAGTAACAGAGCTATACATTGCAAGGTTGCAAAGTCTTGCGCACACTCGAGTGACAACTGTGGGATTTTAAATCGGAGCATGAATTAATGAATTTATAAAATAAAATAATGTATTTAAACGTGTAAAATCAGTAGTTATACTTGTTTTTTTGAAAGATGGGACATGACAGGAGTGTTGCGATCAGAAAAACAACTGAATGTCACATACCATGGTAGGCCTGTTGCTATAGTAACAACGGTTGAGTTGCCAAACTCACCTTTTCCACGTGGTGAGTGCTTAATAGCTCTCTTGGCGACATTTATTGTGCACACAATGTTAGCATTGGTACGTTTCATGTTTGATTCTCTGTCGATTTTTTGTATTGTTTTCTTACGTTTGCGTCAATTGTTAATGAATATTTTAACATCAGCCATCTTAACGTTAATTGCTAGCTTCCATCAGCTGGCAGCATGATAGTCCATATTGGCAACATAGCACTGTAGTTCCAAGCTCGGCCGCTTAACTGCCATGTCCCATCTTTCAAAAAAACAAGTATAGTTGGCAGTAGTTGTTGAATTAATACAGAATTTAATAATTCACTAATGTTTCATGTACAATTATGTGATTATATTATTTATCTGTTTTCTATGACTTTTAAGTACATTTAAAGTTTGAAATGAGGAAAGAAAAAACTTATTTAACTATTTCTGGAAAAGAGCAAATATAGGGTTTTATGTGAATGAAAACAATTCGTTCCTTACTTTCAATCAGGTTTTTAAGTTAAATTTTCCACAAGTTACTTATGTTTAAATTAATTAAACAGTTAAACAGTATAGTTTCAGTATATTAAAAAAGTCAAGTTGAATTATACCTCCAGAAAAATAAAATTATTCTCTTTATATACAGGGTGGGGCATGGGAACCAAGTGTTTTTAAAATAATCATAAAGTAGTCAGTTTCTGTTTTCAACACAATTTTTGGTAGAACAATATTTATGAGAACATACCATTTCAATTATGAGTGGAAAATTATATCTGGCTTGTGATGTCCGTCTGTATTGATCCATTGTTGAAGATCTCTGTTGATTGGGTGATGTGTTGACGTATCACATCATTTAATTCATCTAAAGTTTAGGGCTTACCCTACAGAAAAAAAATCACATGTGAACAGGTCTGGGAACTGAGGGAGCCATAAAACATCACCATATCTTGAAATGAGATGATTGGGAAACAGCGGGTGAAGAACTGCCATTGATGCCCTAGCAGTGTGCGCCGTGGGCCCATCTTGCTGAAACCACAAATGTTGACGATAAATACCTCTTCTTTATAACTCAGGGATGAAAAAGGTGTTAATCATCTCAATATAACGCAGAGAGTTTACACTAACAGTAACCCAATTTTCTTGAAAAAAAGTAGGGACCGATGATGCCAAACTCTCCTGCCACACACCAAACTGTTACTTTAGGGCTATGCAGAGATTTTTCGTGTAAGTGTCGAGAATTTTCAGCAGCTTAGTACCGAAAATTTTGTCTGTTAACGGCCCCATTAAGGTGACAATGAGCTTCATCACTCATTGCAACCATCATGTTTTCATTCTGCTCATAGAGTGCAAGCATTTCCAGTGCAAAATTCAATCGTTGGGGGTAATTCCTTACATCCAATTTCTGCACAATCATCATCTTGTATGGGTGTAAATGTAAATCATCATGCAAAATCTGTCTTACCGTACGATTGCTGATTCCAAGTGCAGCTGAATATCTTTGAGCAGAGTGGCCTGTTGCATAATATCGCTTGTCTGACCTTTCAACATTTTCTGGAGTATGCACTGTGCGTTGGGGGCCAGGTGGTTTATTTTTCAGTATTGTGCCTTTTGTTCGAACATTGTGTCACGTGTGGGAACAGAGTCATTGTGATTAATATTGAATCTACAGCGAAACTCAAGCCATACCACAGTCACCAACTCGCCATTTCTGACAAGACAATCGTATGCAAACATGCGTCCATTGCTCCATGATGCCGACTGCAGGTTAAATGCTATAAGCCACGGAATGGAATGTTACGTGTTGCATGCCCCTCCCTTTCATAATGACCAAGTACAAGCCATTCCAAAAAAACTTGATTCCCATGCCCCATCTTGTATATTAAAATTATGTAGTAGCCACTGTAGCCTGCTTCAGAATATTACATGCATGTTGAAATAGTAAGTAAAAGTAAGTTGAAGACATACTCAAATTAGATACTTTGGTTAAACATGTAAAACAAAAAATCTTGCCAACAGAAAAATAAAATAGATATTTCAATCATAGTTTTAACAATTAAACTTTTCTAAAGACCCACTGGAATCACCGTCAGAATTGGACTCCTGAAGGTTAACGATTATGTGTTGCAAGATGTTATTTGTGCTACTTCCCTCAAAACGTCCTCCTGAAATTTTTCGGCATGCCTAACAGTTTTCCCACACAGATTTACTATCTTCCATCTCTCAAACCTGTTTCTCTGCCATGAGATATATGTCACATATATTTCAAATATTTTACCCCTTCAACATGTCCTTGTTAAAATCGTCTAAATTCGATTGCGTTTTTTATTTTTGTTTATTTAGTTATTATTATTATTATTATTATTATTATTTTTTTTTTTTTTTTTTTTTTTGCAGAGGATGAAATCTTGACCATACCACATTGTTCTTGGCTTTTCTCGCCTCACCTGTAATTTTCTGTACAGTACATATGCCGATACTACAAGCAGTTGATACTTGACAATGTCAATTACTGCAACATGATCACTTGAAATAGTTAGGGACATGGTGCACCTTGCCTTTTTAGGACTTCTCTCTTTGAATTTACTTCTGTCATATCTTTAATCACTACACTTACAACTTACTTACTTACAAATGGCTTTTAAGGAACCCGCAGGTTCATTGCCGCCCACACATAAGCCCGCCATCGGTTCCTATCCTGTGCAAGATTAATCCAGTCCCTATCATCATATTCCACCTCCCTCAAATCCATTTTAATATTATCTTCCCATCTACGACTCGCCGTCTCCAAAGGTTTTTTTCCCCTCCAGCCTCCCAACTAACACTATATACATTTCTGGATTCGCCCATACATGCTACATGCCCTGCCCATCTCAAACGTCTGGATTTAATGTTCCTAATTATGTCAGGCGAAGAATACAATGCATGCAGTTCTGTGTTGTGTAACTTTCTCCATTCTCCAGTAACTTCATCCCTTTTAGCCCCAAATATTTTCCTAAGAACCTTATTCTCAAACACCCTTAATCTCTGTTCTTCTCTCAAAGTGAGAGTCCAAGTTCACAACCATACAGAACAACCAGTAATATAACTGTTTTATAAATTCTAACTTTCAGTTTTTTTGACAGCAGACTAGATGACAAAAGCTTCTGAACTGAATAATAACACGCATTTCTCATATTTATTCTGCGTTTAATTTCATCCCGAGTGTCACTTATATTTGTTACTGTTGCTCCAAGATATTTGAATTTTTCCACCTCTTCGAAAGATAAATCTCCAATTTTTATACAGTATTTCCATTTCATAGAAATCACTACACTATTGCTACAAAATATCACTATAAATCTTATACTATAACTTGGCACTAAACCTATAATTACAGAAGCAATAAAACAAATAATCAGAGCTGCCTTGAGAGAAACTTTCCACTGGAATGAAACAAGCTCGACTGAATCTGATTGGTTCTTAGAAGCATGTGATTATTTTGTACTGCGATACTCATGACTACCCATGTTCCTACATGGCGATTTAGCATAGAAGTAGCTGATTCGTATTTTGTAACGCAATATCTTTGTGTAATGAACTGGGAGATCCAGTGTAACATGTTATCAGTTGTGTCCAGTTTTTGGATTTTTCAGATTAAATTAATTTTCGAAATATCGTCATGAGCAGGTTTAAGGTCTACAAATATTGCTAACATATCTTTCTTTTTGTTAAATGCTTCTTTAATATTTTGACTTAGTAAGACCACCTGTTGTCAGCCTGGGTAGCATAGACAGTTTAGCGTTGGCCTTCTGTGCTCGAGGTTGCGGGTTCAATCCCGGCCCAGGTCGATGGCATTTTGTGTGCTTAAATGCGACAGGCTTATGTCAGTAGATTTACTGATATGTATAAGATCTCCTGCGGGACAAAATTCCAGCACATCAGCGACGTTGATATAACATCTGCAGTTGCGAGCATCATTAAATAAGCCATTATTATTATTATTATTATTATTACTATTACTATTATTATTATTATTATTATTATTATTATTATTATTATTATACACTGTATTTCATCTCACTGCCATTTTCTATCATTCATTCTCATCATCATCATTTGTTGTTTTGTTTTGTTTTTGTCCTGTATCCGTGCTAAACTGTAATTGGCCTTGTGCTGTTGTTTTGCACGTTAATATTCTAAATAAATAAAATAAATTATTATTATTATTATTATTATTATTATTATTATTATTATTATTATTATTACCATCTGTTGGTTGGATGAATAATTTCTTCTAAATCCTGATCATGATGCTGATACAATGTTGTTTGTTTCCAAATACCAGGTTAATCTCTTCGATATCATTATTTCCATAACCTTCGCTATATAGCTGGTCAGTGACATAAGTCTATAATTGTCAATATTGTTTGCAGCTTTTCCTGGTTTCAGTACAGGAGTAATCATGGCCTTTTTCCAATTTGCTGGGATTGAAGTGTTGCAAATAGAATTGTAAAATAATAGAAGAGCATTTCTAGCTTTAGGTCATAATTCTTTTATAATTTCAGGATGAAATGTATTGGATCCAGGTGCTTTATTAATACTAATTTTTTTTTGGATTACTGCATTAAGTTCTGACTTGGTGAAGTGTTGGTAAAATATTTTGTTTATTGAATTTCAGTGAGAATTTCTATTTTTCTTGTTTTTCTTGTATGGTTTTGGTATTCTGAGTGAAATATATTTGGTGTTAAATATTGTGTTTTCGTTTTGAGGTATTTTCTGGTCCACTTTAGATTGAAATCTATAGGTTTTATTACCATCTTTTCTGTAATATAATATTTTAGCAAATACGTTGTGAGTAGTCCTTTTTGCAGAAATTACACTTTCCTTGAAGATTGACCTTTTTTCATTCTAATATACTACTTCTCTCTTTTTCATTTTAAGCATTTTTCCGAACTTTTTCACGTCAATTTTTTAATTGATTTAGCTCTTATGACAAAAATGGTTTATATGTTTTGACCCTTCTTTGTGAGATATATTATTTCTTTGCAGTTTCAGTCAAAATTTTGCAAATGTTATTGTTGTTTGCTCTGGTGATTTAAAATTTCCTTTAATCTCATTTGGTAATGTTTCTTCTAATTCCAATTTATACCCTTCCCACCTCCCTTTTTAAATTCCAAGAATTTTTTATTTGTATCTTGTTTGAGTTTTTGTTTAGTTGAATTTCAGCTAATACAGCTTTGTGATCAGAACCCAAGCATCTTGTTCTTTTATGGTATACTAATTCTAATCTTTTGGTATTTAGAAAGTCTTTCATGATTTTGCCAGTATGATTGCTGTCTACATAACACCATAACTTCGAATGTGCGTTAAAGTCTCCAATTAATATAGTTATATTTGTAATTTGTAAGAATTCCAAGTTGGGTACATTATTTCGAGGGTTGTATATAAAGTAATATATTGTGAAATGTTCATTGTTCTTCCTTAGCTGTAATTTGGAACTTCTATTTTATCTCTTTGATTTATTTCTCTTTCAGTTTTGAATGTTGACATTATATTTGCTTTGACTCCAATTAAAATTCCACTTCCTGTTGGTTGTAGATATGTTATATTATATCCTTTCATGTTGTAATATTATGTCTTTTGATCTTGTTCAATGTTGGCTTCCATTATGCCAAACACATCTATACTTTTTCTGTATAGTAGTCTTCCAAGTTCTATTTTCTTGTTAGGGCTGAAAATTCGTGAGTTCCATTGTAATATTTTCACGGAATGTATGTGTCCCAATGGAATCTCCTCCCTGAGATCTGTATGGGTGACTGTTACTCCGGAATTTTTTTGCCTTAGGAAACATTTCATCAGCAATTTACAACCGTTTATTAATGAATACCACAGTTTTGTAATTTGGCGGTGGTATCATCTTTCGTCAACCCCCATATGGTATGGAGGGCCATGCTTGGTGTTGGTCACTGGGCCCATTGGGCCTAGTTGGGAGGATTATCATAAGTCCAACAACCATATTCCCTATTTGCCACATAAGAAACATTGCACCATCATGACAGGCCAGCAGTGAACGTTGTTACTACAGCATACAGCATTTCCTCTGTAGTGTAAGAACTGGTTATACCACCATGACTCAGTCCCCAGAGCTTCGTTAGTAGAAACAGGTTGCACCACGAGATGGTGAGGATGTGATTTGGATAGGATAGGTAGTTGATTATTATCGCTATCCCTTGCACCCACTAGTTAAAAAAGTAAGGAGTATACTGGTAATCAAATTGAGGTTAGTAAAATGATGAGTTTAAGACATATTAGTATATGTAAAATATGATTCTAATTACAGTCTTATATTCTATTAATTAAAGTCATAGTTAAAAGTCTGCTCAGGTGTTAATAGAAAGCTTGACATCAAATTAAAACCTGTACCTTTGAACTATACTTTTTATAAATTATTGTTACTGAGTATATATTCTCCTATAGAATAACAACATTTGTCTATTAGTAACTTCCAACTTTTCCTTGAAGGTATTTTTACACTGGTTTATTCATGTTATTGTGTAGTTCATTATAATCCCTATCTTGATACAGTCAGTGGTGTAGTTCTAAACGAAAATGTGCCTGGCTCTGGGCTTTCCATAGTACAGGTAGTAGTTATCTTCGTCTTGACTGTCGTCGTCGTCATTTCCGCAGGAATACTTATCCTCTGATTGAGGTTCTGACTGATATGTACAGTTACCCTTAAAAGGAATGAGATGACTCTTGTTCGTCGGAAGTTAAAGTTCTACAGCGCGGTTCACTCGATATCGACGTAACGATACATAACATGAGAAATACAGCAAGAATTGTTACGAGGACCACAACAAGGACAAGGACCAAAATAAGAATCACGAAGAAGACAGCCTTTTAAGGCCACGATTTCACAACATAGCTAGGGTCAAAAGCTATCATTGCTTCTCTGTACCGAATGGCAAATGCTTACTATGGGATCTACATTCTAGACTGGTGTTGTCACTGTCTTGTCTCGGTAGCTCATATAGTAGCGTGTCGGTTCCACTACTTAGCCGAAACGTCTCGTGTTCGATTCCAGGTGAAGCTTCTTTTTATTGAGGTGTAATTAATCTCTTTAGCGTTCCTAGACTATCTAATTTGTCGAAAGATATGAATAATTTATGCCCAATTTCTGGGTCTTACAAATGGGCTGAACCTCGTTAAAAACATAAATCTTACTTGAAAGTTAACAGTATTTTTCCTCAAACAAAAATCACAAGAAACAAAAAGAGACCTGTCAACTTAAAATCTTGTCCACATGCCATCAGCTTCTATTACAGCTCTAAGTCGGTCCGGCATGGATGTCACGAGATTGTGGAATAAATTCTAATCCCCGGCGAGATCTTCCCAGGTTTCAACAACTTGATCCCACAATTCGTCTCGATTTCGAGGGCGTCGGTGGCTATCCTTCTCTTTTTCAATTCCGCCCATAAATTTTCGATGACATTCAAATCAGGTGACTTAGGAGGCCAATTAATGATTTCGATCTCGGGTCTCCTTTGAAACCATCTTTGAATGCTTGCGGCATAGTGCACAGGATGGTTATCCTGTTGGAACAGCAATGTTCCTTCGGGAAAACGTTCTAGGGGCGGAAGGGAGGAATATATTTTCCAGAATGTGCTCGTAAGTTCCCGCATTAAACCGGCCATTGATGCGTTCTATAACGCCAGGTCCATCGTAAGACATCCACCCCAAAACGATATCACAGTGTACTATATACAGTCACGAAGCTTGAGTTTTGAGGGTGCTAGAAACAATAGACTATGACGGTACTATTTTGCATTGCCTGTAATGAGGCGATATTAGCGATCCTAGTGGTGAGCAAATATCTAATTTTTGCATATTTACTACGTATTGAGCTTCGCGACTGTATATACTAGACTGTGACGATATGCTAAAGCGCCCCGATCTTTCAGGTCGGTGCACATAGCGCTGATCATGTCGGAGACCATCCTCGCGATAGACACGGACAGGACTTTCGTAATCACTCGAGATGGTTGTTTCGTCGGAGAAAATTACATTTCTCCAATCGAAATCCACTCGATTGGTAGCGAAGACAAGACGGTCAACAGCTTGTGTTTCCCCCAATATTTCCATTTGCGCAGTCCTCCGGCTCCTAATACCGCGGTTCCTCAACCTGCTGATCACAGTCTGTGAAGAACCGGGAAAGTTAGATGCTGCTCTTATTTCGTTGGCAGTCCAAAAGGGGTCCTGTCGAAAGAGGAGAGCATCCTCTTCCAATGAAGAAATCCAGGGACGTCCAGGAATAGGGCGATTTTCGACCTCCCCTGAATTTTGGTAACGATGAACCCACCTCTCGGCTGTACTTCCAGGAACACCGACCAAACGGCCAGCAGATCTAGCCCCATATTCAGCCTCAACTAGAGCTATAACTCGCTGTCTCACGTCACGTCGGTTCGCCATTAAGATGAGAAATGAGGGATGATGATAATACTTTAGTGTAGACAATGACTATTTAACGTGATATAGAATTATTGAAATAAGGGTCATCTTGCACAGTAAGAGTTAATAAATCAACTCTTACTTAAATATTTAAATAACAGGATATAACAGGAAGTCCAATTGTTGCGAAGCTAATCAAATTAAATCTAATTACATTAAGTAAACAAACCCCAAGTTATGACACCACATTGCTACAGCTAAATTGTAGGTTATTAACATAAGCATTGAATAGGTCCGTGCTTATGTATTGGACGACAAAACCAAACATCGAAAGTTCGAATCTTCCCGAGTAATGTAACTTCTTGCTTTTTATAATGTAAATCAGACTTATAACTACAATCATTCATTTTTCTTAATATTTATTAATATTTATAGCCAACATTGAATTTGTAAAGAAAAGACTTTAGAAATCTCATATGGAATTTGTGATCTGTAGTGACATAGACATAGATTATCTCTCGGAACTTTTCCGTAAAATTAAATTAAATTCACTCCTTGAAACTGGAAACCTTAGTCGTAGACTCATTTTCACCACCAGCATATAAGCTGAAGTAGCACAGCCATTGATAAAAGTTTTGTACACTGAATTAGACTGAATTCCTATTCGGGAGCACCTATAATCAATGGCTTGTATGAACATGATAAACAAATCCTGTTTCCAATGTTACTGAACAATTTCAAAGTATTAATTTAAAAACTAAAAAAGGGTCGTAAATGCTGTATCTAGTGATTATTTACATTTATGTCTACAAAATGAATCTTGGAAAAACGTATATGTTACTGGTACTACTGATATTAAGAGTAAATGTATTGTATTTTTCACTTCATTTCAGAATCACTTCAGTGGATGTTCTGCACTTAATGTTGTGAAAAAATTCAAAAGTAAAATCATGTAGATAATGCAGGGACTTACAAATCTCATGTATTAAAAAGAAGAATCTATATGTAATGAGCTGCAATGTAACTATCCTCATATTCTTAAATACTACAAGAAGTACAGTGTAATTTATCAAAATTTATGAAAGAGGGAACTAGAACACATTTGAATAGAAAAGCACAAAATCCAGATAATGAAATTAAAGCTATTTGGAATATTATTAAAGTTAAACTTGTAGATATCCTAAGAAAGAAAATATTTTTTCATTAAAATTTGTGATTATAAAGTAGAGGATCCCAACTCTATTGCAAATTCTTTTAACGTCTTATACTATATAGTACAGAAATATTATTGACAACTTCAACATTCAAGATTTTGCAAAAGATACTGCAATTAGTTACTTAACACATGCATTTAATAGTTAGTATTAATATATGTAATTAATCAATAACTGCAACAGTGCTTATACATTCAATCATAACATGAATTAAATTGAATGCACATTAAATTAAACACGTAGATAAAATAGTTAAAATCAACTGAAGGGGTGAGAATGAAATAATCCAAAGCCATACTTTTAACAAAAATTGTTTCGTGCGAGTGCATTTATTACAGATATGGGAAAGCTTCTAATAAAATATTGTAATAATTACTCAACAAATGACATGGCCTAAGGACTCTAAACCTTTGTAATCGTTTGTCTGTGTGGCTTAGGAATATATTTTTAATTTCATTTTAATTGTTAGATTTTAACATTGCATTTACATTGTATGTGTGTGTATAAATGCATTCATTAGATTAACGTTTATAATATTATAACTTGTAATTTTGTAATTTCTGTGATCATTAACACTTAATCTGAGGACTTTGTAAAACTCTATTTCAACGTTATTTAGAAAAAAAAATCGTTGATATAGACTAAGAATCGAACTCGCTCTCTTCTACACAACACACAGAGGTCTTAGCGTCTGAGCTATCGCAATGACACGAAAGCTTTACTTTCTGTGCGGAGTGTCGATCTAGTCATGAAGGTTCATTGTCGATTTAACTACACGATTTACGTATATATTTATCTCTTATTTACGTAATATTATCATATTTTTTGCAGTTTTTGAAGTGAATTCCGGAACGATGCTAGTAACAAACCAAATAGCTTGAATCCAAGTAACTCAATATTCGTTATCTTGTGTATCAGTGCTCTGGTCTCTGATCATGCGCAGTGTTTTACATCTGAGACTTAGGAATATTCAATCGTCTCATTCCTTTTCAGGGAATCTGTACGTCAATTATCAGGCAGTACATCTCACTTGACGATATGTGTCAGAGGAAGAACAATTATTGTTTGTATGCATCTGAAGTCTGACTACCCCATTATCTCCTGGCCTAGTCGCCTCATAAGTGGTGCCTTCTTGGTATCACTTGTGAGGCTCAGACCTATCTTGGGACAATTGATTAAACAACAACTTATGGAATGGACGAAAATGCATGAGTTCGAATCTAGATATGGAGGTTGTTGAGTCTGTGGAGTAGACTACATTATGAAATTGTTTAAGTACGAGGGAGAATCAAATATAGTTTTATTAAATGAATATATACAATAAGATTACAAACACTTCATCACTTTTAATAGAGTATAACAGGAACACTTGCATTGAACGTAGTTGGGACTGTGTTGAAAAGTGATAAAGTGTCTGTAGTCTTATTGTACATATTCAATTAATAAAACAATTATTAAAGTTACTTTTTTGACTCTCCCTCGTATGAATAAAATATGATTTCTTGTAATGCAAAAATTGACGATAATATGAAAATCAGAAAAGTGCCACCAGACCTCGAAAAATAGTATCCTGGCATTGCCAGGCCTGAAATACATCCCTGGATGCAGTTAGTTTACTTTAGGAAGTTTGTTCCCAATCAAAAAAAATATATATACATATTTATATTGTGACAGCGACGTGAGATTCGAACTCACGACCAGCGTCCCGCAAGAAAGCAGATCGCGCGGAGCATGGAGGGACGGTGCACGGCGGAGTAGTGGGGAAAGGGGCCTACACGCGATGGGAGGCTGCGCGCGCAGCTGCTACTTATCGCAGTGAATGGGGAACGGACCTTCCCGACTCTTCCAGAAGTGCGTCGAAGTGGAGATATCCAGGTAATTCTCTACACACCTGTAGAAATTTCTCGCAACTATGATTTTGCTATAAAAGAAGAAGCGCCAGCGAACTCGGGCAGTTTTTCAGTTATTCAGTCAGTGAGTAAGCGAGAGCAAGCAAGCCAGTCTTGTGTACCGGATTTCGACTCGAGTGTGCGTCCGCAACTGTATCAGCATCCGAAGGCCTGAGTTCGAGTGCAGTGGACCGCAGTTGGAGGGACCTGAGTTCGAGTACAGTGGACTGTCTCTGAAGGTCTGTGGTTCGAGATACTGTGAACTCTAGTGACTGAGCTAGAAGAACTGTGAACTGAGAACTGATGGTTCTGATTTGTAAATAGTGCTTTGTAAATATTAGTTAAGATTAACAGTTCATTGTTGCTCGTACTAGTCCAAGTAAATTGTCATTGTCGTCGGTGGAGTGCTATAACGAATACTGTGTTGAGTAAAAATCCAATTGTTGATGAGAGCGTTTAAGGCGAATTGTAGAAAGGAATTATTGTTGTGACGAATAAATTACATTGTTGTTACTAATAAAATTCACAATATATTAGGTATGCATTTCACTGTTAGTTAAAAACTACAATTATGTTCCCTGTTTTTATGCACATGATGATTTCAAATAAGTAATATAATGGATAGATGTTTAAAATTTTCAAATTTCTCTAAACTTCCCTATAGGCCTATATCTATCTGCTTCCTTTTATAAAATGAATAATCTCTTGGTGTTATATATATTTTTGCGCATTGTCCCCAGACCATTATACCATAATGATATATTTATTCAGAGCTATTTATTTAAACTTCACCATCAATAGGAATTAGCTTCCAATTATAGGTTGTTTTGTGTGTGTATGTTTGTGTTTGTGTTTTTTTCTTCTTTCTTTAGCTTGTTTTGTTTTCACTCTTATATGTTGTATATATTATATCGATGTAAGCCACCAATAATTGGAAGCTAATTTCTGTTCATGGTGAAGTTTAAATAAATAGCTGTACATAAATATATCATTATGGTATAATTATACAAATAGATTATTCACTTTATAAAAGGAAGCAGTTAGATATAGGCCTATGTATCATTGGACTGAGAGGAATTCATTTAGGTAAGCTTACAGAAATTTGAAAATTTTAAACCTCTACTCTCACATCTCAATTTCCCCCACTCGTTTCTGCTGGTCTGTCCATAGAGGCTAATGGCTAGGGTATTAGGCTCTTTCCTGAAAATATTTGCTGTTCAGAATTGGAAATCTACGTAATATTATACAACTTTAAAATAACTTAAAGAAAAGAGCCCTGTAGATTAAATAACCGTCACATGATGCGCACGTTTCGCCAACTCTGCGACATAATCACTCGGTTGGACAGTATCCAATGCCTGAGGGTATAGCTAATCCATCTTGTCTCCTGCAGACATAAATAGGGAGACCTGGTCCTCCAGGTTTGGGGTTAGATCGTAGGGCTGACTTCCCAACATCTGTAAAACAAAACTTGTTGAGAAGCCGCTATGGAAGCCTTGGAATTGAAATGCATATCAGCAACAATTCAAGGAACAGGACATGGTTTTTGAATTTGGTACATGAAGTGTTAACACTCTCTACAAGACGGGAGCCTTAAGATTAGTCTTATCACAAATAAAAAAAATTAACTTACCAATTACAGGTGTTCAAGAAACTAGATAGCATGTTAATGGAATGCATGACACTAAAAAATACACTGTGGTATATAGTGGGAATATATAAATAAAGAGTGGCATTTATTCTGGACCAATGGTTTAAAAGTAATATAATAAATTTTCAAGCCATCAGTGAAAGAATTTGTGTATTGAGCTGGAGGACGATATTTCACAATATGATAATGATAAATGTATATGTCCAAAGAACATGGTAAGAAAGATGAATTTATCACAAGTTGAAAAGAGTGCTGGATGCACCACCAACGAATAACGTGAAAGTAATTCTTGGAGAATTCAATGCCCAGATAGGAAAAGAGAAGGAAATTAGAAATATAACAGGAAGCAACAGTTTACAAAATATAACTAATGATAATGGAAGAAGACTAATTGATTTTGCAGAAATTAAGAATATGATAGTATATTCAATTCAGTTTACACACAAAGACACAAACAAACATGGAGATCACGAGATGGAAACATGGCCAATCAGGTAGACCATGTATTAATCCATTTATGATAAGAAATTTTTTTGTAAAATGTGACGAAAACCGAATATTTGTAAGATCTTATACCAAAATTAATGCCAAATGCTGTTTTAGAGTTTTTCAATGCATGGACGCTTGGATACAGGTTGGATCAGAAAAGATCCAGTGGGCAAATCAGATGCAGTAATGCCATATAATACTCAGTCTAATCAGCGGCGTGTGGTGATAATGTTTTTGGGGAAGCAATTCCATGGAGACACTGTATGTAGGCAACAGGCACTGCTTCCCTTCACGTCATGCTACCACACGCCACTGAGTCTAGTTATTTATTTTCAGAATCATATAGCGGTCATTATAATTCATACATATAATGAATACTGTAATGCAATATACCATGTATATTATAAAAAGAAAAAGAGTGTGTTCCACGTGGAATTCAGAAAAACACCTGTCATGTAGGGGTATTTCACATCAAGTGCATGCCTTGGTTATTTTATTGCGACATCCTGCATATTGATGACGAAGTTGCCATGTCGTCACATATCCTCTATGATTAACTCTCAGAAATGGAGAAATATGTTATTTCATTTGGTCTGTGTACCGTTGGTCCTACTTGAAGAGGCGCTGTGCCATACTCCTTTTATGGTGTTGGAAGAATATTTCTCCAAAATATTGGCATATACAGTACTATTTTTGCCCCAGGTTCCAATTCTGTAATTCATTTGAAATGTTGTTGTCCATTAGGTCCACTCCCCCAATATTTCGGTTATAGTTGCAAATAATATTAGGCTGGGGTATTTCTATCCTCTTTTTCTCTTTGAAAGAAAGTCTGTTTGCCTTCTGAAGAGGTACAGCTCCACTTTGATTGGGTAATACTGTGACCACATCATTGTCTTTCCACCTGACTGCAGCAATGTTATTCTCTTTGCATACGGGACATTCATAAACTCTGCAAACCATATTCTTCTTTATCTATTGGACACTGTCAATGGGAAATTATCAGTCCTATTTTCTCGTACAGTACCAGTAGCACTGAAGTTGTCATTTCCTAGTTCACAGACGAAATTATCTGACGTAAAAAATTATTGAAGTACAAAGAGAAAAGTTGAGTGGAGAATTTCTGGAGAATTGGAGAGTTGGTTCACAAAGTAATAAGTGACAGATTTTCGCAGCCCAAGCTTATTAGTATTTTCAGTAAAGTCTTAATGAATATCAAGAGACATACAATATCCTAGGTGTTGAGCCATAACCGAAGTTTTATAGCCAAACTGAATAGGTTTGCCAGCTTCCTTACCCTGAATGTCAAGCTCAGCACTTGTATTTAGTTGATTACAGCATAAATGGTCAGGTTTGTTGTTACCATCTTCGATTGAGTCATGGCCAGTATCATCAGTATTATCAGCTGGAGGAATTAGGTATAATGGAAATATTTTCTCAAGTTACTGTAACCTACTTCTCTTCTAGAATATAAAAAAATCTTATATGTATTTACACTGACAGGCCAAACAGTGAAGACAATAAATAAGATTTTAGATATGTGTGAACAAAGTAAAACAGGGCAATGAGTGTGCTCACTGGGTCGAATGACCCAGCATTGCAGAAAACACTAATTTTATTTCTAGCCTAGGAATGTATAGTCTTACATGCCTTTGCTCGAAATGTATATACTAATTTGAACGAAATGTGTAAGGGTCTATTACCAATCTCCCTTCGATTATTTGGGCTCATCTGTAGCACTAAATACATATAATTATGTCAGCCACAACAATGCTCATCTAAGAAGAAAATTGCACGAGAAGAAAGAAATGTTTCGCAGTAGTCTAAATAACAATCTCATCAACAATAAAAGAAAAACGATCTCTATTGATGGAAATAGAACTAAAATTTCTCGGTGGATCGAAAATGATGACCCAGTGGGCATAATGAATTTAGATAAGAGAAGAGCTTCTGGGGTTCAAGATGTAAGATCATGCAGAGGGGCTGATGGGGACAGAGATCATTACCGGTATCTGGTTAAAAGTTAAATATTTGACAGAATTAGTAGAACAAACAGAAAGGGGACAACTTCAAAAAATTAAAGTGGCTGCATAAAAGAACAAAAAACTAAAACCAAATATCCGCAAGCAATAGTATGGGAATATGATAACCAGAAAAAAAAGTTGGAGGAAGGAATGAAGACCTGATGGGAGGAGTTAAAGGAAGTAATTGAAGTAGCAAGTGAAGAAACAGTTTATTTGTTATGAAAAATGACTTTTTTTGTTGATGATTGTGCTAGACTCAGCAGCGTTTCTCAAACTTC
Source organism: Periplaneta americana (assembly GCF_040183065.1). Classification (NCBI taxonomy): domain Eukaryota; kingdom Metazoa; phylum Arthropoda; class Insecta; order Blattodea; family Blattidae; genus Periplaneta; species Periplaneta americana. Next base: position 123,301,636 of record NC_091126.1, read on the forward strand.
TTTGAAGTGGGGACCACTTTTTTAAGTCAGAACAATTCCGCGGACCACCTTATTCTTGTTCCCTTCGAAAGCAAATTTATCATTTTGTAGTATATTTTGATATCAATATGCTTATATTTTAAAATAGAATTAATTAATTAAAATTAATTAAATTAAATTAATGTTATATTAGTATTAACTAATTAAGCTAATGTTAATAGAAGAAAAATTTTTTTTGTTTCTTTAATAAGGCTATTTGGATAATCTTTAACTTATTAACTAAAAAACAAATAAATAAATAAATGTTGGTACTCACATTAATGAGATGGATGAGCCTGCCAATTCTTGCACAGTTCTATATTTGGATGTATGCTGGTAAGCTTAAGTTGGAGATTGTCACATACCGGTACATCGAGTCGATTTCGGTAGTCTACTTTGTTTTTATTAGAGTTAGTGATGAAAACCATTTCTCACACAGATATGTAGAAACAAACTGAATTATAATCTCTAAAGCACCATTGTACAGTTCACTGTATTCTCTTTTCACTTCTGATGTGGTCCAGAAGTTAACCCTACCTTCCACTTGGAATTTCATTTTAAGTTCGGTCTCATTCGAGAGTTTAATTAACTATTCTCTTTCACTCAATGAAAGTTTGTTAGTTTCAATATCGCAATGAAAGTTATCACAAACCCATGAAAATTCGTCATATTTACTTGGAAAATAAGTTTCAAATTGTGACCTCAGAGTTGTAAGTTATTATTGGTGAATGACGTACAGTACATGACCAGTTCAATGTGCAGACTGATTGTAGGCAAAACTATGACTTTCATAAATACATGAAAAGGTTGGGTCCTTGTTATGAATTTGAGTGGTCCCTGGCTGGTTACAGGGGCGGTGCCAGATGTGCAGGGAAAAGATGGCGAGAAACACCACGTTCATAGTGCTTTAAATCCCTCTTTTGTTGTTGAGAGTAGAGTGGAAAGTCAGTAGACGAATAGGGTAATAAATTTCATAAAATGTCAGTAGTTACTGAAAGAAAAAGTGAAAGGCAATTGCCATGTGTCATTTCCAGACTCTGAGATTTTCAGCTATAGAGTGATATGCAATTTGTTTGAATTTTATTTTTCTTCTGCCTTTTTTGAAGGACCACAAGGGCAGACCTCGAGGACCACAGGTGGTCCGCAGACCATAGTTTGAGAAATGCTGTGCTATAGCATTAGAGGAAAGGAATACAGTATTGCACGTAAAATCTATCTAAGGCTTCCCACAAGGACTTAAGTATGAATAACAAGATAAAAGAAGAATAACTAATGGGATATGTAAGAGAAAAAGAGAGAAGCATGGAAAAAACATCAAAGAAAATAATCTTAGACAAGCCTATAAAGAAATGAATTACTATAGGAAAGGCTATGTCCCCAGAACAGATTTAATTAGAAAGGGTGATGAGATTATCGATACACCTGAAATAGATGGAAGAGGTATTTTCAACAGTTGTTAATTGTTGAAGTAAATAGTGAAATAAATGAAGAAAATTCAGGAGAATTAGTGTTAGAGTACCAGGACTTAGAGCCACCAGATGAGTTAGATGTCTCTTTTGCAGTAGATGCCTTAAAAATATCAAAGATCGGGACATAGATAACATCTCAGCAGAATTAATTAAAGGGATGGCAATGGTAGATGCAATATAGAGATTAAAAAGACAGAAGGAAGAGATGCCCAGCAATTGGAAAATGGGACTAATATGCCGAATATGCAAAAAAGAGGACAAACTAGACTGCCAGAATTATGTATGCATAACATTACTCTGCACAACGAATGAAGTATTTACTTAAATGCTCTTCAAAGTTTGAAGAGAAATTATGAAAATACTCTTGGGGAATATCAAGCAGGTTTTCATATAGGAAGATCAACAGTAAGCCAAATTTATACCGTGAAAGGCACAACAGAGAATTTTTAGTAATATGATCTCACTTTGTATCATCTATGTATAGACTTCCAAACAGCCTATGACTGCATAAACAGACAAGGACTTTATAAAATTATGGTCCAACAAGGAACACATCCCAAGATAATAAGACTCGTAAAAATGACAATGTCCGGCACTAAGGCTCAAATCAAGATATAGGGGGGGGGGGGGGGTAAAACAGATGAATTTAATATTGGCACTGGATTGAAACAAGGAGGTGGCCTAGCATCAATGCTATTTAATTTGGTTCTGGATCGAGTACTAAAACAAATGAAAGTAGATTATAACATCCTATTACAGTATATAAGAGCATCAAATTGTAGGATATGCAGATGATCTAGACATTTTGGGATGGACATTATCAGCAATAATGGAACTGTCCCCAAACATGAGCTTTTGCTATTTCGGGATACATTTATGTAGCATTTTTATGTATGATATGAAATAAATAAATAAATAAATAGAGGTACATAAAGATTTGGAACTACGAGCTGCCAAAGTTGAATTGAAGATTAATGGAAGGAAAGCCAAATGGATGGTACAATCTAGAGAGACAGAGTAGTAATACAGCCCAACAGGATATCAGATGGTTTTGAAAAGCGAGGAAGTTTAAATGTCTTGGAACGATTGTAACAAGTAACAATGATGGGTTAATAGAAGTGCAGAGCCAAATTACAGCAGCAAATCTTATTTCTATATAATAGGAATTATGCAATCCACTCATGTACAATCTTAGAAAAAAGTTTCGTCGTATCTCTTGGTGGTGGAAATGGAGAATTGACACGTGATTTACACAAGAGTGTTTGTATGTGCACGTCTACATTGATTTCAAGCCGAGCAGCTGTAAGCCTCTCGTTGTGCTGCCTTCCTAATGTTCACTATGATAGAGCAGTCAGTAGCGTACTGGCTTGCAGTCTCAGGGGCCCGTGTTCGGTTTCCGACTAGGTCATTTTTTTAGTAACGTAACTAATTTTTATAGTGTTACCTCTCAATTTTTTATTTTATTTTTTTATAGTGAAACGAATTATCTACAAACTCTGGCTCTATTAGAAGAATAAAAAACTCATGTGAAATCAATTTTCTTTCCGAAATAAAACAAACATAAACAAAGAAATTAAAGCAAAATAAAAAGTACACATGTGGACCTAATACCTTGTCCACATGGCACTGGCGTCTATCACTGCCTAGCATTTTTGGGGCATTGAGTCCATCAGATCTCGAAAATAGTTCTGGTCCTTAGCGAGATCTTCCTAGGTAGCCAGAACCTGATCCCACAACTGATCTGGATTTTGAAGTGGGTGATTTAGAAATTTTCGATCCTTCTCTTTTTCAGCTCAGCCTTATGTGTTCGATAATGTTCAAATCACGTGTCTTCGGAGGCCAAGGTATGAGTTCGATCCCGGGCCTTCCCGCAAACCATCTTTGAATGTTTATGGCGGTGTGCGCAGGGTGGTTATCTTGTTGGAAAATTAAATTTCCTTTGTATAACTAGCTCAGGCTGAAGGGAGAAACACGTTTTTCAAAATATGCAGATAATTCGGTGTCCCAAATCGGCCATCGATGTACTCTAACATGCCAGTGGCATCACTAGACATCCAGCCCCAGCATGACATGCTAAATCTTCCCGATCTCTGCTGTCGTTTGATATAGAGTCATTCATATCTAGTACTGTGCCCATGATAAACATTGGCGAGTGATTCGCCATCAGATGGAATGGTTGTATCATTGGAGAAAGTTACTCTTCCCCAATTGAAACCCATCCAACCGGTTGCAAAAGTTATGCGGTCGACAGCATGTTCTTCTGTCAAGGCCTCTTTGGCCGCAGCTTTTCGTGAACAAATATTTACCTCTCTCAACCAGTCGATAACCGTTCAAGAAGAGCTAGGAACGTTGGCCGCAGCCCTTAACTGATTCGCAGAGCAGAATGGGTTCTCTTCATCTCTGCAAAGGGTCTCATCATCTTCCACTTTGAAATACATGGACGCCCTCTAGAACGGCACCTTTCAAACTCCCCATAATTTAGATATCTATGTGCTCACCTCTGTACTGTCCTCATATGGACCCTGTACAATCGACTTGCCTCTGACGCAGAATAGCCACTTGCCACCAGTGCAATAACTTTCTGCCTCCTGTTGCCCATGTTCCTAGAGATTGGCCTAGTTCAGCCTACATCCTTAGTCAATAGCGTGACTGCTAAACATAATAAAATATTAATAAAGATTTAAGTTACAAATAGTTTAGTTAAGAATTAACGAGCATGCAAAGAAGATGAAATTAGATTGGGGCTGTTTGAACAGAAGATCCTTAGAAGGATTTTTGGACCAAGATTAGAAAACTCAAAGTGGAGAATACGATATAACTTAACCATGAGTTGTATACACAATACAAAAGTCTAGATATTATCTCACACATAAAATTGAAAAGACTTCAATGGGCTAGACATGTGGAAGAACAAAGAGTACCAAGGAGAACTATGGAAGGAAGGATATATATAAGGCCAGTTGGAAGACCTAAGAACAGATGGATGGATGGTTGGATGCAGTGACAATTGACTCCAGGAATTTCCTGGGAACTGCAGCATGGAGGAGAATGGCACTTGACAGAGAGAAATGGAGAAAGGAGCTGAAGGAGGCTAGGCCTCAGTATTGGGCTGTTACATCATTGTAGTAGCAGGAGAAGAAGAAGAAGAAGATGATGAAGAAGAATATTATTGTAGTTAATATTAGTGCACAAATTTTACCAATAATAAATCAAAATTACCAAATCAAATTCTCATAAATTTACAAAATTCATTACTGGGAACGAATAATTTTGTTGTTCTAGATTTAATTTTTAATTCAGTAAATATAAAATATTCTTTGTTTCTCTATGATAAATTATCTAGCTTTACTTATTCAGGTAATCTTTTCGTACTTTGATTTTATTGTAATTGTAATTGTAAATTTAATACTAATTGTAATGTTATTTGTAATTGTAATTATAAATTTAATACTAATTGTAATTTTATTGTTCATATTGTAGTTGGAATCTCCTGGTAGAGGGGCAGAGTAGGCCTGACGGCCTTATCTCTACCAGGTTAAATAAATAAATACTAAATACTAATACTAATAATAAATTAAATAGTCATTAAGAAAAATACAATTTTCAATACAATAATACACAATCACTAAAAATTAATTTACAAAGAATTAGCACCAGTGGCATAGTGTCCATGGATGTGGTGGAAGCATTGCTGTCCCTTATATTTTAAAAGAAAAATTTTTTTATATATATACTGAAACAACTTTGTTATTTGTTGTTTCTTATATTTAATTTCCTGTTTATATGTTTTGACTCAGGAAGAATTTCAACTCACTCGTCAATGTGAGATGTTTGCTTCCTAATATCTGCTTGTGAGTGTGAGTTGCTGGGAAGGGAAAGGGAAAGGGAAAGGGAGACAGATAAATACAGAAGCATAATGCTTTCTCTGTCTCAGGGTATGTAACTGAATTTTGGCTTCCACTCTCTTTCTAACATTTCTCTGCTGTATTAACAATGAGCATCAGCCAGCAGCATGTGTTATGTACACAACACGATATTGTGCAGCATTTCAAAAATTAAGTGTCTGTGACATTACTAATAGTCATGTGAATATGTTAATATTACAACTGTAAGAAATGACAATACTAGTAAATATTATAATAAATATAATAATAATAATAATAATAATAATAATAATAATAAAGTAATAATTATAATAATATAAATAATAGTAATAATACTTAATTGCTAAATACTGAATACAAAGTGGTTTTCGTGAATCTGTTTGTCCTCACTCATAGTGCCAAAGTTTTGCAAACCATTTTATTTTTATTTATGAGTAGACCTCGGACATATAAACTCTAAAAAAGGGACGTCTCGGCATCTAAAGTAGGTAGGTATTAAAATATTTAAGTAGGCCCTAAAGTAATCTTTTTACGTATCTATATGAACATCAGAATAGGACCTCAATGTTAGAACCCATTTATGCCCATAACTTTTACTTGTTGAATATTTTCATAATTTTTGCACCGCCACATGAAACTGAAATGGAAGTTAATTATTGTGCTGCAGGCTCCTTTGATTCTTCTAGTATACACAACAATGAAATAAAAGTTAATTTTGTAATTCATTCCTTTGCATTTTTGCAGAAAATAGTTAATGCAGACTGTTGAGAAAACGCAACACTGAGCAGATGAGAAACTAAACTTAAGTAGGCCTATCTAAATTTAATTGTGTTAATTTCGTTATACATATCTTAGGAGGAGACAACAGTCTTAAAATGAAAATAAAGGGAACTGAAATTATTTACCTAAATTAAATTACATAAATTTTGATTTTACTTATTTTAGGCATCTTAGAAAACAGCAATCTTTGAAATAAAATACAGTAAACTGAAACTAAAGTTATAATCCCTAAATTTAATTAAACTACTAATGTATATGAAAATATTAAAAAAGTATAGCATAAATCATGAAAATGTTAAAAATGTGTTGATACCGTACTGGTTGCAACAAGTCGCCATTGTGCATTTTGTGTTACTTCAAAATGAACGACGTGATTGATAATCCCGCCGACTGTGAGGTGAGGAGTGTGATTCGATTTTTGAATGCCCGACATTTGAAACCTGCAGAAATTTACCAGCAATTGAAAGAAGTGTATGGTGATACTGTAATGAGTGAAAGAAATGTGAGAAAATGGTGCGAAATGTTCAACAATGGGCGAACAAATGTCCACGATTAAACTCGACCCAGACGCCCATCACTCATCACAGAAGACCTGAAGACTAAAGTGAACGACAGAATCTTGCAAGACAGGCGCACATCACTCGACGAATTGCATATTGCCTTTCCTGACATTTCTCGTTCTTTGCTTGGTGAAATTGTGTCGCAACATCTTGGCTACCACAAAATCTGTGCACAATGGGTTCCACGGCAACTGAGTGACCAACACAAAACTCAGAGAATGGCCTCAGCATTGACATTCTTGATGCGATATCACACAGATGGAGACGCCTTTCTTGATCAAATTGTGACTGGTAATGAGACCTGGGTGTCTCACAACACCCCAGAGACCAAGCGCCAATCATGTCAGTGGCATCATCCCTCATCACCCAAGAAACCGAGAAAATTCAAACAGACTCTCTCAACACAAAAAGTCATGGCTACTGTCTTTTGGGATCGCTAAGGTGTTCTTTTGCTGGATTTCATGCCAAAGGCACTACGATCAATGCAAATCGTTATTGTGAAACTTTACGAAAACTATGGCGAGCCATCCAAAACAAGAGGCGAGGAATGCTTTCGAGAGGAGTTGTGCTTCTTCACGACAACGCCCGCCCGCACACTGCTGCTTCAACTCGAGAATTGCTGGATCAATTCGGTTGGGAAATCTTTGATCATCCGCCCTAAAGTCCAGACCTTGCTCCTAGCGATTTTCACCTTTTCACTAAGCTGAAAGACTTTCTGGATGGTACGCGTTTTATAAGTGATGAAGAGTTGAAGAAGACAGTGAACACCTGGCTTAATGAACTGGTGGCAGAGGAGTATAACACGGGAATTCTAAAGCTAGTGAACAGATACGACAAATGTTTAAATGTAGGTGGTGATTATGTAGAGAAGTAAAGGAAGCTTCAGTTATGTAACAGACTTTGTTTTTTCAAATAAATATATTTTTTTTAATTATTACAACAAAACGGTCGTTATTTCCTGGATCCCCCTCGTATTTAGAAATTAACAAACTTTTATCAAAATTTCAATTTGGTTTTAGGAATCATATGGGCACCGAAGATGCTATAATGGCTGTAACTTCAACTATCATAAAAGTGCTAGACAGAGGCAAAAAATGTTTAGGAGTATTCCTAGATTTAAGAAAAGCATTCAACACAATAAATCATAAGATATTATTAAAAAATTAGAAACCATTGGAATAAGAGTTATTGCTTTGAATCTGTTTCAGTAATGATTTACTGTTTTTAGACACTAATATTATAAAGGGAAAATATACTCCTTTGCAGATGATACTGTTGCCATATACACTGGTAATGTTTGGGAGGAGGTTTACGTACTTGCAAATATAGGCATAAACTCAATTAAAACATGGCTAGATACAAACCTCCTCTCGCTCAATACTGATAAAACTACATTATTACCGTTTACTATAAATAAATCAGGTTTGTCTTCGATGAATCTGAATCAAAATTTAGTTATCCATGATAGTTATTGCACTCAATTAGCAATTTGTAGATGCCAAAAAAAAAAAATCAAACAAAGTAAAATACTTAGGTATTATTATAGACCAACATCTACGATGGGATTGTCATATAAACTATCTCTGTCTTAAACTACGTAAAACAATTTATAGATTAGTTTTACTAAGACATTTCATGGAAAAAATAACATTAAGACAAATATATTTGAGTCTAGTTCATTCTATCCTACAATATGGCATTATAGGATGGGGTGGACAATGAATTCTTTACTCATGCCATTAATATTATTACAAAGGCGAATAATAAAAATATGTATTAAGAAAAAAATGGATTATCATACACGCCTCATATACAAGAAACTTAATGTACTGAATATTAAGCAAATATACATATATACCCTATTAAAATACTACCACAAAAATAATAACTATCATGAGCATGGTTACAGTACAAGAAGACACAGTATATCATGTTCTTTGTTTCAACCCAAATGCAATTCTGAAGCAGGACTAAGGCATACCTCAAATTTCGGCCCGAGATTATATAATAACTTCATTAAAAACATTCAAAATTAGCATCTTCCAATAATAAATTATTTAAAAAGCAAGCATTTCAACCGATTTTAAATACTAATTAGTATTCCAACAATTATATATGTATATATATATATATATATATTTCTCTCTTACATGTAATTATATATATATATATATATATATATATTTCTCTCTTACATGTAATTATATATATATATATATATATATATATATATTTCTAAGTTATGAATCTTTCAAAATTCAATAAATCAAATAGAACTAAAATATCAATTATGTATGTAATACATTACTTCATTATATTATTGCATAATATTTTGTATTTATTTTACAATTGTATTATTTAATACTTTTTAATTTCATTTGATTACTGTTTAAAGGGGCTATCGGCCCCTGTACTTTCTAGTTAACCAAATCTTCTATGTTATACCTGATATAATTTCATTCTATTTCTTGTATTATTATTTCTTGTATGGTTATTTTAATTTTCATCACTTTACTTTTGCTTACATATATTTGATATAATTTCATTGTATTTTTTATATCATTATTTCTTGTATTATTATTTTGATATTCATCACTTAACTTTTGCTTACATATATTTGATTATTCAAATTAAACAATTAAATAATTATCTTAGTGTAGGCTTAAACTTGTAATATTACTTTTTCATTATAACATAAACTCCAATCCTGGCCACAAACTTTTGCTTCATCATGAGTGCCAACCAAAAGTGTACCATTATTATTATCGTTCAAATAAATTATTATTATTATTATTATTATTATTATTATTATTATTATTATTATATACTACTCAAAAGTTTTCGATCACCTATCACAACTATCACAATTATGGATTTGTGGTTAAAACAGTGATTTCGTTTTCAATATTCTATCATATCATAATTCTAGAGAGAGAAAATATTTACTTTCATAGCTGATTGAAAACTCTGTGTGTGTGTGCGTGCGTGCGCGTGCGTGTGCGTGTGCGCGTGTGTATGTGTTTTTTTTTTACAGAATATATTTCAACATGCCCCATTACATAGGTTGTAATATTACATGTTTTGACATTTCTAAATAATTACATTTTTAAAATTGCAAATTTACCAATTGCATAATCAATAAATATCTGTATGAAAAGATAAACGAGAATAAAATCATAGTTAAATACCATTCCAAATTATGAATCCCTACACATTTCTACTTACAATTTTACGAATTACATAAGCAATATTAATTCAAGATTGTTTCCCTAGTTACAGTTTTTTTAACTACATTTGCAATAAAGACGTATAAACGATAGTATACCGATAGAAAAAAAAATACAAATATTTAAATTACATCAGCAACAATAATTAAAATATATATCACTCCTACGTTTTCCTAGTTACAGATTTCAATTCCATAAGCACTGAACATACAAAAACGATAATACCAGTAAGTTGCACAGATAGATCAAAAGACATTAAGGACATGGACATATTTCCATAGTAACAATTTTTACAAATTACATAAGCACCGACTAAAATTATGAAGACCTACCTTTCCATAATTCCAGATTCACCAATTTGAAAATATATACATATATACACACATACATACATATATACACATACACATATATACACATACACAGATACATACATACACATATATATATATATATATATATATATACACACACACAAAAAGAAAACATATTTACATATTATCAAGCCATACCATTAGAATGTATTCACCTTAACATATAATTGCAAATTACCAAGCCCTACCTAAGAACAGAAACACACTAAATTACAATTAAAATTATCAGATCACGACTTCAGTTTTCCAGTTTGTTTATCACCTTGACTTTATCACTACACTTCACAACCCTATTGAGTTACAGAATTTTTGGAAAGCCATGAGATGTGTGGAAACTAGTTGACACGTGGTGGCTGGCCAGTTTCCCCCTTTCTTCCTAATTTCTTCTCTTAACTGGGTTCTTTGTTGTCGCACTTCTGGACATTCATATATTATATGGTGAAATGTTTGTTGTCCCGTGTTGCATGAACATGTAGGGTCATCTGCAATGTGGAATCTATGTTGGTATGATTTCGTTTTCCCATGACCTGTGACTAATACTGTGAAGCACGGTGTGATTTTTAGTTTCATCTTGAGTCTTTCTTTAATGGAAGGGAAAAAAGACTTTGTTACTGCTCCTTTTGTGGTGTTATTCCATCTATTCTGCCAGTCCTGTAGTCCTTCTTCTTTAATTTTTGCTTCAATGGTTGATTTTGGCATCCTATCATAAACTGGCTTCAAGTCCTGCTTCCTCTGCTGCTCGTTTTGCCAGTTTGTCTGCTAACTCATTACCAGGTATTCCAATATGTGCTTTAACCCAGCTGAATTGAATTTTCCAATTTTGGTGATTGAGTGCGGTTATGATTTCGTGTATTTCTGTAATTATGGTATGGTGTTTCTTGTTGTTATTCAGGAGTGCCAGAGATACTTGACTGTCGGTATAGACTGTTACTGATTTCTCTTCATCCGATACATTGAGATTTTGGATTTCTTTCAGAGCCTGTAAGATAGCTATCTGCTCAGCCTGATTATTTGAACAGTTTTGGTGTAACTTATATTTTAGAGATTTAGTGAGATTTCCATTCTTAAAAATTACTACTCCTGCTCCAACTTTGTTTTCTATTTTACTGCCATTAGTGTAAACCTCGAAGTGGGTTGCTGTATCTGCCGCTTCTATAATATTAACTTTATTGGCTGGATGATTCCATTTGCACAGGTCCAGTGGTGAGTCATAGTCTTCTTTTTCTTTTATTGTCTTGTAAAGGGCAGCTTTCCCTTTTATGGTTATTGTTATAGGCTGTACGCCTGCTATAACGCAAGAAGCATTGTATGAGATTGTTCGATAGGCTTTTGATATTTTTATGTTAATCAGCCTTTGGACTTTTTGTAGTTTTGTTTTGTTTTTAACTTTCTGTGCTGCTTCTCCCCATGCAGGTGCTCCGTATGTTAGAATTGGTGTGATCGCTCCTTTATTTATTGTAGTTAGTCCTTTAGGACCCAATCCCCACTGTAATTTTGCTGTTTTCCCCAATGTGTGTATTAGGCTTGTTGTCTTCTCTGTTATGTAGCTAATGTGCCTGTCAAAAGTGAAGTTATTGTCTATGTATATTCCTAGGTATACTTGTGCTAGCTTCTTGTTGTTTATATAGACGTTGATTTCCTCATTATTTCCTGTTCTTTTCTTTGTGACCACCATTATCTTTGATTTGTGTTCATTGAACTGAAGTTTATTATGCTCTGCCCATATTTCTATTTTTCTCATGTCCTCATTAGCATATGCTTCAGCTTCAACGATGCTTTTACCTTTTGTTAACACCAGTAGGTCGTCAGCAAATGCTATGACTTGCGTCCTCTGAGTGAATTCCAGATTTAAGAGGGTATTGTAGAGAATATTCCAATAGCCTGGTCCGCTGCAAGACCCTTGTGGGCAACCTCTCTTTACTTCCTTCTGTACTCTGTAGCCATTTGTCTGGAGTATTGCTAGTCTATTGTTGAAGTAGTCCTGTGATAAGTTGTATAGGTTCTGGGGGCAACCAAGGTCCCTCAGATTTTTAGTATGCTTGGCCACCATGCTGCATCAAATGCTCCTTTTACGTCTAAACTAATCATAGCTATGTAATTGAAGTCTTTAATGTTTTGCTCTACAAATCCCTTCATTACCATAATTGCATCAGTCGTATTTCTCTGAGGTGTAAAACCATACTGATTTTGATTCAGGAGATTGTTTGAATATATATGGTGGAATATTCTTTGTATCAACAGCTTCTCCAGTACTTCGCCTCCTACATTAAGCAGACTAATGGGTCTGTATTTTGAGACTTGCATTATATCCTCCTTTCCTGGTTTTGTTATAGGTATCATAAGTGATCGTTTCCATATTGATGGGAATGTTCCCTGTATAAGACATTCATTGTAAATTCTTGTATAAAATAAGGGATAGCCTTTGTAAGCTCTTAAAATGATGTCACTAGTCAATCCGTCTTTGCCTGGTGCCTTCCTGGGGTTGAATCCATTCAGTACATCGAGTATTTCCGCTTGAGTACACTCGATATCGTCTATATTATCCATGGGTTCTTTGGCTTGTTGTCTAATTAATTTGTGATAATCACAGTCTTCCAAATCGTTGTCGTCAGGTACAAAATGTTCTATCATTAAGTCAATAGTGCTCTCCATGTCTGTAGTGTAAGATCCGTCTTCTTTTTGAAGTGTCGTGAGTGTAACTGGTTGTCTAACCTTTCCGGCTGCTATTTTATATACTACATTCCATGGATTAGATCCTTCTCCTATAGAACAGAAGTTTTTCCATGATGTGATTCTTTCAGTATGATGGCAGATTGATATTCTCTTTTCCCCTCCATGTATTTTATTTTCCTTTCTTGGCGAAGGTTTTCGTTGTTTTTGGTGCGCTGGAATCGTTGCCTAAGTGCGTTTACTCGTTTTCTCATGACCGTTAAGTCGGTGGTCCACCATGGAACCGATTTGCCTTTGGCTGAGTTTTTTGTTCCACTAATGATTCGAAAAGCCTTCTTGCTTGCCTTACTTATGCAGTTAAAGCCCTGAGCTGCAGTTTCCTCAATGTTTGTAGAGTTTTTAACTTTTTCAGCTAGTTCTTTGTCGAGAGTAGAGTTGGTGTTATTTGCACACTCAAATGCATCGATCAAACTTGCTGTCAATTCACTGTCAAATGTGTGAAATCCCTCTCCATTAACCACGTACTTTATACCCATATAATTCCTTTCTTGTTTAAAGGTCATTTCACCAATCTCGAAGGCTATTATATTGTGGTCAGAGGAGCTCTCTTCCTCTCCACATTTCCATTTAACTACATATTTCAACAGTAGACTATTTGTTATTGTTAAGTCAACCCAGCTTCTTCCTCTGTTCGTCTCAAATGTGGGTGTATCACTGTTGTCGTCAGGGGCGTATTTTGCGGACTACCGGGGCTACCGGTGGTAGCCCAAGGAAATTACAAAAGAAAAAGTTTATAATATAACATAATGTAATAATTAGTTTTACCACAGTAATTAAAATTAAAGTAATTGTTAGATTTATATGCGCTCTCTGCTCTCGAAAAGAAACAAGATGTCAAGGTGGCATCACTGGAGAAACCGCTTGCTACGTGAGGTAGCCTGTGACCGTACCGCTCACGCTGTCCGGTCGCACAACTGCCCCTCCCCCCGCTCTCTTCTGTTTCCATCGTGCAGTGTAAGGCCGGGTGAGTTGCCGCTCTCGTGATCGGTTTCTTCGCAGGCTCGAAGCAACAATACGCTTAGCACGCTAGCTCATGAATGTAATTGTGTTCTTGCAGTGCAGTATTTTAAATTTGTGATTTGTTCGAGTGTCTAAGAGTTATATTAATTGTGAATTATTAAGTTTTTAATTTCCCAATTAAGTGATATTGTGAAAAATATGGCAGAACAAGTTTCTGGAGAGGTTTGTGTTGAAAATGACTGTGTAATAGAAGGTTTATTAAAAGTGCCTTTTAACCGTCGTACATACAACGAGGAAGTTGAAATTGTGAAAATGGAAAGACCAACTCCTGAGTTAAATTTGTCCATGGACGTAAAAGAAAAACAGCGTGAGTACACACGCCATTTCACTTCAACATCATATGGTAAGTGGAATTGGTTGAGTGGTAGTTCTAAACTGTCTAAACTATTTTGCTGGCCATGTTTGTTATTTAGCCGCGAAACTAATGTGTTGTCAAAAGAGGGTTTTCTAATATCAACTCCCTTCGAACGGCAGTCCTAAAACACGACAAATCAAAAGCTCATATTTGTAGTAGCATGCAAACTTTGGGAAGACAAGAATTGATTTACAGCTAGATAAGCAAAAAGCTCTACATATCAACCAACACAATGCTCCTGTGGAAAAAAAATCGGGAGATTTTACTGCATCTTATTAACGCAGTCTGCTTTCTAGGAAAACAAGAATTGGCTTTTCGGGGTCATAATGAGAGTGTGGAATCAGACAATAGAGGAAATTATATTGAATATTTAAGTTCCTTAAGTGAATTTGACCATTTACTGGCCAATCATCTTGAGAGTTCAACACTATTTCGTGGTACTTCTCCCGCAATTCATAATGACTTAATATTTGCTATAAGTGGGGTTATGATAAAGAACATAAAATCTGAAATAGAAGAAGCACCTTTTGCGGCCATTGTTGTTGATGAAACAAGTGGCTGCTCTAATCAGAGTCAATTGTCCACTGTTTTAAGATACGTCGATAGTACTGCCAATGTTCAAGAACAGTTTATAGGATTCACAAATGTCAGTTCTGGCAAAACTGCTGCTGCTTGGTTTCAGCATGTGGAAGGTGTTATAGCAGAATACAATGTCGGCAATAAGTTAATTGCACAGACATACGATGGTGCTTCAGTTATGGCGGGAAATATTAATGGCTTAAAAACAAAAGTTCAAGGAAAGTATCCTCAAGCACTATTTGTCCATTGTTACAGCCATGTTCTCAATTTAGTTTTGCAACAAACTACTTCATCCATTCCAGAATGCCGCATTTTTTTTCAAAACACTGTCGGGTTTAGCTGCATTTTTCTCATCATCTCTTAAAAGATCAGAAAAACTCTAGAATGTATGAAAAAGAAACTCCCAAAAGTAGCACCAACTAGATGCAATTTTACATCTCGGCTTGTAAATACAGTAAAGTAATACAGAGAACAACTGACTGCTTTCTTTGAAAATATCATTTGTAATGACTCTGAAGAAAACTGGGTTGATGATGTAATTGTGCAGGCTCAAGGATATTTGTATTTTTTTCACACAGTTTCAGAATATATTTCTTCTTGAAGTCAATGCTAGAGTGTTCGCACATACAGATGTGCTCTACAATATTCTTCAGACAAAAAGTCTAGACATAGCATACTGCTTGCAAGAGGTATCAAAGTTAAAAAGTACTATATTCGAGTTCAGACGTAGTGGGTTTCCGTCCATATGGAGTGATATGGAAAATTCTTCAGCCAATACAATGGAACCACCATTAAAGCGAAGAAAAGGAGATGATGAATTGAAATACAGGCAGCTGTACTATAGCATACTAGATCGTATGCACATGGAAATTACTGACAGATTTTCTGATTATGGAAAGCTTCAGTTCACATATCTTCTAGATTCTCAAAAATGTTCTGCTTATAGAGAAAACTTCCCGAATGAGGCACTAAACAAATTATTTCAGTCCTATAACAGTCACTTTGATCAAGTACGTTTGAAAAATGAATTAAGTGTAATATATTCAGCAGAGGTCTTTGATTTTTCGAACAAACCTATCCATGAAATATTATCTGCCATATATGAAAACCAGCTGCACCAAGTTATTCCTGAAGTCCTTAAATTGGCAACATTAATTGTGACAATACCAGCTACGTCAGCATCAGTAGAAAGAACATTTTCTACGTTGAAGAGAATAAAATCCTACTGTAGATCAACTCATACATAAGAACGTTTATCCGGCTTGGCACTGATGTCCATTGAAAAGTCATTTCTACAGAAACTTCGCAAGCGGCCCAACTGTAATTTCAATGACGAAGTCATCAAAGTATTTTCGTCCCAATCAAGACGTCTGGAATTCATATATAAATAGGTAAGGAATTTTATTATAGGGACTTTAAAATATATTTTGTGTAATAATAGGGTCAGTGGTAGCCCAGGCCCTTAAACCAGTATATGCTACTGCGATTTACAACACCATGTCTGCAAGTTAGGCCATGCTAACATTCTCACCTGCTCCACGTGCACTAAATTATAGAATTTGAACAAGTTTATCTTCACTACCGAGACACTACCCTATAAAAATCATTTAAAAGCACACACTTCACCAAACACAATGTACATCTATTGACGCCATAGTGTGTGTGTGTGTGTGTGTGTGTGTGTGTGTGTGTGTGTGTGTGTGCGCGCGCGCGCGTGCGTGTGTGTGTGTTTATTCACGAGGATTTACCTTCACTTACGGAGCTTACTAGGATGAGGAAACTAAGCAACATTATCAGGTCGAAATTTCAGTGGCGTATACTGGTTAAAGGGTTTGGGCTACCGCTGACCCTATTATTACACAAAATATATCTAACAATTACTTTAATTTTAATTACTATGGTAAAACTAATAATACAAAATTATTACATTATGTTATATTATAAACTTTTTCTTTTGTAATTTCCTTGGGCTACCGCCGGTAGCCCGCAAAATACGCCCCTGCGAAATTTCAAATAGCTTTGCCGTATTAGCAAGTTCCGACGAAGTTGAGGAAGGCTGGGCAAAATACTGACATCCAAGTATTTCAAATACAAATACAAAATACTTCAAAAAATTGTATTTTAAATACAAGTACAAAATACTTTTAAAAAATTAAGCAAAACACATTTGTATTTCAAATACTCGATACAATATGTAGGCCTAAAGAAATAAGAATATTGCTGAAAATCTAAAATATTATATTAACAATAAAAGTATTTTTATTTCGAAGTTTTATATAAACACTGTAACTGAACATTCTTCCTTTTCCCAGTCAGTAATGAAATTATGCTACATATGGATAATTACTGCTCCCTTTAAAAAAAAAACAGTTTCTCAAGAAGTTTATCAGATAAGGATCCCCTTGCTGGTGAATGAATAAATCCTGCAAAACAGAACAGTCTTATTACAGGCGCAGAGGAACATAAACTTGTATTGTACTTTATAAAGCTTGTTTTACTGTTTGGTAATTCTCTAGAGTCCACAGGGTTGTCACTTTGCCATTGAAGAATTGTATGAGCTCATACTCCGCAGTAGACAAGTTCTTTTCTTTTTGCTTTTCAAAGTCTGTTGTACTTGAGTTGAAAACACAAAAATTGTTTTCATCATCTAACTGACCAAAGGTGTAACAGAGAACTGCTCAGCTGATTTCACGCACATATTCTGTGTCCTCTTCTTATCGTTTGGTGAGGCAGTGTCAGGTAGCCATCTCATCTTCAATTATGGGTGGAAGCAAGCTGCTAAAATAGCTCAATTTGCTTCTAGGGTCAGATCAAACATCGCTTTAAATCTTGATGAAAGCGAACTTATTAGGATTGGAGTTACTTGGAATACTGTACACAGCATAGATTGCTAAATAACAGAATATTTAATCTGTTTTTGAGGGAAATTAATGTGGACAAAAGTTGGCCGTAATAGGTCTTCTCACTTTGCATTAAATCAAGGGCTACAGCAATGGGTTTCAGAACTGCACAATATTCTTCAAGGTACTGAAACTCAACATCTTTGAAGGTTGGCAATCCCAGTTTTTCACATATACTGTTTATATCATGTTTGAGTTGCAGTATTTGAGAATTCCATTGAGTTGGCAAGGAAACTTTAATGAATATTTCAAGACATCTGATATAATTTCTGAGGATTTGGGTCTCCTAGACGCATTCCATAATGCTGAACATTTAGCAAGTGTTGGGTGATGGATCCTTGATGCTGCTGGAGATTTCTTTATGGCATTAAGGAAATCAGTTGTGGCAAGAAAATTAAGTTTATGGCTAGCACATCTGAAATGGGCAGGCAAATAAGACAAAAGTTCATTCTTCAAATCCAAATCCAAAACTTGAAGAACAAGAAGAATAAAAAAGTATTTTGAGTATTTGAAATACAAAATACATCAATTTTATGTATTTAAATACAAAATACTTTCGAAAATCCTTACAAATTACAAAATACAAATGTATTTCAAATACGTATTTCAAATACTGCCCAGCCCTGGGAAGAGTTAGATGTTAATAGCATGTGGGAAAATATCCGAGATAATATCAAAATTGCAGTTGAACAGAGCATAGGTTATTATGAAACTAAGAAAAAGAAACCGTGGTTTGATAAAGATTGTTGCATGGTAGTAGAAAGAAGGAAACAGGCAAAACTGAAATTCTTACAGGATCCAGTTGAGGCGAATAGAGATAATTATTTCAATGAAAGACGGGAAGCAAATCGTATGCTTTGGAATAAAAAGAGAGATTACTTGAAGGAAAAACTGAATGAGGTAGAAACAAATTGTAAAAATAAAACATTAGAGATTTATATAAGGGCATAAAGGAATTCAAGAATGGATATCAGGCAAGGGTAAATGTGATCAAGGATGAGAATGGTGACTTGCTTGATGACGCTCATTCAATCCTGAACAGATGGAAAAACTATTTTGGACAACTCCTAAATATACATAGGCCAAATAGAAATGATCGGGACGAAATTTAAATACAAACTGCTGAGTCATTCATACCAGAACCCACACTTTCTGAAGTCGAAATTGTGATTGAAAATCTGAAAAATTATAAGTCTCCAGGTATCAATCAAATTCCAGCAGAATTAATACAAGAGGGTGGAAGCACATTATCTAACAAAATTTATAAGCTTGTACTTGCTATTTGGGAAAAGGAAATTGTACCAGAACAATGGAAGGAGTCCATAATCGTACCTATCTTTAAGAAGGGGGACAAGACTAGCTGTAGTAACTTTCGAGGAATATCACTTTTGTTGACGTCGTACAAAATTTTTTCCAATATTCTTTTGAGAAGATTAACTCCATATGTAGATGAAATTATTGGGGATCATGTGGTTTTAGGCGTAATAGATCAACTATTGACCAGATATTTTGTATTCGACAGATAATGGAGAAAATTGGGAGTATAAGGGTACAGTGCATCAGTTATTCATAGAGTTCAAAAAGGCATATGACTCGGTTAAGAGAGAAGTTTTATATGATATTCTTATTGAATTTGGTATTCCCAAGAAACTAGTTCGATTAATTAAAATGTGTCTCAGTGAAACGTACAGCAGAGTTTATATAGGTCAGTTTCTGTCAGACGTGTTTCCAATTCACTGTGGGCTAGAGCAAGGAAAGCTGTCACCAGTGGCTGAAAACCTTCTTATGGCCAGTCTGGTAGCTGCAAAAACTACTTCACGAAAAAAAAAAAAAAACTTGTTTCTAGTCCAATCAATTGTAATATTTCAAGATCTGATCTTGACATGCGCGTAAATTAAAAAAAAAAAATATTTTTCGGCCAGCTTCACTTCCTCAATCGTGATTCTAGTTTCATATTTCCCTTTGTGATATTTGCTCATGCAAAATGAAATCTTTTTCCTAGCTTCCGTTGTGGTTGATCAGCAACAATAGTCCACACAGCTACAGTGATAGCTACGTACAATATCAGGCGTTGATATTGCTCTTCGGACTGGATCAAAAATAGCAAGAATATGTGCGCAAATGGAAACGAGATGTGCGCAAGGGAAGCTCCAGTTTTAACTGGGAACTGTTGTTTGCCTCTCATTATTCCTGCGCAGTTGCAAAAGTGGAAATGTGGCTTTAGATATATAGAGTTCGTTGCTAATGTCGACGTGAAATAACGATATGTTTTACTTGTATGGCCTACTTACCATGTAATTAATGTTTGTGCAATCCGTGAATGTAAAGGAAATGCTAAGTGTGGAAAAATGATAACAAAAACCCAATAACAAGCAACAGCGAAACTGGTTCCAATATCTATTTACCATAATATTAATGTCTGTATTTCACTTCTTGTTTCAGTATGTGTGGTTAGATTCCTGTTGAGTCCCAGAATACAGCAGTGGTATGGGAAATCGACCAAGGAAACACAAATTTAGGTAAGGTCATCAGTTACATCCAAGTGAAAAATTGGACGTCGGGTAAATGCTTCTGGCATAGCTCATTATAAATATGAAGAAAAATTAACACAAAGGAATCGAAATACGTCTGTTCATTTTGACTCATTTCAGAACTTGGAAGTGCAGAATGCACCTGTTGAAAATGAAATAATCATAAATTCGGATATAGTAAGTCTGAAGAAAGTAATGTTAATAGTTTTCAAGAAGACAGAAAAAATATTTCGGCTGGAGTAAAAATTTCATTCATTTTTTCCAGAAAAATTTACTACATTCAATACCGTGCATGAAAATAAAAATATCATTAAAGAAAGCGAAAAATTCCTAGCCAATTTTATACAAAATATACCATTTTCTTGGAAGTTCATTTACCAAAATTAATTATTTTATTAATAAACAATAAAAAACACGTGTATGATATGATATTTATTTTCAAAAGCATATAGTATGTACACTCTTAGACAAAAAAAAAAAATGACCGGGCTCCAGATTCTATGTCCGATTCGGAAGACTTCGGGTGCATTCGTCAGAGCATGATACACACGCAGATGAATTTCTTCTGTCGTAAATGTATCCGATACTCCACTGCCACCACTATATGATCATTATATAACATGCTTCTTAAAGAGTCATTGTCTCTCTCGCATAGCATAGTCGGTAGCATTGTGGCCTTATATTCGAAAGGTTTCGAGTTCGAATCTCAGTCTGTATTTTGTTTTTTTTTTTTTTTCATTCTCATTTTTTACTTCTTGTATAATGATAATAACAAGTATTGTGAAATAGTTAACAGAAAGTTAATATTTACAAAGGGCAAGTTAGATACATAATAGCAATCTTTTCCCATGTATCTTGTATTTAAAGAGACTAAACGAAATCTTCACGGATAGAAATAAACAATAATAAACCTTAAGTAAAAGAAATCCTTCTCGGATAGGAATAAACAGACATAATCCTTTTCTTTGTATTAAACAAAATAAAGAACTACATCTCTGAGACCAATAAACAAAAATCAAAATAGACAAAAAATTCTATACTGGGTATGTAATCCCTCCACATCTATAACCGCCTGCATCCTACGGGGTATGGATGCGATCAGGCGTCTCAGGTACTGTCGACGTGGAGATACACGATCCCAAGCGTCCTCGATAATGTTCCAGAGTGCATCTTTTGTGGTCGGCCGACGTGGTATTGTATTTATCATCGCGTTCACAGTTTTCTTCACCTCCGACCACACATTTTCTAGGACATTAAGATCTGGTGAACAGGGAGGCCATTCTATCAGTCTGATATATGGCCTCTCTGAAAACCATCTCATGACCTCGGCACATGTGTGAACACGATGATTAACCTGTTGAAATATGATCTCATCATCATCAGGATGTATCATCCGTACAGAGGGAAGCATAACATTTTCCAATAAGACCTTGTATTGTTAGGCATTAAGATTTCCGTCGAGCCGCCACAGAACACCCAGACCGTCACTGGACATCCAGCCCCAATATGGAACAGATACACGGCCACTGCGAAAGCGAGTTGCCACATGCATAGGATCGTATCGGAATCCCCGTGAACGGTAGACTATTTGCCTCCCATAATTGTCAGAGGAAAAAGTAACTTCGTCTGAAAATATTACCTTATTCCAATCGAAATTAACATTTTCCTCTGAAAGTGCAAGGCGGAATAATCTGTGGTTATTATTATTATTATTATTATTATTATTGTTATTGTGTTTGTAATACTATGAATATTATTATTGTTATTATTCTGGTTGTTGCATTATTATTATTATTATTAGTATTATTATTATTATTATTATTATTATTATTATTACTTATACAAATTATAGTAACTGATCAATATTCCTTATGGAGAGGGGAGAAGACCCAAGAACTGAACATCTATTTTAATTCAAGGGTAATTAGGAAGAAGTCTCCGATATTACTGAATGTTTTTGTTTAATTGTTCAACTAATCCAAACTCCTGTGCACGTTAATAAATGTATCATTTGTTTTTAGCTAGAGAAAAAAATAAAACAAAACAAATATATATACTTATACAAAGGCGGATACGAACCCGGGTTTTTTGCGTGGGAAGCCAGAGTTTTACCATGGAGCTATGACACATACACAGTTCAAACTGTTGTTTGCCGATATAAAAATTACAGTGCCGCCACTGAGAGGCCTTCCAGACGCAAAGAATGTCAACATCTCTATGCAGAAGTCGATTATCCCCAACAGAAGTGGAGTGTGGCTGATGTCACATTTCCCCTACTTATGGGTTCTGCAGGCCTGGTCTAAAGAAATAACACCAGCATTGAAATTTGAAAAACCATTTGAAGTGGTATTATCTGGCAGCAACATTGGAAAAACAGTAGACTCACTCATACAAAAGGTTGTGATATTCACAAGACTCAATGAAGGACTGTAGATTTGGTGTAAGAATTAAAAGGACCAAACTTTGCCTTATCGAAAGCACTTGAAACATTCTCAACAATCTTCAAAGCAGAAATGCAAGCTACAGAGCTCTGCATTCGAGAAATTGTGACCAAGTGTCTCATTGGTGCAAATATCTATGTTTTATCTGACATTCAGGCAGTTCGAAAAGTTCTAAATAACTGTGAGGTTCTTCAAAGTTAGTTGGGATTATCTGAATGCAACTAGATTACTTTCATATGAGTGTCAGGACACAAAAGTATGAAACATAATGATGCAGAGAAAGAGTGGGAGAGGGGGGAGAGGGGGGAGAGGGTGGAGAGGGGGGAGAGGAGGGAGGGGGAGAGGGAGAGCGAGAGAGAGAGTGAGAGAGAGTGTGTGTGTGTGTGTGCGCGCGCGTGCGTGCGTGTGTGTGCGTGCGTGCGCGCCCTGAACTCTATTGAGGACATAATGAGAGTTATTTAAAAGGAAAAATCAGATGCTGCGAGGAGAAACAAAAGTTCTCATACTGGAAAACTTATTACCATGTTCCAGGACAAAAATAAGCCGAAAAGTTTGTAACTTTTATGCAGCACAGGACTGATCCGAGAATACTGAAGATGCAGGTCTTACAATGGATTTTGAGCTTGAACTTGCCCAAAAAACGCAAAATAACGTATGTCAAAAAATTATTTTATGATGTAGTTGCTAGAGACAAGTTAAAGCCAGTTAACATTTCTGTTCTATTCTATTCAACTATTTTTTTTAATTGTACAATTTCTGTCAATATATTCCAAGTGGGCAATGTTGAAAGGTGACTATATGGTGTGCATAATTTATTTCTTTTTACAAATTTTAGTGTATACTCAAGACATGTGAAGGGCTGAGAAATCAAGGAGTACAAGTGATTTTTTTTTGCACTTGGAGTTATGTGCAGAAACTAGTTCCTCAATACAAACCAGTTTTGTGGCCAAGGGATATGATTGTAATTCCAACTGGTGCTGAGATCTAGCAGTGAAAAAACAAACCACTCTGAGCAACAACTGTTTTACAAAGTGGCCAAGGAATACAAGTCACTTGTATCCCTTGTCTTCTGACTGAGAGCTGATATTTTCGTTCCTGCAATGTGTTTGTTGCTATGCTACACTTGAAAAATGTCAGAAGAGAGTATTCCTAGCCTGTTTGGTGGTGAGTTATACATTGTATTATTTTATAATATATATTTTTAATAACTTTATTTAAATTATTGTTAACAGTTTAATGTTATGAATGCTAATAATGAAGCATTCTCTGATGAGCTTTAGGTTAACTTTACCTATACTCTTTTTGCTATGTATGAGACATGAGCCTAAATTATTTTGTTTTATTTTCAAACAACACCGATGACGATGCTGATTATAACCCAGAACAAGGAGGGTAATTCCATGCAAAACAGTATGACGCAAAACATTGATATCTCCAAATTTGTTAAAAATTGCACATTCAACTCTTTATGTTATATATTAATCATGTACAAAATTATGTTTGCGGTACCTACCGTTTAAATGTTATGGACAGTTAAAATAATTTGATTTGAGCACATAGGCATATTTTCAATGTGTTTTCTAACCATAAGAATAATTACAAATTTTTTTTTAAAGATATCTTTAGATAGCTTAAAAAAGAGGTTATTAAGTTACTATAATTCAGTGCAGCTCTGAAATGTGTGTTTAAAGAAATTTAAAAATACATTTTAGAAAACGCCATTACATTAAATCGAATACTTCAATTCACATAAAAAAATATATGATAATTTACAGAGCATTTTCATTAGTCTGTCAAATTTTCATAATGGGGTCTTCAAACATAAGGAAGTTATAAATTAAAACAACTCACCGCGTAAAGGGTGATCTATGCTGCTGCGCCATGCGCCATCAATGCTGCTGGCCACTGCGAGAAACGTCTCCGCGTTGACGACCGGTGCACGTCACAAGTCTGATTTTAACTAGTTTCGGTACTTCTGGTGAAGCAGAATAGGGTTTTATTGCTAACTTTCCATTAACTGGAACCACACAGTAAACACTTCTTGTTCCGGGAGCAGTCTTGAGGCCGGCAAATCTTTGAGGATTTAGATTTGTAACTACTTCTACAACACCACAGATGACTCCAACTTTTCGTCTTTAATTTAGGCATATTGAACACTTACAACTTACAATGAGAGAACAGAACAAAATCACCCTCTAAACTGAATGGGAAAAGTTGCGCTGAGATTAACACAGTCCAAGAAAACAAATCCCCACGTGAAAGCTATTAGAGTGGATGTCGTAACATCTGGCAGTCATGTCGATCGCTAAGGCACTGTTCGTAACACTGTTCGTAACAAATATGTGGACTTCCTTAACTCCCAAATATAAACTTGAAATTGATGTCATGATCTCGGTGATTCTTGAAGAATTTATATTTATTGGTTTTTATTGCAGAACTTATGTAGCGATTAGTTCGCCATAATATCGCGAATATGCAGTATTCACTTCAACAGCAATAATGGCAAAATAGAACAACTCTTTTGGAATGAGTATAATTACGTATACTATTAAACACGATACATTTATATTTTGTCATTATAAGCCATTAATTGTTTATGTTATTTGTGTTTAGACAGTCTTTTAATTGTTAATTGTAAAAATATAATGATAATACTATAATAGTAGCAATAATAATGTTACTGTATACCTGAAGCATTCATTTCCTGAGATATTTCTTCCCAAAGCCAGTCAATAGTATCTCTTTTAGCATGTTCTTTTAATTTAAACTCAAATAATTGTATATTGCAGGTCTTGTCTGAAGCAGAATAACAATTTGTATCTAATTCCACTGTAGTACTGGTGCAAGACAAAGACACTGAATTCAAATTAATCTGAATCTCCTCCCAATACTCGACAACGCTGATAATTATAATATGAAATAATGAAAGCATAAGTATGCGCATGCAGACACTGGACTGTCTCCAGTTTCCTCAAGACGAGACATAATTCCAGGCACCTTCATTGCTTTCCCTCAGACAGTCTCTGAGAGCCTGAGACAAGCATCTCTTCCTATGTGCCTGCCTACCTATCTAACCTAATCCTCGAGTCGGTCTCTTCCTGTGTGCGCCGAGCCTAAGCACGCGTGTGGATCTCTGATAACAGCGCGTGACGTAATGCATTGCATGCGACTATGAACCTTAACAGCAAGATTTCCAATTCTAGTTTATTTAATATTTCCCAAAGTTTTAGAAGTGACATCATAATTTTTTTTTGAAATCGATAAGAAAATTGTTTGTCTCACCGTAAAAAATATAACATAGAATAAAAAAATATTCGATTTGAAAATATTATCATTTCTTTATTTTACTGTAAGTTTTAATACATACTCGAAGTAAAAATCGATAATAACTCAAAAGTAAGTGTAAATATATATAGTCACCATTGTATTGGGACAATTTTTACGTTGATACAATGAAGCATGTTATTTTAATAACATTTTTAACAATGTTCTACATATCAACTCCTCGAATATTTCACCCTTCATTACCTTTCAACCATTGATGATATGAGATTCATATTAGGCCATTTAACTATTTATTATTATGACATTCGTTTACTAGAATATTGGAAAAATCCAGAACTTGACGTTACAAAACTTAAAATTTTATATGGAATGACCCAGATGACAGTGTTTCAAATGACAGTTTCCAAGAAGGTAGGATAATAAGTAGAACTAAAATAACTTTGTTAAAGGACAAACATTTTCTGTTCTTTAAAAGATATATGGACTGGTTCACTGTTGTCATTGTAACCTTAATTATTTATTCGTAGACTATAACCTTATAACCTAGTGGGAAAATACTGTGATGTAACCTAAATTTATCTCGAATAAAACTTTAATAACTGTACCCAATTACTTTTTCAATAATTTTATCGAATCTAATCTAACCGAAGTTAGATGGAGGAAGGTGGAGTTAATGGAGGAATTGGGGCAGGTGACTTAGAACCATCTGCAAAGTGGCCAAAATATCCTGGTAAGAAAAAAACAAGACGGATCCATGAATGGAAAAGATATAAATCATCAAAATTACGTAACGAGAGTAAAAACTACACAGACAGAAAAAGTCGAGTCCATGAAGAAAATATAGTTGAGGTTTATAATCATGAATGCCATTACAAATGCAATGAGAAAATAAGTGAAGAAAAGTGCCAAGGATCTTTTAATCAGTACCCGGACCTTGGTAACTGGGAACTGCAATCATCTTATTTGAATTCTACAATTGTGCTGAAGCAGCAAAGTAAGAAAATAGCAAATGCAGTTCGTGGGAAATCCTTTTGTCAGTATTGGGGAACACAAGAGTTTGCAAACAGTTCTTTTTAAAGACCCTTGATATTTCCAATAACAAATCACTAACATTGCTTCTAACGTATATTTCTAATGTACATTTCACCTCGAAACAAATGAGGCTGTAAAGTTCCTGCTAATAAAATTGTACAGGAAAAAATGGATCTGGTTAAAGAGCACATTGCACTGTTTCCTAGATACAGCAGTCACTATTCCAGGCAGCAAGCTTCAAACCGGAAATACCTTGATGTTAATCTAAATCAGAAAAAAATGCATGACTTGTATAAGCAGTTTTGTAAAGATCGAGTCAAGGAACCTGTAACACTATCTTATTACAGACATATATTTAACACTTGCTTCAATCTAAGTTTCCACTGACTGCATACAGACACCTATAATACTTATTTATGGCTTTTAAGGAACCTGGAGGTTCACTGCTGCCCTCACATAAGCCCGCCATCAGTCTCTATCCTAAGCAAGAGTAATCCAGTCTCTACAGTCATATCCCACATCCCTCAAACCCATTTTTAATAGTAGTATCCTCCCATCTACGACTCGGCCTCCCCAAAGGTCTTTTTCCAACCTCCCAACTAACACACTATATGCATTTCTGGATTCGCCAATATGTGTTACATGCTCTACCAATCTCAAACGTCTGTTCCTAATTATGTCAGATGAAGAATACAATGCGTGCAGTTCTATGTTATGTAACTTTCTCCATTCTCCTGTAACTTCATCCCTCTTAACCCCAAAAAATTTCCTGAGCACCTTATTCTCAAACACTCTTAACCTCTGTTCCTCTCTCAAAGTGAGAGTCCAAGATTCACAACCATACAGACACCGGTAATAGCTGAGATAAATTTCAACAGACTATTGAGCATGGAGCTGCTGAGGATAAACGAGTTGCAGTCACAGCTAAGGAACTCCATCTTCGCAGGGCAGAAAATGCTAAAAAAGAAATGGACAAAGCCAAACAGGAAGTGAACAATAACCAAAGCCATAAAGCTGTACGTTTTTATCTCCAAAAGATGCAACCCACACCTGTATTAAGTTGTACT
Organism: Periplaneta americana; assembly: GCF_040183065.1. NCBI lineage: Eukaryota > Metazoa > Arthropoda > Insecta > Blattodea > Blattidae > Periplaneta > Periplaneta americana. The sequence continues at coordinate 123,329,888 of NC_091126.1, forward strand.
AAAGTTTATTATTCCAGACAGCTTTGGACATACAATTTTTGTGTCCATAACATTGGAACTTGTAATGCTTTTATGTTTCTCTGGCACGACGGCCAAGCATCAAGAGGCTGTGAAGAAAGTATATCGTGTTTGTTGCAGTATATAAATTCGTTGCCCCCTATAGTTTCCCACTTGACTGCATTTAGTGATAATTGTGAAGGGCAAAATAAAAGCCAGCTTACAGTCAAGTTTTGGCTTTTATGTTGTGAACAAGACACACATCAATACAGTAGACTACAAATTCCTACTTACTGGTCATTCATACAACCATTTGACAGGGATTTTGGTATGGTTGAAAATACAGAGTGGAATTCGGAGAGAAGTGTGTTTGTACCAGATGAATGGGCAGATATTCTTGTTCAAAGCAATAGGAAGTTTTTAATAAAGAAAATGATGGATGATGACTTTCTTGCTCTGGGTGAGATACAAAGGTTTTTTGTTAAGTCTGTTAAAGGAATTAGAAATATGCAGTGGCTGCAATTAAGGAAGAACGAACATTGGCCTTTGTTTAACAAAAATGCATTCAGTGAGGACATGCCGTATACAAAGTACAACATGCTGTTGAGAACAGTAATAGGAAGAGTTCCTAATGAACTGCCCAATCTGGTGCCTAAAAGGAACGAGAAGAAAATAAAAGCAACAAAGTACAAGGATATCTTGAATCTCCTACCCTTTGTATCTCCTGTACATCACGTATTTTACAGGTCACTTGACTATGAGGGGAAACCCACAAGTGCAAACCAGACAAAATATGAGAGGAGAACAACAGACCTGCAGGGAGGATCAGGAAGAAGACCCCAAAATAGACCTGGGGCCTGAAGACATTTACCACAATGATTCAGAATAAATTAATCTAGGTAGAATACTTAAAGAAGTTACTGATCTGTTCTTTGATGTAATTGAACTTTTGTTGTAAAAATAAATGACTATAACCTATGTTCTTCACTGCTATTCCAATTCTGGTTGGAAGCCAAGGGGTACAAGTGACACTTCTTATTACAAAATGGCTGATAAGACCAAATTAGCGAGTATTAATCATAAGAGAGTCGATTTCGCTAATTGTTTTGGCCCTGATACGTGAAAATATATTTATTTCATTGACCATGATTGTGCCTGGATTTAATTATTTCACTTTAATTTCGAACCAAGTTTTCTCAAAAATTAGTTTAAAGCACTTGTATCCTTTGGCTTCTCAGACCTTCATATAAAATATGTATGTTTAAACACTGTTACTGACAATCTCAGAAATCTGAAAACTTACTGTGGATAGCCCTCTCACTTCAACAGATACTCATAATATTTTGTTTTCGGATTGATTCTCTTTGCAATAATCTTTTCTACAACATATTCATCTTTACTTAAAGCCTCGCCATCTTTTCTCTTGACACTCCTTCATATAACTCTGTTTCCAGATAATTTACTGTCTGGTAACGATTTTCTTCTCACCGCTCCAGAATGTTGAGTAAATGGTGCAAGTCTCAATGTACATCCCAGGAATTTCATACCTTCTCCTTGCTCATTTTGCCCTTTCACACTATCTTCGTCACCACTCATATCCTCTACTTTAATTTCCACCATTCCATCACCAAGAGGGTCCTTGACTAACTTACCATCCCTAAAATACAATAATTTTCATAAATTACTTCAAAGAAATACAACAGTACTGCCATAATATGCAAATTTTTAGAAGTGTTAATTATAGTATTAATATGCAATTTGTGTTCTGAAATACAGTACCAATACCCTACTAAGATGTATGTGTATGCATTTATTCACACTCCAAATGGGTAAATATTCGGTGACACTGGTAACTAATTACACTCAATAATTACAATTAATAATAAATTACAATTCATAATATTAATAATAAAATAATAATAGCAATATATAATAATATTAAGAAGGAGCATCCTAAATTAAATGAAGCACAATCACTTAATATAACTGGACCCCGGACTCATTTCACCGGCATTATCACCTTCATATCATTCAGACGCTAAATAACCTAGATGTTAATACAGCGTCGTAAAATAACCCAATAATAAAAATAAAAAAAAAAACTTAATATAACATAATTAATTAAAGTAAATCTAATTTATATCTTAACTCTAAGTTCGAACTTAAACCCACGAGTATATATATATATATATATATATATATATATATATATATATATATATATATATATATATATATATATGTTTATACACGCACAAGTACCTTTCAGCACTACACTCATTTCGCTATCAATTCACTCACTGCACTGGAACTACGAAACATTTCACTGACACTACCCTGATTTCACTAACACTTCAAAAACATTTCACTGTTCAAATACTTTGCAATACCAGTATAAACTATAGAACTTCACTGACACAAACACACTTCACTGACACAACTCACTTCACAGACACAACACTTGAAATAACAAAACATCAATTACACCCTTATTATTCTGTAGAATTTTACTTATTATATTAACCTCAAATCGCCAGCCTAGACCCCATTACAAGCAATTTAGGACATTCACGGTAACTCACACCCATTCACTGTAAATGTATATCATTTCTCTGCCACTATAACTCTCACAATTTACTTTTAAGCTCACTGTGCTTTCACTACAACATACTGCACACCCAATATAAATCAATGGAGATTCACTATGTTTCTCTGCTTACTCACTATACTTGTAAAACCACAAAATAGTGTACACAATATATTACCGTCTATTAGTAAAGTACTTAAGCCTATTTTTAAATACATTTTTGGTTATTGGTAAAGCCTTTAGTGAGTCTGCAGGTAGAGCATTCCACTCCCTGATAGTACAATTGAGAAAAGAAAATTTTTCAGTGTCCGTCCTCTGTCTTCTTTCCCTCAATTTATGTGAATGGTCGTTCCTTGAAGAGTAATTTGGTGGCTGCAACCTATTCTTTATTTCTCTCCAGGCAAGCTCACCTCTGTATGTTTTGTACATTGTGCATAATCGAATTCGCGTTCTTCTGTCCGTGAGTGTCCCACTTTAATGCTGAATTATTACAACAATGCTTGAGAGCCCGTTTTTTAATCTTTTCCAATGTCTTAATATGATCTACTCTGTAAGGTTTCCAACATACAGCATCATATTTCATTACTGGACGAACTAGTGACATATGCGATCTCTTTGGATTTATCAGAACCTTTTCTTGGTACCCTCATCACAAAGTGTAATGCTCTCCATGCCTTTCCCGCTGTGTCAGTAACATGTTCCCCCCAGCCAAGATCGCTGCTAAAAGTTATTCCAAGGTACTGTCAAGATATTTGTTAACTTCCGGAATGGTTTCACCCTCTAACATATATGATGCAATTATTTTATTTCTTTTCCTTGTAAAACTGATGGCTTTGCTCTTTAGAGAATTTATTTTCATTTTGTTGGCCATTGCCCAATCGTTTATTCTATTGAGCTCATTCTGAAGAAGGGTAGTATCTTCATGACTTTTTATTTCCCTATATACGAGAGTCATTCACAAATAAGCGAACCCTGGACAAGATGTTAACTGGCAGATCATTTACAAAAGCCAGGAATAGAAGGGGCCCCAAGACACTCCCCTGTGGGACTCCCGAAGTAATTTCTATTGGGCTCGATAATTCCTCCCCCACCTGTACTCTCTGTATGCGACAAGTTAAAAATACCTTGATCCACTGGAGTACTCTGAAGTCAAACCCCGTTGATTGTAGTTTAACCAACAATATGTCGTGTGGGAATACATCGAATGCGCGTGAAAAGTCAATAATCACTAATCATCTGGCTATTTGAATCTATTCCGTCTGCTAAATCCTGACATACAGTTACTAATTGACTCTCACATGAGTAGCCGCCCCTGAAACCCATGCTGACAATTATGTAACCAATTTGAATCATTCCAATGCTGCCTTAGATATGCTGAAATCAAGTGTTTCTTCTGTTTTCAAACCACAGAGGTGAGGCTGACTGGTCTGTAATTTTTTGTCTCTGAGCAAGACCCTGACTTATAAATTGGCACCACTATTGCATCTTTCCAGTCTTGCAGGATAACTTTCCAGTCTCGCAGGACTACTTTCCAGTCTTGCAGGACAACTTTCCAGTCTTGCAGGACAACTTTCCAGTCTCGCAGGACAATTATTGTGTCCACAAGTAATCTATAAAAATAATTCAAAGTAGTAATCATAACTGTGAAACAATATCACGAACTAATTTTACCCACAACAATAATTTAATTAAAGTAAAAGAAAAAGGTGAAAATATCCCCTTTAAACACCTTGAAAGCACAATGGGGAGATGGCCATGAAGGTAAACTCTATGCTTTCATGACTTTGGCCCTAGAATAGGATGTGTTGTTGGCATCATGCACCAACTGTCTTTTACCTCTGGGAAAGACTCATTACTCAACTGGACAGGAGATTGAGTGGACACTGGGATCATTCTGGACGATTTGGTAAAGAGAAAAATTTCGCCACCACCCAGGGTTGAAATATTTCAGCCCACAGCCAGCTTCTCTATCAACTGAACTACCTGCCTGCCAATTTAATTAAGATAAATCTCTAAATTCATATCTTAAGAGTTATAAAACTCTGAAAACTGATACAAAAAATTCAAAGAAAATGGATTATTATGCAACTGTTTCAGTAACACATGGAAATGTTTTACATGCACAATACTTATGGCTTAAATTTTTCTTCCCTACAATCTGATTTCATCACTAACTTTTACAAAATTATTTGCAAATACTATAATATAGTGTAATTATGTGAACACAGCAAATGAGACACAAAAACTTAAGAACTGTAATTTTACATAATGTGTAAACCATGTAAATAATGGAAGTAATAGCAAGTTAATTACTCTAGATGATCGTTTTTCAACCTTTTTCAACATGTGGCATGCTAAAGTTGTAATTTAAAATCCCGTGGCATACTCATTTAAGAAAAACCAGTTGTTCCTAACTACGAGGGCTTTTTTCATAAAAACATATAAAATATAATATCTTTTTATGGTTGGTCCATAGTGACACTTGTGGCAGACAGGATCGCAGTGGGTGTTTTCTCGGGGTTCTCCCATTTCCCCAAATTAGGCATCTACATTGCTCCATCAACATTTCTCCATCTCGTCATCATTCCATAGCATTCCTCGAATGCCAGCTGGTGACAAATGGAGGGGGCTGGTCTAAGGACAAGTGGGATGACCTGCTAGGAATTTGGATACACAGCGAATCTTTGTGTGATCAGCCAGTATGGGTTTGGGAATGGAAATGCACCTGGCTGGACGGTCGGCATATCAGTTGAATTGCTTCATAAAGAAAGGGCATCAGTCCATTTTAGCTAAGTTGTGGGAAATAAAGAAAAACTGTCTGGACCGATGCCCCTTCCTTTACAAAACACTCACATTCCGAACACAATATCATGATGAAAGAAATGTTGGACTGGTTTCTTTCTTGACAAAATGATGTGTTCAACATTAAAGATGGGAAATTCAATGTTAACTCAATTTCGAAAAAAATGTGACTGATGCCCTTTCTTTATGAAGTGATTCAGTTCTAATAAGGTCGCAGTGATGGGCTATGGCGCCCCCACCCTAAATTCAAATTCAATTCAATTGAAGGTTGGTACGATATCCTGACTTTATTGATCTGGCAAACGTGGTTGCACATCAATCATTCTCTTCTCTGCCACACACATACTGTACACTGTATTTACTGAATGTTGACTTGTGCCATATTCGTTGAAAGGTGACTCTTATGAACTCACATTTTCTTACTACTCTTTTCACTTTTATTTTTCAAATTTTTGCTACGACAGACTTTACTATTTTCATTTTCTCCCGGAACATTAGAGGATCATTCGTGGCATACTACTGTGCCACAGCATGCAGGTTGAAAATGGCTGCTCTAGAATGTAAGCTTTAAACTGGAAAAAAGATGAAGTCCTACATATTTCCCTCTCCATGGAGCTACAGCCACACGAGGAGTCAGAGTCAAGTAGAGCACCTACCATCAATAATCAACTGGATAACTATCACAGAGAATAGGGATGCCACATGTCACTGCTGTAAGCAGGTGTTGTTAACTGACTTTTTTGACTAGCATTCACAACTTATTGTGGCTTCCCACTTTTTTTAATTATGAGGCTAGTGGACCCTATTCCAGACCCTATACTCTTAAAAAATTTTTGGGTATAGCCAAAAATCGAACTCTGGACCTCCTGGTTCATAGTCAGGGAAGCTAACCACTACACCAGGGGGGTAGTCACATTTCTATTTTCAGTTACAGCAATATGTTTTAACAGAAAATATAAAAGACAAATACCGTTGAATAATTGGATATGGTAAAACGAATACTCACTGAAGTTCTAGCACCTTAAATTTTTTCTGATTTTGTGCTTTCTTTGGTCTCATCTTTTGGATTCTTTACATGTTCCTTCATTATAGAGGAGTATCTGTTTCGTCTGTTCTCCTTCAACATCAACTTCATGCAGACTCATTCACTTCAGCATTTGGTGTAGTATCAGATGAATGATCTCTCTAGTCTCTGCAAAAAAAAAAATATATATATATATATATATATATAGACACACAAATTACAGTGTCTTCCACTGAAAATATGAAATAGGGAACGGGGTGGGGAAACAACGAATCAAAGTTATGTTTATCATAAATTTAATATAAAATTCAGCAATTCAAGTTTGCTAATACAATTCTGTGAACAAAAATTCTTTTCAAAGTGGATCTTAATAAAAGCACACAATAACAACTGTCATTACACCATTATAAAACTAATACGAAGTTTCTCAATCTCAACAATCTCGAACAATCTTGTTTTGAATGAAGTGGTATTTCATTAAAATGCATTTGCAAACAAAATATTTGTTTCCCTACATCAGTATACAGTATGTAAAAAATATTAATGTTACCAGAGTAATTTCTGTAATGATAGATTTCAGGCTATATCATAGTAGATGAAAAAATTAATACAGGTAACCCAATGAAGCCAATACATAACAAAGTATGTCTACCTTTAAACCAGATTGAGTAAAATGACGATATACTTCTAATAAAACTTGTCTGAAGAGATTTTTTAATACAACTACATTGCCTGGTTTGAAGATATATATATATATATATATATATATATATATATATCTGGGTGCTGAAAGGGTCTAATATTTTGAGCGATGGTAGTACACATCACAACAAAAAAAGAAGTCCAATAAACGTGAGTCCTAAAATTAATAGTTTAAAAAAAAAATGTACTTTAAAATTCGTGTCCTGGTGACAGGCTAATAGAGCTACACATTCAAACCTCTATATTAATCAGTTCTCAGTATCGGTTTTCTTAGGAAACCAATTACCCGTTATGGCATATAGATATATTATGTGTACATTCACTCACTCTCACACACACACACACACACACAGAGGTGACCAAAATATGTATAAACAATTCAACGTGTAAAATACCTGCGTGAAAACTTTATTACAAAGTTGATACATCATGGACTGGCTATAAAACATGTTCAAACATAAAACCAGCTGAACTGGAAGAGCTATGTGGAGAAAGTGAAATGGCGTTTGCAACCACCACAATGGACCTGTCACACCTGTGACAGTGAAATCCCTTTCACTTGGTTAAGTGTATGTATAAGATTGTCCAAATTTTTCTGTTTTCGCTGGAAAAATGCATGGACAAAAAATGGCAATGAGCATATGGACATATTGGTCAATATCTGGAGGCTAATGTAGTTCATTTCGAGGACCTGTATGATAGTAGTTATTAAACATGTCTCACAAAAAAAATAGCAATGAGCATTTGGACAGTTGTATAGTTTTACATGTTAAGAAAAGCAATATGATCCTTGGCTACATTTTGCAAAACTATAATTTGATTTTTCATTAAACGGCGAAGCATTATTTAAGAATTCAGTCAAAAAACATAATGATATTGTTAAAAAAAAAAAGCATTGGGTATATGGGGCTATTCCATCAAATGACCAATTGCTATAGGAATGTTTACCCACCACAGAGCTTCTGCACAGTGTACATTATGTGTACTAGGCAAGGCCCATAAAATCAATGATTTTTGGTCTCTGGCTCATGGTAATGGAGCCAAGTCTCATAGGCAGTTACGAATTTGGACATGAAGCCTTCTGGATCCTGGCTGTGGCGTTGAAGAAAATCACTGCTCACATCCTTGTGCTTTTGTCTGTATGTTACAGTAAGGGACTTGGGGACCCACCTGGCAGACACCTTCCCCATCGTGCAGTGCAGAGTGATTCTGTCAAGTCCTGTGGCCACCTCCATTTCCGAGATGCGATGCATCTGTTCTCCAGAATATGCCGCTCCACTCTAGAGATGTTGACTGGCCTTGTCACAGTCACTCCTTTCAGAACTGATGGCAAATAGATCACGAATTAATTAATTTATATTATATCTCAATGATGGCATTACTACACTTATCCAGTACCAATTGTCATATCGCTGGCTAAATGTTACAAGGGCGTATGTAGTAATATTTCTGATATGGACATAGAACCTTGTAATATTGAGCCAGCGATATTATACATATGTTAAATCGATTCACTACACTACTGCCTTTAGTATTCTATTAATCTTACTGAGGTAAGTTAAATTGCCACATTTTTTTAAAACAGTTTTTCGTACTTGCAATATAATGTGTAGACATACGTGACGTCATATAGGGCTATTACATCATCCAACTTCTTGATCGGGAAAACAGCGACTCTTCCTTGGATACTAACCAAATCTTCCTCTACAGTTCCATTTGCGTTAATCTGCCAAAAACGATTGTGACTCTAATAACAAGGGAAACTACGTGGAACTATTGCATTTGCTTGCAGAAAGTGACGACAAATTCTTCAAAGCCCGGAATACAGTGGGTGTGGGACCACCTGGAACTCCATCTCAGTGATGGCAGTTATGGTTGCCCAACTCATATGGGGACGAGCATTGTCATGTTGCAGGAGCACACCTTTCGCCCATTTTCCTGTCGTTTCTTTTGAATTGCATTACACAAACTCCACATACACCGCGCTGTTAATGGTGGTCCCTGGTTCGAGCCAGTCAATGAGATGATTCCATCATTGTCCCAAAAGATTGTGATCATGCATTTGCCTACTGATGGCGTTGTGATCCCTTAATACATATCTGTATCAATCCCTTTCACGTTCTTTTGTGGAAAATATTTTTATTGTAAATAAAGATAAGCCCACACCTTTTGCTAACAATTTTAAATAAAAAGTGTCTGGTGCATATCATTGACATTTTAAAGTCTCATGGTACACAGTCTAACTTGGATAAGTGTATGTACAAGACTGTCCAAACTTTTATGTTTTTGCTTGAAAAAATGCATGGACAATGCGCTGTTCTGAACTTCTTCGGTGTGGGGCTGCCTTTATGCTTCCACTGCATCGATTGGAATTTTTCTTAACCTGGAATTCGCTATAAAATTGATCGCAGACGTCATAAAAATTTCTAAGCAGCATATTGTAGAAACCTCTATGCGGACTTCATTTTGCCAACTTCCAGGAACTGAAAGCAGCTGTCCTGATGTGGGTGCGACAAACTCCGAAAACATGGTTCCAGTAGGGCCTAGAGAAGTTGCCACATTGGTTAGACTGTGTACCATGAGACTTTAAAATGTCGATGATATGCACCAGACACATTTTATTTCAAATTGTTAGAAAAAGGTGTGGGTTTATCTTTATTTACAATTAAATATTTTCCACGAAAGAATGATGGAGCAAGTATGTACAGCTTAATGGAGACTATATTGAGAAAGTAGATGTATCTGCCAAGGCATAGAGGTTTTGGGTAAGTGTAAAAAATGAAATGTGATTCAATATGGAATGCCCCCTCGTACGTGATGTGACAGAATTTGGTCACACCCATGACACATAGGGAAACTAAGAGGGGAACTTAAACTGAGAGAATTCAATCTAGCATCGGAACTGGAATACGGTGTGGCTTAGTGGATAAAGCGTCAGCACATAGACACATAGAGCTGGAAACCCGGGTTCGAGTCCTGGTGTCAGAGATAATTTTCCTCCAATCCACCCATTCTTCATATGATAATGCAGGATTCCTGCACGGAAATATCATGTGTACTTCGGTACACCATAATAACACAGTTTTCAGTTAATAATAACTTATCTTTACACAGTTATTTAAAAAATATTTTGCAAGTGTGATAATACAATCAACTGCATTTAAATTGGTATAATTTGAAACAGAAATATTGAATCTGACAGTTTTATAGTTTTACATGATAAGAAAAAGTATTGGGTATATGGGGCTAATCCATCAAATGATCAATTGCTACAGGAATGTCTACCCACCACAGAGCTTCTACACATTGTACCAGGAAAGGCCCATAAAATCAATGACTTTTCTTAACCTGAATTCGCTATAAAATTGATCGTGGACATCATAAAATTTCTAAGCAGCATATTGCACCAACATGATCCTTGGCTACATTTGGCAAAACTAGAATTTGATTTTTCATTAAGCGTCACAGCATTTAAGAATTCAGTCAAAAAACATGATATTGTTAAAAAAAATAGATACATTATGGGATGCTTAATAAGCACTACATGCTTCTGAGCACAGAAAGGATTGCCAGTGACTCTAATAACAAGGGAAACTACGTGGAACTATTTCATTTGCTTGCAGAAATTGACAAAAAAATTATACAATCATCTACAAACTGCTACCATCTTTTCTGGAACATCAAATGATATTCAAAATGATTTAGTTGACTGCTTATCTCATTGTATGATAAAGGAAATAATATAAAAGAATGAGAGTTGTAGTTTTGTTGTCATTAAAATGAATGAGACAACAGGCTTTTTGAATAAATCCCAGTTGTCTATCGTTTTTCGGCAGATTAACGCAAATGGAAATGTACAGAAAGATTTGGTTAGTATCCAAGGAAGAGTCGCTGTTTTCCCGATCAAGAAGTTGATGTCATAGTCCTATATGACGTCACGTATGTCTACACATTATATTGCAAGTAAGAAAAACTGTTTTTGAAAATGTGGCAATTTAACTTACCTCAGTAAGATTAATAGAATATTAAAGGCAGTACTGTAGTGAATCGATTTAACATATGTACAGTTTCCCTGGAAAAGGATGAGACGATTGAATATTCCTAAGTTTCAGATGTAAGACACTGCGCATGATCGGAGACCAGAGCACCGATACACAAGATAACGAATATTGAGTTACTTAAATTCAGGCTATTTGGTTTGTTACTAGCATCGTTCCGAAATTCAACTAAAAAACTGCAAAAAATATGATAATATTACGTAAATAAAAGATAAATATATACATAAATCGTGTAGTTAAATCGACAATGGACCTTCATGACTAGATCGACACTCCACACAGAAAGGAAAGCTTTCATGTCGTTTCCATAGCTCAGACGGTAAGACTTCTGCGTGTTGTATAGAAGAGTGCGAGTTCGATTCTTAGTCTACAGAACAATTTTTTTTTTTTGTCTAAATAACGTTGAAATAGCTGAGTCACGTTGAAATAGAGTTTTACAAAGTCCTGAGATTAAGTGTTAATGATCGCAAACAATACAAAATTACAAGTTATAATATTATAAACCTTAATCTAATGAATGCATTTATACACACACATATATACAATGTAAATGCATATATATTAAAAACTAACAATTAAAATGAAATTTAAAAAATATATAATAATAGACAAACTTTTACAAAGGTTTAGAGTCCTTAGGCTATGTCATTTGTTGAGTAATTATTTCAATAATTTATTAATAGCTTTCCCATATGTGTAAGAAATGCACTCGCACAAAACAATTTTTGTTAAAAGTATGGCTTTGAATTATTTCATTCTCACTCCTGCAGTCAATTTTAACTATTTTATCTACGTGCTTGCATTCAATTTTATTCATGTTATGATTGAATGAAAAAGCACAGTTGCAATTATTGACTAATTACATATATTAATACTAATTATTAAATACATCTGTTAAGTAACCAATTGCAGTATCTTTTGCAAAATCTTGAATGTTTAAGTTGGCAATAATATTTCTGTACTATATACTATAATACGTTAAAAGAATTTGCAATATATTTGGGATCCTCTACTTTATAATCATTGGTTTTAATGAAAAAATATTTTCTTTCTTAGGATATCTACAAGTTTAAATTTAATAATATTCCGAATAGGTTTAATTGCATTATCTGAATTTTGCACTTTTCTACTCAAATATATTCTATTTCCCTCTTTCATAATTTTTGTTAAATTACACTGTACTTCTTGCAGTATTTAAGAACATGAGGATCATTACATTGTAACTCATTACATATAGATTCTTCTTTTTAATACATGAGATTTTGAAGTCGCTGCGTTATCTACATGTTTTAACTTTTGATTTTTTTCACAACATTGAGTGGAGAACATCCACTGAAGTGATTATGAAATTAAGTGAAAAATTCAATATATTTACTCTTAATATCAATAGTACCAGTATCATATATGTTTTTCCAAGATTCATTTTGTAGACATAAATGTAAATAATCACTAGATACAGCAATTACGATCCTTTCTTAGTTTTTAAATTAATATTTTGAAATTGTTCAGTGACATTGGAAACACATAGGATTTGTTTATCATGGTCAGACAAGCCATTGATTATAGGTTCTGTCGAATAGGAATTCAGTCTAATTCTGTGTACAAAACATTTATCAATGGCTGTGTTACTTCAGCTTGTATGCTATGGGAAAATGACCCTACGACTAAGGTTTCCAGTTTGAAGGAGTGAATTTAATTTACTTTTACGGAAAAGTTCCGAGAGATAATCTATGTTTATGTCACTACAGATCACAAATTCCATATGAGATTTCTAAAGTCTTTTCTTTACAAATTCAATGTTGGCTATAAATATTAATAAATAATGTAAGAAATATGAATGATTGTAGTTATAAGTCTGATTTACATTATAAAAAGCAAGAAGTTACATTCCTCGGCAAGATTCGAACTTTCGATGTTTGGTTTTGTCGTCCAACGCACAACCACGAACCTATTCAATGCTTATGTTAATAACATACAATTTAGCTGTAGCAATGTGGTGTCATAACTTGGGGTTTGTTTATTTAATGTAATTAGATTTAATTTGATTAGTTTCGCAACAATTGGACTTCCTGTTATATCCTGTTATTTAGATATTTAATTTAGGGTTGATTTATTAACTCTTACTATGCAAGATGCCTCTTATTTCAATAATTCTATATCATGTTAAATAGTCATTGTCTACACTAAAGTATTATCGTCATCTCTCATTTCTCATCGTAATGGCGAACCTATGTGACATGAGACAGCGAGTTACAGCTCTAGTTGAGGCTGGATATGGGGCTAGATCTGCTGGCCGTTTGGTCAGTGTTCCTGGAAGTACAGCTGCGAGGTGGGTTCATCGTTACCAAAATTTAGGGGAGGTCGAAAATCGCCCTATTCCTGGGCATCCGCGGATTTCTTCATTGGAAAAGGATGCTCTTTTATTCGAGACAGTTCGACAGGACCCCTTTCTGACTGCTAACGAAATAAGAGCAGCATCTAACTTTCCCGGCTCTTCACAGACTGTGATCAGCAGGTTGAGGAACCACGGTATTAGGAGCCGGAGGGCTGCACAAATGGAAATATTGGGGGAAGCACAAGCTCTCGACTGTCTTGCCTTCGCTACCAATCGAGTGGATTTCGATTGGAGAAATGTAATTTTCTCCGACGAAACAACCATCTCGAGTGATTACGAAGGTCCTGTCCATGTCTATCGTGAGGATGGTCTCCGACATGATCAGAGCTATGTGCACCGACGTGAAAGATTGGGGCGCTTCAGCATATCGTGTTGGGGGTGGATGTCTTACGATGGACCTGGCATTATAGAATGCATCGATGGCCGGTTTAATGCGGGAACTTACGAGCACATTCTGGAAAATATATTCCTTCCCTCTGCCTGAGAACGTTTTCCCAAAGGAACATTGCTGTTCCAGCAGGATAACCATCCCGTGCACTATGCTGCAAGCATTCAAAGATGGTTTCAAAGGAGACCCGAGATCGAAATCATTAATTGGCCTCCGAAGTCACCTGATTTGAATGTCATCGAAAATTTATGGGCGGAATTGAAAAAGAGAAGGATAGCCACCTATGCCCACCGACGCCCTCGAAATCGAGACGAATTGTGGGATCAAGTTGTTGACACCTGGGAAGATCTCGCCGGGGATCAGAACTTATTCCACAATCTCGTGACATCCATGCCGGATCGACTTAGAGCTGTAATAGAAGCTGATGGCATGTGGACAAGATTTTAAGTTAACAGGTCTCTTTTTGTTTCTTATGATTTTTGTTTGAGGAAGAATACTTTTAACTTCCAAGTAAGATTTATTTTTTTTGACGAGGTTCAGCCCACTTGTAAGACCCAGAAATTGGGCATAAATTATTCCATATTTTTCGACAAATTAGACAGTCGAGGAACTCTGAACAAATTAATTACACCTCAATAAAAAAAAGTTTTACCTGCGATCGAACACGAGACATTTCGGTTATACAGTGGAACTGGCACGCTACTATATGAGCTACCGAGACAAGACAGTGATAGCAGCAGTCCAGAATGTATATCCCTTAGCAGGCATTTGCCATTTGGTACAGTGAAGCAATGATATTTTGGGACTCGAGCTATGTTGTGAAATCCTGGCCTTAAATGGCAGTGTTATTCGTGATCCTTATTCTGGTCCTTGTCTTTGTTGTGATCCTTGTAACAATTCTTGTACTATTTGTCATGTTATGTATAGTTACGTCGATACCGAGTGAACCGCACTGTAGAACTTTAACTTCCGACGACCAAGAATCGTCTCATTCTTTTTAAGGGTAACTGTACAATAAGACAATTGGTACTGGATGTGTAGGAACGCCATCATTGAGATATAATATAAGTTAATTAATTCATGAGCTATTTGTCACATCACCTGTAATAAGATTAATAGCAAAGTAATCAATTCAGTTCTATTATATAACAAAAATAAAATCACATACGAGGGTGGATAGAAAAGTAATGCACAATAATTAAAAAAAAAAAACGTTTAATAGGTAAACAAATATTAAAACATGCACAAAAGCTACTTTTCTACATAGACGCCAAGTTTCTCAAAACATTTCTCCCATCATGGTACCAGTTTCAGTATACCCTGTTCATAGGAGTCTGTTCAGCTGGAATATAGCTATCTGTGGGCAGTTGATTGCACTTCTGCATAGGTCACAAAGCGATGGCTGGCCAGGAATTTCTTTACGGGACCAAACAGATGAAAGTCCGATGGTACAAGGTCTGGACTGTCTGGTGGATGCTAGAGCATCTCCCAACCAAATGTGTTGATTTTCTCACGAACAAGAGCCGCAACAGGGGGGCGAGCATTGTCATGAAGAAGTTTGACATCAACAGCATTAATGCTACAGTGCTTATCACAAAGGGCACGATGCAAATTTACCAATGTTTGAATGTAGGCTGCAGATTCACAGTGGTCCCGTGTTTAGCAAAGTCCACCAACAAAAACCATGCATATCCCAGAACAGTGTCACAAGCACTTTCTTAGCAGATTGCGTCACTTTGAATTTTTTCTTTACTGGAGAAGCAGCATGTTTCTACTCCATAGAGGCCTGCTTTGTTTTGGGTGTGTAGTGCTGTGCCCAGGAATCATCACCAGTGACAATTCCTTTCAAAAAGTCATGCCCTTCTGCAGTGTAACGCCTTAAGTGGTCCAAGCATGTCATCATTCGCTGGCCCTTGTGATCATCTGTCAGGTTCTTAGGCACCCAGCGGCCACTAACTTCATAAAATTTCAATGTGTCATGCACAATATCATACACTGCACTGTATGAAATGTTGAACTGCTGAGATAAGGCTCGCAATTGTATCCGCCGGTGGTTCAAAATTGTCGCCTCAATGCCTGTGACATTCCTCTGGGTTGTAGCTGTTACTGGCCACCCATGACGAATTACAGGTTCTCACGGCCTGTAAAGAATGCGCACCACCTGGAGATGTTGCCATGTCCATACAGTCTTCCCCATACATGCCACACATGTCCCTGTGAATTTCACTCGGCTTATGTCCTTTAGCCCACAAAAATCGCACAACACTTCGCTGTTCTTCACAAGTTGATAGTAACATGCGCACCACCTTTGTTGCGTAGTTCACGATTCTCTCGCTAGAGCTGCACATGCAAAACAAATTGTGTCTGTGGTGAAAACTTCAAACTATATCTCCATGAAATGTCAACATCCCAGCTGCAATATTAACCTAGAAAAAAATTATTGTGCATTACTTTCTGATCTACCCTCGTATTTAATACCTTTCGAAGTGTTTGATGTTAATTGTGCATAAGTATAATTTTTAAGGGTTTGTTAATCAACGAATTCGTAGCGTAATGGCTATGACAGTTCACTAAACAAAGGGTCCTAGGATCGAATCCTGGCATATTCAATGTTAAGTCATGTATTCCAATTTAATATAAAATAGTTAATATAATAAAGTCGATAGAGGGAGAGTAAAAAGTAACTCAAGAAAAATATGTGAGAGACTGCAGTATAGTGGAGTGGTGTAGGGCAGAGAAGAAAAGCGTGTCGGAGGGGGGGGGACTCCTGATTACCTTCGTCTTTTTTAATTATTGCCATAGTGTGTGATGTCATATGTCGCATCATCAATCTCCTATTGGTCTAAAAAAAACAGCGACTGAATCTTGCATTTTACCAAGATTTATAGGTTTCTCGGATATAAGTAGTCATTGCACTGCAGTTCTATTTGCCCCCTTTATTTCACCACGCAAAAGAATTTCATTGGAGTACAAAGTTAATCACACAACATAACAATGGGGTCCCAGTCAGGGTTGGCATGTGTTATAACAAAACATTTTAAACAAAGTTTTCAAAATTGTTTAAAACAATACCCATTGATTAAAACGTTTTAAACACAACATTTAAAACTATATGATGATATTAATTTTTAAACCAACAGAATTATCTGTTATGTTTATTATTTATTTCTCCGTTAATAATAAGCAATGTTTAAAACTATATCAACAAAACATTTCCTTTTTTTCTTTCCATACAATTATTTCTTTCGTTTCCTGATTGTTTTATTTTATCCTATTTGTTTACAATACAAAATCATGTTTGCCTTCTATTCAGGCCTTTATAAAATGTATAGTTATGAATTTCCAGTGGTGCTCCTGACTTTATGAGCCAAACTTTAACTTTTTTCCAACAAACATTTTTATTAATAAGGAATTTTTGTAGGATATACGGTGCAAACAATCAGAATCCTGATATCTGCATATAGGCCTACCATATGAAGCAGGTTTTGTTGTAGTTACAAGAAATCCACTGAAAAAGGACTTTTAATGCTTAAATTATAAAATATTCTAGTCTTTCTTCACTCTTGTACAAACTTAGTTTACAATTTCAACTGAAAAACTGAGCTAGAAAATAAAATTTTCAAAGTACACCACATGGTACCAATTTTTTCTGTTGTACCACTGAGTCATTAAACCACCAAACGCCATTTCTACTTCATGAAATGTTTTGATCGTTGAGTGCACAAAAAATACATGCAAGTTTGGCAGTCTTCACTGTGTTACAAGTTCATTAGACTGAATATTTGTGAGGTTATGTAAAATTATATTACGTAATTCTCCAAAATAACTGCATCATAGGAGACACAATTTTCTTTTGTTCCACTGACTTCTGTGAGATACTAACTTAGTGATAAACACATGGTTTTAGTTTGCAGCTATAAATACTTTCAACAGAAATGTCGTTTGATGCCTGTATAATCTAATGGATTGTTGAAGTATTTATTACAGCAAACTAATAAACCACGTGCTTATCTCTATATACACCTCTCATAAGCCAGTGAAACATGCCTTCTTTGATGTAGCTTCTCTGGAGAATACCTTGGATAAATCGCAATATAGCGAACGCCAGTAGGGAAGTTAATCCACCCACATGAAATGTGTATTCGACACAACACTCGCCTATCACGTAGTGTCTGATGAGCTAGTAGCGAAAAAGTGGAAGGGGTCGTGGGCGGAGCTTCTACGTTCGCTATATTGCAATTTGCCCAATACCTTACATTTTGACAAAAAAAAATGTGATTATTATATCATATGGCGAAACGAGCGTTGAGCGACTTCCGCCGATTTTGGAATAGACACCGACGCACTTGAACTGCCAACATAGAAAACAAAAAAATCACACTCAATCGCTTTCACCTTCATCTTGACGGCGTAATAAAAACCTAAACTAACCTAACCTAAGTGCGTCGGTATCTATTCCAAAATCGGCGGAAGTCGCTCAACGCTCGTTTAACTAATGCCCGGAATAAAACTAGTGAATTTTAAATCAAGAGGACTAATATATACTCCTCTTGTTTTAAATAAAGTTGCAGGCCCCCCTCATGATAAATACATATATTAGGCTATATATTCATCCATGCCGCCCTGATTAATAATTCCAAGTGTACCAACATAAGAACTACAAAATGACTATCATGAAGATGGCTCTGTGTTGAAGTAAAAATGTTGAAGTTGCATCTTATTGTTAGTACCGCAAGATATGCGGTTATTTAGTAAGTCTATGGTGCCGACTTATACCTATATCATACAGATCGTATTATATATGACAGGATAGAAGCCAAAGGAGGATGTGTTTCTTTCGAACCGACGAGAGATATGATGAGGAGCAGTGTATGGCTTCGCTCAATACTAGGGAACTCGAATTAACTAAGCAAAAAGTGTTTCATTTTTAACATAATATGTAATTTGTGTTGATTTTTCTTATATGTATGCTTCGTTGTAATTATTTTTGAAACGGAGGGTATTTTGGAGCAAAATCGGGTAATTTGACGATCTTGGATGGGTAATTTTATTAACAGGCATTGGCAACACTGAATTCTTTATTTCTCGATGGGTTTGAAAGTGGCGTTGTTTCAGCAGTTCGTTAAGTTAGTGTAAGATTTGTTGAAAAAATGTATGTGAAAGTGCGAACGGTTGATGGGAAAACAAATATTACCCTACCCGTATCTAAATTAACCAGCGTTGAGGAATTCAGAGGCGTAGTCGAAGAAAAATTGGGAGTGAAGAGAGATAAACAAAGATTCTTCTATCGCGGTAAGCAGTTAGAAGATGGTTATAGGATATTCGATTATGACATCAGGTTGAATGATGTTATTCAACTGATGATTAAATCTGATATAGATACAACTTCGGCGTTAGAACTCGCAGTATCTTCTTGCAGTAAAACCGTTACGCCTGGTATAAGAAATGTGACGAAACAGCAGTGTTTCAGTAAGTACTACAAAGTAGGAGATTTAGTTGATGTAAGAGATTTGTATGGTGCCTGGCTCGAGGGTAAAATCGTAGGTATTGCGTTACGTGAAGAAAGGAATAAAACATCTGATGACATTACAGAAGATATCGGTGTTAGTGGAGGACCATCGTCGAATCTCAAGGACAGCGTTCCAGTTGATGTTTTAGAATCTAGAACCGAAATTGACAAGGAACGGAATAGTAAGATAAAAACTGATGAGAACGGTGAAGAGAAGACTAAGTCAAATCATAAGAATGAAACTATAACATCACTGGAAGATGATCTTTTGTATGAAGTGTTATGTGAAGGATATGAAGAAGATCGTCCACTAGAAGTGACTTTAGAAAATGTACGTCCCAGAGCGAGATATAAATATAAGTTTGATGAGTTAAAAATTGGTGATAATGTAATGGCAAATTATAATATCGAAAGTCCAGAGTCGTGGGGACATTGGTATGATGTTCTTATCAAAGAAATACGTTCGTCAAGAAGGAAAAAAGAAATAACAGCGTGTTTATATTCAGGAAAAGTTATACTTTTAGATGAGTGTAAGATACCATTTCGTGATAATGTGTTCAAAATTGAGAAAGTAGTGCCTCTTGCATGTAGGTCTGTGGAAGATGATAAACTGATGGAAACAGAAGTGCCTAAATTGCGTCAGGGTCCTGTCAGCTGTACAGTTTGTCGTGATGATCCTAATGTGAAGTGTAAAGAATGTAACTGTAACATTTGCGGTGGCAAAAACGATCCTGCTCTTCAGATACTTTGCGATGAGTGTGATAATGCATTCCACATTAGGTGTCTGGATCCTCCATTGGAATGCATTCCAGAGGTAGACGATTGGTATTGCCCTGATTGCAAGAATGACGAAACTGAAATAGTGAAGGCAGGGGAGAAGCTGAAGGAGAGTAAGCGGAAGACAAAAAGGCCATGTACGAGTACAAAATATGCAAGAGATTGGGGGAAAGGTATGGCTTGTGTAGGGCGAACCAAGGAGTGTACTCTAGTGCCTCCCAATCATTATGGCCCTGTTCCTGGAATAGAAGTCGGGACAAATTGGTTGTATAGGGTCCAAGTTTCAGAGTCAGGAGTACATCGACCTCCTGTAGGGGGCATACATGGGCGCGAATCGGATGGGGCATACAGTGTCGTATTTAGTGGAGGATATGAAGACGATGTGGACAGTGGCGATGAATTCCTGTACACAGGTTCAGGGGGCCGTGATTTATCTGGAAACAAACGGACAGCACATCAGAGTTGCGATCAGACATTGACACGCCTCAACAAGGCCCTAGCACTAAACTGTAATGCAGAGCTTAATGTTAAAGGTGCCGAAGCGAGTGACTGGAAAGGTGGTAAGCCTGTAAGAGTTGTTAGGAATTATAAACTGTCTAAGTTCTCTAAGTATGCACCCGACATTGGAAACAGGTACGATGGAATCTATAAAGTTGTGAAATACTACCCAGAAAATGGAAAATCAGGATTTATTGTTTGGAGGTACCTTTTTCGCCGTGATGATGACAGTCCTGCCCCCTGGACACCTGAAGGGAAGAAGCTTATTAAACGTCATGGCCTGGAAAAGCCTCTGGTGCCAGAGGGCTTTCTCGAGGCTAATGAAAAAAGAAATAAATCTGACAAGCCCTTAGTAAGTAAGCAAGAGACCAAGAAACAAGGCTGTAAGCAGAGGAAGAGACCCAGGGATATACTGAAAGACTCGGAGAGCCTCGGCCCCAAGAACAAACAAGTCAAAGTCGTCGAGTTCAAGCTTGACAGTGATTTAAAAAAATTGATATCGCAGGAAGACAACACCAAGCTGTGGGAATCATGCAACCAATACTTGAAGCAGGGTAAGCAGAAGTACATGGAGAAAGTTGCAGAAGCTTTTATGTGCATCTGCTGCCAGGAGCTTGTCCACGATCCTGTTACTACCATTTGCAAACACAACTTTTGCAAAAAGTGCCTGAAACGTTCGTTTGCAGCAAAGGTTTTCACGTGTCCTTGCTGTCGACATGTACTTGGGAAAAAGTATAAGTTAACTGTGAATGATACTCTGGCTAATATTCTTTGTAAGCTTTTTCCAGGTTATGGCAGAGGGCGGTAACTTTTGTATCTCAAAC
This sequence comes from Periplaneta americana, assembly GCF_040183065.1. Taxonomy (NCBI): domain Eukaryota; kingdom Metazoa; phylum Arthropoda; class Insecta; order Blattodea; family Blattidae; genus Periplaneta; species Periplaneta americana. Next base: position 123,351,449 of record NC_091126.1, read on the forward strand.
CCAAGATTGTCTTTGTAAATGACTTCTCATAAATATCCCATTATATGTAAAGTTTTCCCTCAACTGCCTTACAATTGATAAACTTACGTATCAACTGTCAACTCATTATTTTTATGAAAAATTAATTCATGTTACAGAAAATATTTAAGTGTTAATTTCGATATTTATCACACTTTTAATACTTATAAAAATTCCCATTCAAGTACTAGCTTAGTTGAATGGCTGTTTCTCCCAATATTTTTCTCTTACTAGGTCATGACAATTTTCATTTTCGTGTCTAAAGTTTATATGATTCCAAAGTTTTGTAACAACTTGGTGAAATGTGAAAATTTATTTTAATCTATTTTGCTGTGTTGTGCAGTGGTTGCATATTCACTGCGTTAACATGTAAGCTATATATATCCAAAACGTACATAAAGAATAAGCAATTATGTAGCAAAACAGGGCGAAAATTTAGACGTAAATTTGCTGACAGCGCAATTTCGTTTACAAATACAGTATTTAATTTAGTGGATAAGTATGGCAAAACAGGTTCTGTGAATAATGAAAACTCAATGAAAGATGCGAATTATGTATAAACAAAAAATATGTGTTATGTCAAAGAAAATGCAGCAGCTACTGTACGAAGAGAGTACCGAATTCTGTTATTTAATATTTAGTATCTAAGGTGTAATCTAGTGAAGCCAGTGGTCACTGGAAAACAGACAGTAGTATGTGGAGTCTTACTGCTGCTCTACCAATGCACATTAGTCCACATTCTCTGAAACTTTCTGTCTCTAAGGACTGAATTTGTATTAATTATTTACGTAAATAAATTGAAAGATTGGAGTTTTATGTACAGAATGTACACTATCATGAATAGCAGTTTCTAGATTGGATGCAATTATTTGTGCATAGGAAATTGGTATGTCAATGTGATGTTATGTAGATATTTTCTGTTGCTTTGTGAATGATGATATGGATGAGATGAGGTGACTGTGAATAATAACTGGCAGAGAAAACGTTATTTTGATGGTTTCTTTAAATAATGATAAACAACCAGTACACTATATTGTAAAGTGTGAGGATCATTAGTCTCTTTTTTTTTTTTTTACTGTTATTTCCACTCATAATACCTCACTTCCCCACTTCATTTCATTTTTTGTGGATACTGGTGAAATAATCAGCATTTGTTTATTCTGATGTTTTGTTGATGTATGTTGTTAAAAGTTAAGCACACACTGTGACAATTCATTGTAATAACCGGTATTTTATAGTGAAAGGAAATGATTATGCCTATGAGGTGTAAGTGGTCCATTTTCTGAGACATTTAGTTGGTTATATTGAAGAGTTGAGGTGTTTTGTTTCAGTCACACATTAAATTATTGTAATGTGGAGTGAATATTGATTACTTGTATTCTGGTACTGCATTTGTGCAATCTTTGCAGCCAGTTATGTTTATTGATGTATTTGCATGTTTGGAATGCATTAAATTCAGATACGTAAGCTATACATATTTGTACCTGGTAAGCATTAACACTAGGTACTTCTGTGTAGGCCTATATGAAGCATTTACATACAAATATTTTTACAGTATTAGCTGCAAGTTATTCCAAACTTAATTAAATATAATATATAAAGGCCTACATAAAATATTGCCATTCATATATACATAATGTGATCTCTATATGATAGTATAGAAGAAGTGTTTAAAATAGTTGAACTTAAACTTTTCATTTGTGTTTTGTTTATACAAGCATGGTAAAATTAAATGTAATGGAGGGAACGAAGTTATTTCATTCTGTTGAATGAATGACTAGTTAATTACTGATTGAAACAGCTTGATATCATCATAGCTGGAATTTTTCTCATGCCATATCTTCTCTAGTGACACTTTTGACTGCGTTACTTCCTGTCAAAACAGTATAGGGGTTTCCAAGAATAAATTAGTTAGAAAATGATGTTCGCACCACCCAGCCTCTAGCCATAAAAGCATGGGAACTCTGTTTTCCTACTCTAATGTATCTTCAAGGCTCCTATGTGACACCTTTTATCTCTCTTCTTCCCATTTGCCTTTTTGGACATTAATCTGACATCGAAAGATTGTTCCTTCTACTCTCACTGGAAAATAAATGTTAATGTAATAGCCTATTAAAGCAAGATCAAGATAATAGGGTGGATGTGAAGTAACCTCCAAACTGAGCTCTTGGATAACACTTCTAATTTTGTCAATTATTTACTCGTATAATACGAAATAATATTCTAGAGTATACATTCTTTATACCCTTTTATTTTTATTTTATTTTGTATGGTGTCTGCAGGGTGACTTCTGTTTATTTGAAGAACAGTAATACGGGTGATATTTTGAGACTTATCTAGATTCAGAATGATAACTTTAAGTACAAATTTGTTAGGAAAATAGTGCCTTAGTTTATTATCTTCTGCTAATAATTCATACTGTTAGGTTCAGGTCTTTGTCTATTTAATATTTTAGTTGAATCTATTAGGTTGATGCATAAGTTCATAGTAGTTTTTACTAAATCCAGAATTATTTATGTTACATAGACTAATCAATAATATATTCTCCTGAATTATTTATCACTTAACTCCCAAGATTCTGGATATTTTTTTATTCCATGTTTGAAGAAATCTAGTGGTTTGGAATTGAAATTGTCAGATTGAGATTCCCTAGAAATTGTTCGATAGAGAGTCAAAAAGATGAAAATCTGATGAAGTAAGATCAAGATAATAAGAGTCCTGGTCGTTTTTTCTTGAATTGCGGCCTCTTGGTAACTGAGTTGTTGGTCATAAATGTCAGCAGTGCTGGGTTACATTACTCATTACTCAGTTCATAATAGATTACTCCTTTCTCCCACCAGATGCACATTAGCTTAAATTGGTAGATACTAGCATTTGCATGGAGAATTGTTTTTTTTGCTTTTTTTACTTTATGTCACCAGCAACAGTCTGGGAGAAAAATGAACGATGATGTTGACAAGCGAAATTATGACGAGCAAGCACAAAATGCACTCTGCCTATATGTTACATTTTTTCTGCTTTTCCCATGAAATACAAATATACAATAATTATTGACTGGTCATATTGGTCTAGTTCCGAGTTGGTGGATGTAGATCATCCTGAATTAATGCATTTAAACATTCTTCATCAAAGCCAGATGGTCTTTCCGAAAGTGGAGAATCATTCATGTCAAAATGGTCCTATTTGAAATAAGAACACCATTTTCGTGCCATACTTTTTTCTGATAGCATCCTCCTCGTAAATGACACAAATGGTTCTAATGGCCTCCAGTGCCTTTACTCCTGTTATATTCGAGCAAAAGGTTATGTTCTAATTTTTTTTCTACTTGAAACCCCATTTTCTTTAGCTCATAATTAAGACAATTTTTTTTAAATATTGAAAAATTCAAGAAGTATTAAGTAACACAATACTATGACATTAAAATAACAAATTTCTTACAAAGGACCTATTTCCATAAGAAAGAAAAAACATAATGTACTTATGTATTAGTCTGTTATATTGCAACGTTTAGTAAATGTTATTGTTTGTATGATTGACTAGAAGTGTACATAACAAAAGAGGAGGAAATAGTTTATAACAGACTTTATAGCATGATGTCGGGTATTATATTTATAAAAGGAAATACACATATCCTGTAGTTTATCATCATGTTTTGTGACATACATAGTCACACCAGCAGTGGATCATACATTGAAATCCCTATTTTATTGTATTTGTTTGGAAATAAATTTTAGCGTGAATTGGAAAAAAGTAATAAAACTATTGGAACATTATATTTAAATTCAGTTAAAAAAACAATACCATAACATTTAATGGGAATTTTAGTATCTACATTTTTATACTCATATTTCCTTCTAATGATAAATATATGTATTGTACATTATAAATAAGTTACATAAATGGGAGCAACTTCAGAATACAACTTCAATAAATCAACCTGCATTGGTGACTGTCATGCTGTGCCAAAGCCAAGAAGAAATAAGAACTTGAGACCATAGTGCGTTAAACAATAAGAAGGCGCAACAATTTTAACAAGAAATGAAGGAAATATTTGTGGAATATAAAGGATCGTGCAAATGATCTCACAGCAATGCCATGCTGTATTTTTGGTACTGGAAAAATGCTCTCTTACGAAAACACTCTTAAAAATACCTATAGGATTGTTTTCTTAAAATAGGCCATAGGCCTATTCCATTTTTGGTGCAAGGAAACTACCACCAGTTGCTTATTTTAGCATTATGACTGCATCAGAACAGCATGGTTACTAACAATGAGGTTATATTCTGAAATGTAGCGTATAAATATATACAGTATTACTTTGTGTACCTAGTTTAGTGCCAGTTATTGCTCATAATCTTACAGTTGTAAATTTATGGTGATACGAATTGAAGTGGTAAAAGATTGCAGTGAAATTGTTTTGATGTCACTTTGTCTTTGACATGTTCTGTAATCCCCTGTCTTTAGATCTGATGAAATCTCAGCTTCATTTTACCCTAAGCAAGTGTAAAACTAATTCTCCATAACTTATACCAAATTTATATTTGTGGAAGGAAATAACTATAGCATTTTAAAAAATTCCTTGCTGCTTACATATTCAGTTAATATTAATAGCTGAAGTGTCTTTCATGTATTAGAACGACAACCTGATCGTCTTCAGATGGACAGTGTATGTAAACAGTTAAGTCAGACTTTAGACTTACCTTGAAATAATAAGAACAAATTAACTCGTTATGTTGCCATTCTAAATATATATAGCTAAGGAGTTTGTTGGCTAAATGAGTAGGGTATTGAGTTTCTATATCACGTAACCTGGGTTCAAATCCTGGTGGTGAGTTGAGTTGAAAGTGTTTGGAGCATGTGGTAGAATACTGCCATAGCCCCTGTTGCCATTTCCCGATAGTGAAATTTTGGTATCTTCATATAGCGCACCATAAGCTATGTCTAAGATGGTAAAGTGATGCTAAGTTTTGGAATGTTACTTGTAGATGGAGACGCTTGGGTTGATGATGGCAGTATCACAAATACTTACTGTCGTGGGAGGAAAGATGTCTGTGTGGTTATTGCATTATGTGTCTGTACATCTTTCTCTGAAAAATAAATCTGTAGCGAGTTCCTCAGGAACATTGTTAGGAAATGTAACAGTTATTTCACGGCTTAACCTTCATTAAAGCTTCAAATCTCATATTGTCCTAAAATTTACTAAAGCAGAATATAGAAAATTTTACAAGCGACATCAGTGTCAAAAGTTCATACATCTTTTTCCACAACACAGTTACTGGTATTGAGTTAGGAAGTATAATGACTCAAGTTGTATTAAATATAAGTCATTCTATCAGTGTTTAACTGTGGAAGACTTCATTTGCAGTCTTTGGTGTAAGGCCTTCTGCCTCTCTGTGTAGTTAGAACGTTTTATATTCTGAAATCACGCCACTTCTAACATACCTAACATCTTATTTGTAAGTACATAACTGTTGGCATTCATTTACAATATCTGTTCACGAGTTAAGATTTTATAAAATGTTTATAGTTTTATTTGAATTACAGAGGCAATACTAGAGTTAGTGATGTAATACGGGTATATGGAAAATAATGGTAGACTGATATTTATAATGACTGGTGTTAAAAAACCAGATTTATCATTACTTCTAAATCTCTTTCCAATAATGTGATACTTTCTCAGCAAAACTAAAATAGAACTGGATAGCATTTGTCTTTTGAGAAAAGTTATTTTCAGACTTATTCCCTTTTACAGTTGTATGTACATTGCCCAAATGATTATGTTTGAGAAGTCTTAAAAAACAGGAAGCTGTTAAACTATTGTATACAAAGTATTTTTAATATTTTTTCTAAAAAATATTTAGCATTGTTAAGGTAGAGTTGATGTAATCTTTGAACTGTGCAATAAATACTTTACAATAACGTCGTGTTCTCTATGAATACCTGTATAAATATTGTATATTGTTTATAAAGTTCAGAATCTTTTGGCAAAAGAAGATATTAGATGATGACAGCATTAAGATATGTGGATCATATGCGAAGACTGAGGAAGACGGAATACAGGGTAAGTTGGAGAATGTCCGATTTGCAGTGAAGAACCTGCTCTTGGGTAGAAAACTATGAATGAATAATGAATAGTGAATTGATGTCTTCATCAGTATCGGAATACATTAGCACTAAATTCTCCTAGATCTTTTTTTTCCCATTACAATTTATCTTTCTCTTGAGCACTTCCCTTCTATCTTAGTTATCAGAATCTGAATAGTAGGAGAAATTTCCTCAAATTATAAAACGAGTGTTGAATAAACCCATATAAAGCTATAAATTTTGCTGTGATACAAAGAAGATATTAGATGATAACAGTAAGATATATGGATCATATGCGAAGACTGAGGAATGCAGAATACAGGGTAAGTTGGAGAATGTCCGATTTGCAGTGAAGAACTTGCTCTTGGGCAGAAAACTATGAATGAATAAATATATAGTGAATTGTTGTCTTCATCAGTATCGGAATACATTAGCACTAAATTCTCCTAGATCTTTTTTTTCCCCCATTACAGTTTATCTTTCTCTTGAGCACTTTCCTTCTATCTCAGTTATCAGAACCTGAATAGTAGGATAAATTTCCTCAAATTATAAAACGAGTGTTGAATAAACCCATATAAAACTATAAATTTTGCTGTGAGACTCGCTAAACTGTTCGTAGTGTACATATAGTACAACCTCGATTATCAGTTATCTGGACGAGAATAATAAACTGGGAAAAGTGGATAATCTGTATTATCAGTTTTTATGCACTTATATTTATCAGGTGCCATTAAGATAATTTAAAAAATCTGTTCATTTTTCTGCACTTCACTAAAACTAATTTTCTTCCTCATGTCCGTTCTAAGCTTAATTACTAAGAAATATTCGAACAAGGAGGTGGAAATTGTTATTTATTATTTAACCTTGATAGAGAACCAAATGGAAGTTATACCGCCATGGTTGGCACTAGAAAAGTAGGAAAGAGCAATGCTTAAAAATGTCTCTCTCTTTTTCTAACTATGGATAATTCACAGATGAGTTAATTGAGGTTCATTGTACAGTGAAACCTGCCTTTGCGGTCACTTCATTTAAATGGCCACCTGGCCAAAAGGCCAATTTTCTTTGGAACCAATTGGATTTTCCATAAGATCAATACAAATTCTCTCTTTATTAAGCGGCCACCTCATGCCCCGGCCAGCGGCCGGGGTCTATTTGGATTGGAACCTGACTATAACAGTCACTGTCCAACAAAAAATCTTTTCACGGATACTGTCTGACCTATTTTTTCGATGGTTAGAGGGCAGGAAGCAATGTCACGAGGACAATAGCTAAGTGTACAACAGTATACCCTCCATATCTTGGGGTTAGTTGGTTACTGTTTTATGACTTTTGTCATTTTCCACTCCGACCCTGCACAGCTTTAGATTCTTACTCGTTTTTAAAGGATTGAAACACGGACTTTTTCTATCGAAAATGTCACAGTATGTTTTAGGTCAGTAGTTAACCATTCGAATTGTGTAATTTATTTTTCTTCTCTTTCTATCTTTCTCTATTTGGACCCGCTTTTACGAATGTTTCTTCTTTTCATTCAGTTGATTCAGAGGAACTGTGAAGTTAGTTTGAGAGAGAAATCATGTCTAACAATAAATGTAGAGTGGTGTTAAGTTTAGAGGTGAGACGAAAGATGGTTGAAGAAAGTGATAAGGGAACATCTGCTAGAAAAATTGTAGAAATATTCTAATGTGGAAGGACACGAACGGTAAAATTAATAATAAATATGAAATATTAAAAGAGTGGGAAGAAAATAAGCGTGGTGGCCAAAAAAGTAAGAGAGAAACTGTGTTTAGTAAAGTGAATGATTTCATTTATGAAAGGTTCAAGTGTGCGAGGGCGAAGAAATAGCCAGTAAGTGGCCCTATGATTCAAGAGAAAGCTCTTGAAATTGCCAAAGAACTCAATGTAAGCAATTTTGTTGCTAATGAAGGTGGTTAGAGTGCTTTAGGAAACGGCATAACATTGGATTTCGTTCTCTGTCTGGTGAAGAGTTGACATTGCAACTAATGTTATTGAAGAATGGAAAAAATAGACTGCCTTCAATTCTTACGGAATATGAACTCAGAGACATTTACAATGTTAACGAAACAGGTTTTTTTCAGGGCCCTCCCTAACAAAACTTTTTAAGTTTTAAGAAAAAAGAATGTAAAGGGGGGAAGTTGGCAAAAGACAGAATAAATCTGCTGTTTCTTGTAATGCTGCAGGAGAAAAAGAACCACTCTTAATGATAGGGAAATCATTGAAACCGAGATGTTTGAAAAATGTTGACATGGACTTATTGGAAGTGAAGTGGACTGCCAACAATAAAACTTGGATGACATCATCATTGTTTGAGAATTGGCTATGCGATTTCAATTTGAAGATTAAATGACAAAATTGCAATGTGATACGTGAAATTGGTGTTTCTTCCCCCAAATACATCACACCTCCAGCCCCTTGATCAAGATATTATCCAGTCATTTAAACTGAGGTACCGCAAGCGAGTTTTGAAAAGGCTAGTTGCAAGAATGGAAGAGGCTGACATTAATATGAACGATTGTTGTACGCGCACAATACTAAAAAGTCAATGAAATTCAGTATTTTCATGCTGATTCATAAAAACCGCAACCTTAATCCAGCGGCCACCTGATAAAACGGCCATTTTACAAGGTAACTTCAGATGGCTGCTTTAGACAGGTTTCACTGTACTTGGTTCTGTGATACCATCTTATTACATATTTTGCCCTATATATCAGCTCTAAATACTCAGGTCTTCAGCATCTAATATGAGTCTCAAGATCTTGTGAAAAAGAAAAGTATATAATCCTAGACAGGAATTGATTTTTTTTTTCCCCCTTTTGTACGGAGGAGGGACCCGAAAGCTTGCACTGCAGCCGGAGGCTTATTGTGCTTACCCCTCCTGTTTTGTGAATGATTGGGTGCTGAACGGCCACACTCTTGTACAAGTACAGCACGCTGCACTGTTAACTTAACCCGGGCTATGGTATGGATGATGGTGATATATGAATTGATGATGGTGAGATAAGTCTAGGTCCAACGCCAAAAGTTACCCCAGCAATTGAAGACACTGGTGGAAAAAGGGAGTAGCTCTATTTTTTTTTTTTTGGTCAGATTGCAGGTTAAGGTCAGTATATATAAAGCGAATGAGCCTGCTTCAGCTGGTGCGAAAATGAGGCAGCTCCATGCTTTTGTAATGAAGAGAATGAGGGAAAACTTCTGCCTCCAACTTTCATTCAGCAAGAAAGAGGTAGCCCCAGAGCTACTTCCTTTTTGTGCAGAATGGTTTCACATGAAGCAGCACTTGCCACGTCTCAAACAGCTGTCGTTTAATGTTTGTACTGAGTAGGTTATATTTGTTCAATGATCATAGCTGTGAAGTTTGTAAGTTCTGTTCTTCTATTTTTCAGATAATACTCTTAATGTATACATACAAGAACGTTTTGGCCCTACACCTGTTTTAGGCCTATGTCTACTGATTTTGTTCACATGTATTTGCCCTGCAATGAAAATATCTTGATTTTCTTTGTTGCCTTATCACAATCTGAAAATTTCTAAAAACATGTATATTTGCAGTTACAGTTGTTACTTGTTTTTCTGGCTTCTTTAACTACCGTCATTTCCCATAACTATGGTCCTGGAACACAACTATGGTTCACGATACAACCAGTCGAATTTTGTACTCTCTGACATAGTACCTCATTTATCTATATTTCGCTGTACTGTAGTTTGAAGTTAAGTCACTGCAGCTAACTACAAACGGTCTATGTTACTTCTACAATGTTTTTGAATGGTTGTATTGTGGACCATAGGTGTGTTCCAGGACTACAGAAATGACGGTACTGTTTTTTTATTATGTCAATAAATGACTTTCCTTCCGCTTTTCGTTTCTTAGCAATATTTCTCTTCCATTTATGTTCATTTCTTGCTTAACTTCTTTACTTTTGTATGATTACTACTATTAAAACCACAGACGCGGTTTTCACTTGGTTCATAATCTTCAGGAATAAAATGTCATTAGTAACAGAATCGCCAAACTCATCATTTGAACTGTTCATGTTGGTGATTAACTTAATTAATATTCAGCATCTCTACCACTCAACAGACCAAAGTACCTTCAAGTAAAAGAACTAGCAACAAAATACGATCGCCCTCGGTAGCATACTTGGTAAGGGAGCCTGGGGAGGTTTGACCCATTATTTTTATTTTATTTTTATTTCCAAAAATAAATTTCCTTAGAGGTGATGAAAACATACCATTAGATAGACTAAGATCTCAGACATATATGGTAAATTACAGAACAGCCTATTCTTAATGTATTAAATTTCATATATGTTTTTTAATTATACTACTTTCTGGGTCAAACCTCCCCGCATAAGGGAGGTTTGGCCCACATGTTGGGAGGTTTGACCCAAGCCTACAAAACAGTACAAGTCTGCAATATTTAAATAAATTAGGAACATGAATACAAAGAACACTATTTCTAACAAAAGTACCAAACACAAATATTATAAAAATATAGAAAATAGTAAAAGTTCCACTGAGAAATAGCACTGTTTTCACTTAACGCACATTTAAATTAATAAATCTCACTGAGAACCTAAGTTTTGAAGACATTCTTTCAGTTCCATCTTGAAAAACTGGTTTTGGAAGAATTTTCATATCTTCAAATGGCACATAACTAGTGTCTTCAACATCAGGATACACAAAGCAGTCTGACCCGAATCGGTAGCGCCGCATGAATTTCACTTTACACTCATATTCTCTGATCTGTATAACTTTTCCAACATAATGGCATGCTGTCGACTTGGTGCAGAACTTAACCAAGACGAAATCACCACTTTTAGCAGACATCACTCCCCAATCTTCATTATTCACCTCCTCGCAGTCGTCATCATCAGTTATATTTTCAGAAGCCTCGTCCTCATCAGCCGTAGGAGTAAAGTGAGATTGTCTTCTCTTTTTCCTCTCCTTTTCAATTGATACAGAGTCCTCACAGTCATTAGGAAATATTTTCCTAATAGTTTTGGAAGGAAGGGTAGCCTGATTTCTCTTCCTATTGACGCGTTCTTCGTACTCTTTCCCAATAGCTGCTTTGACAGGTGTGTCTGTCAACACACGACTAACAACCCTTTTGCGGCCATTTTTACTTTTCTTTGGACCAGCTTTCGGGAAAGGTCTTACTTGTTCTGGTGAAATTCCACTACAACTTGGCTGGGTAATCAGTGTTGGATGGGGTTCTTTGCTTATGGCTGCTGCATCTTCACTGGCAGGACTTGGTCGATAAGTTACATATGAGCTCATAAAATCAGTAGAATTGAAAATAGTGGAATCAAATGGCCAGATCCCAGTGCATTTAAAGCCACTGATTATATTGGCAGGAGTGAAAGAAACAGGAAATGCATTTCCAACAAATTTTGGGATCTGGTAGATAGTTGCAGTCTCTCCTGGATGAGTGGTCATGAAGTCATCAATAGCTTGATTGTAAACAGTTTTGAAGGGCCCAAATACAGTTCTATCAAGTGGTTGAGTTTTATGGCTTGTGTGGGGTGGCAATGTTATTAGTGTGATACCATTGTCCTTAGCGATCTGAAGTGTCTGTGGTGTTACGTGAGATTCATGGTTGTCTAAGATGACAAGCACAGGACGTTCTTTAGAGCACTTTGTGTGTTTGATAAAGTGTTCCCAGTAATGAACAAAGGTCTCTCCAGCCATCCACCCACTTGGACTAACACCAGCACAAGAACCCACAGGAGCACCATCAATCATTTTATCATTTAATCTCTGTCTTGGATAGACAAAGAATGGTGGAACAGCATTTCCTGTTGCACTTACTGCACAGCAAAGTGTAACAAGTTTCCCCCTCTCAGCGGATGTCATTTTTGAGACCTGTTTTTCCCCTTTTGGTGCAATTACCTTGCCAGGTTTCTGTACATTTGTTACCCCAGTTTCATCCAGATTGTAAATTGATTCTGGGCCAAATTTATTGGTGTGATACACAGAACGAAGATTCTGGAAGAACTCGCCTACACTTGTTGGGTTAAAGGCTGTCCCTCTCCCTAGACTTTTTCCCTGGGGATTCCGCAGTGACAGTCTTGGGTGACGATGCATGAATCCTCTCTCCCAATCATAACTGGCTTGATTGTTTTTCTTCCAATTATCACCGATTGGTTTACCTCTAGCGACTGCATATTCATAAGCAAATCTTCGCAACTCTTTAGGAGTAAGACCATAATTCAACCTAGCTGCTGTTAGAAGGTACTTTTCTAAATCATTTTCCTCTTCTGAACTAAAAATCTGAGAGCTGTTGTGGTCTGCCTTGAAAGCTGTTTCATTTCCTTCCTTTACTTTAGTAACATACCTCCCTAAAGTCTTCCTATCAACTTCATATTCAACTGCAGCTGCTCGAATGCTCACATTATCATCGAGGACACACTTTACAGCAGCTTTCATTACTCCTGGATCTACTTTCTTCCTTGGATTTTCAGTAGGTTTCCACTTGAAAGGCATCCTATTAAGAAATAAAAAAAAATGTTATGAAATCACACACCATAACATGGGTCACACCTCCCTGCAATTTTGGGTCAAACCTCCCTCATGGGACTTTTTGTATATACTAAAATATTTATATACTTAATAATAAAGAAAACTACACAATAAATATATGAAATTGAACCTAAAAGGATGTAGAATCAAATGTAACTATCACTATTACCATTAAGATTGCAATTACTTACTTGGATTCTTATAAACAAGAGCATCAAACCAACATCAGCAAGCAACAAATCAAACAGGAAGTAGAATCTCAGCTGTTCTTGGTTTCACTGCCTTGATGAGCATAAATATTACCTCTGACATTAAAAGCAAAGAGAACCATGACAAATAGCAGAGATAAAAATGGCGGGATTTCAAATTATAGAGATGGGTCAAACCTCCCCTATGGTCAAACCTCCCCAGTCTCCCTTATAGCACTGGTCTATGCTCGAGGTTGCGGGTTCGATCCTGGCCGAGGTCGATGGCATTTAAGTGTGTTTAAATGCGGCATGCTCATGTCAGTAGATTTACTGGGATGTAAAAGAACTCCTGCAGGGCAGAATTCCGGCACACTGGCGATGGTAATATAATCTCTGCAGTTGCGAGCATCGTTAAATAAACCATAATTTTCAACAAAATATGTACCATCCAATTGTATGTGGTTCTATGACAACCTGAAGTGTCAGGGAGCAGATTCTCATCATTATTGCGATGACAGCATTACAGACAACACCTGATGATATTGGTAAACAGTTGGAATAAAAAGATGATAATAATAAATACCTACTTGTGAAACTGTATATCTTATTATTTCATCATATTTTCTTTATTAGGAAGTTTTTAGACATGAAATCTTGAAATAACTACTCTCCGGTGCAAAAAAGAGGCAGCTCTAACAGTTTTATTGTGATTGTGATACAATTGTGTAAATTAAAACATATTGTAAGAAAGTTGTGTTTCTTGCTGAACTACCTCAAATCACTGCAAAATTTTTGGTTAAAATATTACATCCTTTCACATTCAGTTTTTTTGTTTCTCATGAAAAGTTTATAAAAATGGAGCTACCTCCTTTTTGCACTGGTGTCTTCAATTCTGATTCAATTGGTTGAGGAAAAATCCCCATCCAAGTTACTTGTCCCAACCAGGATTTGAACCCGGGCCTGCTCGCTTCATGGTCAGATGCGCTGCTACTCCACAGTAGTAGAAGACAATTTTTTATTTCATTATTTTCTTTTTATTATTATTTTGGGAGGTAGGCCTAGATCCACAACCAAAATAATGTCTTTCGAAATTCGTGGTGTTACTATTTTACTGCTTACAGATATTAGGATATGTGTTTGGCTCTGGATTGGCTAGGGAGTGTCATCAGGTTCATAATTCCCTGCTTTTTTAATGACCGAGGATCTGTTTAAAGATTTTAGAGACAGTATATCTAGGTGGTCGCAAGGAATGAAGCAACTTTTGATAGCTCCATAATGTATATTTTTTTATTTTCATCCCCTTCTTGAATCCTTCAGTCAGTGGGAATTCAGTACATTACTCTTGTTTTTGGTGCCACACAAAATGTGTACATGGCATTGCCACATTGATCATATTTTCTGAGTGTCAAATGTAGCCCATAATTTGTGTTAATTTTTGGTAGTTTCAGTTTAGTTTAACAAATTAATATAGTTTCATTCTAGTTACTTTTAATTGATAAGCCTACATTTTCTTACCGTACCAATGTCGCAATCTGGACAAAATTGTAGGAGAAGTGAAGTGAGTACCAAAGAAAAGCACACAAAAGTAACAAAAAAAAATGGGAAAGGGTGTCCCTTTTCCAGGACAAGTGCATGTAATTATGTGTTTGGTACAAGAATATTTCGAGCGGGAAAGACAAATAAGGATCCTTTTGAAGATCTGAACAAGGATGTGGATAGAACAGTAGCATCCTTAAAAAGAAGTACCGGTAGTCTACTGTTATCAAACCCGAAAAAGAGCTGAGGAAGAAGGAAGAGAAACATGAATCTCAGCCTGGTTTTCTATTTCATTGTGTATCCAAAGATGTCATTTAGGGCCAGAGAGGGTAGGGCAATTGCCCTCCCCCCTGACTTTGTTTAAAAAAAATTAACATTTGAGTAATACCAGTCTAGTATATACAGTCACGAAGCTTGAGTTTATGAGGGTACTAGGAACAATAGACTGTGGAGGTACTATTTCGCATTGTCTGTAACGAGGCGATAGTAGCGATCCTAGTGGTTAGCAACTATCTATGGATGCATATTTACTATGTATTGAGCTTCGTGACTATATATAGTAGACTGTAATAATACTATAGTGAGGATCACGTAAGAGCAGTTCCTAAACAGCAAATATTGCTGTCTTTTCAGTGTTGCCAACTGTTAATTAGATATCACCAAATGAAGTAAAATCACGAATGTGTGTACTGAATGACTTATTTATTAAGTACTTAGTGTACTTTACCTCTATGTCAGAAGGTTATTCTAAATAGTTCAATAATTTGTAATATATTTTCTTAGGCAAACTATAATATATGAGAAAGGGAGCAAATTAATCACATGAAAAGCAGATTTCTATGTTATGTTCTTTTATTCCTTTACATTATGCTAACATTAATAGGTTGTCATTTTACTAGTTGTAGGATATATATATATATATATATATATATATATATATATATATATATATATATATATATATATACATAATTTCAAGAACCAAATCTATTCCAAAACCAATAATTATATTATTGCAACGGCAGATTTCCAGGGAGGCAAGGGAGACCATACCTCCCCTAATATTTTGCCACAACACAGTATGACATTGTTAATTCCACCTGAAGTAAGATCATAAACAAGTTATAGAAAAAGACGAACATTTTTCTTTTCATATTAATTTTATTATTCAATATGACTAAAATGTAAATTACGTCAAGCTGACCACATCCAGTTATTGATGCCCACTCACTATAGATACAAATGATCATACCAAAAGAAAATGGATAGTGCTATAACCTGTACAATTGACATTGAGCAGTCTGCAGTGTCTATACAAGAGCAGGACAGCTATAATTATGACTCTCCTCCCCAGTAACAATAACAGCAGTTCAATAAGATAGCTGATTAGTGGAGTGTTTAAACCTGACTAAAACCCACGAGAGGAGGCGATTTAGAGAAACCCTACTCACTGCTGACAAGTGTACCACTAGTCTCGGTTGCTTTTGGCTGTGTTTGGTTGTAATGGCAAGTGCTCTTTCTTTCTCTCTCTCTCTGTCTCTTTCTTTCTTCTTGGCTTTAGAAAATCGCGTCATGTATTGTTAATTTTCTCACCCTGCATAAAAATTTTGTTTCATGTTGCAAATCAAGCTTTCAAGTATAACTCCCTGTAAAGTTGATTTGAATATTTTCGAAGGAAAAATTGTTCCGGGGCAGGGTATCGAACCCAGAACCTTTGGTTAAATGTACCAATGCTCTACCAACTGAGCTACCTGGGAACTCTACCCGACACCGATCCAATTTTTCATGTTTCATGTTGGCAGATTTTTTTCTTGTTTGTGGATATTCCTATTATTTTTTCTTTTGTGTTACGAGATATACTTATTGATACAGTATATTAAATGTTGGTAGAAAGAATAGTTTCTTCTAGTACTAGATGTTCAGTATGTTGTGACCTAATTGACTGGTTTGCAAAGGAATAGTATCATCGAGTGAATTTGCTGTACATATATGTAATAGTAATGAGGTACATGACAGACTCTAAATTTGTAATACATAAAATACAACCCCTCATCAGTCTCCTCTTGGCCTCCTCAACTTTCAAACCCATTGTTCACTACTGTATTATTGTCACTTCACTTCAAAGATTCCAGAAGGTCGAAAAAAATAATAAGTAATTGACTTCTGGTTGGAGTTCCAATGAATCTTTTGAAATCAGTAAGGAAATAGATAATACAGATAGGCTAAAACTGAAATAATAAATCGACTTACAAAAATAATTTTGTTCCAATTTATTTCATACCCAAATTGAATTGGAAGGAACATACAGTGAAACTGGAAGTCAAATTTAAAGAACCTCTGAATACACTGATGCAGTCAGATCAAGTGAATAAAGAATTTTTTTTTCTATGACAGTTCATAAAGTTGTATTTCATTGACAGTTATCAGCACTTGAAGTGAGCGATACCAGGCACCACAGTGTAAAAAGAACAACTGTGAGTGAAGTAAATCACTTCAAGCAACTAGAAACAGCAAATACGATTAAAATTTATCTTCACATGCAAAATATTAATCAAATGAATTATAAACAATTCAGGATTAGCAAGAGGAGAACAAATAAGAAATAAATTTAGCAAACTTCGACTTGCCATACCGCTAAAGTAGATTTTAACAGTTAAGTGACCAAAGAGTTGTGGGATACAATAGGATTGATGCAACCAGCAAACCAGTTTCGTCATAGTTTACATTTTTCTTTGAACACCACTTCATAAATTTCTCATATTGTTATTCATATAATTTTATGCATTTCTTGGATAACAAATCAGAAACTGCTTCTTCTGCAGCATTGTATATATAATCAGAAGTACAACTTTTGTTATCCATAAACTTAATAACTAACACAGATTCCACGTCTATGAGTATGTTTATTTTCGTAACCATTGTTTTTGCTGTAATTTTTTCTTCTTTCAAAATTTCATTTCTATTCAAATTACCTAGTAATGTTCATTTATTTTTTTTTATTTTATTAGATTATTTTACGACGCTGTATCAACATCTCAGGTTATTTAGCATCTGAATGAGATGAAGGTGATAATGACAGTGAAATGAGTCCTGGGTCCAGCACCGAAAGTTACCCAGCATTTGCTCGTATTGGGTTGAGGGAAAACTCCGGAAAAAACCTCAACCAGGTAACTCGCCCCGACCAGGAATCGAACCCGAGCCACCTGGTTTCGCGGCCAGACGTGCTGAGCATTACTCCACAGGTGTAGACCCTAGTAATGTTACTCTTACACAGGGTATTAGGTATTATGGTAACAAAATCCATTTGTATTATTATTATTATTATTATTATTATTATTATTATTATTATTATTTCTGCAACTCCACGTCTGTCATTGAAAAAATGTATGATACACAACTTTGAAGTTTCCTTTTGGCTCTTGTGTGCCTAAATTTAAAGAAGAAAAAACAAATAATTCAACAAATGTGAGCTGGAGAAAATTAAGTATTCAAATGAAAAAAATAAATAAGTAATATCAAAAGAGTATTTTATTAATTCTATACAAAAAATGGATTACACAGAACAGATGGCCAGAAATCATAGATTTATACACAATATACAACATAAAATGATCATCGAAAAGTGCTTTTTGTACACAGTAATATCTTTCAAACGAAGTAAAATAGCCAATAAGTTCAATTAATACTATGCTAATAAGTAATAACTATAATCGGTATCTATAAGCTCTAAAAGAGAACAAAATTCTATTAAGAAAAAATTGAAGGAAATATTAAATCTACAATCTACTTTATATGACAACATTTAATCAAGAAGTGAATATCAAAGAATTGAACATTGCTATTAATAACATTACTTACAGACAAATTCCAGAAGCTAAGCTTAAAGGTTGAGACCCTGGAAAAATGTATATTACCAGTCCTACTGTATGGATACCAAACCTGGTCCCTAAAATCAAAACAGAGGCATATGCTTCAAACCTGCCAATGCAGTATGGAAAGAAAAATCCTGCAACTATCTCTGAGGATCAAAGTAAGGAACGAGGAGCTACGCAACCATACCGGCATGAAAGACGTCCTAAACACCACCGAAAGCCTAAAGTGGAAATGGGGAGGGCACGTGGTAAGGATGGACCACAGACAATGGATGCACAGACTGACATTGTGGGCTCCCAGGATCGGCAGAAGAAGAGTGGGATGCCAGATGACTAGATGGGCCAATTTCTTCAAGAAGAAGGCAGGAGCACATTGGACGAGCAGTACAAGAGACAGACAGCTATGGAGAAATCTAGAAGCCACCGTCCTCAGTGTGTAGTGTGGTGCGAATCTTACAAGTGCATATAGTGTTTGTGTACATAGAAACGAAGTAGTGCAGCCAAGTTTGCTGATATTACTCCTTAGGACCAGGTCACCTAACGAGTGAAGTCTACTGAGCCAAGCCCTGTCAATCAGGAGGCCCTTGCCCTTACGGGATCTAGTAGGCTAAATTTATTTATTTATTTATTAATAACATAAGACCTAAAACATCTCCAAGTCCAGACAATACACATGCTGATTTTCTTAAACATGTTGGCAAACAAGCAAACTCAAACTACCTACTTTCCTTTTGTAATCTCATCTAAAATATAACAATACCTGTTTTTTAACACTAGTCCTTTTTATTCAGTATGCTCCATTGCAGTAATGCAATACTACACACATTTGTTGCTACACTATTTTTACATTCTGTCTGAACTTAAAAAATAAACTAATAGTAAACTATTAAATTTGTAACAATAGTAGTGCTTTGACTATTTACAATATTTACAAGGATGTAAAGTCAGCTGACGAATAGAGTTTATGAATTACTTATAATTATTTTAACATATATGACTTGAATACTAGTACTAGTAGTAATACGTCCACACCTGTGGAGTAACGGTCAGCGCATCTGGCTGCGAAACCAGGTGGCCCGGGTTCGAATCCCGGTTGGGGCAAGTTACTTGATTGAGGTTTTTTCCGGGGTTTTCCCTCAACCCAATACGAGCAAATGCTGGGTAACTTTCGGTGCTGGACCCTGGACTCATTTCACCGGCATTATCACCTTCATATCATTCAGATGCTAAATAACCTAGATGTTGATACAGCGTCGTAAAATAACCCAATAAAATAAAAATAAATAGTAATAATACTAATTTTAACTGGAGTAGTATTTTCAGTATTTACAATAATTACACTACTGTGAAGTCTATTGACTTAATAAAGTTCATGAATTGCTTATAATTATTTTAACATATCTAACTTGAATACTAATATTAATACTAATTTTAACTAGAGTAGTATTTTCACTATTACAATAATTACAGTGCTATGAAGTCTGTTGACGTAATAACGTTCATGAACTGCTTATAATTATTTTAACATATCTAACTTGAATACTAATACTAATTTTAAGTAGAGTAGTATTTTCACTATTTACAATATTTACAGTGCTGTGAAATCTATTGACTGAACAAAGTTTCTGAATTCCTTATAGTGTTTTAACAATAGTTTCTCATGTGAAACTGGCCATCTATCTTGATTTCTATATATTTCCTTCTTCAGTACATCTCTTTGTTTATTCAATTTGACACAAGAGTATCTTAGGTGGTCTACTGTTTGTGCATCTTGAAGGCAAGAACACGTTGAGTCATCTTTGATCCCGAAGCAGTGTAGGTATGCCTTGGTTTTTCCATGGCCTGAGATCATGGTGGTTACTTCTGCTGTCAGCGTGATATTTTGTTTCATCCTCTGATGTACAGATGGGAAGAACGTCTTACATATACCTCCTTTAAGAGTGTTTTTCCAATTGTTCTTCCAATCCTGTTGTCTGGAAAAAAGCTATCATAATATAAATTTTGAAAGTAATAATCTGGCTAATTTTTTTTTTTCGAGCTATTGACTGATACCACTTTCTACCTAGTGTGATAGCCGAAATTATGGGAAAGATGATTTCATATAGATTAAATTGGTTCCTGGAATCTAATAACTTACTTTCATCTAATCAAGCTGACTTTAGAGAATTAATTACATTCAACAAATGGACAGGTTTTAAATTTTAGTCAAGATATTAAAGATAGTTTAAACAGAAAAGAAGACATCTTAGCAATCTTAATTTATTTTCAAGGAGTATATGGCTCTGTAGATATAAATCAATTGAGAAACTGCAAACATTGGGTGTCCAAGATAAAATGTTATGCTGAATCAATAACTTGATTATTCAACGATTTGTTGCCACAAATATGACAAACATTTATCTAAATAGAGACACACTCATCTGGGGTTCCCACAAGATTCAGTTTTCAGGAATACAGATTTAAGTGGATCTAACTAAAACAGATGTTATGACAATCTCATCATTTGCAGATGATATGGTTATCTAGACCGAAAGATCACAGTCCACAATTGAAGACCTCCCTCAAAGAAGATTGTATATCATATGAAAAAGTATATGATATACAACCTTCTTTGAGAGAGGTCTTCACTTCAATTATTAATAAACACAGCCACAATCCCAACAGGCTTTTAACTCTACTTGGAGACATCAAACAGAAATTCCAACTTGCTCAATTAAAGAAAA
This sequence comes from Periplaneta americana, assembly GCF_040183065.1. NCBI lineage: Eukaryota > Metazoa > Arthropoda > Insecta > Blattodea > Blattidae > Periplaneta > Periplaneta americana. The sequence continues at coordinate 123,372,407 of NC_091126.1, forward strand.
CTTACTAATAAAACACAATTCCTTAAAGTTATTTCAAACTGAATATTATATAAGTTAACTTTAACAGATGTCGTTAAGAAATCTGATACTCCACCTGATAATTTAAAATTGTTATCATTAGAAATGATAAATGATCTGGTCAGTGAGTGGTTACATATTTTTACAGATGGATCCTGTTTACCAAACCATGGAGGTACTGGTGATATAGTGCAATATCAGTATATTCCCTTTATCTCTTTTACAGGGAATTATATTCAAACACTGACTAATTTTGACAGTGAAAATATAGATACACTTTCAAGCTTATAAAATCTCCAGTATCGACTTCATAAATTTGAGAAAGCTGTCATACTATCAGATTCAAAAGCAGATATTCTTGCTATAGTATTGGGTGTAACAGCTAGAAATTTCAGTATTTTACAGTGTTTTAAAATTTTAAGACACCTGATCGAACTAAATAAATGATTGGTACTTCATTGGATCCCTGAACTTTATGGAGTGGAAGGTAATGAGGCAGCTGAAAAGTAGAAAAATAACTGTAAAGTTTTCTATACCTATGACTTACCACTCTGTTAAAAGAATAACAAGATCAGAACATGACAATTTCATAAAATATCAGAATGCTTCTAAAGCAAATGAACAAACTGGAGATATTAAGCCATACACGGGTAATTTAATAACTGAACTTCTACGAAAATCTACAGTGGCAGTACTCATATTACTCACAGGCCATGATTGCTTCAAACATTTACAAACAATTGATATTGCAGAATCTCCCATGTTTCGTTTCTGTAATCTCTATGAAGGCATGGAGAAAGATCATTGTCTTCACTGTCCAATTTTACTCAATTTTCAGTCATCCTGCTAAATATTGGAGAGAAAGATAACGAATGACACCACCAACTGCTGAACATTAGATATCAACCAACAAACAATTTCATTACATTAAGAAAGAAAAAAACAACTAAAATAATCAATTGAATTTAGACACACCACATAAAATAAAACTGCTTCAGGACAGTAATTGGCACGTCTATGTTGTCATCTTAGGACTCTCATGTAGATTCAATTTCATCTGAAAAAAGAAGCAAATTACGAGTAAATATAGGTCTATGCTTAACCTTGGGAAATAAGAGAAACAGTTGAAATAATAATAATAATAATAATAATAATAATAATAATAATAATAATAATAATAATAATAAAAGAGGTCTAATAATAATAATTATAATTTTTTAGTTGGTTATTTAACTATGATGTATCAACTACTAGGTTATTTAGCATCGATGAGATTGGTGATAGCGAGATGGTATTTGGCGAGATGAGGCCGAGGATTCGCCATAGATTACCTGGCATTCACATTACGGTTGGGGAAAACCTCGGGAAAACCCAACCAGTTAATCAGTCCAATCGGGGATCAAACTCGCACCCCAGTGCAACTTCAAACTGGTAGGTAAGTGCCTTAACCAACTGAGCTACGCCGGTGGCTAGTAATTATAATAGCAGCAGCAGCAGTAGTAGTAGTAGCAGTAGTGATGATGATGATGATGATGATGATGATGATGATGATGAAAGCCTAATTGCCTAAAGGTGTAGCAAACTCCTCCTCTTCTAATGCATCATCTTCTGAGTGCTGTCAGCATGATTAATGATGAATTATTGCATTTGAGGGACATCCTTCACTTCTTTTGAAATACTATATTATTTTCTTTTCAGTATGTTTCACTTCATTGCTCCAAATTTCTTTTGTGACCTATAACATACAAGGATTTATGTATGACAAACCGGCAAGTGTCTGAGAAAGTATGTGTGTTTGTATTCAGTAATGCTTCTCCTTGACTTACCATACTAAGAGCCTCTTTCCAAACAGATGTTGCTCTGTCTACACCATGACCCAGGCGAGATGCCACACTTTTGTTGTAATATTGCTCTGACACAGACTACACAAGTTCGATGGCATTAAAAAGGGAGGAAGTCTGACTTTCATTTTGCAGCATCTCATTGATGACAAACCTGGTAAAAAATATAACTGGAGTTACATATTTGTGAGAAAAGGTGGTGTAACCAACCAAACACTGCGACCGAGATCTATTGTGCTAATTGGAGCTAAGTAGGAACAGTGCCTGAATATGAAAAGAATGCAACTACAATAAATTTGAGTATTCAGTATTTCTTCAAACTGCTTTGATGGATAATGCATAATCTCTGAAGTTCAACACTCATTGCATTTTCTGGTAGTGATATACCATTCTGCCTCAACCATGACTATAAATTATGAAAATCAATATTACCATATAATATTAAAAGGCGATGTCACACCATCAACTCTTATCACTTAGTTAAAAAAATCTACTATATTCAATTGCAATCACCGGTAATTGCTCTTTCCTCCATTTTGTTTTGGCTGATTCTCCACAAATCTGGTATGATATGCAGAATTATTCATGACAATAATATATTGCCCTAATGTTCTGAGGCCAACAATCAACTGTGTTTGCACCCACTTTTCAAATACAAGACTACTCATTGCACTAAATCATTTGTATGCATGTGATGTCTGAGTAGTGTAATGTGTAACTAATCGGCGATGTATGCAATGGAGAGGGAAAGGAATTGGCTACCCTACCCCATTATCTATTGATCTAGTTGCCTCAAAAATGGTGCCTTGTTGTTATCACTTGTGAGCTTCAGACCTGTATTCAGACAGTTGACTAAACAACATTGCATTATGATAGTCTTGACTTTTCTTTACATTGCATGAAAAAATTGCACCTGCAATAAAAATTATACATGGTCATACAATTATGCCACATGAATTCACAGTATATAAATAAATAAAATAAAATAGAAATATTTATCTATTTGTTGCAATTGCACCTCAGCATGTTGGCAACGCATTATTTTTCGGAAGAAATGTGATTAATATTGATCAGATATCAATCCAAGCCAATACATCTATAGCTATATATATAATATTATGGTTTATTTAACGAGCTTGCAATTGCCAAGGATCAGCATCGCTGGTGTGCCAGAATTTTGTCCCGCAGGAGTTCTTTTACATGCCAATAAATCTACTAACATGAGCCTGTCGCATTTAAGCACACTTAAATGCCATCAACCTGGGCCGGGATCGAACCCGCAACCTCGAGGACAGAAGGCCAGCAGTATACAGACTACGCTACACAAGCCGAGTACATCTCTATAAGCTGTGTAAAGTGCACATAACATAATATGAAGGCTTTCCCAAGTTCTTATTTAATCACAAATTTTTATGATTTCTTTTGTGCAGGATGTCACTATCTGTTAACCTGCACAGCAGCTGTGATGCGACGCCATAGCTCGTGCAGGATGAATGTTAATTTCCTTTATATACCTCCACAGGAAAAATCATGGGGTTAAGTCCGGTAAGTGCGGAAGCCACCACATCAATTTTTTGTCTTTGGCAGTGCAATAGCCAATCCAACAAGGGAGACACTCTTGAGATACTCACGCACATGATGATGGAAGTGAGAAGGTGTACCATCTTACTGAAAAAGAACTCGTCTTCCTCTTCCAGCAGTCACAACAGAATGATGAGCTGCGATTCACGACAAAAGCTCTCTGAGTTTTCAGTAGTTCCATTTTTCAACAATACCCAATATATACGCATATGGTAGCCATTTGCTTAAGTAACTAGGAGATATTACCTGTCAATTGAGACTAAATGCACTTCTTTAATTTACATACTTTCCGAAATACACTATATTAAAGTGGAGCAATCATTTTGGGACATACAAGTTCATGCAATACAGGGTTGTTTCCAATCTCTGATAACGAATTTGAATGACATCATGTGTGTCAGGAATCACACCAACAGCTGAATTGCGGCAAGAGTTGACAGACCAGCAGTGAGTGATTTCATAATCAGAGTGCACGTTGTATCACAGTAGCAATGGCCAAGAAAATCGAGCCTTTTTGGGAAGGATACATAACAACCCTTTCCGATGCAAGTACAGTTAAATACGTGAAAATAATAGGAGCCTGCAAAAAACGTGGTTTCGTTATTTCCAAGAAAGGCATCTTGTGTGTACCTAATAAGACTGGCAAAGCTCGGATGGGATTAATTCCAGAGTGGAAAAAGCAAGCAAATCCACTCCCTGTCACAAGTTGCCGCACCCCACGAGATGATACAAATTAATTCCATTCAAGGTTTACCAATCCTATTAAGTATACAGAAGATGTCTTTCTTGGAAATAACGAAATCTCGTTTATTGCAGGCTTCTTTTATTTTCACTTAACTGTACTTGGCATCGGAAAGGGTTGTTATGTACCCCTCCTAATAAGGCTCGATTTTCTTGGGAATTTCTGCTGTGAGTCGCCATGCACTCTGACTATGAGATCACTCATTACTGGTCTGTCACCTTGTGCCACAGTTCAGCTGTCACGTGACTCCTGACGCACATGATGTCATTCAAATTCGTTATCAGGGATCGGAAACAACCCTGTAAATTAAGTGGTTTGGACAATATCGCCCAAGAAAACATTTGTTTCAGAGTAATTATTATTTATAATTACCCTCTCTCCAAAGTTATCTATATGAATGACCTTACAAAATTCATATATCATTAACTGTTACGACAATACAGCAAGAAAAGAGACTTTATTTTGTGTAGAAATTATCTACAGAATGATGTTTCCAACTGAAATTTTTTTTTAACTAATGGCAAGTACTTGACTGTTCATCATTCACCCATTTACCGACAAAGTCGTTGTCCATGGGCACGCCATAGGAAGCTGATCTATGCTACACTTGCGATGAGGTGAGATAATGGAGATTTGTCAGGATCCAAAGGGGAACTGGATCTCCCAGAGAAAACCCCTGTTACCTGGACCACAGGCTTGCTCAACACAAGTTATAAAATTGGGAGTATGCCAGGTATCGAACTCTGGTCCACAGGATTATAAGTGCAGCATTCCAACCATTAGACTACCATGGTGGCCCCAGTTGAAAACTTTCTGAAGGAAAATTTCTTGAAAAAAAAAAAGCTTCATAACTTAAATATATGTAAATTTATAGTAAATTTAGCTGTTGCAAAACAGAAAAGAAGACCTCACCATGATAACATACTACTGGATACATTTTACACTCTTTGTATATGTTCACTTTCTTTATCATGTCGTGAATGACAGTACTGTTTATAACAGTGGTCCTCAACTCAGAGCACTGTGTCGTCATCAAGCCTTGCCCGCTCGCCCGCGGAAAGTTGTAACAGGGAAGGTAAGATGTTCAGTGGCGGGACCACAATATGAATTCACTGCATAGGTTTATGATTGTTTTCTGATGATAAAATATACGGGCTAAATAGAAATAACTAAATAAACTATCTTAAGCAATTGAAAAAAAAAACATTGTAGCCTATTTTCAACAAAGTTAGAAGTTAATAAATTTATAATTACTTTCAAAGATGTAATACACATTTCATGTTAATTATTCGGGCAATGCATGACAATTACTGTAAATGTATAAACTGCTTCTGTTAAAGAAAATGTTGACCAAAACATATATAAACCCTAGGAATAGTAATGTAGAAATTAACTCCATTCAGTTCACTCAACACTGGCACTGATTTTTCAGAATTTGTTTAATTCTCTTTTCCCTCAGCAATTTCTCAACGTTTGGAACTATTGTTTGTATAGTGCATAATGTGACAGCACATTTTAAGTTGTGATCCGATACTTGGCTTCCATGACATGGCTTGTTTATCTTCATCATACGAAAAAATTACTGTTCGCACAGATATGTGAATCCAAAAATGCATGTCTGTACAATCGGGGAAATCTAACACATGGGAAGTTCATATAAAAGTCAGATAACTTCTTTTATTTTGATATTTGCCCTTCAATTCACTATCGTAAAGTAAATCAATAAGTTTCAATTACAAATACTATTCGAAAATCAAATTTAAAATATTCCTAGTCCTTAAATCTCGAATCAAATTCCTGGCACAGATCGCATGATGTGTGAATATATTCTTCGAAATCCAAAGTCTTAAGAAACTAGTATGCCTATATCGTTGTTAATTTTGAAAAATGTGCTATAACTTATCCTTTTAGTTAAGCTAACATTCCACAATTAGAGGTGGTTTCATATTAAAGGCCTTCACACTGTCATATAACTGTATAATAATCTTGTTCTTACCTTGTCGAAAACAATTTAAAGCATTCAGATAATTCCATTAAGAAGGCAAATTCACAAATCCTTTTTTTTTCATTTTTCACTTATGATACAGGCTTTTCTTTTTTCTCCGTGAACCAGGATATAAGTTTATTGCAATGAAGTCCAAAATAATTGCTGCAACCTCTACATGAAAAATTGGAACCAGTAGTAGTATCCTTTATCAGAACAATATGAAAGAGCTCTCCTTAATCTGAAGGTTTTCAATAACGCCTCTTACAAAAATCACCAGTTGGGGATTATTGCTTACGTAAGTATTTTCATCTACTGTCAAAGAGTAACAAATGAAAGACTGACAAATAATTACTAGTTGCACCTGAACATCCTCGGCTAGACCTCGGAGGGGACACATCACGGTGGAAGGAGACAAGCTGATAGATTCAAACTTCTACACTTGTTGTGAGAAGTTCTTCAGTTGTAATTAAACATTCTTAAAATTTTCAATCTTTAAAAGGTTTCTAATATCTTACTCTTACAAGTGAAATTTTATAACTGAGTCGCACAGCCCATTCACTAGTATTATTTATTATTTTAAACAACTTCTAGCTCATTTTCCTTCAATTGTTGAATTAATGCTGCATGCTCTTCACCTTCGTATCTGCCATATTCGTTACTGTGAGTTGTATAATGTATCTGTAAGTTGTAGTTCTTCAGTGTGGCCTACATTTTGAAGTGTTTTCTGCTCCCCACATCTCTTATTTGATTGGATGGCAAGAACCGCCTCTGTTCACTACAACGCAACATCACAAACCGGTCCTCTGCCCGGTACAGTAAGCACGTGTGAGCCAAGCATTGCCCACGCCCATTCATACATGAGTTGATGATCACTGGTTTATACGTACAGTACTTTATTTTCTTGAACTGTTATTCAAAAGACGCACAAAAATGAAATTATTTATTATGCATCCAAGTATGAAGGTTAACTTTTGTTTTATAGATTACACACAAAAGGCATTCTTGTATTCCGAAAGTAAGATATTTTGACTTCATTTATACATTGTACAGTTTAAGTCAGTGGTGACCAATTCAGTTGTTCTTACGAAGCATTTTGTGCACACATGACCAAAAAAGAGCAATGCTGACATTGCAAGTATTTGAATGATCTGCTTTCGTGTGCAGCAAAGAATGTTTTTGCACAAAGAGCATGAGTTGAAGTGAAGATGGACCCTCCTGTCTTTTAGCAAATTCATCGATGATGAGATTATAAAATTTGGAGTCTCCTTGCAAATGATACAGTAATCTGCTCTCTTTTGTCGTCAAGAAAAGTTCGTAAGTATCTTGTCCTAGGGAATTTCGTACATAGCTCAATTCTTTTGAGTGCTGAAAAACTGGTTCTATGGAAACACTTATAGTGGTAGTTAGTAGGAATAGATAAAAACCTGTTCACACAGTTTCCCAACTTCTCAGTATGCCTTTGGGTAGATAATTCCTTTTTATGGAAGGTAGAAGTTCGCCTATAGTACTGTGCTGCATGTCCTGTGATATGTAAGTAACAAAAAGTTTTGACCCGAGTGTGCCAAAGTCAAACAAATTGCCATAATATTCTATCAGGTTCTGGAATGAAACTATAGGTACTCGTCCACAATGCTAGTTATATAGCGCGCTATTTTTAATAGTGCAACAGAAATATCACATCACGTTTACACACATGGCCACAATAGCTATTTGCAATTTTTTGTATAGTGCTAGAAGTTGTCAGGAAGATCTTGCAGCACATGTTTACATTGCGCTATGAAATTCACGCTGGATTCTCTGGCGCAAGAGCGTTCTACTTGGCCTTGTAGCACTGACAGTCACAGTGTAGCCTTACTAGATCAAGTGTCCATTGTAATTATTTTTTCATTTTGACCTTAAACAAATAAAGTGAAAATGTAAGACAAAATTTTCAATAAAATAATATTCTTGATTATATTCTATGTCAGTTCACAATATCAGAATCATTCCTACACAATATCAACCTCATACATACATACATACATTACATACATACATACATACATACATACATACATACATACATACATACATACATACATACATACATACATACATACATAAGTGTTCTGCTCAAGGGCAGGTCTTCCACAGCAAACCCAGCTTTCTCCAATCTTTCCTATTTTCTGCCTTTCGCATAATATGATCCATATATCTTAATGTCGTCTATCATCTGATATCTTCTTCTGCCCTGAACTCTTCTCCCGTTCACCATTCCTTCCAGTGAATCCTTCAGTAGGCAGTTTCTACTCAGTCAGTGACCCAACAAATTCCTTTTCCTCTTCCTGATCAGTTGCAGCATCATTCTTTCTTCACCCATTCTCTCCAACACAGCTTCATTTCTTATTCTGTCTGTCCATTTCACAGGCTCCATTCTTCTCCATATCCACATTTCAAATGCTTCTAGTCGCTTCCCTTCACATCGTCGTAATGTCCATGTTTCTACCCCATACAATGCCACAAAAAACCTAAAGCACTTCACTAGTCTCTTCCTTAGTTCTTTTTCCAGAGGTCCACAGAAGATGTTCCTTTTTTTTATTAAAAGCTTCCTTGGCCATTGCTATCCTCTTTATGACATCCTGGCTGCAGCTCATGTTACTGCTTATAGTACACCCCAAGTATTTGAAGCTGTTCATTTGCTCTACTGCCTCATTTAGTATTTGCAAGATTATGTTCTTTATTTTTCTTCCGACAACTATGGTTTTCGTCCTGTTTACATTTATCTTCATCCCATACTGCTCACAGCTGTCATTTAGCTCCACTAGCATATCCCTTAGTATCGTTTCCTCTTCTGCTAACAACGACATATCATCAGCAAATCTTATGCACTTTATTCTTCTTCATCCTAATTTAATCCTCCCATGTTCTGAAAAGAGTTCTTCATCAAATTCTCCATGTAGATGTTGAATAGGGTAGGTGATAAAGGGCATCCTTGTCGTACTCCTCTCCCTATTTCACTTCCTTCAGACATTTCTTCTCCTGTCCTTACTTTGACTCGTTTCATAAAGGTTACTGAACAGCCTCCTGTCTTTCCAATCCACACCAATTGTAATATTTATCATTAATGGGTTAATGCATGACTGAGCGATTCGTGTTAGCTTGAGCGACATACAGATACCTGTCTTCTCCTACTCCCGTGCATCATAGAAAATATTGTCCCTTCCATTGAGGGTTAAACGCGCAGTAGCGCTCAGAGAGAGGCTAAACGTCCGAACCTGGGAATGTGTTGATGTAAATCATAAATATGATATACAGCATGGCCCAAACCTCAACAAATATTTGTTTCCAGACACATGTTTATAGGAACTTTGTTTCTAGTTTCGATCTATACTACCTCCTATAAAAATATGCGACACTTTATTAAGCACCCTGTGTGTGTGTGTATATATATATATACTATAATAAATTAAGATTTACGTCCTACATTATATAAATAATACAATATATATTATCATTTATATCAATACTTACGGTATTTTCTATTTCTTCTGCAGTTTTCCTTCAATAAACACAATGGAAAATCTAGCACCATATAGAAGATTTGCTGCGCCAGCTGCCATAATATCTAACCTGACCATGCCAGAAGGAGGTAGTGCCAGACTTACCTTATCACTGTGTACACAGCGCAAGGATCATATTGCAAGCCAGAAGTCATTTATGCACTTTTTCCTCATAGCTTCTGCAATCTAGCAGCTTGCTGTGTAGTTTACATGGTGCAATAGCGACCTTGCGCTGGAAATTCATTGCAATGGACAGAAAACTAGCTCCGTGGAGGAGTACTTTTATGGAAATCCTACTTGGTATGTCTGAAAATTCTTAGAGTTCAGAAGTTTCGGGAAATGTAATGAATCTAAGTTGCTGACTCTGTCAATCAGATGCTTCAGAGTTCATCTATAATCTCGTAGTACAACTGCCTTTAACGAGTTTTTATATCCAAATTGTCAGTTAGTTTTTGTTTGCACTTGCTTGCTCTACATCTTTACCTTCATTTGTACACTCGTTCGACTAGAGTTGTAGGTCATCATGTTTGTAACACACATGGCAATCTCTTCTGCACTTCTTCATCAAGTGCTTGAGTCCTCTTTATTGTTGATTTTGAGACGGCAGGCTACCAATCCATTTAATTTTAGGAAAAATATTCTACATTCCTGATGCAAGAAGTAGTTGATGAAAACAGTACCGGTAAATTAAGAACCAATTCCTTAAAAATCTAAATATCACAATAACATCCAACCAAGAACATAAATGTTTCGCACCATTACAGGGATTTTATGAATCTTCTGTCACTTATTGAAGGAGACTTGTATGTCTATCATACTTGATATCTGAGTCGACACTTACATATGTACAGTACTAACCATTCTGACAACCATGAAACTTGCAGGAGTATCTCAGCCTAAAGCTCTGAAAAACATGAGAAACAAACACAATTAGTAGGTCCATATGAATTTCATTAAGATTTCTGGCCATTTTTAATTGAAAATCATTTTATCATACATAATCTGATCAATCATTAATGGTGCAATTATATTCACGTAACCCTCTGATTTCAGGAGTGGAGGTAAGTACAGTATTACATTAAATAACAATTGAATAAAATATTGGACAAGGTACTATTACTGGTGTGTTTCAAAACTTATTTTCAGAGTAACAATTTTAACTTATTGTAGCTTAGTGCAAAAAAAAAATAATCGATAGTTGCATAGTTTTATTATGCTACACATATTCATGTAGAATTACATGTAGGTGTCATCACCCGTCGACAACTTTACTATGCTGCATATATTTACATAGAACTATGTGTGAGTGGTGTGAGAAATGAAACTAGGTTGTGTATGCAATCACCATTTGAGTAGCCTAGTTACAAAGATGGCCATGTCCATTTGTCAAAAATTTTCAGTAGCGGCCAAAAACTGTTTTAGTTTGTTTAAGCCAACACAGGAAGTGAATTTTTTCTACAGTATGTAAACAGCTTAGAATAAATAATTTGCTTAATTTAAATATTTCATCTTCTATATATAATGAGATAACTGAAAAATAAAATTGGACTTGGCCAGCTTTGTAATGAAGGATGGGAGGTGGCTGTTTTTGTAACATAAATGTCAGCACACCCTATGTGATTGAATAGGGAAACAGAGTGATTTAAAAATTTCAGTATCTTTTATCTGTTTAAGAATTAACTGAAACACATTTATTTTAAGAAAAGTACATTATATTAGTTCAACCACATGAAATTGATTTGAAAAAATTCCAACATAATAAATAGAAAACACTGCAGAAATTCAATGACTCTTTGGAAGAAAAGTTTTTGCTTTATAACATTGTTACACAGAATAAAAAGAAATCAGTATTATAAACATAGTTTTAATAGAAAGTAATTTCACATTACAATTTACAGAAAACACTGCAGAAATTCACTGACTCTTTGAAAGTAAAGTTATTGCTTTTCAACACTGTTCCACAGAACAAAAGAGAATCAATGTTATTAACATACCGTACCATTGGTCGGCGATCAAAACCTCGTAACTCCAGTTACATGTAAAATCGGTTTTCTTCCATTACCTGGCAACAAATAACATTGCCCATAATCTATTAAAGCCTTGTAACTCCAAGTCTTATAGAAGCCACATATTAACCTTTTACAAAAACCTCGTATCTCCTTAGGCTTTAATCTCAGACTCAAAACCTCAGATCTGCAGCAGACTGGAATCACGAGGTTTTCATTGCTCTTAATCTGAGTTTCAAAACCTCGGATCTCCAACAGACTGGAATCACGAGATTTCCACTGCTCTTAATGTCGACTCAAAAAAGCTCGGAACTCTATTAGGTGGGAAATTACGAGGTTTTAATTACCATGCTGATTGATCATTAGCAGACTGAACCTGGCATACACGGCATTGTGACTGATGTTACGTTAAAAATATTATACACTCTCTAGTGATCAGTATGAGAATTATGGTTCTGCTGCAAACTTCGGGGTTACAGAACACAATAGTTCAGAAATTGTGCCTGCACTGTATGGAAATAATACGCAGGATTTCGAAGTCATTTCAGGTTGGTATGGTGGTGTAATGAAGGAAACTGAAATTAAATTTTCAGACAGACACAGACAGACAGACAGACGGACAGATAGACAGACAGACACAGACGGACGGACAGACAGACAGATAGATATAGACAGACAGACACAGACAGACAGAGACAGACACAGACAGACAGATGGATAGATGGATGGATGGACGGACGGACAGACAGATAGATGGATGAATAAATAAATAAATAAATAATTTCTTTAATTACCGATAATTGCTTTCTTTTTATTTACAACAAGATTAATATAAAACACCATTATTATGGTTCCAATGCAAACTTTGGTGTTACAGAACACAATACTTCAGAAAGTGTATCTGCATTCAATGGAGATATTGCAAAAAATCCTGTTACAGGCACCATAATATCTAATACCTGATTTACAGAAGTGAAGAGGAATCCACTGATAGGAGTTGTGATGAAAATAATAGCATTTCGAGCGAAGGTGAATCAGAAAATGCAAATGAAGAGAAGATAAACTTGGACGACGTGTCACCTGAAATAAATTCTTGCTGCATTAGTATAGGCCTACATTATTTGCTATGATTTGTTGAAATGGTATGGAAACGATTTTTTTTTCATTTACTATTAGCAATAAAGTGGCAGATTTAAATATACAAGAAATCAGGATGCAGCTAAGAAAAGTGATAAGTGGAAACTGACAGCCAACAAGAAACAACGAATGAAAGGACTAGATTACATGGAACTGACGAAAGATGAGGCAGGCAAATGGGGATATAAGGCGGAAAGAACCATTCATGTAATGCAAGTAGTAGGTTTTGTGAAATAATTTCAGAAAATCAGAAAAAAAGTTTTCGATAATTTCTGGAATAATCTGTCATGGGAGGAAAATATTTCTGTAACAGGGCTTGTAGATTTATTCCAATTCTGCATCGAAGGGGAGATTCAGAACAATCAAATCGATTTTATTCTATGCACAATTATTTTTCATTGACGGTGAAAGCAAAAATTCTGCAAGACCATGTTCTTTAACATTTTCCATAGGAGAATTGTCTGTACGAAATGGGACCTAAGATAATCTAAATCTACCCATCAAAACAAAGAAGCTGTAAATAGTCAAAAGGGTAATGACTTAATGAATACTCTTCATTTTTCTGTGTTGCCAAAATTGGAGTTCTGTTATTGCCAATCTACTTCCAATAAAATATATCTTGAACCAAATTGGTAGAGTAAAGCTGTCCTCTACAATGAACATGAGACATTCTGTACAGAAAGAAAAAAAAAGATACCTCAATTTAATATATTTTGAATGTGTTTGAGGAACAAAAGTTAAGTCTATTTTCACCTTAAAAAAAAAACAGTGTGATTTGTGCTGCTCTCAGGATGCAGGAAATGTTGATGATGAAAAATATCAGCATTATATTCTTAGGAAAGAAAGTCTAAGGAAGCAGACAAAAAATGGGACTACAAGAGTACTGATTATTGACTTGTAGGCTGTACTTCTGTGCCCTTCTCTCCATGTCTCAGCTCTGTACTATAAAGACGAAATTGAAACTGCACAACTTCACACTGTTTGATTTACAATGAAAGGACGTATTTTGTTATAGATGACATGAGGCTGAAGGTAGACTAAATTCTAATTAATTTGCCAATATAATAGTAAATTTTATTGAAACGAAAGTATCTGAAGATGAAGTAGCCTAATTTTGTTTAGTGGTGGATGCACTTGCCAAATAAAAATAGTATTTTGGCAAATGCTTAAATCGCTTTAAACATAAGAAGAAACATGGTAATTGTTCGGGAGTTTCGTGAGAAAGGTTACACTCAAATGGAGTGTGATTCTGTTCAATCTACAATATAAAGAAAATTAAGCAACTGGCAAATTTACACATCTGTAATGTACGCTCAAGCATGCATAACTGCCATATAAAAAATTAGCCATACATCATGTAATAACTTCACCATGACTCCTTCAAAGCATATAGCAAAGTTTCATGGAACTTCTCAGTTCGACTTTTTTCAACACCAGGAGACCCAACTGTCGCTGACATTCGGGAATAATTATTGAATACAAATTGAATTTTAATTATGCATGGAGCATTCTTCCTAAAAGGATGTCAAAGAACAGAGAAAATGTGTCTGTATCACAGCTTTATACAAATCCTCCCAAAATTAAAATTGAGAGTCACCTAACTTAACTTACTTGCAGCAAATAAATAAAATTATGTCCCATGATTTCCAAGTATTCTACGACTCCCTGCAAAACCCCAGGAGACACTTTCTTCCATTTTAGTAGGAAGTACAGTATATAAGTAATTTTATACAAATCTCAACACAACGAATAACAGGAATATTTATATAACTGGAAAAATGAAATTGAAAGTTGTCTTTACTTCCGTTGTGTTATTATTTTTTTTGTATATGGTTATCTCTAAAGTTTTCACAACTATTGAGTTTAATTAGAAGGACATAAAGTATACTAAAGAAGTGCATTCATTTAGTGAAAACCACGTACATCCAAAGTTCTAAACAGTAACAAAAACTCATAACTCCACCACACACAAATGTATATTATTTACAGTGTATATTACTATCGTACATTTAATGTATTACATTTCGGTTGCTAAATTTAAAACTACATCGATTTTGCATTAAAAACCTAGTCTTAGTAATATTATTTCTTTCTCCTGTAAAATTTTCAATTTTGGAGTTACGAGGTTTTGATCGCCAGCAGACGATACTCTCTCATCTCCCACAACCACCTGCTCAGTCACATGATCTAATTCAAGTCACTGATTTGTTTTGTGTGGAGTTGGCAGCTATTGTCATACATACGCTTAGGAGGTGGCCAACTTTGTAACAAAGGCTTGTTTTTAAAGCGTAATGTAACACATTTCTGAATGCTTTTGACAGAAAATAGTAGCAAATTCGGATTCCACGTATAAATTTCCATAAGAATAACTCTTAACCCCATTTTCGAAAAAAATTAACTTGGCCATCTTTGCAACTAGGCTACTCATTTATTGGGCGACAAATCACGACACTGTACAGATTCAATGGAATTAGAGGTATACTACAAAAAATGCAGATGAAATGAGAAGTACTATGATATGTAGTGGCTGCATCATAAGCCATCCAAATTTCTTACACAAAGTCCATGTTAATGCATGAGCCGTCAAGTGTGGTAGGCACTGTTTTCAAGGTGAGGGGAATACAAGGAAAACGAGAGGAACACAAAAACATGGGGGAGACGAAAACATGAGAAGTACTATGATAAGGAGAATAAGGGGTATACAAGGAGAACAGGGGGAATACAGAGAGAAAAAGAGGAATATAAGAATAATGGAGTTACTGTGGAGTAACAGCTAGTGCATCTGGCCGTGAAACCAGGTGGCCCGGGTTCGATTCCCGGTTGGGGCAAGTTACTTGGTTGAGGTTTTTTCCGGGGTTTTCCCTCAACCCAATATGAGCAAATGCTGGGTAACTATCGGTGCTGCACCCCAGACTCATTTCACCGACATTATCACCTTCATTTCATTCAGACGTTAAATAACCTGAGATGTTATTACAGCGTCGTAAAATAACCTACTAAAAAAAAAAAGGATAATGGGGAGATAAAAGGGAAGGCAAAGTGAAAAATGGGAACACAATAAGAGAAATATATACAATGAGAACAAAGGAAATGAAAGTGAAAATGGGAAAGCCAAGGAAAACAATGGGATACAAGGATAACAAAAGAAATACACGGAAAGAAAGGGAAGGCAAAGAGAAAGAAGAGAATAAAGGAGAATATAAGAACAATGAGAATACAGAGAGTGTCAGGTTAAACCTGAGAACCTGAGTCTGGTATACTGATGGTTCCAAAACCAAGTCAGGAACTGGTGCTGGATTATTTGGAAATAGCACCAAGCTTTCTTTTAGCTTGGGTCAATACACCACAGTCTTTCAGGCTGAGATTTTTGCTATCTTAGCCAGTGTCAGGGAAAGTATTAGGAAGATCTACATTCGTAGACATATACTTTCAGATAGCCAAGTGGCAAACTGGTATTGGAGTGACGTGAGTCCCTCATGATACTGGCTGAACATAACACAGTTCAACTGAAATGGGTGTCAGGAGATGCAGGGATTAGTGGTAATGAGAGAGCAGATGAGGCTGCCAAAAAGGGAACCGAGATTCCATTCATAGGACCTGACCATGTGCTGGGATTATCTCCAAGACCAGTAAAGCAGGTTATCAGGGACTGGGCTTAGAGAAACACAAAAACTACTGGTTATGTTATTGAGATAGATAATACTTTTAAAAACGACTCTAAAGTATTTTGGAACTATATAAAAAATAGGAGAACTAGCAAAAATATCACAGCAAAGTTAATGACTAAGCAAGATCACATTTTTGATAGTAATGATTCTATTTCGGAAGAGTTTGCTGATTACTTTAGTTCGGTTTACTCTGTAAACATATCACACAACCTTCAAAAAGAAAATACGGTAATACCGGATTATATTAATTATCCATTAACAACTGAGCCTATAACTAGACAAGAATATTTGACTGCTATAAAAAAAATTAAAGCCTAAAAAATCTTGTGGCCCAGATGATTTACCTCCTTATGTATTGAAAGCTTGTTTCGAAGTACTTATGTATCCTTTATTTTTGTTGTATAATTTAATTTTAAAAACAAAAACTTTTCCGAAAATGTGGAAATTAACAAAGGTTTGCCCTGTGTTTAAATCTGGTGATAATAGTAAAATTGAAAATTATAGACCCATTGCAATAGTTTGTGCCCTGTCCAAGGTATTTGAGCAGATTCTATATACACGAATTTTTCAACATGTTTATAGTGCAATTGATATAAATCAGCATGGATTTTTACACCTATAGGTCTACCACAACAAATCTAATTAATTTTACACAAAAGGCATTTAATACATTACATAATCGCAGAAATTTAGACGTGATATACCTTGATTTTTCCAAAGCGTTTGATAAAATTGACTATAAAATTTTAATTAATAAACTTTCAAGTTTTGGATTATCTTTTTCATATTTACAGTTAATAACGTCATATCTTACAAACAGGCAGCAGTATGTTTCATTCAATCAAGTAAAATCAAAACCATTCACAGTAACTTCAGGTGGTACCCAAGGATCTAATCTTGGTCCCTTGTTCTTTTTACTTTATATCAATGACTTACCTAAACAGATTTTGCACACTAAATGTTTACTATATGCTGATGATGTTAAATTGTACTGGTATAAAGTCATTGACAAACAACAAGACGTTTTCGATCTACAGCATGATTTGGACAGACTATATAGACGGAGTATCGATAATTTTTGTTCTGTTAAATCTTAATAAATGTTGCTTTATGACATATTCCAAAAATAAGACAGTTCCTCAAAATTCGTATGAAATTAATGGTGTGAAGTTACCTAGAGTAGAATCATTTAAGGATTTGGGTATTTATTTTACACACAACTTATGTTTTAAAATGCACTTAAATCACGTGGTAGGCTAATTGATGCATATAGAAAATTAGGATTTATAATCAGAAATACAAAAGAATTAAAAAATATAAATACTATTGATACTCTATATAAAACTATGGTTAGAAGTAAGCTAGAGTATGCGTCTGTAATATGGTCACCTCAGTTCCAGTCCCATCAGATGCAAATAGAAAGGATACAGAAAAGATTTTTACGTTATTTATATTTTAAAAAACATCACGTGTCGTCTTATGACAAGCAAATTTCATATAATCAGTTACTTTTTGAATGTAATTATAAAACTTTAAAATCTCGACGATTAATAAATAGCCAAATTTTACTCTATAAGACTGTTAATGGTATATTGAATAACTGTGATTTTCTTAAATTCCTTCAGTTCAATGTAAAAAGAACAGAATTACGTCATAGGCAACCTTTATTATTCCTATTCCTAGAATTGTTATTTTCAAGAACTCTCCATTGTTTGTTATGTGTAATACTTACAACTCTGTCTTTAAACTGTGATTCTCAATTGGATTTCAGTTTAACAATTGAAAAATTTCATACAATATTAAAAAGCATTGTATTTCCTTAGATATTTAAATTATGAAGAAGTGTATCATAATGTTTTTACTCTAGTTTTTAAATAATTTTGCATCATTATATTGACATTTGGCACTATATTAACTGTAATATTATATTCTAGCATCTATTACCATTATGTATTTTCTTTCTTTCGTTTGTGTTGTTTGTTTTGTTGTTTTTTTTTTCTCTTATTATGTATTTTGTGTATATATCTGTGTAAGCCACCTGTAATTTTGGAAGCCTGCTTCTGTTGGTGGTGGATTTAAAATAAAATTAAAAATAAAATAAAACTCAAGTGAGGGCTGCAGACACTCTAAGGCCCTCGTAAGAAATCAGTGAAATGTGTCGTAGTTCCAGTGCAGTGAGTTAGTTGACAGCAAAATGAATGTAGTGTTGAAAGGTACTTGTGCAGATATGAACATATCACACTCCTGGGTTTTAGTTCGAACTTAGGTTTAAGATAAAAATTAGATTTATTTTAAATGCTATTTTAAGTGATCGTGCTTCATTTAATTTAGGCTGTTCCCTGTTATTATTATTATTATTATTATTATTATTATTATTATTATTATTATTATTGTTAGTAGTATTAATTATTAGTATTATTATTAATTGCATTTTTAATTAATAAGTTTATTATTGTCATTATTGAGTGTAATTAGTTACCACTGCCACCGGGTATATACCCATTGCAGTGTGAATAAATACATACATACATAAGAGATTTTAATAAAAGCAGGTGAAGTGGTCTGTTAAAACTGAGCAAGAAACAGCTCTGCTGGGCAGTTGGATTCCTTAGAGGACACTGTGCCCTCAAGAAGAACCTGTACAGGGGAAATGGTCTGTTAAAACTGAGCAAGAAACAGCTCTGCTGGGCAGTTGGATTCCTTAGAGGACACTGTGCCCTCAAGAAGAACCTGTACAGGATGGGACATAATATCAACTCAGCCTGTACCGGTACTCATTGTTCACAGGGAGATGAGCCTGTAGCTCATCTATTGTGCGACTGCAATGCACTTGCCCATCAGAGAGCTCTCATCTTTGGAAAACATTTTCCAAAGCTTGATGAGCTATCAACTGTCCCGGTCCGTAGTTTGATTCAAATCATTAAGAACATCGATTTTCCAAAGCTTGATGAGCTATCAACTGTCCCAGTCCATAGTTTGATTCAGTTCATTAAGAACATCGAACTATTGGACTGATAGGATATTATGACCGGGATGCGCAATAGATTTTTCAGGTCACAGTGCTAGGGCTGTTATAGCCCTCCCCCTCTTAAGTTCAATCCAATTCAAATGGTAGGCTATAGTATACTATATTATCAGGATTACTGGTAATGAAATGTGATCCTCTCTTTATTCATGCCATTTCAGACTCCCTTCTTTCTTCTTTTCTCATTTTTTTAAGGTCAGTAGTAACATCTCTGCTACTACTCCAGCATTTAAATGAATAGCTCTGAAGAAAAGTACAAAAGTTGTCATGAACTACAGTATATACAAGTGTCTCCATGTAAACAACTTCCTACAGAATTACTTTAATGAAATCAGTTTCATAAAATTAGTTGCGAAACCTAGTCTCGTCGTGTAAACTAAATTCATAGGCATAATGACAGAGTTTAGAAAAAATATTCTGTGGCAGAAAATGTGTAATAAAATACAGTCAGTTGGAAAAGTTTTATAACCTCAAAATAAACATAATCTGTAGTCCCATAACCTCAAGTAAGAAATTTATAATGAAAATGATGTGCCTCCTACACCACAATGTATTTCAGAAAGTAAACTAAGTGATATTGAGGACAAATATAATCGTTTAGATAAAAGAAATGGACATGTTGAAATAATACATAATAGATGCAAATATATTGTCGGAAGAGATTATTGAAAAATACGTGAAGTAAACATTGTGTAAAAGAGGGATGTGCCTGTAGAAATTAGGACAGAAATTGACGTAACTAGTGAACTAAGATTAGTAAGTAATAATTGTAAGTATAGCAGTAGTAAGTTTTCAGTTCCACGAGTGTAAGTATTGGACGAAGTGACACGTACGGTACAGTGTAAATATTAATATGGCTTTCATGCTATAGTTAAAGGAAAGGCAGGAGGAGACGTATTATGTGCGATAATGGACCTACTCCACCTTCTAAATTCTTTTGTAAATCTAATTTCAATATTGGGTCAGCTGCAGAAAATGTGGCACGAAGAAGTATGAAACAGGATATCCTTTTGTAATCATGTATGACACACTGATCAAGCCTGCTGCTTTATTACCGGTACTTGCATTATGGATCGTGCATGGATCCTGGCTGCCATGTGTGTTACTTGCATACTATACAAGCATTTATGTGTGTATTATCAGTACTGAATATTAATGCCTTTTACGAAGGTCCGGATTATTGTTACAATCATTTCTGCTATATTAGCAATTGGTATAGCCTATTAGGTTTTATGGTATAAACACATCATATATTTACTCCTTACGTGACTCTTTTCCACAACAAAATATGTCCAGGGCACATACATTATGGATGATATTTTTCCCCATTGAGGTTAAGCAACATTCTCTCAATTATGTCGTAATGGGATCTTATGGCACAGTATTCTTTGTCGCAAAACTCAAATTTTCTTTGTAAATTATACCACAATTTATTATTTTTTTTGACAAATGTATTGTCGCACGCACTGCATAAATCACACTCTGCAGATGAACTGCACTCCTCCATGGCTCATTCAATTATGTGTGATGGAATTCTACTGTTTCATCCTTCGTTGCAAATCTGTTAATTTCATTCTACGGAAAATATGTCCCTGGACCAAGTAAATATCCCTTCAATTCCCTCTTTCGCTATATTATGAATCAGATCTGAAATAATTTCCTTCAACTAGGTCTTGTGATCTTGTGGCTAACACATTGGACTAGTAAGTAGGCCTAGATACACAAAACCTCAACTGACATGCAATGAACCCCAGCTCCAGCAAAGGTAAGTACCCGGTAAATGAAAAGTTTTTTGTAAGTGAAGGGCAAATCTGGGATATGATAATTATTAGAGAGAAAGGGGGATAAGAAGCAGAAGAGTAGGACTAGAGAAAAATAATAGGCTATAACTTTTTGCTCATGGATGTCCCTACACAAAAACCCCTAGTCCCCACATCTCTTATTAGTGTGTGTTGTACTGTTGTTTGATCAATGGGTCGTGCATAATTATCTGAAGTAGATAATAAAATATTCAGTCCAACAAAATGACAAAAAGAACCGTGATTTGACAGAAGCACTGGATGGGACATGGCATAAAATAGGTCACATATCTTACAATGGAGTTAGCACAGCCATGAATGTCTACAGAGTCAAAGTAATTAATGTGGCTAGCAGATTCATAAATATTCATGATGACATTAAAAATTGTTGTAGGTCCAGAAGGAGTTTGAAGAAATATTTCACCATTTCCTACCCTGATATAATTGAAGACCTTGCCAGAAAAAGTATGCAACATCAAATTCTTGAAATATGTAATATAGGTGGATAAAGTAATTTTAAAGCATTTATTTATAACAATAAATAATTACGTTCAGAAAAAATATATATGCCGGTGATTGGAAAACATAATTTGCATATAGAATAAACGGATAATGGGACAAGGTTCATAAACTATGCAAATGCAAGAAATATTGTGGTGGGAAGTACAATGTTCCCACACAAAGATATACAAAAAATAACACAGAGAGCACCAGATGGAAATACATTCAATCAAATTGATCACATATTAATAGATGCAAGACATTTTTCTAATCTGATAGATGCCAGGAGTTATAAAGGTGCAAATGTAGATTCGGACCATTATTATATGATATTAGCCAAAATTAGAGGCAGGATTTCCAATATAAGGAAAACTACTGGACTACAAGGGAGGAAGTTTAATTGTGAAATTCTGAATGTAGAGAAAGTTGCTACTAGGTATATTAGTATGATAAATGAAGTCATAACAGAACTAGCAGACAGTGAGAGTGTCAGTGAGGACTGGAAGGACCTTAGCAAAGTACTAATAAATGCAGCAGAGGAATCATTAGGAAGGATGGGTAACTCAAGTAATAAGAACTGTTTTGATAAGAATGTGAGCAAGTAACGGAGGCAAAGAATGAGGCCTATCATAGAATGCAGCAGAGCAGCCATACAAGAGAATCAATGGAAGCATATCAGGAGGCTAGACGAAATGAAAAAAGGATGCATAAAAAAAAGAAAAGAGTTTAGTAAGAATGAATTAATGGAGATAGAAATGACACCAGGACCTTCTATCAAAAATTGAATAAAAGCAGGAAAGACTTCCAGCCCAGGATTATATTATGTAGGAATAAGGAGGATATAATATTGATTGATAATCATGAAATACTTGAAAGATGGAGACAATATTTTAGTGAGCTTCTTAAAGCTGATGAAAGACATTTACATTAGGATGGAATAAGAACAAATAGGGAAGAAAACATAAGAAATATAGAATCAGAAATAGAAGAACTGGAACCAGATATTACTGATGTACAAATGGCAATCAATAAACTTAAAAATAATAAGGCGACTGGGGGAGACTTCATACAAGCAAAACTAATGAAACATGCAGGTAAGGTATATGTGAAACATCTATACCAGCTGATGATCAATATATGGAGGACTGAGATAATACCAGAAGAATGGGAGATGAGCATAATATGTCCAATTCATAAGAAGGGCAATGTTATAACATGAGTTAGCTTACTGCCCATTGTGTACAAGGTCTCCTCTAATATTTTATACTCTAAATTGATGCCATTTGTTGAAAAAGTTATAGAAGGCTATCAGTGTGGCTTCCGACAATGAAGATCCACGACTGATCAGATCTTTATCATGCATCAGGTGCTTGAGAAGTGTATTGAATTTGGAATCGATCTGCATTGTCTGCATGTTCATTGACTTTCGCTCAGCATATGATAGTACAAATAGAAGGAAAATTTATGGAAGAGCTACAAATTCCAAAGAAATTGATTAATCTAGTAGGAGCTACTATGGTGAAAACGCAAAGTAGAATAAAAATACAAAATATGTTGTCAGATCCAGTAACATATGATAATGGAGTGAGACAGGGAAATGTGTTGGCATGCCTATTATTTAACATTGTATTGGAGAAGGTTGTAAGAGAATCTGGAATTAATGTTAGGAGGACCATTTTCTATAAATCAACACAGATCTTGGCATATGCAACAATATTATAATAATAGGAAGAACCCAAGGACTATGAAAGAAGCCTTTATTAATCTTGAAAAGGCAGCACAAAATGTAAATCTGCAAATTAATTAAAATAAAACAAAATATATGCCTATTATAAGGAAAGAAAATACAAGACAATCTAATTATATAGAGATTGATTCATATAAATTCGAGACTGTAAGTAGCTATATTTGAGGCACTCAGAAGCAAAGTGATACAAATGACATTTTTTTTAAAAGTGAGATAAGTGTATATTCTGAATCTTTAACATCACTTCTGTTGAGAGAAAAAGTAATATAAGTGCAGTTCCAGTCAGTGCTGCTCCGTGTTGGTCTTACTCTTGTATTAAAATGCATACAGAGTTTTGACTGAGAGGCAAACTAATACAAGTGCGTTGTTTACATTCCCACCCATTTTTCCGAATCCGCATTCCCGAATGGACGTTTTGCCAACGCTACCTTTTTTCCGAATGCTACTTTCTCAAAGGCAAGTTCCCTAAGTCACGGTCCCGAATTTCATTTATGATTGAGTTTCCCGAATATATTATGCGAGAAATTCCCGAACAGTAAAAGACATGAACTGACAATCACTACATGTTGCCAGGAAAAAAATTACAAAAACTACATTTAGGCAAACAAATTTATTAAATTTGTGTTATGAGAAACATGGCAGATGAAGTTACTTATAACTTCAGCACGAGGAGGTAAAGAGCTTTTTCTGGAAGGTTACTGTAGGTGTATGCAAGAGTGCGGCTGGAGGAAAAATATAGGCTACTGGGATTGTGCAAAAGTACGTTCCAAGAATGTTCCGAGCAGGTGATTACTTCTGGACCGCCTAATAACCTGCAAGTATTGAAAGGGCCAGCTGCAGAGAGAATGGGTACAACTTAAAACATGAATACGAATTATCGTGCAGGATTATCACACCTATGTAGCCGATAGCAGATACCTCGATTACCTGAGGACACTTGGACATTATTTCAATTTGTAAAGAGAAAGTGTAATTAATTAGGTCTATACCATAATTATATTAAATACATTTGTGTGCCAATATACACTACTGTATTATCGGCAAAATGGAAATCAAAGAAATCAGGAATGTGGATTCAGGAATTTTGTATTCTGGAAAATGGAAATCAGAGAAATTGGGAAAATGTCTGTCGGGAATGTGGACTCGGGAATTTTGTATTCGGGAAAATGGATGTTCGGGAATGCGGATTCGAGAAAATGTCCAGGAATCCGTTGTTTACATAGTCTTGTTGCGTTTCTTCTGTTTATGACTAATTCATTTGCCATAATGAAGAGAGGTAATATACAGTATTACAGCGCTGACTTTTCAAAACATCTTCATGGAAGGCTTGCACCAACTATACAGTGATCCAATAAGGATAACTTTTGCTAATTGGAGCAACTTGCAATAGCTAAAGAAATTCATCCCATCCATACACCACTCTTTCTTTGATGACCTGAAGCATTAGGATGGGTCTATAATAAGGACTGCAGGATGTGGACATGGAAGAGTGCGTGGAAGAGAAAGTTCAAGGAATACTCGCGATATACAAATTCCAGGAAATCATTCCAAAAATGATCCTCCATACATTCTTAAGTTAGATGTCATGGAACTAAACTGCAGCACATATAAGGATCACCTTCAAATTTATACAGATGGAACTCTAAATCCTGATGATGGGACATCAAGTGCAGGGTATTATATTCCAAAATATCAAGAAAGTTACTTCGTATCATGTTCATCCTCCTCCAGTCTTGACACTGAATTGCTAGCTATTGATCCTGCTCTTCAGTGTGTTACTCCAATTTCTGAAAAATCTATTTGCATTCTTACTGACTTCAAGGGGGCTATATTTAATATGATCAAATATATACCAAACCTATACGTACAAAAATTATTGTAATTCAGAAACAACTAAGTAAACTAAAAGAACTCCAAAAGGAAAAGACGTTGTAGTATATATCTAGACACACAATTGGCGCTGGTGTCGTGTACAAATTTGAAACCTCTTGCGCAAGTTTGCGCGACGCCATGTTTTGGGAGCATGAATGATTCTTTCTATAAAGCATTCGGAGTTTAGAAAATACCATTGAGTATATAGGCGTTTTCTTAGTGGATTTCCTCCTTCACTGTAATATAACTAAACTTATTTACGTATTTTCTAAAGTATAATATAAAATAACAGAAGTAAATCTAAATATTGTAACTAAGCATTGTTTTAAATATAAACGCCTTATATTGCTCATAAATAGACTTATTAGTTTATTTCTATTTCCTATGACCGAATACATGGAATATTTTTACTTATGTTTTTTTACATATGTTAGAAAATACGTAAATAATTTATTTAAATTAGATTACAAAGAGAGGCATGTCCGCTAAAAATGTCTATATGGTATTTTCCAAACACCTAACGCACTGTAATAATAATCCTCAGTGTTTTGAGAATCAGAAGCGATATGACTCTTCTACTGCAGACATTGATTGCAATTCCCTCATTCTTACATCATTCTCAATGACACAATATTGTCAAAATGTGACTGTATTCATTGCTGGCTTAGTTGTTACATCATTAATAAAAATATGGTGTAATAAATCTAAAGACTCAATTTATGGTACGTAGCCTACCAGCAGTAAACAGAATCTCTTTTATTTTTTTAACGAAAGAATACTGGGAGTCTTGTCATACCATCATCTGAGATTATAGAAATATGCCGCTTAAGTGAAAGAGCGATTATACAGATGTTGACAGTTCAATGGCATATTACCACCCACTCTTACATCGTGTGAAAACAATGTGCTCTAGAAGTAGAACACTTGTACAATCTTTCTACACTTATAGGAACATATTTTAGAAAATGGATTCCAGATTCCTCCTGAGAATCATATTTTAAACTTGTTAAACTGACCATAAAAGTACATAAAGGTCTACTGACGTAGCTCAGTGGGCTAAGGACTGTAAGTTCGGAGTCGCGCTCGGTCGCGGGTTCGATTCCCGCTGATTTCCTGGTTGGGTTTTTTCTTATATCCCCAACCGTAAGGTGAATGTCAGGTAATCTATAGCGGATCCTTGGCCTTGTCTCACCAAATATCATCTCGCTATCATCAATACCATCGATGCTAAATAGTCTAGTAGTTGATACAAAGTCATTAAATAACCAAATAAAATAAAGTACCGGTACTACATAAAGAGAAGATTTTAGCACACAGCTTAAGGTTACCAGTACAACACGACTTTACATAAAATGTTGTAAGACAATATTTAACGGAGTCAATAATAATAATAATAATAATAATAATAATAATAATAATAATAATAATAAATCAATAGGCAAGATGTTCTGTACACTAGGCCTGAGTTCTATTATATGACTAATTGACTAATTCATGCATGTGACGTTTATTTCATTCTACAGCTGTGATAATAAGCTATTGCACAGTAGGCCTACTTATATTTCTAACTAAAACATTAGGTATGAATTTCTATTTACAGGTGTAGGCTTATATTATGTGATACGGAAGCGAATAAATATTGTTCATGTCTCGTCCACATCAAACCAAACGTGTTTACAATGTAGGCCTAATGTAACGCCTTACACAGGCAGTGTTTTGTTAATAATAGTCAATACTAAAAATTTTCTTTTCATCTGAACTATTACTACAATATGCATTTGTATTTCTGTTTGCTCTATATGTTGTCAAATAACTATACAACATGTTTAGTTAAGATATCAAATTGTTACAGTTTTCTTTCGTTTCATGTCAAACTAACAGTAACTAAGCTTGATTATGCATTTAACGTGGTCGCTTTAAATGTTAATAAGATTTTTTTTTTTCATTTATTCATTCAGATTGATTTATAAGAGACACCAAACATATATATTAAACATTCGCATTGTATAGTACAGCCGTCTGCTAACCGATGCTTCTCCCAAAGCATGGCGGCGGACGCAAGCTTCAATTTGTCCCTACTCTAAACTTCTGTGCTGCCTCGTCTGGAAACGAGAAAGTCGATAATATTGCAAAACAGGCAACATATTTGCAACCAAGACCTCTTCAAGTGATATCTGTAGCCAGTGCCTTTGCTTCAGTAAAGTCTCATTTTATAAACCTATGGATCAAAATTGGCTCTCTTCTGACAAAGGAACAATTTTACATTCCATTCAAAAAAACCAAATAACCTGGAAATGTGCAAAAACTTGCCCAGACATGTTCAGACATTCTTAACAAGAGCCAGAACAAGTCACATTGTCACACAATTGTACCTACACTGATTCACCTTTCTGATACTCCTACTTGTATGTAGTGTAATAATCATGATGAAGATCTGGAACACATTCTTCTATACTGACAATCCATAAAAGAAGTAGTCCACACCTGTGGAGTAACGGTTAGCGAGTCTAGCCACAAAACCAGGTGGCCCGGGTTCGATTCCCACTTGGGGCAGGTTACCTGGTTGAGGTTTTTTCTGGGGTTTTCCCTCAACCCAATATCAGCAAGTACTTGGTAACTTTCGGTGATAGAACCCGGACTCATTTCACAGACATTATCACCTTCATCTCATTCAGATGTTAAATGACCTAAGATGTTGATAAAGTGCCGTAAAATAACCTACTAAAATAAAAAAATAAAAGAAGTAAATTAAAATCATCAGTACCAGTTGCAGAAGACACAGCTATGCAGTATATATTGACAACACCCCAACTCTGGCTACCAGCAACAGGCATCCATAATGAGCACCGAACAAAATTCCCCTAATTTCTCATGGAAAAACAAGAACTGAACAGACTACAGTGATCTATAGTGGACTTTATGTTGTCAGCAAACAGCTGGACACATTAAGAAGATTGATTGATTGATTGATTGATTGATTGATTGATTGATTGATTGATTGATTGATTTATTTATTTATTTATTTATTTATTTATTTATTCATTCTTTCGGTTATATAGACACAATTTGTGTTATAGGCTCAAATTAATGCTGTTAAGACAGGAATGTTTCAATGTTGTAAGCAATCTTCTTGTTATTGTTTTAAATAATGTACAAATACTGAAAACCGTTGCACTTATATTACTTCTCCACAGAAATATTTTCATGCCAAATAATACAAGTGACTTTAGGATCCTATTTTACCCTAAGTGTCTTATAATAGATAATTTCTATTTAGAAGTTAAAAAATATAGGTACCAACATATACAACTGTAAATTTACAGCAACATAGTCCTGTAACAGATTTTTTAATTTCCTTTTCAAATTCAAAGTCATTTATCTCAAAATTTACTAAACATCACTTGTATCACTTTGCTTCTGAGAGCCTCATTTATCTTGGCACAGAAATTAACCATAAGAATAATATTAGTGTTGAAATAAAACGAAGAATATTTTTAGCAATTAGAACTTTATATGGACTAAGGAAACATCTTACATCTCAACTAATAACAAGAAACACAAAGATACTAATGTATAAGCTGGTATTGAGACCAGTGTTGATTTATGCAGCAGAGACATGGATGAAAGAACTCTGAGTATATTTGAGAGAAGAGTTTTATGGCTTATATTTGGACCAGTAGAGGAACGGAATGTATGGAGAAGGAGCTATAACCATGAGCTATATGAACTCTTTAAAGAACCAGATATTGTAGCAACCATAAAAATCTAGAGACTACAATGGGTCGGGCATGTGTTGTGGGCAGATGATAGAACTATTAAGAAAGTGTTTAGCACTAATCCAGAAGGAATAAGGAAAACTAGAAGACCAAGATTGGGATGGGAAGGTGATGTGAGAAAGGACATACAAATACTGGGAATAAGGAAATAGAGAAGAATGGCTCTGTTGAGAGAGGAATGGAGAAAGCTTCTACTGAAGGCCAGGGGCTCACACAGGGCTGTCGTGCCATTGTTGATTGATTGAAATAATTGCGTTCAATGACTGATTAAACTTGTATCCTTGCTTAGTCAAATGACTGTGATACTAAATATAGGCCAAATGAAATATGCTCCTGAAATAATTTTCCTTTCTCCTGAAACATGAATTACAGTTTTGTTGGTTATATCCTTATTCTGGGGAGGTCTTCAATTGAAGCCTCCAATTCCAAAACTGTCTACATCCATTCTTAACAATTTTCAGGAAACCCCAAAAACTGATAACTTTTTTCCTAATTGTTTGCAGTGTTCGTCATATTTGAAACTTATTTATGGAAGGAAAGAGGGAATTTAGGCACAACATTCATTAGAAAATTGCTAGAGACATTTAGGTAGATGACGAAACCGCCATTATCTCAATTAAAAAAAATGGATTTAGACAGTTTTGGAATTGGATGCTTCAATTGTAGATACATAAATTATTTTGGCGATGGTGATTCAAAAGGGTTCAGTGATGTGGAAATGAATAAGCAATATTGTGAACTTATAAATATTAATAAAGTTGAGTGTGTTTGGTATATTAAAAAGAGAAAGTGGTCAAGATTATGACACTTGAAAGCTAGCATGAGAAAACACAAACTGAATTATGGCGAGTTTTAGATGGTACACTAAGACTAACAAAAGCAATCTTAGAAATAAATTCGAGTGTGTATTTAGATTATTATTGTTTATTT
The DNA here is from genome assembly GCF_040183065.1 of Periplaneta americana. Classification (NCBI taxonomy): domain Eukaryota; kingdom Metazoa; phylum Arthropoda; class Insecta; order Blattodea; family Blattidae; genus Periplaneta; species Periplaneta americana. The sequence continues at coordinate 123,402,576 of NC_091126.1, forward strand.
CTTGCGCATTTCAGGATATTTTCACTACATAGTTTCAGTGAAGAGCTTGTTAAATGTTAAATGTTATGTTTTATTTAATGATGCTCGCAACTGCAGAGGTTATATCAGTGTCGCCGGATGTGCCGGAATTTTGTCCCGCAGTTCTTTCACATGCCAGTAAATCTACTGACATGAGCCTGTCGCATTTAAGCACACTTAAATGCCATCAACTTGGCCTGGGATCGAACCCGCAACCTTAGGCATAGAAGGCCAGCACTATACCGACTTGCCAACCAGGTCGACTTCAGTGAAGAGCAAAAATAGCTTCTTTGAGATAGTGTGTTTGCATTGCATAGATATGTTTATATTTCAGTAACTGTATCTTTATCTCAGCTCGAATGGATTTCTTACTGTATTTGTGTAAAATCTGCTAGATCTTGAAAATTTTTTAATTTTGTTATCCCTGTTTCAAATGATAAAATTTTCATTCTACAAGAGAATGGTCAAAATGTCTGCAATTTTCTTTCAGAGATGGTTGATACACCTATCATCTTGACAAAATTTCTTGCTTCCCATATACAGTTATTTAATTTATAAAGCCATAATTTTTATTTGTTTCTCAATATTATACAAAAAAGTTAATGCGCTGTTAACAATTTTATAAAGGAAGTACTGTGATACAGCATTAAGCTACGAAAGGAGTAATGAATTAACTTGCATGCAACACTCAACCACATTGCCATCTGTACTGGAGAAAATATGCCTCAAAATAAATGCTACACCATTACAAACCACAAATAAATCGATATAAGTGCATAGGAATAATTATGCAACCTCAGGGAACAATGTTTACCACCTGCATAACAGAAAATTATTCAAGCCATTAGAACAGTTCAAGGCACACACCATACAGGCAAGCTATCTCTCGACATAGACAATACAACATATCACACAATACATAAATCTCCTTTCTGAACTGAGAACAAAGTTGACCCAGATATGGAGTGATTTTTGTACCATAATGGCAGTGACATCATATTAATCGAAATGAGCATGCTACAACCTCAGCAGGCACATGATTATGCCAGACACATACATTGACTCAGTTTCAAGATTTGCAGATACAAAGTCATCATGAACCAAACCCTCAGTACTGTACATCTGTGAAATATGACAGTGTAAATGTAACAGATATCATGCACCATCATATAAACAAAGAGAAAAAAACTCTAAATTATGCAGTGAATGAATGTTATGATCTATATACATATTCTTGCGTATTCCTCTGTTTAATAAATATGGGAATCTATTTGGTAAAATTTCAATCACTTTAAGGCATTCATCATTCAGCAGTTGAAGCGTGTAGTCGTGTCGGAATAACTCTGTAAGGTGTTGACACTGACGCGGCAAGGCAAGGTTGTTACCCGTAGCATGCGGTTTTCTTAAGTTCGATTGTGAATTATCCTTTGCGAGAAGAATATTAACCATTGTATTGTAGTTTTTAAATAGAGATTGTACAAGGCGTTGTTAGTGTGATTATATTCAGTTGTGTAATTTATAGAGCAAGTGTAGTGCATTCTAAGTGTCAAAATGAGTGTTGACCTGGGAACATATAGAGCAAGAATCGGCAGATTTAATGCGAGAAGATTGAAAACAGGAACAAATCAAGTGGCAACAAGTGATCCTCAGTTGTTATGGACAATAGGAACTGTATTAGCGGTGTTGCTCATAATTGGTGGAGTAGAAATGAATCCAGGTCCCAGAACAGGAGAAGAGTCATCAAGAATGATGGCTACAAAGGAAGACATTCAGCTAATGATGAGCAGTTTAAGAGAGCAGTTAAATGAGAAGTTAAATAAGATTCAGCTAACGGTAGAAGGGCACATGGAAAATATAGACAATCGCTTTAAGGAGTATTTTTTATATTAATAGTTTGAATTTCAGCTCAAACATCTTTGAAGAGTTTCATAATCACATGAGTTAGATGGCTCCACGCAATACTTGTCTACCATTTCTCCTTCACGTATAACTGAGATGCTGTTGAATGCAATGTTGAATAAAATACTACCAGTACTTGTAGTGAACATTGTTCAACATACGCTGTAGATTACTGGGACATATTAAACCTTTGATACAAATAAGGATTCTTATACACTTTTACATATGATGCGTCTCCCGTAGATATTGAATTGACTTTGACATTCCAGGTCTAAAATATTTATAGCAACTTCTGAAAAGAAAAACTTCACAAAATTTAATAACAATAAAAATAGAGTTAGTTAAATTACAATAAGATTGATTATAAGTTTTCATTTCATCAAACAATTACTAGAATATATATGCTATGCTTTTCACATGTAAAAACATTTATAGGTACTAAAAAAATTTGAGAGTCTATCAAAGGAATCTGTAATGCTATATTAAGTTTAACATAGCAGTTTTCACATGTCACACACAAAATTAGAATGTTCTTTACAGACTGCTTTTTTGCACTTTACACATTGCATGGAAGTTTTCCGGCTGATTTTAGAAGGCAAATATGGCATCTATTTGTCATTGCAGGTTCAACAGCATTTTGTTCACTTTTTCTTTCTCTCTCCAGGATGACTTTGAGCAATCTTAGGGACTCCAGCAAAGGTTTCTTAATTTGTGGAAAGTTGACTCTCAGTAGCGTAAGTGGTTTCACAAGTTCTAAGACAAATTCTTTCAGAAAGTCTTCTCTTGTGAGACATTCCACTGTGGTAAGATGGGTGTCATTTAGAATACAGCATTTCTGCATTCAAAGCATAATGCCAAGCATATTGTAATAAAAAATCAGGGACCATCTTTTAGTTTTTCAATTGGTTATTTTACGATGCTGTATCAACTGCTATGGTTATCTAGCGTCTGAGTAAGATGAAAGTGATAATGCTGGTGAAATGATCCAGGGTCCAGCACCAAAAGTTACCAAGCATTTGCTCTTACTGGGTTGAGGGAAAATCCCGGAAAAAACCTCAACCAGGTAACTTGTCCCAATCAGAATTTGAACCTGAGCCCACTCATTTCACGGTCAGACATGCTAACCTTTACTCCACAGCAGTGGACCCATCTTTTAGTGAATCTTTTCACTGTATACACTCTTAACTTTCTGATTCATCAGGTAAACATCTCTCCTTCATTTTTGTTATATTGTAGGATGATTTCTGGTTTATCTTTAGGATTTCAGAATCAATGCTTTTGTCATGGTGCATTGTACACTACAACATTACAGCTTTAAATTTCTTGGGTACATAGCTAACGAGTGTGGTGTCATTCTTGAATGTGAATTAAGATGAATGTATTTCTATTCCTTTGTTGAGAAGGAAGTGTATGGGTATTGCAGGCTTATTCATTCGCAGACTACTAACTGCTTTCATATATTTTATAGTAACTCTTCTGTCAGAGACAAACTTGTGAAGTAGTTGTCCATAGATATGTTCCTTGCAGATTCATATACTGTTTCTGTAAGTTTTAGGACCATGTTGTTGCCAGGTTTTTCTGCACAGTACCACCAGTTGATTTTCCACTATAAATTTTACCATCAACTGCATAGCCAGTTATTTGATTCACACAACCAATTTATCTTGATTCCGTACTTAGCTGACTTCTTGAGTATGTTAACGAAATTCACAGCACCTGTGAAATGGAACCAGTTGTTCATGAATAGTAAGAAATGCTTCTGGGATGAGGAATTTCTTGCTGTTATAGATGAATAATTTGCAGACGTAACTGAATGCAGCTAATTAATGTTTTCTATCTTTCATCTGGGGTATGCCTATCATCAAAGTGAAGACACTTTCTTATGGTTTCAAATCATTCAACTGACATGCTGGCATGATAAGAGCGATTTGAACATAGATCAACAAAAATCTCTTATAGAAACACCTCAGCTCTTCTCTGTTTCAACATGAAGAACCGATCCCAATAAAAGCATATGTCTATGTTTGTAATGTCCTTGCAAGGATTTTACCTGCATTCGCATGTCTACACTCGGGATTTGAGCAGTGCAGTATTTCATGAAATATATTTGGTCAGAGAAAAAATTGCATCACATGGGTTTGCAGTATAGCTGCTTACATATCTTACTGGTTCTGGAGCATTCAGCAAGATATTGTGTAATAATGCAACTAATCCTCTTTGAGATGGAGTTCTATCACACTATTCCATCTCTACCTAAGAAGCAATCACTAGTGCCTGAAAATTTGTCCATTGTCCATAAACTGAACATTATTTTTACCTTCACTCATTTTATTGGAGTCAAAAGAGACCTCTTACTCATAGTCATCCTTATTTTGGCTAGGTGGCACATAATCATTTTCACCATCATCAGAGAAAATACTACCATATTCGGTAATAAAATCACTATCACATTCGTCCAAGCACTTCCCTAAATTGTCACCACATTCAGTATGAGTTGCAAACACAGACTTAGATTTCCTGAAGAAGCGATTTTCACTAGTCTTCATTGGTTCTACTTGTAAATAGCCCCTAACAATGATTACTTAAATAATTAAAATAGTCATACATTATGATACAATCACACTGATTAACAGTTAGTTTTATTAAATGCCAATTTTAATTTCTTAATTTTCTGCTGTGTACAGCAGATCCATCATAAGTAAAAAAAAACGGGTTGGAACAGAAAAAAATGATTCAGTAAAAATATACGAGAAATTAGTTATTCCTGAAAGTGTAATTGTATGAAAGATGACTTTTCGTTATCCTACTTTTAAAATACCTACACTAACATTAGCTATCCCCCTCTATCAGCCACATGACCTTGAAGTTGGTGCGGGGGGGACTTGTGTGTATTCAATGAAACCGTGAGCTGTACTGGCAGAGTTACTCATACCAGGGACGTCACAGTGGAGGTACCAGAGTAAGAAGCAGTTTACCACCCAAAATCCAACCCAAAGGGACTCCCAGTTGGAGGACCTCAGCGGGCTTCCCAGCTGGAGTACCGCTACCATATATGGGCTCTGGTCTACTCAAGCCAAGGTGTAAATGCACCGTGCCGAGGGCTGTATGGCACTGGAGTAGTAAAATAACAGTGTCGCTAAAGATCTCTGCAGAGCACCAGGCGAAACCTTGCAGTATCTAGCCTTTCCAATACAATTGGGGCTCTGTGTTGGGTGACCTTTATTTCCCTGGTACTCGTGGGACTCCAAATGGAAGTACTACCCTAGACAATATATACCCAAATTACTCTGCATTATAGGCATTGACGATAACAACTTTTGTCAGGTTTACTATGCTGCCATCTAATTGTTACATAAGGAGTCACGTCAACACTCCCCTTTGAATTGCATTAGCGACTGTACTGTCATCTCGTGTTCGTTTACGGCGGACAGATGGCGATCCTGGCGGTTGTTCTCTCCTAAGTGCAACCGATTTTAACATAGGAATGAGCAATCTATATGTGATCGGGGTACTACAAAAAGATATTAAAACAACAAGTGGTAACAAGGACTCTCCAGTTGAGGGAAACTTATCACCTGACAAGAAAATGGGCATCACTGCCTCTTTTATAAATTGGCTGCACCTGAGCACTAAAAAGTTATCAGGGGTGGCTAAAAGAAGACTGAAAAGGGCTAGGGACAAGGAGAAAGGAACTGGGAGCACTACGCAAATGGGTCCCTCTCCTCAACCTAGCCAAGCTGGCCCAGGGACTTCCAAAAAAACTAGGACCAGTACAGACACACCACCTTCAGCTAAAGCTAAACCTATTAAGAGACACAGAGGCACTGTACCTGGAGTCTCTTATAGGGAAGCTTTGGCTTCATACAAGATGGCCATCATTGGGGTATCTTATCCTGATGACAAGCTTGAAGCTGATGATATCAAGCACATTTAAGTGGTGATCCTGAAGGGGATAGATGAGGTGCAATCTGGCGAATCTCTACCAAAATGGGGCTCTGATCTATCATTGTGAGAATCTAGAGTCCTGCAACTGGCTCCAGGGACACCTAAGTAAGAGTACAAATCAGGGACAATTTTGTCCTTAAGGTGGTGGAGGCTAAAGACCTTCCCAAACCATTTATGGTGGCATTTAGGACCAGGGATCTGACAACCAGTGATCCGAAAGTGCTCTTTAAATGCATACAGCTGCTTAACCAGGGGCTCCATACAGAGCACTGGAAAGAAGTTCATAGGCAGACTGATCCTACTGGTCAACGATTAATTATGAAGATCGACCAGGGATCAGCTGCCAAAATCAAGAACATAGGACTGGCTGCCTTTATTGGACAGGGGTCTTTTTAAGATCCTATTCGATCCCAGTAAAAAGGTGAGTCAGGAAGACCAGGAGGCAGCAGCTAAGAAGGAGGTTTCTCCAGAGTCCATGGACATTAGCATCTCTGGGGAGACTTCAACTCAAGAGGCTGTCTAAGGTAAGTGTTTTGATTTGTTAACTGTGAAAATAATTCAAATTAATCTAGAACACTGTAAGGCAGCTTCTGCCCTATTGAGTAAGAAGCTAGCCGAGGAAAATATTGATATTGCTCTCATTCAAGAACCTAGGATATACTAGGATTTTATCAGGGGAGTTAGCTGTGCTGGGGGCACATCTATAGTCCCAACACTGAAAAGCCAAGAACCTGCATTTATGTCAGAAATTGGATTAAGGCTTTGCTTCAGGTGAAGTTCTGTTCTAGGGATGTGACAACAATTGAAACATCCATAATAGAAGGGGGCAGAAAGAGGATTTCAGTATTCTCCTCTGTGTACCTCCCTTATGATGAACCAAACCTGCCATCTGAAACAGTGAGGAGATTAATCGCCCACTACAACGAAATGGGTAAAGAAATCATCCTAGGGATTGATGCCAATGCTCACCATGTGCTGTGGAGAAGCACTGATATCAATTCAAGGAGTGAACAGTTGGCAGAATATCTGGTAAGTACTGACATATATATTCTTAATAAAGGTAACAAACCAACTTTTTCTAATTCACAGAGGAGAGAAGTTATCGACATGACATTAGGGACTACATTAGCTGAGGACCTAATTTCAAACTGGTATGTATTGTCGGATATTTCTGCATCCGATCATAGGTACATTTATTTTAGAGTTAAATCTCAGATCACTAATCCAGTGATCAATAGGAACCTGAGGAAAACTGATTGGGATTTATATAAAAAGAACATTTCGGCAGCATTGGTATTGGGTATCTGTAGGAACATTCGTTCTATATTAGTTGTGGAGTTGGATGTTCACCAATTGCAACAGTCCATTCTCCTATTCTATTGTAATAATTGCCAAGCTAAGGTTGCTGGCTCGCCAAGGCAAGTTCCTTGGTGGTCTAAAGAGCTAAGCAAACTTAGACGTAAAACAAGGAAGCTTTTTAAGCTTGCACAAAGAACTTGTGATTGAACCACCTACCGGAGAGAACTCACCAGTTACAACATGGCTATTCCCAAAGCCAAAAGACAGGCTTTGAGGGAGCACTGCAAGGGGATAGAAAGCATTCCTAGTAGTGCAAGACTCATGAAGCTAATGTCTAAAAGTACTCACAAGATAGTAAGCACAATCAAACTACAGAATGGTAGTTATACACAGTCTGGAATGGAAACACTTGCTCATTAGCAAACCTGGGTGACCTAACTATGCCAAGCCCAAGGCATATCGTCCAATTAGCTGCTCCTCATTTCTTCTAAAAGCACTGGAGAGATTAGTGGATAGTCACATTAGGGGCAAAGTACTGAAGGATTTTCCTTTACACAAGTACCAATTTGCCTATCTACCAGGTAAACCTACAGAAGAAGTGCTTCTTCATGTCATCTATGTCATGTGTCATCTATTGAGAAAGTGCAGGCTTTTAAGGAAATTGCCATTGGAGCATTTCTAGATATAGAAGGAGTGCTTGATAAAACTTCATGCGAAGTGGTGTCAAAAGCCCTTCAAGAGCACAAAGTCCCTACATTCATCTGTAGATGGATACATTTTATGCTAGAAAATAGGCACATTACCATGGACCTATTTGGAGAAACGCTAAAGGTGACTACGGCCAGGGGCTGTCCTCAAGGTGGCATTCTTTCACCCCTGCTTTAGAACCTGGTTGTGGATGCCTTGTTGCGGATATTTTACTATTGGATTCACAGACGATATTGCTGTGATTGTTAAAGGGAAATTTCCTAATACAGCTTCGAAGTGCTTCAACTTGCACTGGAAAAGATTGAAACCTGGTGCAACAGAAATAGACTTTCTCTTAATCCTAACAAAGTGGTAGTAGTACCTTTCACTAGAATGAGGTCTATAGGGAACTTGAAGGAACCGACTGTTTTTGGTGAGAGGATAACTTACTCTTCACAAGTTAAGTATCTAGGACTCATCTTGGACAAGAGATTAACTTGGAAAAAGCATTTAGACTACTGTATTGCCAAGTCCTACAGGGTTTTCCGGACTTGTAGAAGAATGTTTGGTAAGACTTGGGGTCTAAAACCTAATATTATATATTGGATACACATCACTATGGTAAGACCTTTGCTCTCTTACGCCACACTTATGTGGTGCCCAAGAGTTAAACTAAGGAACTGCAGGACTGAACTTAAATTGCAAAGGGTGTTCTACAGAGCAATAACAGGAACATTTAGAACAACTCCCACTGCGGCAATGGAAATGCTGTTAGGACCAGGGGGGTTTAACTTAGATGATAGATGTTGGATGCTCATAGATGTTCCTTAGTTTGCCGCAGTGGTTGGGATAGCATTAACTGTAGGTATTTCGATCAAAGACTTTGTAAAGTTAGTAATACAAAACTCTTTGGTTTCGAAAGTTCTGTGGTTATAAGTTTTGCCAATATGATAGTTTTAAACAGATATTATTAATATCCATTATTTACATGATGTGTTAAGTTTTATAGCATTCGGATTATTATTGCTATTATTATATAACCGATTTACATTTTCATTCAAAGCCAAAGTAGCCATATTATTCTACTGTGTATGGCCTATTAGCCTCATTTGTTCTGTTGATCAATTGTTGGATATTGGCTGTCCTGTTCCGTTTAAATATTGAATTATGCAACAGACGAACATGGATGCTTATGGAAGAAATTTGAACAGATCGAGTTAGTTTAGAAGTTATTGGTGCTTTGCTGCAACAAGAAATAATTTGCAATGTTAAAGGTAAGAAAGAAATACGTTTGAGATTACTGGACTTAACGTCATCTGCACGGTTCAACTTTCCTTTCAATTTTACATGTTCCAGCAATGCATGCAAGATTGATACTTAATACAGCGTACCATGTAGATACAAAATATTCATGCATCTTAATTCAACGTGCGTTTTAATCTTGATTCTTTCAATATTCTTCCCAGATTGCATGCGTACGTGCATGAAAAACTGAACCATGTAGATGCAGCTTAACTGTACCTTCATGTTTTTAAATGTAAACTGAATTCTTCCATCATATCTTAAACATTTTTTAAACTGAGATCCTTCAATTGTTTTAAGGGATAAACTTCAGAATGCAGTTACCTTACTTCTACTACTACCACATGATGAACTGACTTCTGTGCTAAATTACAAGAGTGTAGTAAATCTAACTGCAATTACACCAAGAGCTTTAAAGTACGCTAACAGAGTTAATATACACTTTGAGTATGAACGAATATATATTTTTTTTTGTATATAGCTAAGTTAGGTTGATCAGACATCTTAAAATTCTTGGTACAGAACCTGATGTGAATAAATATACTGTTCCCGGGTTAATTCTTTACAATTGCGTTAATAAAGGATGGTGTCGTATCCTAGCTTGGTAACGCAATAGTAAAGAAGTGTCGTTCCCGAAAACAAACCATATTTTAGAAAATTTGACTTTACAGTTAACAGAAGTAGGTCTACCTTTACTCTAATAATTTCGATAAAATAAAAACAGAGTTAGGTTACTGGAGATATTTATTATTTTTATAGACTCTGTGGATAGAATTCTTCCAGAAATATTTCACAAACGTCGATTATACTAAAATCCTTTAATTGTTCTATGAAATGTAGTTATTAATGTCATATATGATACTAGACTACTGCTGGTTTGTTTCAGTTACCCGGTAATTGAAAGACAGATGTGAATGTGCTGCAGTATACTGACAGAAATCGGGCAGGAATGAAAAGACCTGGTTATTCCTGTTTTCTGTGCCAAGTAATGCAGCACAGCTTAAAAGGTAAGCAATGGCGTTGGCATAAGCTTACCAGTAATACAAGCATAACCTTATAACTTATATGTTCAGTAAATAGTCAGGATTGGTAAAGTGTAGTGATTTTTTTAATTTAAGTGAGATTTTCTTTGTCGAAATCAGATTTGTTTATTAAAATGATTTTTTGCCTTCTTTTGTAATTAATTTAAACTTAATTTTTGCATTAGTTCCTACATGCCTGTTTATTTTAAGTAATAACAACATTGCTTCAAATATAATTTACTATGTTTACACATAGGCCTGATTATTAATATATGAAAAGTTACAGCACTAATAACCTGCACTTAATGATATTAATAATTAGCTTAGATTTAGGCAAGATATTATTCGAAGTTTGTTATCCATTAGAAAAGAATTCAACTATTTAGATAGATTAATATTTACAAATAAATTTATTAGAAGAGCTTAGCATTGTATGTTTTCAAAATTAATACATAGCCCATTTGGCATTTGTCCAACTGTTACTTTGAATATTGTTATGAGCTACAGCTATTCATTTCAGTCCTCAGCAGCATCATACGATGCTTTAATTAGATGGTGATTCCGAAAGTAGTTCCCACTTGACTACCTGTACCATGTATTCTGTTGCTCCTTAATTAGGAGTTAAGAAAAGACATATGAGAAGCAAACTTTCAAAACTTGTCCATTTTCAGAATGCTAGAAATGCTGTAATAAACAAAGATTTTTCTGTGCTGAAATTTTATATGAATTTATAGCAAGAAAAATATATTTCACCACAGAAAATATTTTGTTCATTGCAGAGATACAAGTTTTTGGCATCTGAAGTGTATTTTCTAAAAATGGACAGGTCAAGTTTTGTAAGTTTGTTCCTCATATATATTGCTAATAGTTTTAAGCAGTAGCAGAACAGTCATATGTAAAAACGTTTATATTTTTTTCTTTAGGAAGTTAATTTCTCATCTTAACGATGTTAGCTGCATATAATTTTAATCTGTGATTTAAGTAGTAACAATTATCTGATGTAAATAATGAAAATTATTTTATTTACATCATGATTAAATCATTAATTTAAATTAATACCAATCCTGGTTTGTATATTTTTCCGAAGATAATAATAGAATCTTGATTGTAACAGGTACCAAATGTGGGCAGCTGTGGCGGAAAATCCTCATCCTTACAGAAGGGGTATATATGTGCAAGCCATTTTCACAGTAATCAATATAACGATGGCTTCAGGTACAACTTACTAAGAGGGGCCATTCCATCAAGAGATACTTGGTGTCCTACTCAGGAACTACAAACACCTCACCATACAGTGCACTACCATCCACTTCCTCGCCAGCCTACCTACTTTAACCTTTTTCATTCATTGCACTTCACCATGGCAGCATATGAACCTGCAGCTTTCTCAACTGGAGAGTTTTGGGTGCACTATGTAGGTATTTTTAGAGGATAAATGTGACACAATACTGCCAGCAATGGGGGAACAACCAAACTAAGCGCTGCCAGTATCGAAGCTCAAAATAAGGAAATGTGAAATATCGACTTATCTCTAATAAAATACGTTGTACTTTTTCTAATATGTTGGTGCTTTCAATTAGCTGTGCACGAGAGGCTTAAAAATACCACTTTTTTGTATGTATTTCTTAATGATGTTTTTGTTGAAAGTCTATGATTAATTATTACAGTATGTCTGTTGTAGATAAATTGTTTTCTTTGTATTCTGTTTCATTGGGCGATTCATCAATTGTATTCTGCCCAAGGGCAGGTCTTTCACTGCAAACCCAGCATTCTCCAATCTTTTCTATTTTCTGTCTTCCTCTTTGTCTCTGCATATGATCCGTATACCTCAATGTTGTCTATCATCTGATATTTTCTTCTGCTCCGAACTCTTCTCCTGTTCACCATTCCTTCTAGTGCATCCTCAATGTTGATTATTGCTTATTAACTTTTTTAACTAATGGCAGCTACTTTCAGAAATTTATATTCAGCTCTGTTGGTGAGAAACAAGTAAAGTAATATTTAATAAATGTTTTGGATTTGTGTTACACCATTTGATAGCAAAAGCATCTTATGACTATTTTGAAGCTAATGTTTGGCATTAAAAAAATAGAGAATTATAATTATATAACTGACCAATAATAACAGTCAAGTCTACAATATGTCAAAGTCAATTGCTTTATGTTGCTTTTATCTCCCAACACAGGATAGGCAACATTATTCTTCAAAAATTGTGCTTACGGTGCTTTAGAGAAAACTGTCCTATTCCATTCACATTCTGTATCTCAATTACATATTTCTAGTAACATGTAAGAAAACAAACTTGTGACAATCGGATTTCATAAATTAATTAAAAGAGTTATATGACTGTATTAAGGAAATGGAATGTGTTCTCAATAGTTTTCAGCTTAATGTTCAACCAATATATTCATATCCATATTGTCACTTTGTTAAACCAAAATGTAGTATGTATATTGTGGTTAAACATTTCATTTAAAGTGATGAACCATTACGTGCTCTTTTGGGGAATAATCTGAAATCTACTAGCAATATTTTTGGTATAATGGATACCTGCAATACTGATCAGGCTACAATAATTATGTTGGTATAACGGACACCTGCAATACCGATTGGGCAAATGTAACATGAGATGTAGTTCCGATTTTTGCCGCCATGTGTCTTGATGGTCTTTTTATTTGTTTGTCTATGGTTAGGACTCACCCCATTACACATCTGGGTTGAGGCTAAGGCCTTCATGGCATTCCATAGAATCTGCCGTCAGACAACGGTGTTCAATATTGACCACTTAGATCACCTAAGATTCCCTTGGGACAGTGATGTTTATCGGATTCTCAATAAGAGAACTGACATCTTGGAACCAAGGGTCTCATTTCACAACAAATTCACTGTCACTTTTATTTTTATTTTATTGGGTTATTTTACGATGCTGTATCAACATCTAGGTTATTTAGCGTCTGAATGATATGAAGGTGATAATGCTGGTGAAATGAGTCCGGAGTCCAGCACCGAAAGTTACCCAACATTTGCTCGTATTGGGTTGAGGGAAAACCCCGGAAAAAACCTCAACCAGGTAACTTGCCCCGACTGGGATTCGAACCTGGGCCACCTGGTTTCGCAGCCAGATGTGCTGACCATTACTCCACAGATGTGGACTCACTGTCACTTACCCAGAGTGCAGTGAATGGGAAAGTCAGGTTAAGCCTGAGAATAATAAAGGTCCAGTCTGGTATACTGAGGGTTCTAAAATCAAGTCAGGAACTGGTGCTGAATTATTTGGAAATGGCACCAAGCTTCCTTTTAGATTGGGTCAATATGCCACGGTCTTTCAGGCTGAGATTTTTGCTATCTTAGCCAGTGTTAGGGAAAGTATTAGAAAAGGCTACAATCGTAGACAAATTCTTATACTTTCAGAGAGCCAACTTAGGGCACTTGAAGCTCCCTTGGTTAAGTCAAAATTGGTACTGGAGTACCACGAGTCCTTCATATTACTGACTGAACATAATACAGTCCAACTGAAGTGGGTGCCAGGGCATGTAGGGATTCGCGGTAACGAAAGAGCAGATGAGGCTGCCAAAATGGGAACTGAGATCCCATTCATAGGACCTGAACCTGTGCTGGGACTACCTCTAAAACCAGTAAAGCAGGTTATCAGGAACTGGGCACTCAAGAAACACAAAAACTACTGGAATTCAAGTGAGGGCTGCAGACACTCAAAGGCTCTCATAAGACATTTTAATAATAACAGGTCAAATGACCTGTTAAAATTGAGCAAAATACAGCTTCGCTGGACTGTTGGATTCCTTACAGAACACTGCGCCCTCAAGAAGAACTTGTATAGGATGGGACATAATATCAACCCAGCCTGTACTCGTTCACAGGGAGATGAGTCTATTACTCATCTACTATGTGAATGTGATGCACTCATTCATCAAAGAGCTCTCATCTTTGGGAAACATTTTCCGAAGATTGATAAGCTAGCAACTGTCCCAGTCCGTAGTTTGATTCAGTTCATTAGGAACATCAAACTATTGGACTGATCGGATATTATGACGGGGATGTGCAATAGATCACTTAGGTCGCAGTGCTAGGGCTGTTAAAGCCCTCCCCCACTTAAATTCAATTCAATTCAAACATCAGCTATGAACATAACAGTGGGTCTGGAAAATCCGTCATATGAATGCAAGGTTTAACGATATTCTATATCATTCAATGCTTTTCTATACTGACAATTACATTATAAACTATCATTCCAATCGAATGGAAAAGCTATTTATCATTCATTAATTTCTTCGTAATTTTTCGCACACTGAGAAATTCTTGTAGAATATTACACCAATTAGAACATAATTTTTTAACAATATCTTGACATAACCATTGGAAAGTGTATTTTATGTATCCCAAGTTTATTCGTTTCTTAAATGTTATTAAATATTAGCCTTTCAAAGGGTCATTTTGGTTTTTCACTTAATTGGTTTCTTCAATAAAAGAGTGGTGCAAACATATTTTTATGACATATGAAATTCTCGAGTTGTTTAGAATTTTGTTATAAAACTCATTATTTTTTAAATAAAATGTGTAGTGTCTTTAGGGGTAGTATTTTCAAGCAATAACTGACAAATTCTCCCTAATCTGTTATATGAAATACCATGGATTTTCATAAACACTTTCTTGCAAACGTGTTTCAGTACACCACCAGTCTTCAAATTATAATTGTAAGAATGATATCTTTTAAAAGTGCCTTCATGAACATTTTCATTGCCAACTCTTGCTCTGGAGCTTGTTTTTTATGTATACGCTTAACTTCAGTAACATCAACCAAAGTCTGAATATAGGTATCATGAGAGTTTTTATTTTCAAGAGAATGAAAATACCTTCATGTTTCATTTATCACTTCCTTATTAATGTTTAAATCACATTTCGCATTACACTTGCAAGTTAGAATGTCGGGCTTGGTTTTCTGAGATATTTCCCTGCCAGAATAAGAAACATAGCCTTCTCCTTTTATCCTTGCATTGCGAATAGCATTATGTTTATAAGCGTTTTCGTTTACCACTCATCATTTCCTTTTAGGTACAGGTTCGTCTTCTGAACTTTGAGATATTTCACTACTATATAGGTATATTGTTATTATTAAAAAACCACTACGCTAACCACAAAACACTTTTTCAATCACTTGGTCACAAAACTATGAACACAAAATGTACCTGCAGTTTACTGCAGAAACCAGCCAAGCGCTGTTGCTTGACTGTTTTCTGATCTAAACACGAAATTCAACATAATGCCTGGCCATTACAGGAGGACGGCATTCGACTGTTTTCAACACTAAAATGTATGTATACCCTCATAGAACATTATGCCACCTTTAACTCATTTTTTCTTTTTTAGTGTTTGACTGGTTTCTGAAATAAGCGATTCAATTATGTTACATATAAAAGCTATATTTTGATTCACAGAAGTCAGCAGCCAGAAAAAAAGGTTTGAATAGTATATGGCTGTTCTCAAGAATCTTGCTGTTTCATGTGAGTTTGGTCTTCTCAATAATAGTTTTATTAAAGGTAAATTTATTTGTGGCATATACAGCAAGTCCTTACAAGAAATATTATTAAGAATACCAAATTTAGATACTACAAAAACTCTGGAAATATGCAGAAATCATGCTGCTGTGACACAAGGGTGTGATATCAAATAATAACCAACTATTAGCTCGGAATTTGAAAAAGATGTCACAAGTGAAGAGTTTTCATCTACTCTGAGCAAGAATAGGCAAGTTCAGAAAAAACAAGTGATGAGAAAGGTTCTCAAAACACTGGAAATTTTCCCTGCATTTCCGGTGGATATCATTATACTCCAGGTCATTATTAAGCTTATAGGAAGCATTGCAGAAAATATGGGAAGATACACCATTTTGCACATGTGTGACACTCTATTGATGGTAGTCCATATGACAATCCTTTGTAGGACCAGGATTCTCAAGAGGATATTAACAAAGGATATCCAGTGAATGACCTTTTGTTGGACGTTATTCCTGTAGACTGTGCTCCTTAAAGCGCCGGGTGTTTTCTATACAGGCATGTTATATAAGTAGAGTTTCAAATTGATACTAGAGCTCAGTGTAATACTTTTTTTTTTTTTTTAATTTTCTCAATCTGAGCTTTTATATGACTATGAGTGGACAATCTAATATAGTTTTTTTTTTCTTGTACGAAGGAGGGACCCAAAGGCTTACATTGCAGCCTGAGGCTTATTGTGCTTACCATTCCTATTCTTGTGAATGATTGGGTAGACGAACAGCCGTACTATTGTACAAGTACAGCACGCCACACAGTGAACTTAATCCAAGCTATTCTATGAATGATGATGATATGTGAATTAATGATGGCGAAATGAGTCCGAGGTCCAACACCGAAAATTAACCACCAATTCTGCTTCAATTGGTTGAGGGAAAACCCCGGAAAAACCCCAACCAGGTAATTTGTCCTAACCAGAATTTGAATCTGGACCTGCTCATTTCATAGCCCGATGTGCTGACCATTACTCCACAGCAGTGGACTAGTATACTTATTGCTTCATTCACTAAAGGTAAAGTTCCTGTTTTGGGTAAAAGTGTTTTAAGCCATTATATATTTATTTATTTTATTGTTAATATGGACACTGTTAAAATATTGTAGGCTTAAAAACTTCAAAATACTTAGATCTTAGAGGGTCAATAATATTAATTTGCCAATTTTATCAGTGATCCCAGAAAAATACCACATATTCTTTGATGGTTAAGTAGAATGTCATACCATCCACAGCTGTGGAGTAACGGTTAGCATGACCGACTGTGAAATGAGCAGGCCCAGGTTCAAATCCTGGTTGGGGCAAGTTACCTGGTTGAGGTTTTTTCGGGGTTTTTCCTCAACCCATTAACTTTCGGTGCTGGACCCTGGACTCATTTCGCTAGCATTATCACTCAAATACTAGATAACCACAGCAGTTGATCAAGCGACGTTAAATACCGATTAAAAAAAGAATTTTATGTAGAAATTGAAAGTGATCATAATGTAAAGCCAACGGTGTCATCAGCAGACAGCGGTTTTTGGGTCCCGATACTGAACATCAGGTGTACATCAGTTGCAGGGAGGTCGTTGAACTCACTGCTATGCTCTGTCTGTAAGCCAGAGAACATGACTTTTGTCGCTGTGTAGGGACCGAAAATCTGCTATCTGGTCATTAGTACACAGAATTCCATTTGCTTTAACCTAAAGTTAAATAAGAATTAGACAAAATGGAAAAGGTGGGAATCATAAAGCCAGTAAGAGAGGCTACAGATTGGGTTAATAAGGTTGCAAAAAAAAAAAAAAAAAAAAAAAACTCATTACAAATATGTTTGAGACTCGAGACCACTCAATAAGGCATTTAAAAGGTCACATTTTCCATTTCCCTTTACTGATGACATCTCTGCAAAACTAGTGGTTGTTACTTACTTGTAAATATTTTTGTAAACTTCATCTGGGTTTTGGATGCTTCCTGTAGATGAAGTTAGTTCCCAATTATGCACGTACATTTCAAACGTTGTGGGGTAGATATTCATGCTTGAGATTACCGTTTGGACTGAACTGTGCCCCTGAAAAATTTTCACAGAGTTATATCTCAGGTACTTGAAAACATTACAAATGTCACAACATATGAAGATTACATTTTGTTTTGATAACAAGAAAGAACTAAATATAATTTTGTTGCACATTTTAGAAATTGCAAAGCATCAGGGTATAAAATTTAATCCTTAAAAATCTGAATTTGTTACTGAAAAAAAAAAAATTATTTGATATGTTAGTTTTCAAGAAAATAAAATTAAAGACATCAAGGAACTTAAACAACCTACTGATAAGTCTTTACAAGGAATGTTAAGAATGTTTAATCTTTTATCTAAATTTATTGTTAATTATGCAGATTTGCCTGCTTCTCTCAGATAGTTGATTAAAAATAATGTTGAGTTGCTCTGGAATAAACACCATGAGATATCACTTCAAGAATATTAAATAAACTGGAGCACAAGATTTATGATCAAAAAAAATAGTTAGCCTTGAGTATTGATGAGAGTTCATTTGGATTCGGAGCAGCTCTGGTCGAAAAGGGTCACCCTATAGCTTATCCTTCAGAAACATCGTCCCTCCTCTGGCAAACTAGCGAAAGTGCAAATTGTTAATTTTTCAGGAGAGCTAAAACAAACTTTGATTGCTCACGTAAAATCAAGTATTATTCTTACATGGTTTGTTTCATGTGTTAAAAAACTAGTTTACCAACTTGTTTGAGATTAGTTTCGGTTTGTGTGCTTTTCTTTGTTTTAAGGGCAGAAATGGCAGTTTCGTTACTTTGCCTGAGTGATATTATTACACATCCCATCTGTCATCAAGGTGCAAAGTGTTGAATCTGCACTACAACCGTTATTGTTTTACTAATGATTATGATTTAAGTAGAGTCCACACCTGTGGAGTAACGGTCAGCATGTCTGGCCGCGAAACCAGGTGGCCCGGGTTCGAATCCCGGTCGGGGCAAGTTACCTGGTTGAGGTTTTTCCGGGGTTTTCCCTCAACCCAATACGAACAAATGCTGGGTAACTTTCGGTGCTGGACCCCGGACTCATTTCAGCATTATCACCTTCATTTCATTCAGATGCTATATAACCTAGATGTTGTTACAGCATCGTAAAATAACCCAATAAAATAAAATAAATGATTTAAGTAGATACATTTGTACTTAGAAATTAGAGGGATTGAAAGGAAATAAGAAGTATATGTAATATTTTATTAGAACATTTAATTTACGAGTTGAGGGCACATTCAAGAAATAATGAAACAACTTTTTTTTGGTCAGTAATAATTTAAAAAAGACTGTTTTGTTTTATTTAATAATACTTTTCCAATCTATTCTTGGTCTGAAATATTTGACTCTGCTAAAGCATCTCTCACAGTTGCTGATGATGGAAGGCTTTCATAAAATCCATGAAATGCCTTCGGGATTTGCAGGTAATCACAAAGTTTTTGCAGATCCTTCCATTTGGCATCAGATATACATAATCTTGCACAGTAAGGTTTCACTGGTTCAGACTTTAATGGGCGGCCCCTTCGTTGCTTGAAAGTGAACCTTTTGAAGTAGCTATCTTCATACCCAGTCTTTATCTAAACCGTACCTTTGTGTAACGAAACCACACCATTTGTCGGAAGGGCAAAGAAGTATTCTCTTCCTCAGCTGTAAAATTATTCTTATTTTGGTTGAAGTCAAGGAAGTAATCATGTACCAATGAAGAAACATTTTAGGGTGATGGATTCTTACGTGCATTCCTTATCTGTTGAACCCACCCTTCTAGAGTGTACACCAGGAGTTGTTTTGCAGACATAAATATGTTTTGATGTATAGAGTCGCACTCCATTAAACTGTGTCCTGACTCAAAATAAATATGATCAATCTGCTGAATTTTTGGATGGTTTTTTACTGCTTCTAGACACATACATACAAAATTTGTGTTTTTTTTTTTTTTGCTGTCCTCCGCAGCTGTCTGACATCATCATTACAGTCTCAGCATTAGGGTATTTCATGAGGTAAGAGTAAATGCAAGTTGAAATTTCCACGCTTCCTCTCGTTCCTTCAGTCTCATCCCATATAAAACATTCTACTGAAGAATCACCTAAATTGTAAACTGTTAAATTATACACAGTCCACTTCCTTACATAAAAAATGGACCCTGAGCTCCTTTTGGGGTACTTAAAACAACCTGCAAATCGAATTTAAATGCCAACATTGTTTTGTCATTCTTTGCTTTCTCTTTACCAACGTCTTTCAAATTATGGGCAGCTTCTTTCCTCTCCACATGTTCTTTGTACGATTCTTTTTCATTTTCAGTTAATTCCCCTGTTTTCGTTTTTTCTATGGCCGTGAAACCAGGTGGCCTGGGTTCGATTCCCGGTCAGGGCAAGTTACCTGGTTGAGGTTTTTTCCGGGGTTTTCCCTCATCCCTATACGAGTAAATGCTGGGTAACCTTCGGTGTTGGACCCCGGACTCACTTCACCATCATTATCACCTTCATCTCATTCAGATGCTAAATAACCTAAGATGTTGATAAAGCGTCGTAAAATAACCTACTAATATATATATATATATATTGAACAAGTTTTGCAGTGATCCTTCTTAGGAACATGGAAGGTAATTTTGTATTCACGGAAAGTTCTCCTGTACTTTTCAATACTTGCACAATATCTTGTTTCTGAGTCACGACATTTCTTTTCGTACAGTTCATACATTTTTGTAATGTTTAGATTGGGTTCCAGATATCTGTATTCACTTTTCCTCCGGCAGTAGTGTGATTCTACGCTCGGGAAAGACAGTATGTGTTCGCTAATGAATGCTTCGTCTTCTGTATTAAGCTTGTTCTTTGGTTCATATGTCCCTCTCACCTCAGGAAGTAAAATTCCTTGTTCAGTGACTTTACGTTGTTCTTCCCTGACTAAACCTTCGGAGATAATTAATGTGTCCAGAAAAAACTCGCGACAAACAAAAACCGTGGGAAAATTCTAACAATCACACAGCTGATCCGACACTTTCGTTAATTTGCCGTAGTGAATGTTGACGACTTTCACAATAATGACTATGGTAAACTAACAACAGTGCAGATTCACTACTTCTGCATAGTCTAATATACTAGCTTCTTAGTTCAGTGAAAAAAGCACAGCTTATTGTAGCCATAAAGAAGGAGCTGCAGATACGATGCTTTGCCAGAGTGTAGTTCTTATGTAGATTGTACAATGTAGACCTTAAGTGAAGATTCGCTAATTTGTCACTTTCGCTAGTTTGCCAGAGGGGGGACGACATTTACTGAAGATGCAGACAAGGTATTCTCAGATTAAAAAGAAACTTCTGAGTATTTGTTTCGGAACAGAAAAAATTAAACAATATTATACTTGGAAGAGATGTTAAGGTTAAAACAAATCATAGGCCTATCATAGTCTTGTTCAGTAAGCCTCTTTATAATATACTAACAGAACTCCCAAAGAATGATGTTAAGGTTTCAGCCTTTCAGGTTAAATTTGTTTCATACACCAGGCAAACATTCATATTTATCAGATATTCTGTCTCGAGATTTTAGGGACTCAGGATGCGACAATAATATAGACTTTTTATAATGATATTTAGTGCCAAATAGATTTAATGATAGAAAACGTGTCTATTACTCATGAAAATTGGCAGTTAATATCAAGTCATATAACTAAGGACTCTACTTTCTAAATTTTTGCACAGTTGGCCTAACATTATGAAGATGTCGATGTTCTTGTGAAACAATACTGAGACTTAACAGAAGAACACAATGTAGTCAAAGGACTATTATAATCGTGGGAAGAGAACTGTTGTTCCAAAAATGTGAAAAAAAAATACTATGGTCCATAAGTTACATACATTAGTAAAACGATAAGTAGAACTGAAAATGACACTTCACAGGCCAGGAATTAATCAGGAATAACAAATTTGTAAAGTTATGTATGATTTGTTTGAAATATCTGTCTAATTATTTTAAATTTCCATTAAACTACAAAAAAGTTTCACAATTACCATGGATGGAAGTAGCTTCTGGTGTGTTTAAAATTAATAAAAAATATTACATTGTTGTAGCTGATGTGTTGAGCACTTATACAGAGGTTTAGAGTTTGAACAATTTGACAGCTGTTAAATAAAATTTTAAGAAAGATGTAGAAGCAAATGAAGATTGATGTCTACACTTACTTCAGTTTAGAAATACAATTAGATAAAATGTTGATTTTCCAGGTTCCATTTTAATGGCCAGAAATTTGCGAACTAACATTCCTTGTGCTTTTAAGGAATTAGTGCCAGTAATAAACATATTCTAAAGATAAGAAAATATTAGAGAATAAGAAACAAAATAGAAAAGTTTATTATGATGGATCAGCAAAATATCGTCAATTCTTATCAGACCAGTCAGAAAGTAATGTTTCAAAAATTTCCAAATTCCCTCAGGATCCCGGGACAAATTATTAAAAACATTCACCCTCACTTGTAACAGATCCAGGAAGAGGAGGAGGGATATATAAAAGCAATGAAATTAGCATCATGGCTAGGACTGAAAACTTAAGATCATATAATAATAATTAGATAATAGTCAATTATAAGGACAATATTAAAAACAATGTTATTCAAAAACTTATCCTCCTGTCACTATATCAGGGAAAGTTTTAAAACCTCCTTTGACAGACATCTTTTAAAAATAAATTAAACTTTGAGTTTTCTAATTAATGTATTGTAAATTAGTTTGTTAAAAAAGTAGGGAGATTTTATATGTTTATTGACAGTTACAGTATCCATGTGCAACAATATAGTTATAGTATCTATGTACATTACAACTTTGATATTTGTGCATGTTATGAATGTTCTTGTTCTGATATCTAATTAGTAAACTTTATTACATAAGACACTTTCATTCATTACACTTCATGTAGCCTTAATGCTGTAAAATGTTACTTCAATTAATTAGTTTATATAGCTAGGATGAATGAAAATCCTTAACTAACAACTGAACTTCAAAGTGTGTGATGTGCTACTCTAGTAACAATTATTTTATCTTCAAACTAACAGTACATTTAATAGGTCAATACATTCGTCACGTCTTCAATAATAAGAATTGTGATTGGTTTCCTAAGGGCCAACTTGGCTTTCACGAAACGTTTTCATTTGATAGCCAAATGCTCACTTTTACAGGATGCTGCTGATGAGGTAGATACTGGGGAAAAATTGACACAGTTGTAATTGATTTCTCTAAAGCTTTGGACTTAGTTTTACCCTAGATCATAGAAGTATCCAGATGAGTTGTTTATATAGGTTTAGGAGTTTGCAATTATGAGAAGTTTAATAAATCGTCAACAAATGGCACAATGACCAACACCATCATGGTATACACGAACTCTGAACTGGTCTGGTTGGTCCATTGCAATTATATCGATTGTATGTACTGTCGACAGCTAAAGACTATGGATAAATATATTATAGACCTATATGACCTTGACAAGTTCAGAACGAGTTGGAGTCGGCACTCGGCAGTCAGATAATTATAGTTGTCATGTGGCAAAGCGAAGAGATAAGATAAAGTTCACCTTTAGTTCAGAGTGTCGGCCACTGACTAGCAGACAAAGCCAATGTAACTAGAATACGTAGTCCATACAGTCATAGTGCTATTAGTCGTCAATATTGTGATTCGTTAACTCTTCTGTTTTTATATATTTGTCGTGAATATTATTTATTTTATCAACTGAGTGTATAACATAATTTATCCATTAATTGATATTTTACCGATGATAAATCTAAAGAACAATGGGAAACAAGGGACTAAACACTGAAAAATAAATAACATAAAAAGAGAATTTGACGTTCGTAATTATAATATGTTGTCGGAATTTTGTTATACTTTACTTTGGATTATTTTAACTTGCACCACAAAAACATATGAAAATTAATGTTAACATTACCTATTTAGTTATGATAGTAATATACTGGAAAATTTGTGCATACAGCAGAGTCATGCAGATTGGCCCTCAGTGCAGCACTGTCAGTCCTAATGCATAAGCAGCCCAGACCACCCAAGACCAACACTGCTTGGTGCGGCCACTTCCTAGCCCGTTGTGGTGGGCTTCGCAGCCCAGCTTAGCCCACCGCACTCCTCAGCACTCGTCTCAGCACTGCAGTGACGTCATCCCACCAGTTGATTGCATTCTACTGTTTTCCTGCTTGCGTGCTAGTTGTGCTTTCGCTTGATGTGTGGCATGAGCACACCGGACACAGTACAAAATTAAAATATTTTCCACTGCTGTCGAACACAGATTTAAAAACTGTCCCTATGGTACGTTTTTAAATTTTCATCCGACTCTGTATTTTTTAACTACCTTACTGCGATTTTCTCCTTCACTACTGTGGAACCGTCTAGAGTCGACCTGGGGGTCTAGATTCGACCACTGTGTACACTTCCTAATTTCACGTGTTTATTCCAATATAATTGCCTACTAGCCACCACCGCTTGCTTCCAGCTGACTGATAACACTTCCCCTTTCAATCTCGCATGATAGTGCCAATCGTATTGTGCGTCCTTGATTATGTAAAGTTCATTGTTGCCAATAGCAAAAATAGTAACAAAAAATACTCTGTCTAACTTTTAACAATTTAGCCTTGTTTAACTGTAATGCAATACAAAATAACTGTATTTCTGTAACCAGAATTTTAAGCTTAATAACATACTACAACAAAAAATATTTTTCCATAGTATTGAGAGATGTCAGAAGTTGAAGTTGTATTCCAGTACAGAGTCGACCATGCAGGCCTGTGGAATTAATCCATTCCAACCACAAAGAGTCCTTAATAAACTACCACAATCTGGTTTGACAGAGTCTCCAGAATCTCAGTCCACACCAGCACTGGTGGGAGAAGCGGTCATCAAAGTGCTCCAGGGCATGAGATATGAAAAATAATTAGCTGCCAAGAAAAGGAAAAGGAAAACTGAAATTGAACCAGGAAAAAGTATTGTATCAGTAGATCTACTGAAGGCGGAACATCTCAGTCAAATGAAGAAATCTCTCATCCTGTCTCAACTGAGGAGACCAGAAAAAGAGAAGCCAAGAAAACCACCAAGAAAAGAAAACAGAGAGGATACCAGGAGTCCAGTGATAGTGATGAAGACGGACGACATTCCATTAAAGATTCGTCAGATGAGTGGGTTGAAGGGGAAGATAAAAATGATAATGAAAATTTCGATTACCCTAAATCAGGGGATCAGCTTTTAGTGAAGTTCCTATCTAAAAAGACAATTAAATTTTGTGTCGGTTGCATTGAGGAACTGGTTTCAGGAGAAGGACTTGAACTTCGTTTTGTTAGAAATTGTGGTGGATTCCAGTTCAAATATCCTGTGAGTTGGAGGATATGAGTCTTATTGACTATGTTCAGGTAGAAAGAAAACTAAGTGCTTCTGTTTCTATGGAGGAAAAGGAATTCGTAAAATTTGATGTTGATTTTCAGGGTTCTGATATTAATTAGGAGATGGAAACTGCATTTTCTGTATTTTTCAGGGCTATTTTATTAATTAGTACATTAATAATGTGATAATGTTGTGTGTAGTTTGACGTAATTTTATATCTGTTAATTAATTAAATATTTTCTATTAAACTTATGAGCCTTAACCTATTTAATGTATGCACATTAAAATAACTGTTTAAAATTCGCATTTTCCTATCCCAAATAACTTAAAAATAAAAAATAATAAAGTAAATAATAATAAAAGCAACCAAAAGGAGGTCGATATCGACCGGAATGAGAGCAAACGTTCATTTACATGTATTTTTAATATGGTGGTCGACTTAACACCATGTACAGGGTTGAGTCGACCGGCATTTAAAATTTGTTTTCCTCAGTGACCTTGGAAGTTCATAAAATGAAAATAATAGAAAACAATCCCTGAGTTGTGTGCTATAACATACCATTTTCAGTGAAATACTACATAGCATTGTCTGTGAAGTAGCGTTAAAAGTACGAAAAAAAGCGGTCGACTCTAGACAGTTTGACGGTACTTTTTCTCTAGAGAGATTGTATTTTAGAATGTTGTTTTAATGGCCGGTGTTGTTGTGGAACAAGTGTTAGGAGAGATTTGTTCCTAATTTTAGGTCATGTTTGATAAAATCTTCTGAAAAGATTTCATGTAGTGTAATATACCCCAAATCCTATCTTTTATCAAAGATCTTTGATGTAATATTTTATCATAATATTCTTTGTCAAAGAACTTTGATAGTGTAATAGCAGCCTCACAGAGACTGTATTTTCTTTGCGATGCACCATTATTTGGACTCATCTTGAAAAACAGAAATCAAGTGTTTGAAACAGCAGCTGATCGTTGATCGAACCGCACATACAAGCACAAACCCGCGCCAACTCAATTCATAAGTAGGCTAACTGATAGAAGCGGAAGCTTAGGCTCACGCTTTGATACAAACAAGTTCACCACACTAAACCGCTCCACAAGCAGTCCGCCGCGACCCATGCGGTGGTGCAGGGTGACGGTACTGGCTAGTTCCATGCGACACTGCTTAGCACGTTGCGGTCAGCAGTGGGCAAGCCCGTGGGCTTGGACCAATCTGCACGACTCTGGCATACAGCCTGATTACAATATATAAGTAATCCTATCCTAACCTGAGCAATGGCAGTCTTGTTTATTTCATACCTACATGTTCGTATAATTACACAAAAACAAGAATTATCTAAATTTAAGAGACATGATGAGAATTGATAAGCTAATACATTGAATTGGGGATGAGCAGGATCCGTCTATGCTTATCTACATAACAAATAATAAAGTTATTTGTCACATTTTATTAGCTTGAACGTTTTCGGCTCGAAGGAGCCATCTTCAGAAATTATGCCTGAGAATACATATAAATATGGGTTGGTACATACGTGTTATGTGATACAATGTGAACAATAAGCAAGTTATGAGCTTCTGCTATAAACAATTATGGACTCAAAAGTGATTAAAATGTAGTTAAAATAGGATAAAAGCTTATTTAAGCTGTGGTCAATAAAATATTGTAACTTTATTACAAAACAAGAATGTAATTTTATTATTTCAACAATAATTACTTTCTGTAATTGACTATAAACACTCCTGTCAACAATGGGATTTCCACTCCACACAGTAACACAGTATTCGTTATTGCACTCCACAGACGACAATGACAATTTACTTGAATTATTGAGAACAACAATGTACTGCTAATTTTAACTAATGTTCACAAAGCACTATTTACAAATCAGAACTGTCAGTTCTTAGTTCACAGCTCGTTTGCCTTGGTTAGTTCTTCTAGCTCAGTCACTCGAGTTCACAATATCTCGAACCCCAGACTTTCAGAGACGATCCGCTGAACTTCGAACTCAGGTCCCCCAACTGCGGTCCACTGCACTCAAACTCAGGACTTCCAGCTCCACAGTTACGAACACAACTCAAGTCGAACTCCGGTCTCGAAGCTGGCTTCACTGCTACACAAGACTGCTTGGCTTGCTGTCCAACGACTACCACAACACTGCTCAAGTTCACTCGCATGTCGTAATTTATAACCAAACCATAGCTACGAGAATGTACAATGCTAGAAATTTCCACGGATGTCCAGAGATGGCACTCTCGAATTCTCTGGATTTCTCCCCTCTCTGCCACCGTCGCTCTCTCTCCTCTCCTCTCTACACCACACCACATGCCCCAGGAAGCAGATGCGCGCGCAACTTGCGCCTAACCACGGCCGACCTAGCCCTTCTTCTGCCGGTCGTGAGATCGAATCTCACGTGGCTGTCACAATATTAAAATATTACAGTAAAATATAAAATGTTGCTCTGATTATAATTTGCTGAACCATCTGTGACAAAGGCTCCAGTATGGTGTCTTGAATGGAGACAATTCAACTGTAATACGGAATAAAATGTGTATTAAAATGTGGATCAAAATAATACATACATAATGGGAAATTACAAACCAATAATAATGAAATGTACTTATGTAAAGCTTAATGCTGTTGAATCCTATACAAGCTTAATATAATAACATTAATATAATATATGGTTACAAGCTTCGCATAGCGAATTATGGACGCAAGCGCACAGAACAATTGCTATTAATCTGAGTAAGGTAACTGCACCTAAAGCTGACACTGACCCAAAGCCTGACACTTTCATTTTCAATGTGTCATAATAAGATTACATATAATCAGAAACAGAATTTCTGAACATATTTCAACTTCCTGTTATCTTGGCAACATTGCACAGTATTCTTCTGGCAATACACCTGAATTTAAAAAGCTGGATGCTGTAGACAGTAGACTGTTGTAGCATTTTGCATGGAATACCCCTTTATTGTTAAGCAAAACAGTAAGCATACACATATAAGTATTTTAATAATAATTCCAATTTTATGTGAAATTTTAAGTTGTTATTAACACTGACTATGTATAAATTGTATGCATAAGACAGTAAGAACATGATTTGTTTGTAAATCGTTAGAATAACCTGCCACAGGGGTGTCAACCATTGGTACATCTTACTTTCACAGATGTTCCAATGTCTGACACAATGTGTCAGCTTTTGGTGAAATGAAAAAATTCACATTTAAATGAGTTTCTCGTTTATATTATTCCAGAAATGTTACAAGAACCTGGTATTTAAATCTATTGCCAATAGGAAGTTCTGTACCAAAAGCTGACAGAGGGTGTCAACTATAAGAGCAGTTTCAAAACTGCTGTTCCCAAGGCTCACTTTTTGTCCCCCAAGTAATCATTTTAAATAGTCTATTTCAACAAGTTCTTTTCTTGTATTGCTCTCTCTGAATTCCATAAACTCTTATCATAGTCATTCAATACTTTTCCTTAACTACGTTATCTGTACCGGTGTTTGATATTAAAATTTTAACAATTCTGGTTATATTATAACAAAGTGAAGACAAGCGAACAGAAGCATTTGAAATGTGGATATGGAGAAGAATGGAGTCTGTGAAATGGAGAGACAATAAGAAATGAAGCTGTGTTGGAAAGAGTGGGTGAAGAAAGAATGACGCTGAAACTGATCAGGAAGAGAAAAGGAATTGGTTGAGTCACTGGCTGAGAAGAAATTGCCTATTGACGAATGTACTGGAAGGAATGGTGAACGGGAGAACAATTCGCGGCAGAAGAAGATATCAGATGATAGACGACATTAAGATATATGGATCATATGAGGAGACAAGGAGAAAAGATTGGAGAAAGTTGGGTTTGCAATGAAAGACCTGCCCTTGGGCAGAACACTGAATTAATGAATTAATTAATTAATTTTGTTCCTGTAAAAGAAATATTTTTGTCACTGTGAGGTTCCTCGCCAGTAAAAAATATTTTTTTCTTGTTCATCATAAAAATCTCTACTTTCACTGAAATCACTTCGTTATATTACGGTAATTGCTAGGAATGTTTAATTAGAATACTTCGTTTCCTTTATAAGTTCCTAATTTAGCAAAGAGATGACTATGTCTCCACCATGTACTTCAAGGAAAAGAAAGATAGTAATTATTGAAGATGAAGCTACAAGAATTGATAGATAGTAATTATTGAAGATGAAGCTACAAGAATTGCAGGTGTTTCATGCCAGGACAGAGATTATAATGGCAGTCCTACCCCAGGTCTAAGTAATACTTCAGATAATCTGAATGAACATTCAGGACACACTCCTGAAGTCCTATCCCAGGCTCAAATAATGCTTCAAATGACCATTCAGGATACAAAGTCCAAGAAGGAAATACAGTAAGTAGTTGTGGTCAAATGATTCCTTCTCCCTTGGGGGTGGGGTAGGGGGAACAATTTTCGCCTCAGAGAACAAGCACACCTAACAAAAGAATTCAGAGACGGTCCTATCAGTTGCAACACCTTATGAGTGGAAAAAATATCATGCAAAGAGTACAGAAGAGAAGGATCATATAGAAAAAGAAAAGGAACAAAGACGAAAGAAAACAGAAGAAAACAAGGAGGCAAAGGAACAGAAAAAGGTGCTACCAAATAAAAGAGGAAAGACATATTTTCTGAAGAATCATCTAAATCTTCTGTTGATGTGTTGCTAGATCCGCAGGAGAAGGAGATGACAGGGGTGTAGAGAAGCCAACTAGTTTTTCTAACATTGATTCAATGAAAGTTGAAGTAAATGATTATGTATTTGTACAATATGAAGAACAATATTTCCCAAGCCTTGTTTTAAACAGAAACGAAAGTACAGCTTATGTTAAAATATTGTTAATGAGTGGCAGTGGAGGGAAATGACAACAGAGGACAATCTATGGTATAACTGAAAGGTTGTCCTCGAGAAAATCAGTCCTTCAAACTATGACAATAAGAAGGAATTAATATATCAAGTGAAGTAAATTGAAAAACACCGTGTCACATTGACTTTTGGCCTCAAAGTCTGATAATTTTTTTAAGAACAGTATTACGAATTTTGGACATTGTATGATATATTTCAAAGACAAGTTTCCCTCTACTGTTTAATATAAATGTTTTATTTGTCAGTGATAAATTAATCTAATTCATATAGAAAAGTTTTATAAGTGTCAACCTTTGGAGCACATACATGTCAGCCTTTGGGACAAAGCAATTTTTAATGTGTCAGCTATTGGTGCAAGTAACATGTTTCTTTGAAAAAATTAAAAAATATATATTTGCTCTTCATATAGTTTTTGTTTTTGTGATTCTCCAATTCACAGAAATAAGTACCTTGTCTCTGATACCTGTACCAACTCATATAAATAAGTAACTTGCCTGTAATGAAGCAAAATTCGTAATTTGTTTCTTAAAGTGTCAGCCTTTGGTACGTTTACCTTAGTGTTTATGAAGTAATTTAAACGGGGTTTAATAAGTTATAAAATAATTAATAATATGTCTAAACAGCGTTATCTTGGGTTATAATGAATGAAGGAAGTAATGAATAAACAAACTTACAATCGTGTGTGTAGTAATGGTGATTCGAAGTCTATGATAATAGAGAAGCAACTGTTGGGTGCACTTCATTTATAGATATTACTAAGCTTATGTAACAGTTGATTGTGGAAGGGGGGGGGGAGGTTGGTTATAGGCTGATAAGCAGGCACGTGGGTTGTGTGTATTCAGATTGAAAAGTGGGTTACGCAGATTGGGTATTTGTTCATTCAAAAGCGATATGTCTAAATTACATGCCCGGGCCATATGAAAGTCTTCGGCTGCATTGATATATGTGCTAGTGTTTAAAAGGAGAATAATGTGCAAAGTCTCATTTATATTGGTTAATTCATGGCCCTGCTCGATTAGATGGGTGGCGAACTTAGACTTTCTCCTGTTATGCTTAAAGTCGGCGACATGTTCGCTGTACCTTGTTCTAAAGTTTCTATGAGTCTGGCCAATATATTTATGTGGACAGTTCTTGCATTGCAACATGTATATGACTCCACTTTGATGTTTATCACTGGTGTTGAGCTTATTGGGAATGATGTTATTTAATTTGTTATTTGTGCAGAAAGCTACACCAATGCCATGTATTCTGAAAAAATTACTGAGTTGGTTAGAAACTTTACCGAAATATGTCATACTAACCCATTCTTTTTTGGTAGTAGGAGAGTTTACCGTGTGTGTAGTATGTTGGATGTGAGAGAGTTTGCTTTTGCGTTTCTGAAGTAGTTTGTCTATTACCTGTTTATTGAAGCCTTGGTTCTCGCTAAATTAACAATATATCCATATTCTTTATTAAATCATACTTTACTTAAAGGGACTGTTAACATTCTATCAATGAGAAACCTAAATTTATTGAACTTGTGTGTTTCAGGGTGGTTAGAGCTTGTGCTAATAGAATGGTCAGTGGAAATGGGTTTTCTGAAAATATCAAAGTTAATTTTGGAGTTCTTTATAAAAATTCGTAAATCCAGAAAATTTATGGACTGGTTTATAGCTGATTCGGAAGTGAATTTTATATTCGGATGCAATTGATTAAAAGAATTGGTAATACTGTCATAAATATTATTGTCATTACCATAGAAAAGTAATGTATCATCTACATATCTAAGGTATACAGGGTGTTTAAAAAATATGGGGCAAAATTTCAGGTATGTATTTCCCACATGTAGACAATCAAAATAGTTCATTACAACATGTGTCCGGAAATGCTTCATTTCCGAGTCATGGCCTTCACAACATTGAAATTCACCGGAACGTTTTTCTTTCCGCAGGTCATTGCCGTCAAAGGAGACATTAAGAGGGCACTCTGACAGTTCATTCCGAGGTGAAGGTTACATTCAGTGTTGTGTAGGCGTTAGACTGTGCGACATGTATTCAAATCAAGAGCTGGCAGAGATACACTTCATGTACGGTAAGGCGGACGGCAATGCTGCGCTGGCTCGTCGTTTGTACCAGGAGAGGTACCCACAGCGACAATGTCCAGACCGGAAGACATTTGTACGTCTCCATTACTGTCTGTGCGAGTATGGAAAATGTAACTCTCCTGGTTTGGGAAGGGGACGACCAAGATCTACAACTCCAGATGTACAGGAGGAGATTCTGGAGGCTGTGAACATGACTCCTTCTATCAGCACACGAAGGGTAGCATTGCAAGTCAATGTTCCTCATACGACTGTCTGTAGACTGTTGAAAGAGTATCAATTGTATCCTTATCATTTGCAACGTGTACAGGCTCTGTCACCAGCAGATTACCCTGCACGAGTTAGGTTCTGTCAGTGGTTCTTGCAGCAGTGTTGTGTAAATCCGAACTTTCCTGCCTTAGTATTATTTACAGATGAAGCACAGTTCACACGAGATGGCATAACAAATTTCCACAATCAGCATGTATGGGCATATGAAAATCCACGTGCAACTGTTCCATTTCATCACCAGGTGTGGTTCTCCCTCAACATGTGGGCCGGTATCATTGGTGATCGATTAGTTGGACCCCATGTACTTGTAAACAGACTTACGGGGCAGACGTACACAAACTTCCTGGAAAACACCATACCTCATGTTTTAGAAGACACTCCACTGATCAATCGTCAACACATTCACTTCTTGCATGATGGCGCTCCTGCACACTTCAGTCGTACAGCTCGCCGGTACTTGGATCGAAGGTTTCCTGATCGATGGATAGGTAGAGGTGGCCCAATTGCTTGGCCTCCATGCTCACCTGATCTGAACCCTCTCGATTTCTACTTGTGGGGCCATTTAAAATCATTGGTTTATTCGTCTCCGGTGCCTGATTTGGAATCCCTTCGGAATCGAATTGTGGCATGTTCTGAGGACATACGCAATATTCCTGGAGTTTGGGATCGTGTTCGCAGGTCAATGAGACATGGAGGTGAGGTCTGTATTCAAGCAGGAGGTTGACATTTTGAACATCTTCTGTAATGACAACGACCTGCGGAAAGAAAAACGTTCTGGTGAATTTCAATGTTGTGAAGGCCATAACTTGGAAATGAAGCATTTCCGGACACATGTTGTAATGAACTATTTTGATTGTCTACATGTGGGAAATACATACCTGAAATTATGCCCCGTATTTTTGAAACACCCTGTATAGTGTTATTGAACTGATTTGAAAGGGTATGCACATTTTTACTTTCTAAATCCTGCAAGAAAATTTCTGCTAGAAAACCAGACAATGGGACACCCATTGCCAAGCCTTGGTTCTGCTGATATAAAGTATGTTGAACGAAAAATAATTTTGCTTTAAAGAAACATTTAAAAGATGAATCAAGCTAATAAAATGTGACAAATAACTTTATTATTTGTTATGTAGATAAGCATAGACGGATCCTGCTCATCCCCGATTCAAGAATGATCTAGTTTTCAGCCTGTGACATTGTCTCGTTTACAGTATTATATAATACTGGGTGTTCAGTTCAAAGTGTGTCATGGCTCGCTGTATGCCGTCACGTGGCTAGTCGATGAGCCTAGAGAATTCATTCTTCCTACACTTCCGCAGAGGTGTATTACTTATCTGCCAGAGAAGTTGCCTACAAAGTACGGCGTTCATTCAGAAGAGTACTTACCGATACGTACGGTAATGCCGGTAGTGGCAGGAATGTGAACTGTTTCGAAACATGTACTGAGGTGAGTTTTTTCTTACTTTCGGGATATGGGGAGAGGGTTAAGACGATTACTTACGTATTTGTTGACATTAACTTCGACGGTCAACATGGACACGGAGCATTTGATTTGTATTGTGGAATGTTGTAGTATGCAACCGATGACAACAAATACCCTGCGTACGACTTGGCCGCGCAAAACACAGTTCGAAAGAGGTTATGGTAGCACACAGACCATATAGACCGCCATCTGTTGCTACTACGTTCAAGTTATACCATACACGTTCTCAAGTTCAGATTGAACGCCTTGATTAATAGGCAACTTCTCTGACACAAAAGCTGAAACTCGCATCAAATCGCTGGCTCATCAACAGTGACGTCATGACACACTTTGAAATGAACACCCAGTATACATATTACGGTAATTACTATGAACTTTAACAATAGATAGTTAATAATATTATAAAATATACAGGCCTAATTCATTACCAAGAAATACCCCTTCCCTCTTACATCCATTATTATTATTTTTATAGGCTACACCACAATATGTTGTAATTGCTATCATTTAATAGTCTATGGTTGAGTTAAGCGACCAGCATAGGAAGAAAGCTTTATGTTTATACTTATTAGGCCTCCATATAGTATATAGGCCTGTATTATTTTACAGTTTTTCCTTGACTGTAAGACAGCCAAAACGACAAAACTTATTAACATATAAATTTAATCTATGACGATAAAATTACATTATATTTTATATATTATTCCAAAATGTGCAATACTACCAGTACTATGTTTAGGGCAGGGGCACCCAAACTTTATTTGTAAGGCCAGTAACTCTACAAGGATGATCGATCTTGGATCACATATTATAAAGATAATTCTTCGAAATAAAAATAAATTTACATGTACATGGTATGCAGTTATGCATTAGCACTGCAATTTGGTATACTTAGGATTGCCAGATTTAAAAAAAATCAAAGAGAGACATTTTACTGCAGTTGATATACAAGTGGCTTTATGATAATGTATTAATTAATACAGTGTAGCCTATGTATGTATAGGATAATTAAATAATTACTTTTTCAACACTTGAATGTATACTTATCATTATATTTGTTATATTTTATAATACTGTATCATCTAATGTGATAATTTAATATAAAAATATATTTTTCTTAAGTAACATTTAGATATAAAATATCAAAATACAAACTTCAAGTGTTAGGAAAGTATTCTCTTAAATTTGCATATCCCTCAAGTCTGAACACGGTGCATGGTGTATTTGTTTCACATTGTGCAGTAATTCCAGTTTTACTTAGGAATGGGTAATATCTTAAAAAATGGGACATTCTGTGTCCTGTGGCAGGCATGAGTGGGACACAGGAAAATTTCCTGAAAATCGAGAATGTCTGCCATATCGGGACATCTGGCAACCCTAGTTATACTCCTGGTGGCAGTGATATACAATAATAACAATACAATAATTACAGTGTTAAAATAAACGTAAAATTAAGGTTAATTACAAATAAATGCAATAAACCTAGAAGTATAAATAAAGACTGAACTATAAATAACTAGGATGAAAGAGTAGTGGAATGGAGAAAAATTATCTTTCATCGTACGATGGCGCAGAATATCTGCATGGAAACATCATATGTACTTCAGTACATTAAAATAATATATATAAATAACTAGGCCTGTAAGGATCATTCCATGCCAAATCAGTCAAAAAAATTGAAGAATTCAACCTGAGCACCTTGAATTTTAATGAAACTTTCAAGAATCATTCTTCCCAAAGATCTAAATTAAAATATATTTTTTAGAAAAATTGTATCTTGTTAGGTTTTGATGTTAATTCATTTTTAAAATCTTCAAAACACCTTTTTTCGTTTACAGTAATGCTTTCAATCTTGAATATTTCTGATTCTGTAAGTTCTATAGTGTTGTTTTACACCCTATTTTAAAAGGAATATCACGAGCTTCAATTTGATATGCACTTCTACTATCAAACCTCTCATTCCTTCTCTGTTGATTTTAAAAGAATTCTTGTTTCCTCTTTGAGTTTCAGATTCTGTTAGCCAATAAATTCTTCCTGTTATTGTTGTAAGATCCACTTTGATCAATACCGCAATTTTGTGCACAACAAACATATCAGAAAATTGGGGATATTTAAAGGGTGGAGTCGATCCATGTGGTTCCAAAGAACTTATATTTACTTCATTGTCTTCTACTCCTAATGAAAACCTGTTCATCATTAATTCAATTTTGGCATGCAACAAAACCGACAGCGTCGTTGATATCCACATCATCAACTGTTACCATTATTTTATACTCAAGTCCTCTGAAAATTAGTAACTTTTAACGAAAACTCTAGTCTTATTTACAGGACTGTAACTGTGAAATTGTTGAGTACCCACCCTTTATTGTGTTTGCTGATTGAAACCTACTCTTCAGAATCTTTTCCTCTGCTAAACATTTTACCATTCCTCCCACACATCACACGCATTCTTCCCATGTGAGGATGCGAAAAAAACATTCCACTCAGCCTTAATGTTAAATTATTTCTCATGATGACAAAGATTAAGGAAGTTGGACTTTTTTTTGTACTGTGATGCTGCTTCGTCTGAAGAGTAGTGAAGCTTTTCAGGTTTTCGAGGTAGTTTGTTTTAGAAGTCAATCATGAAGCAATGGAATAAATGAATAGCAACAGTATCATGAATCATATAATCAGAGAAATCACAAACTACAATACATTCATTATGAGGTAGATATTCTTTCAGATGTCGCAAATAGATACATTGTTGAATAGCGATAAATGAACATCTTATAAGCTTTGGTATACTCTCAAACAAGTCAACTAAAAATTCTTGTAATAGTTTTCAGTACAGATTTATTATCAACCTGCATCTATTGTTTGAGATTCACATTTTCAATACTGTTTATCTCAAAAGGTCTTCAAATCTTAAAAACTATTAGAAACTGGATTAAAATAGTCATGTTTATGTAGGCCTACAACATTACATTTTTTATCACTACTCCTGATCTCATTCTAACAGTTTCAGGTTTTGTAATTTGTAACAATACTGATGGGTCATTCCATAGCGACACACGTAACATTTTCGAAGTGACTAACTATGATCTTCACAGGATAATTAAATACTTAGCAGTTCATGAAAGAGACATCACTGTCTTTTAACGTAAGCATTCCAAAATATAAACACAAACTCCTAATGAAAAGGAATAATTAATAATGTAAAAAATGTATGAAATATTATATGGTGTGACACATGAACATTTTCTTGCCACTTAATTTATTACCAAAATGGAAAATGTTCATATTATTGTGCCAAATGACATAAATGTATTCAGTTGTTTTCCAAAAAATTAAAACACTTGGTGTAGTACATGTAACTGCTAGATCACATACTTTAATAAAAATAACAGTGCCATTGACAAATAAAATATTACAAATTATATTGTGACACATGGACATTTCTGTAAAGTTGATTACTAATTTTTTCAAATGCATGTAGAGATTTATACACTGTGTCTATAGTTCTTATTATACAAAGCAACACTTGATTACACTATAATACATTTTCAGATTTAAAATATCCACGGTTGTTTACAACCATATGTAGTGATATCTCCTGTTTAATGTCATGTGATGAATACACCAATATAGGATATCCACTTTTTCTGCCATTTGTAGTACTTCCCTTTCTTGAACATCACAGAAACTTTAAATTCTTCGCCACCACAAGCTTTTGTAACTTCCTCTGCTTATTTAGAATTGATTATTTAACGATGTTGTACCAACTACTAGGTTATTTAGCATCGATGGGATTGGTGATAGTGAAATGATATTTGGCGAGATGAGGTCGAGGATTCGCCATAGATTACATGACATTCGCCTTACAATTGGGGAAAACCTCGGAAAAACCTACACCAGGTAACTTGCCCCAATCAGGATTTGAACCCGGGCCCACTCATTTCACGGTCAGATGTGCCTACCATTACTACACAGCAGTGGACCGAACAAGGGTTAGGTACATTAATTTTTTTGATTTTCGGTTAGCTTTCTTAAGAATACGCATAGAGAAATGTAGTGCTTTCCAGGCTATCCTTGTAATATTAGTGACTTATTTCAACCAGTTTGTTACTAATATATATATATATATATATATATGTATATATATATAGTACCTAAATGTTTACTTGTGGCACTGGTGATCCCCATTCAATCGGTATGTGAGACGAATTTATTTTTGTGTTCTACACAAAGATACATATTGATTTACTTTTGCTCATATTGATTTTAATTTTATTTGTTGTAGTCTAGTTTTCAATAACGTCAAGCTAGTTTTGCAAGGTGGTGATATAATATTTATCACTAATTTTTTCTATATATTATACAGTCTTCCACGAATAACCTTGCCTGAGAAGTGGTATTTCTATTTATATCCTACAATATTTTTCAGAAAATATTTTGCAAGAAGAAGCTATTATACATTTAATTTTACTTCTGAGACCAGTGAAATATATGCCAGTTTTATTAGAAAGGTGCCTGTATAATTATCCAATAGCATGATGTTATCTGGAACAAAAAATGAACAGCATGAAAGAAAAAAAGAAAACATTAATGCTGTGGTTCTTAGAGTTCCATTAGAGTAACACGTTCATTGTCCACTGAAAGTTGTATTTCTCTATTGAAGTGTAAAAGAGAAAAACTCAGAAATTATGTCAGAAACAAAGAAAGACACCATCCAAATATGTGGGATAATTAATTTAATAATGTTATTACCAGGACTTGAAAAAAGCAATCATATGTAATGAATGGGTGGGGAAAAAATACTTTTTAATCGTGCTTCTATAGTTCGACAATGCTGACTATTCAGATTTTTGCCTGACAGGTGAGCCACCATAAATTGTTTAAAGTCCTAGTTATTACTGAAGCCAAATGTGTGTCTATTGTCAAGAGCCCATTTTATTTATACTTGTTAAGACCTCATTCACAGACCAGTTACCGCTTTCAGTTTTGACACTACATACATCGAAATTAATTTCTTAATATTCGTCCTCTTTATAAATTTATATTATATGGTTCGGTATACCTTCATAACACAGCTCATCAACAATACTCGATAAAGAGTTAAATTAGCTTCCATGCTGCGTTGTATTTATTTTGTCACGTTTCTATAGCAGGAACATTAAATAGGAATTCCTTAAAACAGATTTATATTCACTCCTATGCCTTTACATAGAATACATATACTGTATTTCTTAAGATTTGGTTACTTTATAAACAGTATGTTAGTGCAATAACTCTTTTTTTTATATGTAATAATTCTGGCATGTGTCAATAAATATGTCTCTCTGAATTACTCTTTTTAAGGCTGACTGGAAACATATTCCAAATTTATATATAAAAAAAACATTAAAATATCCTCACAATTTAAAGCATAACAATTCCCGAAATAATCATGCTACAGGAAATTATTAAGATAACAATGATTCATTCTATCACTTGTGACAATACGTTTATAGTCCTAATAAATTGAGAAATAATTTACATCCAACAGATTTATTTTGAAATGACCTGCAGTTATTATTTTGAATTTTATTGTACCTTAATAAATTGAATAAATTTCATCAAGTTTCAAAAAAAGTAATTCTATCTTTTCCAACAGAGGAACAATAAATACTTAAAGCAATTAATGATAAACTCGAAAAACTTACCGATAAAACTTAATTTCATATTCTATACCACTGGCACCAAAAAAAGTCCTATTGTTCATACTGATTCAAGATGAATAGTTTCTTAGTGTTTGCCCATTCCACTTTTTTTTTATTGTCCTTCTCATTTCTATTTCTCGCATTTTTAGTATGTACTTCACATGTAGTATATGTTTTACTTTAATACATATATGACCATGAAGATATCTGGATATGTCTTACAAAATTCTTGCTGAAGACCATTGTGGTAACATTCTGCCGCATCTGTAGTTTGTACATATCGAAATTGTCGTGCTTCAGCCCAGAATTCAGGTGGGGGGGGGGGTGGAGAGGTTGATGTGTCAATGTAGTTTTCAGAATATAATAATATTCAAAACATCCACTAATAGGAGGGGCCTCTGATATTAGCTCTGCAAAAAATCTGATACTTCTGATGCTGGTAAATAAGAAAGAACGAAATATTAAAATTTTTAACCACTCTCGAATTTCAGATGTTTTGTTTCGCAGCTGCTGGTTTGATATACTGTTTGTTTCCTTTAATTTTCCAGAGCAAAAACTGTCCTAAGTGAAATTTACACTCTATAATCTTAACACTGGGAACATTTATTTTGGCAGCATTGTGTGATGCTGTTTCATAATATAACAAGAGCTTTGAAATGATTAACTGCTAACTACTTACGTGGGTGAAAGTAGTGCTGAAGTGGTTCCTGTGATTTCTGAAGTGAAAACCGTTCAATTTATAAGAGATTTTTTAAATGGAGATGCAGTTGATTGTATATGCAAGGTGTAAAAGTGCCTAAACTAACCAACCCCAGTGCTGTCATGGAGCCCATATGGAGTCATACATCGTATTAAACTAGAATTTTTTTTTTTAATTAATCGTATGGGGAAAAAAAAACATTTGTCTGTATTGAGCCATACAGCATATGGGTGCCTAAGTTCTGAACGTGGAGATCTGTACAGATCTTAGATCATCTGTTGCTGTTCCTAATGTACTGGTATTTTGTTTGATGTTCATGAACAAAAATTATCCACCTCTGCAGCACTGGAATCCAGAACTATATAAAATAATGGTTGAAAAACAAGAAGTGCTGCAAATATACACTCCAAGATTCATCGCGACAAGTGTGCATCTACTGTGGTGCCACATGGTGTATTCTTTAAATCAAGTTTGTACAATTAAAATTTAAAGCAAAACAATGTCTTTACTTCTTCTTTAATATTAAAAAAAGTCATTAAATGACAATCGGAGAAATAGAGAGAGGAGAGTAAAATATATTTCAAGGGAGAAAACAAGGGGTGGGTTGTATGGCCAAGAAATAAATTACCATGACAGCACTGACCAAACCTAACCTGTTACAGACTCTTGTATGCAAGGTGAATAAGTGGAGTATGAAGGGAACTACCTCAGCGCTAGTTTAACTCTTATAGATGAATTATATAAAGAACTTCAAGTATCAGTATTGTCTCAAAGGTCTCTGTGTAACAAACTATTCATTCAAAATATCAATCTGTGAGTATATTAACTGCAAAAGAAAGAAGAAATATTGTCGTAATATGAAGTTACTCAGATCTCCAATTAAGGACAAGGAGAGGCTACAAAAATTATTTTTGAATTCAGCCTTATAAATTGAACGATTTTCACTTCAGAAATCACCATAACTACCTCAGCACTAGTTTCAATAATTTAAGGACCAGTATAAAGGAAATTTGATTATAGTAAGAAAGAAATTCGTAAGGGAGGCAGTCAGGAGGGATTGAGGTTGCCAGTGCACTGTAGACTAGCTAGTGATGAACTTCTTAGCAAGTACACTGCAGGAAAAACTCAAAATGTGAATGAAAGTGTTCATAGTGTGATATGGCGGAAGTGCCCAAAAGAAATTTTTGTATCAAAAAAAAAACTTGAAATGGCTGTTACTTCTGCTGTGACTGAATTTAACATGGGTTGTACAGCAAACATTTCCATGAGCGATTTAGTGTCAACAGTGAAATTATCTCCTGCAGCATACAAAATTGGCAATAGGAGAGACAAGCGTCGACTGCAGCAAGCGGCTACTTCAACCAGTGACAATTTCAAAACAAGCAGGAAGAAGCTACGTTTGTCAAAAAGTGTCACTGAAAGTAGGAAACAGCAGCAGGAGGGGTCAACATATCAGGCAGGAGGGTTTTAAGCAATTTCCATAACATGTAAGTACTCAAACATAGTGTTGTACTTTAAAACTTGATTTTCTCCCTTTTAAATTTTATTACATTTTAACATGTTCAAATTGCTCCATATGATGCATTTCTTAACCAATTGTGATGAAATTTTTACCACAAGCCCACATTACCTAAAGGAAAAAGACTGTCACATGGATTTTTAAAATATTTATTATTTGCCAAGATATAAATTGATTAAGATGCATGAAATTAATTTTTTGTCTTTAAATTGGCACTCACCCAGTTTTGAATTTTTTTCTCAGAA
Source organism: Periplaneta americana (assembly GCF_040183065.1). Lineage (NCBI taxonomy): Eukaryota > Metazoa > Arthropoda > Insecta > Blattodea > Blattidae > Periplaneta > Periplaneta americana. Next base: position 123,444,566 of record NC_091126.1, read on the forward strand.
ACTAAGAAGTGCTAACTAAAAATCATGTGATAGATGTTTTATTATTGTTAGAGGAACTATTCTATTTTTTTTAATTCATAATGTTAAGCGTTCATCGTGCAGCATTTTTTAAATATTAATTAGTATTAATTGGTAAATAATTAATTTCTTCAAAACTAATTAAGGTACATTGATGAAATTTATAGGGATGTTTTAAATACACATCAGCACTCTGTGGAAAAATTTCAGTCCATTAGCATCAAAAATGCATAATTTGAATATTTCACCTGTTCATTCCCTTAGCTCTGCATCAGCAGAGAAACCACACAGGGTATCGTAAATCTGCTGAAAATTAGAAAATTGTGTAAAAAAATGCATTCAGAGCGAATTTTGCAGCCTGATAATATCTCACCCACGTTATGGACATAATTCAATACCGTTAGTCTGATATGAAACGAATACTAGAAGAACTTGATAACCAAAGACGATGTTCACTAGTTATTTAACAACATACAGAGCAAATAAAAACACAAACGCATATTGTAGCAATAGTTCAGGGAAAAAATAAAATGATTAGTATGACCGCTTATTCGTAAAAAAACACTGCCAGCTGTGTACATGAAGCAATATATTAGGCCTACATTATGAACACATTGGATTTAATGTGGACAAGAAACGTAGTTATTATTTATCTGCTTCTATATCGCATCATATAATACACATATAAAATGGAAACATGTAGCCCTAGAAAAGAGGAAACATGTTGGGGGGAGGGGGTTGTAATTCTCCCCCTTTCGGATAAATTTCCTGCCTTTCCTTCTTATTCCAAAATTCTAATCTTGTGCACACAAAATAAATTAGTGTCTTTTCGTGAGCATCATGATGTGCATTCGACAAACACAGACAAATCTGCTCTTTTTAGTATTTTGAGATAATTGTTGCTAGTGAGGTATTCGTATACTGAAAATTAAAACCAATTAGATATCATACATCAAATGATGACAGATTGTATATTGAATGCAAACAATATTATATCAGCCATGTACCAAAATGTCATCTATGTGTGTTGAAAAATTTGCGTAAAACAGGCTTCTGTATGCTGCAATTTAGCAACACATCAAAGTTTTATTGTAACATAACCTCACATTACAATGAGAAAGAAATTCTCAGATGGCATGATGTAAAGTATTCCCACAGTCTTATTACTCTATGTACTTTTCAGGTACTCTGCCATCTAGTATTGATTATCGCAAGTTCATTTCTCGATGGCGGTGGCACATAGCGTCCGTTATTTTCCACATGCTGCCGATATTAGTACAGGCTTGAGCCATCTGATACTTCTATGATCTAGGGTTCTACCTGCAATAATTAAAAAAAAATAAAATAACAATATATTAACTAGAGATAGAATGGTGACACTTTGATTCAATGTTTAATGAGACGTCACAAGGAATTAAAGTCAGAATTTGGAATCTTAACATCAGGAGTACCATAGGGAATCATCCCCTGTGTATTAATTTTTTCTCATACAATATATAAATTATATAAACGATCTGTGCACGAATATCGAATTGGAAGTAACATTGCCTGCTGGCAACAGCATCATTCATAGGAAATTTCGCGATACTTCAGATGTTCAGGTGATTCAATGTTATCTTGATAAAACTGTAAAATGTCCTGCAGGAAATAAGATGAATATCAATGGGAACAAACGTAAATAACTTTTTGCAAAAGGAGAGGAGAAGTTCTTCCTTATTATGAAATCGATTGAGCAGTTCTTCCATAAGAAGACTGCTGTAAATAATAATAATAATAATAATAATAATAATAATAATAACAATTATTATTATTATTATTATTATTATTATTATTATTATTATTATAAATATCTTGAGCTCAAATCTGACATGGGAAAACCAAATTCCTAATGTTAAGAGAAAAGCATGGAAGGCATTGCATTTTGTGATGAGAACCATAAGAAAGCTAGCCAAAAATAAAAAGTAGCCGTATATGTGTCGTTAGTAAAAAATGTTACTACCATTTATGAAAGAGGCGAGATCCAGAGGTCAGTTTGCGATATTTGTTAAGGATAAAATAAAGATAAATGAAAAACTATATGACTTAGAATATTGTCAGAAGAACTTCAACTCACAGAAATCCCAGGTATCTGAGAGTAGAAATTTCCCGATGAGAGAAAAAAAAGTTCAATACATATTTCGTCCCCTACTAGAGTGAATACCGAACAATCGGAAGGGATTTTAGATGAGTTGGTTCGTGATGGCGAAGAAAGATCGAGTCAGCAGAATGAAGTATGGATGGAATTAAAGCACACATCAGAGACTAGACAGCTGATGGACGAACTTGATGACCAAGCAGTGAAGAATCTGCTGAGCCAAATGGAGCAGTAGACCGAGTAGGAAATTGCAGTAATGTATGGTCTAGCCTACATGAGTCAGTGAGAAGAAGACAAGAAGCAGAATCAAGAAGGCTTTATGGGAGATCAAGAGAAGTGTGGTTAGCGTTCAGACAAGATGTCAGGATGCGACAAGTATGATGGGTGAAGAGAGAGTGATTTCGTCACCACAAGGTAGTATTTTATCATTGACGGGTAGATTTAAGGGCCAGAGAGGTTACAATCTTAGAAGTTGGTGCATGAGCGGTAAGAAATAAATAAAGATTCTGAATGGAATTACAACAGGAAGTTTGGTGATTTAATGTCGTAAATCGTGTTTAATGTGATGAAAGTGTGTTTAGGGTATCATAGATATAGAGATCAGTTAGGAAGTTATAAAATTGAAAAAAAGATGTTGAGAAATTAAAAAGTGGCTAGTTAATAAACATAGTTATCGATTGAAGTTTATTGTAAAGAAGTAAATCTTAGAAAGTGATGTAGTGAAGTTTATGAAAGATGATCTTAGTGATAGTATTTTCAATTTTCTATAGTTTTTTTCTGAGTGTTGATTGTGGTTAAGAAATGAATGATCAAACTAAAGTGAACTAGATACTCATGTCAAGATTTAGTAAGATTATTATAATGACGTGTATTAGGTAGAAAAAAGATCCTAATGAGTATAACCGAGTGAAGTGTTACGAGTTAGATGTAATGTAGAAAGACGGAATTATATATCAATTTAGTTAGCAAGATTAGAATGCTGAAAGGAACGTAAGTGTGGAACGAACAGGTGGTGGACATTTAAGTTCAATAAGAAGAATGGAGCTAAGTTAATAGCGAGAGTAGAAGAGTTGTTGTTTAACAGGCTGTCTGTCTGTCTGTCTGTCTGTCATCCATGTGTCGTTAGTACGTCCTATAATGGAATATCAGGCAGCACATTGGGACTGGACCCTATACAATATAGAACAAACCAAATGAAGTCATTAGAAAGAGTCCAGTGCAGAGCAACCAAATTTGTTACAGGGAAAAAGACATGGCAAGAAAACTGTTAAAGAATTGGAGTAGGAACTATTAGAAACTAGGTGATGGCCAGCTGGGTTATATGCGCATTATATCGGTCCTGGTTATATGCACATTATATCGGTCCTATATGGGTCAAATAGCATGGGTAAATATATCATCAAGTCATCAAATTATTTTCATAGGAGTGATAATGAATTTAAAATCAAAACTAAACTTTATAGAAGAGGTGTCGGTAAATTTTCATTCTTAAATAAAACTATAAAGAAGTGGAATGAGCTACATGTTGTGACTTGAGGGCTGTCCTTCCTTAGAGGAATTTGAAGGTATCACGTAAATTAGCTAATTAAATTGGTAATTAATTCAGTTAGATGTCTACAATTCATTACACTCTTTTAACAGGCCATTTGCATTATAATATTGTTTCTTAAATTATTTATATACCACTAAGTAATAGCTATATGAACTTAATTTAGAAGTATATTATGTGCTTCTTGTGCGACAAGCATTAGCTTTCATCCTAGATGGATGAGATTCAAACTGTGCGTTTGATACTCGAAAGGGGGGAGGTACAACTTTCGCTAGTATAATTTTATTAAATTTTTACATTATTTCCTTCAGCAGCTAGAGGTATTTAGGAAATAAAAATTGGCATGCTCAATATACACTATATGTACATTATTCCTGTATTTTGAAAGCCTAGTGGTCCAGTTTGCTCTCGAAAAAGCTGAAAGTTAGAATTTATAAACAGTTATATTACTGGTTGTCCTGTATGGTTGTGAAACTTGGACTCTCATTTTGAGAGAGGAACAGAGATTAAGGGTGTTCGAGAATAAGGTGCTTAGGAAAATATTTGGAGGTAAGTGGGATGAAGTTACAGGAGAATGGAGAAAGTTACACAACACAGAACTGCACTCATTGTATTCTTCACCTTACATAATTTTATTAGGAACATTAAATCCAGACGTTTGAGATGGGCAGGGCACATAACATATATATATATATATATATATATATGTATGTATGTATTTATTTACACTGCAAGTGGGCAAGCACCCGGTGGCAGTGGTATATACAATATTAACAATACACAGTTAAAATGATAAGCTATACACAATAAAATTTACAATACATAATACAATTTACAACACATATACAATTTTATACACAATACAATAAGAATACACAATACAATTTAACACAATAATAATAAAACATAAAATAAAACACCTAATTTTACAACACAACCTACATAATTATGTATAGGTCCTACATAAGTTTCAATAGTCTTTCACTTTACTCTCATCTCATTCCCTGTAGTGGCACTATGACGCATTTCACTGACACTTTAGCACACATTTCACTGACACTCTGTAACACATTTCACTGACACTATAGAACACATTTCATTGACGCTATAAATTATCACTGATCGGAACTGTTCACTGCACTGTAAAACCATAACTTCACTGACTCACCTCGCTTCACTGATACAACAGTTCAAATAAGTCAAATAATTGCATTCTTATGCATACTTATAAACAGAACTACATTTAAACTAAATATTTCTAGTCTAAGGCCCTCTTACACGCTATTTTTAAATAATTTACAATTCAAACCAAGGAAGTAAACTCGTCAGGCTAGATAAATACATGTCACCTTAAAAAATTAAATGTTGAATGTCACCTTAATTTTAATTTTCACTTTATACACAACTCTTTAAATTATTCTTGAATCTCCTTAAGGAAGGACAGCCCTCAAAGACCGCTGCAGGTAGGTCATCCCAATCATTTATAGTTCTATTTAAAAATGAGAATTTACCTACATCCGTTTTCTGTTTCCTACATTTGATTTTAAAATCATGATCGTTCCTACCATAGTACGTTGGCTTTTCTAACCGAGCCGTTATGTCTACCCATGCTTTCTGACCTAGATGTGCTCTATACAATGATATTATTCTAGTTTTCCTACGTCTGTTTTCCAAAGTTTCCCATTTAAGTTCTTTTATCGTATCGTTCCCATCTTCTCTTTTACCTTTAACAAATTTAGCTGCCCTATACTGGATTCTTTCTAAGGAATTTATCTGATATATTCTATAGGGATCCCAACACGTAGTTCCGTATTCCATTAACGGTCGCACTAATGTTAGATATGCTATTTCCCTCGATTTGGGGCTAGCCTTTCTCAAGATTCTCATAATAAAGTGAAGTGCCCTCCATGCTTTGCCTGTAACATTATCAACATGCTCTCCCCAAGAAAGTTTGGAGTTTAAATACACTCCTAGGTATTTACAACATTGTTCTTGCGGAATTACAACACCACTGAATTCGTAATTAAGACTAGTCTCCTCTCGGGTTTTACAAAATGTTATAGATTTACTTTTAGAACCATTTATTTTCATCCTTTGCTTTAACGCCCAGTTGTAAATGTTATTCAAGTCTGTTTGAATAGATTCTACATCTGAATTATTTCTAATCTTTCTATAGATAATGCAGTCGTCTGCAAATAGCCTCACATTTGATGTAATATTCTGGCATAGGTCATTTACGTATATTATAAAGAGTAATGGACCCAGAACGCTGCCCTGTGGCACCCCTGAACTTATATTTCCAATTTCCGATATTTCATGACCTACTCTAACTCTCTGGGTTCTACCTTTTAAGAATTCTTGGATCCATAGCACCACTCTTTTATCTATTCCTAGCCTACTTAACTTATCTATTAATATGTCATGTGGCACCAAATCAAATGCTTTCGAAAAGTCAATCACAACTGCATCGATTCTTCCGCCTCTATCTACCTCTTCAGCTAGATCCTGAACCAGCGACGTAATTTGACTATCACATGAGAAGCCTTCCCTAAAACCATGCTGGCGGTTGTAAAACCAGTCTTTCGCATTTAGAACATGACGAATATAATCCGATATCAAATGCTCCATGACTTTACATACGACAGATGTAAGGCTAATCGGTCTGTAGTTTCCGACATCTAATTTATTTCCACCTTTATGTATGGGTACCACTATAGCTGATTTCCAGTCACATGGAATAGCTGCATTGTTTATGGAAACATGAAATATACGCATTAAGTATGGAATTATGGCCTCGGAACCTAATTTAAGAATCTCTGTAGCAATACTATCTGGTCCTCGAGACTTCCGATTTTTTAATTTCGTTATTCTCTCTCTAACCCCTTTGGAAGTTATTTTGAAAGTCGAATTTGGTTCACATTCACGGTCTGTGACACAACCACTCCTATCAGCGAGATTATTATTATTATTATTATTATTATTATTATTATTATTATTATTATTATTATTATTGAAAACCGAAATGAAATAGGAATTTAATAAGTCGGCCTTTTCTTTGTCATCAGTTATACTTTCTCCGTTCTGATTTCGTAAAAGCACTACTCCTTCATTTTTCCCTTTTCTCCTGCGTACATAATTATAAAACTGTCTCCAATTGTTACTTTCATCTTCTTTTAAAATAGTTTTTAGAAAATTTTCCTGAGCTAACCTTTTTTCACACTCAAGTTTCTTAATTAATTCGATATATTTTTCCCAATGCTCATGGCTCCGTTTACGTTTGCTAAATGCGCTCCTTGTCTTTTTCTTTAAGTAGCGAATATAATTAGTGTAATATTCTGGGTCCGGATTTTTCTTAATTATTTTAGAAGGTACACATTTTACTAATGCCTCGAAAATTATACACTTGAATTTATGCCACACATTTTCCATATTTCCTTCAGTCCTTAGAAAGTCATCATGCTTTTGTCGTAGAAACGTTTGTAATTCATGGACATCGGTTTTGTTAAAATTCCAGACAGACAGTGGACTTGACCTCGGATTTACTGTGTTTTCCCAGAAGATTTCTAATAAGACGCTATTGTGATCACTTATTTTATGAAGACTTTCAGAGTTGACAAAGAGAGAGACAGGTCTTAGTAGGTAAACATCTAAGAGGGCATTGTCACGCGTCGGACCATTTACTACCTGCTTGAAATCTTTACGCCAGATCAATTCATTAACAAGGGTCTGTGCATCTGAATTTGTACCTGAAATCCCGTTCCAGTTAATTTTCGGGAGGTTTAGATCCCCAGCAATTACTACGTTTCGGTCTTCTGATACTGTATTAAGATATTCATTTAGTTTGTGCAAAGTTAAATTGTTTAATTCACTGGGTGGTCTGTAACATGCTATTACATCTAAGGTTTCCCGCCCATTTCTTATCTGAACATTCAATATTTCAACTTCCTCATGTATCCACAGAAGATTGCTACTTATTTCTATCTTAGTACAAACGAAAACTCCCCCTCCCTTTTCACTTCTATCCTTTCTGAAGACTCTATAATCCGACCTAAAAATTTCCGAGTCATTTATATCTTCCCTAAGCCATGATTCTGTCCCAATTATTACATCTGGATTATAAACATCGACCAAGTTCCAAAACGGAATAAGTTTATTTCTAATACTTCGGCAATTAACCTGCAGTAGTCTTAGTAGGCCTGTCCTTATATATATATATATATATATATATATATATATATATATATATATATATATGGGTGACCCAGAAATGCATATACAGTGTTAGTTGGAAGACCTGAGGGGAAAAGACCTTTGGGGAGATAAAGGCATAGATGGGAGGATAATATTAAAATGGTTTTGAGGGAGGTGAGATATGATTGTAGGGACTGGATTAATCTTGCTCAGGATAGGGACTGATGGCAGGCTTATGCGAGGGTGGCAATGAACCTCTGGGTTCGTTAAAAGTCATTTGTAAGTAAGTAAGTAAGTAAGTAAGTAAGTGGTTTTTTTTTATTATGAAAATCTATACAGTATTTTAGTCAACTGTGGAAATAAACAAAGTAATATGAATCTCACGTTTTTTACATCAGCACTAGGTGATCTTTCTGAAGTGAGTAAGTACCAATAAGTATCTTCGCTCTGGAAACACTGATCGTCTTAAATTTCCAATCTATTTTCTGCATTACAAGTACGTAACTTTATTAATTTCACCAGCTGGATTCGGTAAGTGAATAAATGATTCAGCTATTCTGTATACTGAAGTTTAGATTATAATTCATGATAATGAAATTTGAATTTGCTTCCAATTGAGTCTGTATATATATGTTCTTGGCCTACGTATAAATACAGAATGTTACATAGCACTTCTGACTGAATTAAATTAGCATATAGGCTATAGTGTAGCGTCTGTAATAAAATTATAAGAAAAAAATTATTGTGTTCTCCTGTATCTGCAAATATCCAAATGTTTGTGTTTTTGTTGTTGTTGTTATTTAGTCAAATGTCCGAAGATTAGTCTAAACATCACAAGTGATACCAACATGACACCACTTATGAAGCAACTAGACCAGGAAATAATGGGGTAGGGTGGCCAGTTCCTTTCCCCTCCATTGCATACATCGCTGGTTAGGTACATATTACACAAATCAGGCTTCATATGTATACAAACAATTGTTCTTCCTCTCACACATATCGTCAAGTGAGATCTACTGTCTGATATTAGATGTAATATCTAAATATGAGACGAAATTGCGGAACTTCCCATACCATGTTGGAATGTCTGCAAAGGGTGGGTTCTGTTCCAACTAGCAAGGCCACAAGAAAATGAACTTCAAATATCAGAAATATTTTGGGCTGAGGTATCTAAGAAATCAAATTAATGTTATTGGGCATCCAAATTTCGTACACATAGCCATGTCAACTTTAATTTTAATTCATTGACAGCAAATTTTATGCACTAAAACCTTAAAAGAAGAGTCAAATTATGCACACAAAAAATCCTGAAATATGCTCTAAAAATAAAAATATATATGCAGCTAAAAGTAAATTCAATTATGACTTTTTTAGACACACAATTCATGTAAAAGTTATATTCTTTTATTTCGTAACACATATTTGTAATTTTAAAATATAATTACTGTAATGAACTACCGACATCTTCATCTCCAAGTTCTGCATGGTGAAATACCCGTTATGTGTAAAAATTCATTTAAATGCTGGGAAAAGTCTCTCAACATCACATTATATGGTCAGTCTGTACTTGAAAGTAGAAATATACCAAATGTTAAATGATTGTTTCACATTTTATCTCTGAGTTTGTCAGTAATTTCATGTTTCTTTAAAGCCTATATTATTGTTCAACACATGATTCAGTTTGGTGGTCATTGTCTTACCATGTGATCCTGGAATTTTTTCTGGTCCTTCCTCATTCTGAAGGTTCATTCTATTTAGGACTTTGACTTTTTCAATGAGAACACTTCTGTTTCCATCCAGCTGTGTTAAAGGCTCTGAAAAGATACATTTATATTGAACACACATTTTCCTGCTCCTTTCTTTAAACGTCCAAGTTATTTAGAGTCAATGAAATTTGTGATAGCGAGATGAGGGCCGAGAATTCGCCATAGATTACCTAACATTCGAATTACAGTTGGGGAAATCCTCGGAAAAAAATTAACAAAGTAAACAGCCCAAGCAGAAATCGACCTATGCCTAAGCACAACTTATATCAGCAGAAAAACATGCCTGCCATCTGAGCTACACTGGTGGCTTACAAGTTGTTAAAAGACGTTCAGGACATTTTAAATAAACTTCAGCTATAAAATGATGAAGCTGGCCAGCTTTTTGCTTAGCAAAAAAAAAGTACGGTAATGTATTTTGCTTCATTAATTAATGCGATCTCATAAACAAAAATAAAAATTCTTCATTATATAATTAAATAGATAAAGCAGGTTAATTCCATGCCAATGTATTCCAAGACATCAATTTATGAAGTATGATGTATCAGAATAATTTTCATATTGTATGATCCTTAAACATTCTAGATTTCAGAATATGTTGAAAATATTTGTTATTTATCACAGATTGGAAGTACTGAATGATCTAAAATGGCAGCCACACATGTTAAGATAAGCATGCCTAATAACACTGTTTTTCAAATGTAGAGCAAATTACGAATTGAAAATTTTGCAGGTAATTATCCTTACTCTATTGATGTGTGTGTATGTATATATATATATATATATATATATAATTGGTTTCAAATTTACCTGTATCTGGCTTCACAATCAAAGGTTTACTTCACATGTGTCTTGAGTGTAGTGTAGGTCACAGGAAAAACCTTAATTTCTTTTTAGTTTATCAATGGATTGAAATTCTGTGGCTCTAACTTTTATTTTCTATCTTTATGCTTCAAGAAACTATACAGTAACAGTAACATAACCTATAGTGATACAAGATCCATGTTTTTTTAGTGAAATGTATTGCAGTGGCGTATACTGGTTAAAGGGTTTGGGCTACCGCTGACCCTATTATTACACAAAATATATCTAACAATTACTTTAATTTTAATTACTATGGTAAAACTAATAATACAAAATTATTACATTATGTTATATTATAAACTTTTTCTTTTGTAATTTCCTTGGGCTACCGCCGGTAGCCCTGGTAGCCTGAAAAATACGCCCCTGATGTATTGTCCTGTAGGTCACATTGCATCATAATTACTTCTAGACTAAAATCAGGATGGGTAAAACTGCAGCTGAGAGAAAGAGAGTACAGCAGGAAAGGCAGAAGAAAGAAGATTATGCTGAATTTAGGAAAAAAGAAAATGAGAGACAGCAGATGTGGCGAAATAAAAAGAAGGCAGAAATGAACAAATCTATAGTAGAAAGGGAAGAACAAAAGAAGAAGAGATGTAAAGAACAGCAACGTTATAGAGCTAAATGTAAAGAAAAACTGAAGAAGACTTCAGTAATGCCAGATTCTCCTAGTAAGGCATTTAAGAGTAATTCCTCTTTTGGGAAAGTGATGACAAAGGTGAAACGAAATTTACCAAATAACCCAAGAAAACGAGAAGCTTTGGTTAAGAAACTCGCCACAAAGTTTTCACCTCACATCTTAAAAACAGTTCCAAAGAAAAGGCCAAACATTGTGCTATCTCCTGAAGTAAAGGATTTTGTCATTTTATATTATGAGCAGGATGATGTTTCTTATTCATGTCCTGGTATGAGAGATATTATCACAATTCGAGAAGAAGGCAAATAAATGAAAGTGCAAAAGCACTATCTGTTTCTCACTCTTCGTGAAACATACCAGATATTTAGAGAAACTCATCCAGATGTTGGAGATAGAATAGGTCTTTCTAAGTTCTGCTCCCTGCGATCACAACACATTTGCCTTCGTGCAGATACTCCCAATAATTTGTGTTTTGTGTGTACATCACGAAAATGTTTGATTAGCTCTGGACAGTTTGACACCAATTTTCCCAAGGAGTACTTCAGAATTTGTAAACAAGATTGTATGTAATGAAAGAAATGAAGACTGTATGATGCAAACATGTCCAGAGTGCAAACACTCTGTACTGTTCAAAGAAATAGTGAAGACTGTTGATGAGGAAGCATTAGCAGAAGATATAACATATAAAGAATGGGTTAAAGGTGAAGCAGGGAGATTAACTCAAATGACGTCGTGTTTAACCAAAGAGGAAGTTATGACAAAATTAGAAGAAAAACTGCCAACATTTTTGTCTCGTGTATATGTTAAGCGAATTCAAGGACAACACTTCGTAGAAGAAAAGGAAAACCTGAGTGAAGGAAAACTTCTGGTGCACATGGATTTCAGTGAAAATTACCTTTTCCAGTATCAAGACGAAATCCAGTCTGCACACTGGAACTCAAACTTGCTGCTGCTGCTGCCGCTGCCGCTACTGCTGCTGCTACTACTGCCACTACTACCACCACTACCACTACCACCACCACCACCACCACCACCACCACCACGACTACTACTAATTTTAAACGAATATTAACCGAGGCCTCCTCCAAATACGTGCCATACAAAATAGTAAAAAGTAATTCAGACTCGGAATATTATACAAGATATGTCAGACAACTTAAGAAAAAGGCTAGGCAAGCGTACAACAAAAGAAATGTGAGTTCCGAAATTTACCAGAAATTCAAGGACCTTACGAAACAATTAGAAAGGGAAAAGAAAAAGGCAGAAGAGAACTACTACAGTAAATTCTTTGCAACTTTGAACTTCAGTAGGTAAGACCGAAAAAGGAAAATGCAGTACTGTGCCATGCAATTTTATTCTAGGTCTACAGTTACGCAGTACTGTAATTTATAGCTTTCAACTTAACTTTTACGGTCAGTTGCCATGTGTCTCGAAACAGAACAACTGATTGAAGTGAAGAGAATATTCCTACTAACCCTATCATGTGTTGAATACAATTTCACGATCGTGGAAACCTTGGACCCATCAGACAAATCAAATTTTATGACTTTGTTTATCCATCCGCTTCCAGCTAACAAGGGGTAACTTGCTGGGCTAGTGGTAGCCTAAGAGACCCTTATTGTCTTCTTTCATGTTAAGGAATTTGTGTACAGTTCTCAAAACTAAATTTTCCATTTTTGTAACACATTAGGTCTTGAAATCCAAGTTCTATCGGCAGTCAGGAGGTAAAGCAAGCTTTAGGACTGTGAAACAGCTGTCTGTGTCCGTGTCTGAGAGTGTCCATAAATGAGAGTTAAATTTATCATTATTTCTATATTATTTCATTTGGGACATAAAAATCTGTCCGTATATAAGGAATGTCCATATCTTGGAGGTGTCCGTAAGGAGAGGAATTTTTATATAAGAATAATTGTCACGCCACCAATCTTATACCAATTAAATTTAGACCTAAATAATGAAATTCCTTTAACAAGAATTGTTATAATTAATTAAAGGAGATTGACAATATTTCCTGAAATGCATATATCCAAGGAAACTCTTCTCAATTTTTTTTCTATATCTGGAAACATTACTAACGAAGAGACTAGTGAAGTGCTTTGTGTAGAGTGTAATATAGTATTGAGCAGAAACATGGACATTACGACGAAGTGAAGAGAAATGAATGGAAGCATTTGAAATGTGGATATGGCAAAGAATGGAGCGTGTGAAGTGGACAGCTAGAATAAGAAATGATGCTGTGTTGGAAAGGGTGGGTGAAGAAAGAATGATGTTGAAATTGATCAGGAAGAGAAAAAGAAATTGGCTGGGTCACTGACTGAGAAGAAACTGCCTACTGAAAGATGTATTGGATGGAATGATGGATGGGAGAAGAGTTCGGGGCAGAAGAAGATATCAGATGATAGCGTTAAGATATATGGATCATATGCAGAGACAAAAAGGAAGTCAGAAAGTAGGAAAGCTTGGAGAATGCTGGGTTTGCAGTGAAAAACCTGGCCTTGGGCAGAAAACTATGAATGAATGACTGAATAAATAAATATGGTAATTAATAGACTATGATTTTTATGCATAGGTGGCCACGCAATTGAAACAAAATCTAATTTTATTAATAAATTATAGAGTAATTGCAAAAGCCTAATTCTGACCAAATTCACCATGAAAACCTAAAACTTCATATAATTGCAAAACATGTTCATCCTTAACACTATAAAAGCAGGTGCAACATCTATCTACAAGACCCAAACCCGTCATTTTGAAGGGTGCCAATTCAGTCAGTTTTCACTGCAAACATTTAACACTTCTCAATAGGAATATTTGTTTTATTATTGTTTACATATTCTATATATATATATATATATATATATATATATTAGGGTGGTCCTTATATGATCTGAAAAAAAATTCGGAGATTCCCATCTCCCACCCTCTTACCTAGTATTACAACATTAAAAACCGACATGTGCCAAAAATTAGAGCTATCAGAGCATATTTTGGGTATGCTCAACTATGTTTAATTTCATGCAGACTGTGCCATACTGGTAGGCCTATATGGGTAATTGAGTAATATGTTCAAGTTGTACAACCATACTCAAATATGCACTGAAAGTATTCTTGTTTATAGATATGCGTTTCAAGCTAACAAACGCACAGAAACGAGGTCTTGGGGACTTCTGTCTTCTAGTATATTACACACCATATTACAGCGGAAAGTGATGCAACTTGTATGAAATCACACAAAATATGCACATAAATACGGATATTACAATAAGTTTAGGGAAACTCCTGCAGGTATTGTCCCAATATTTGTTTCACTCCTATCAGTGGAGAAATTCGTTCCAGCACTGGGAATCGAACCCAGGATCTCTCAGCTCGGCTGAGTGTTCTTAACCAATTGAGCTATGCTGGTGTCTGATCCACAGTGTCGGCCGAACTCTCCTCCTTTGTATTATCGATGGTCTATTACCTGCATTTTAGACATACATGCCACATTTCATTACTATTAAAGAAGAAATTCTTTCCAGCACTGGGAATCGAACCCGGACCTCTCAGCTTGGCTGAGCGTTCTTAACCAATTGAGCTATGCTGGTGTCTGATCTACAATGTCAGCCGAACTCCCCTCCTTCATATTATCAATGGCCTATTACCAGCATTTTAGACATACATACCACATTTCCAGGAGTGCATATTTCAATGTTTCACTAGTCTTTAACATTAAGCATCCATGCAATGAAGCTTTGAATTATAGTCTTTTAGTGAAAACCAGAAATCTGTATCTTTATACGTTAATTATTTATGGTCATTTATACCTTTTTTGTCTCGTAGCCTTAAAACACTTAGCTTTTTAAGGGAAAATATTCCTAACTGTTCAGTTAAATTTAGGTAAATGAAATCTCTTGTACAAAGTTACTTAGGATGTACCTAATTAGACCATGGCGTGAGAAAAATTAGGAAAATTTTGTGCCAAAGTGAGTGTTGATTTGTCTTCATTTTTGGGGGAAAATGTAAAAAAAAAAAAAAAAAAGCATTGGAAACAAAATCACGCCTCAAGTGCTATCTGTGTGGACAGCTAATTAATATACACAAACAGCGCATGAGCCATGATTTAAAAATGTTCATGAGCGAATTTCTTTCCCGTGCTTCTTTCCTCTTAAAAAGTAAAGAAAAATCAATCCATTCTCACTTTGGCACAACATTTTTCTATTTTTGTTTTCATGCAGTGGCCTGAGTAGCTACATCCTAGGTATGATTGTACAAGATTTATTTACCTAAATTTAATCAACCAAAACTTATTAATATTTTTCCTTAAAAAACTGACACCTTTAGGCTACATGACAAAAAGTTATAAATGTCCATTAATGGATAAAGACATATAGACTTCTGGTTTTCACTGAAACACTTAATTTTCAAAGCATTTTTGTATGGTTACCTAATGCTGTGAGTACTGAAACAAGTAAAGGGAAAAGAGCTGCTGTGTACTTTTTAGGAGTGCCCCTAAATTTATTTAAATATCTGTATTAGCATTAGTAAAAAAAAAAAGAGAGATAGAATACGAAAAAAACACACACACAAAAAGAAACACACCAAGCTATACACTACACAAGCTGCACAAATACAGAATTTCGCTATCAAAACCAAGGAGAATTCGGGAATGGTGTAATCAAATATGTCATACAAAAAAGAAGCACGTGTTAATATAAAGAAAGACAATACAAGTAAGACAATGGAAGATGTTCAATGCATCATCTGCAATAAGACAGTCAACAGGCACGAGTCCTCAATAGGATGTGAAAACTGTGCTAGACAGCAGCAGTCCCACTGCAGCAGACTCCCAGACCTAATATAGCGTCAAAGACACAAAGAAGAAGCTCACCTGGCTCTGCATGGGGGGGGGGGGGAATGAAGTTAAGAAAACTGTAAGAATCAATACTACCAGTACTGAGACTTATCCAAGAATTAATGTAATCAATTTTGGACACCATGCTAACCTACATGGAAAAGACAAAAGAAGAAATATACAAAGTAATAAAATCCGAACTAGACCTACACATCCAGAGACACCCAGTAATTGAAGAAGTGGATTCTAAACTGACTTAAGTCAAAATGACAAGTTATGAGAAAAATGACAAAAACTGATAAAAGGAATTTGATGCTCCTAGTGCCAGCATACTGTATTTAATTAGGTAGTTGAATTTATTTTGACACTTCTCTAAAGTATTTAGAATTACACTGCTTGTTATATAGACCTATTGTAGATTCAATGAATTTAGTATTTTTCAAACGAATCGAAGTCAAGACTTGAGAGAGTCTATAAATGAACTTAAACATGTATATATGAGCTTGCAACGGATACATTAAAAAGTGAATGAGAAAGCTTAAAAAATTTTGAGAAGGAGCAAATTTTATGTCCTGAATCATTCCTTTCACATTCCCACATAAGCCATAGTTTCTTAACACTGAACCCGAGGAGAAGATAGATTCTTACACTATTTTCTCCTGTCATAATGGCTCTCCTGACATTTAAGTTTCGAAACAAATGCAATGATCGAATCTAAGATGTGCACATTCCTTGTAATTTGGATGACACTCCTTCTTTCTGGTCTACTGTGATCTCGATTCATAAAATACCTACACACACTATTCATTCTCTTCCATCTGACTTGTGTGATCAATAAGAATGCTCTAACAGGCCCGGGTTCAAATCCTGTTTGGGATAAGTTAACTGGTTTAGATATTTCCTTTAGGGTTTTTCCTTAAACCATTAAGAGCAAATGCTGGGTAACTTTCAGAGCTGGACCCTGGACTCATCTCACTAAAATTATCATTTTCATTTCAGACACTAGATGAAAAAGCACTGTAGAATAACCAACTACGAGGCTGAGTCAAAAAGTAATCTTAATACTGTAATAAAAAATTCGAACCTTGTAGTAGACACTTGTACTAAACATATAAATAACATATATGTATACTCTCCTGCTGAAGGTAGCAGTGCACGCGCAGGCTGATGGAAAATGTGACGTCAGCGACTACAACAAGATGGCCGCCCCCTTAGAGACATACGCGAGGGAGGAACAGAGGGCAAACATCTGGTTTTTGGGTAGTGATGGTGAGAAACCAACAGATATTCACTGGAGGATGAAGAGGCAGTATGGGGATTCCTGTAAGTTGTTTCAGCAAGTTTATGAGTGGCACAGAAAGTTTAAAAGTGGACTGTAAACTCTGACTGACTCGGTTCACTCCAGTTGACCAAAAACTGTGACTATGCCAGACACTATTGCTGCAGTGGATCGAGTGATCCGAGAAAATTGGCGGGCAGCTGTTGACGAGGTGGCTGTAGAATTGAACATTAGTCATGCTCTGGTCACTACATCATTCACAATGTGCTACAGTACGTACCATAAAATGTCTGTCAGGTGGGTATCAAACAACTCAATGAAAGAACGTAGTGTGGATGTGTGTGAAACACTGCTATGGTGTTGTGAGGCCGAAGCATTTAGTCACTGGTGACGCATATTAGGTCCACTACTTCCAGCCAGAGACAAAGCAAACCAGCAAAGAGTGGTGACATTCATCATCATCGAAACCAAAGGAGTTCCGTACAGCTCTATCAGCCAGCAAAGTGATACTCCTGCTCTTCTGGGACTGCAAAGGCCCAATCCTGGAGCATTACACGCCCAGAGGACGCAATGTGAACAGCGAATCGTATTGTGATCTGTTTCAAGACCATTTTAAACTCACAATCAAATCAAAACATCGCAGTTTGCTCAATTCTGGTGTGTTTTTTACAAAATGATAACACAAAATCACACACAGCTCATGTAACTACACAAATCATTGTGGATCTTGTATTACGATGTACCGAAATACATATGATATTTCAGTGCAGAAATTCTGTGTCACCATATGATGACAGAAGAGTGGAACAGAGAAAAATTTTCTCCGGCATCGGGATTTGAACCTGGGTTTTCAGCTCTATGTGCTGACGCTTTATCTACTAAGCCACACAGGATTCCCATCCCGATGTCAGATGGAATCCTCTCAGTTTATGTTCCACCTCTTGGGTTCCCTCTAGTGGCCTACCCTCATGCACTGCGTCATAGATATATGACAGTTGACACAATGTCCATACATATGCAGAGGTGCACTCGTTATGAGTGACTAAATGGCCGGGATCCATAGAGCTGAAAACCCGGGTTCAAATCCCGGTGCCAGAGACAATTTTTCTCTGTTTCACTCTTCCGTCATCATATGGTGATGCAGAATTTCTGCACTGAAATATCATATGTACTTCGGTACATCGTAATATATGATATGCGGAAAATAATCGCTTTGTGATTCAGACGGCACTTATTCCGTTGGATCCCGGCCATTTAGTCACTCATAACGAGTGCACCTCTGCATATGTGTGGACATTGTGCCAACTGTCATACATCTATGATGCATGAGGGTAGGTCACTAGAGGGAACCCAAGAAGTGGAACTGAAACTGAGAGGATTCGATCCGACATCGGGATGGGAATCCTGTGTGGCTTAGTGGATAAAGCGTCAACACGTAGAGCTGAAAACCCGGGTTCAAATCCCGGTGCCGGAAAGAATTTTTCTCTGCTCCACTCTTCCGTCATCATATTGTGGATCTTACTTTTGAGTGTGTACCGCATCCTGTTTATTCACTGGACCTAGCACCAAGTTATTATCATGTGTTTGGACCAATCAAGAATGTACTAGGTGGCAAGAAGTTCCGCAATGACAAAGAGGTGAAAGAGGTGGTGCATGAGAGTGGTTATTACGCAATCAATCAGAAGAATTTTTTCTCGTGGAATACAAGCATTAGTGAAACACTGACACACATGCACTGAACGTGGGAGACTACGCTGGGAAGTGAGGAAGTGTTTTCAATTCTATTGTACAGCTGTCAAAAAAAAAAGTGGCCGCACTCGTGAACAGCGAATATTTTCAAAGTCCACTTCGGGTCGCGGCGATGTTACACGATGCATGTGCTTGTACAAGCAGTTCCGGAACTATGAAAGTGTTTCATATCTACGCCTCGTGGACCAGTGGTAGAGTGCTTGTTTAATGATTCAAAGGTCGTGGGTTCGGGCCTTCTTCAAGTTTTCATTTTATTTTTTAATCTTTCTTTAGCGATGTAAATGATATTCAAATTATCATTTATATCCAGTTATCGTTCTTTATGGATATCACGTTATTTATATTTTGTTATCGTTCTTTAGAGATATGAACAAAATTCAGGTCATCATTTGTATTCTGTTATCATATTATAACGATATGAATAATAATTATTATTGTATTTCCAATGGGGGTTAGCCGTATTTTACATATGTATGTTAGAGCTATAGTTTTATACACAAAAAAGATAAGCATAAAGAGAAATAGAAAAGAAAATTAAATTAGCTTACGCGATGTAAACAAAACATAAACAATCCGTAAATTAGGCATTGCGATTGCAAAACAAATATCAGGTATCAATTTGTAACATACAAAAACATTGACAACACACATACGTAACACTTCTATAACACAAATATGCAGCTTTCCGTACCATACATCATAAATTAATACACAATAGTCACACAAACACAATCAAACCATAATTACGACATTGCGACGACATCAAGCATCACATAACTGACTCACATACATAACAAATCAAGCATCCGTTACAACACATACACTTCAACATAGTAACCACACTTTTAAAAGTTACAAATTTGGCTCCAAGAAGAATAAATAGGACACTGTTACTAATTACTATTCTTCTACAATTCCTTAAATACATCTGTAATAAATCTGTGAAATTCCGATATGAATAATATTCAGGTTTTTTATATTGTTATCGTTCTTTAGCGATTTAAATAATATTCAAGTTATCATTTATATTGTTTTCCTTCATTAGCATTATAAAACAATATTCAAGTTATTTATATTGTTATTGTTCTTTCGCAATATATTAATTAAACAAACCGATATTTATCATTTATATTCTGTTATCGTTCTTTAGTGAGACTATATAAATAATATTCAAGTTATTTATATTGTAATCGTTCTTTAGCGATATAAATAACATAAATTTAATATTAGGTTTGGAAAAATCCAGTTGCATAATACTGGTATTAGTTTTTCTTTTTGTATTATTACATACAATTGAACCACAATAAAATGAAAAGGAGTAACGAGGAATTGAACCTGAGACGTTGACATCTAAATTCCGACGTTCGTCCGCTGAGCTACGAGAGCAAAAGTGTGGAAATATTTTTGGAAAAATTGGCCCAATCACACTCTAAGATCTTCTGATGATTCGTAGAAGCTAGTCCAGGATGCGGGGGGTAAAGGCTAATTGAGATTTCCCGGTCTCTGACCGGGTCAAACATCCTGATAGAATTAATATTTAACCCTTGCCGTGACTTTCGGTGAAGTCCGGAGGGCCCAATTAGTCAAATCCACTCTCCTCATCTCCACGCTTGGGCCCCTTGGAATTTAATAAAATGCGAAAGAGATTGTGGTGTGCGGAAAGCAACGGGATGTTACCGCATTTAGGCCTATCCTTCCTAAGAAAACTGCAAACATGAACAAAGGAAGCTTTTAATAGAAGAAGAAGGATCTTCTGCGGACCTCTGGAAAAAGAACTAAGGAAGAGACTAGCGAAGTGCTTTGTGTGGAGTGTGGCATTGTATGGGGAAGGAACATGGACATTACGACGAAATGAAGAGAAACGAATTGAAGCATTTGAAATGTGGATATGGAGAAGAACGGTGCGTGTAAAGTGGACAGGCAGAATAAGAAATAAAATTGTGTTTGAAAAAGTGAGTGAAGAAAGAATGATGCTGAAACTGATTAGAAAGAGAAAAAGGAATTGGTTGGGTCTCTGGTTGAAAAGAATAATGGACGACATTAGGATATGTGGATCATATGCGGAGACTAAGAGGAAGGCAGAAAATAGGAAAGATTGGAGATTGCTGGGTTTGCAGTTAAAGACCTGCCCATGGACAGAACATTTATGTGTGTATGTTCAGAATGCCTGGAATATCGTGTCTAAGAACAGTCGCTATTTGCAAAGACTAGTCAATTCCATGCCCACTCGACTGCAAGATGATCGAGATAAGAGGAAGATAGACTAAATATTGAATTGTGGCTTTTTGTTTTGTTTTTTGAACGCTTAATTGTTTGAATATTTTAAGGCCGACGCCAGTAAATTTGTTATGTTTATGCCACGAAAGATATTTTATTGAGAATAAAATCTTTTTTCTTTCCATTTGCAGCCACAATATCATAATGATAATGATAAAGTCATGGCATAATATATTAATGAACCTGATGTTAATTACTAAAATAATCATAAAAGAAAAAGGAGCCATTATGTCTAGTTTGTCTCTCTCAAAAACAGAACAAAAAAGGACATAAAAAGCACGAGGTTGTAGTCGAACGCAGGACCTCATGAATAAGACGCCTGAATGCTACCATTATGCTATCGAATAACACACAGTATACTTCAATTATAACTGTAGATATCAGGCAACGTGGTCCAACAACATGTAACATCGCCTGTCTCCGAATTGTAGCGAAGATACCCGAAGGAAACTTTGATACAGGAGAGCGGCCACTTTTTCTTTTGACAGCTGTACATAGTGTCTTAATAAAAATATATTATGGTTACTCTTTTTGACTCAGCCTCATAAAAAAGTAATAAGAATGTTTTAGCACGAATAGTAAAAACTAGGCCATTAAGCTTTCGAACAGAATACTTGACTGCAATACAAGCTTGTGGTTTCTTGGTTCTAGGTCTTTTGTTTTGGTTTCACTGGTCAACAGCCATTTTGCGCCAGACATGAAACTAACAAATTCTTACTAATTTCGACCTCCTGATTTAAAAAATAACAAGCAAAATGTTCCATCAGTTCGGGTTTTCGAGATGCACAATAGAATTCATTTTATATGCATTCTGTTTAAAAGAATCACCATATTTCGTCTGTAACTACTTTGTATTACAAATGTGACGACCCATTATGTGAAAACAATATTAGGTAGTATAAGTAGGCCATCATGTTAGAAGCACTTGTAGAAAAGGAAATTATTTTATTGCCCTTTTACGAGTCTATTTGGAGGGTGTGAAACAGGTTTGCGGTATGAATTCACTTGAGTTTACCTGATTTTACTTGAGATGTGCATTTCTTTCACTGTTAGCTTTAATGACATTATTGTAATTTATATTCTGCAATAGACCACCTTGTCAAAATGACTTCTAAAAGCAGAAATTGTTTTATTGCCCTTTTCGATTCCATTTGGAGGGAGAGAAACAGATTCGCTATATGAAATCGCTTCAATTTACCAGATTTCAGTGGTGTTAGTATTCTGTGCAAGACGTGTATTTCTTTAAAGTCTGCTTTAATGATAATATTTTAATTACGAATGGTTTATATGTGCGGATTTGAAGATTGTAGCATTGCTTCTTGGAATGCAATTAGGTTACAGTACACAAAATTTTGCTCCTTTCTGTGCAAATGGGACAGTTGCGCTCGAGGTAAGCATTATAAAATAAAACGACAATCACTAGAGCCAGGGAAGAAAAATATTATAAACCAACCCCTTGTACCTCAAATTAAAATAATTTTACTCCTTCACACATTAAGTTAGGGTTAATAAAAAATGTTTTTAAAGGGATGAATCATAAAACTGACGCATTAAACATATCCAGGAAAAAATTTCTGTTATTAGTGACTCGAAAATAAAAGAGGGAGTTTTCAATGGATCACAAATTAGAGAAATAATGAAGGACAATCACTTCGAATCTTTTTTGGGAGGAAAAGAGAGAGCCACCTGAATTGGATTCAAGGAGGTTGTATGAAATTTTCTGGGTAACCGTAGAAGTGAGAACTATGAAGAACTAGTGCAAAACTTACTGTTGGCTTATGAAATAATGGGTTATAACAGGTGCCTGAAAATTCACTTCCTTCATTTCCATCTTGACTTTTCACCCCGAGAATTGTGACGATTTCAGTAATGAGCATGGTGAGCGCTTTCATCAAGAAATTTCAACTATGGAAAAAAGATACCAAGGACAGTGGAGTATCAATATTACCAATATGCTAGCAGACTATTGCTGAACTTTATCTTGTGATTTATCTGATTCCCAGTATGAAAGAAAATGCAGAAAAAGAAAGCTGTAATCTTCTGAACAGTGAATACTTAACCTTAGTGTCATTATATAAAGCAGTATTTTGAATAGATATAAATCCGAAAATTTCTCAAAAACCGTAACCAACAACTATTTTTTATTGTCATATTCGTATTTAGGAGGCTCAAATTATATAGAAAACGTAACACATGCCCAGCGCAAAAAAGAAAAGTTAAAATTTGTTACACAGTGTTTCAGCAGGACAGACAAACTTAATCATGTACTTATCTTGTTCAGACACTGTTTTTAACTGAACACTTCTTGCAAAAATATTTGTTAGGCCTATTAGCATTACATCCATGTGCTTTTTTTTTTTTAAACAGGTTATGACAAGTTACCCTCTTGCATCTGAATCTGAATTGTTTCTTGCATTCTTATGATGATTTGTACACCAGTCAAACTCATTTCTTAGTCTCTTGCGTCCTCTTCGAAACTGTAAAACAGCATCAGTGTACTCTTCAATATTAATTTCATTCATATTTTACGCATATCATGTGCGTCCTCGCCAATAGTGCCAGTGACATTAATTTTGTTTGTAGTCTATATTACGTGTAGCACATGCATGCCGACTTAGGTCAGTTTGGAAGCAATAAACAGAATATTTAGGACAGTTTGGAATAAATTTGATATTTATCACTGCATGTAATGAATGATTTATAGCATTATAGAATATATATTCGTGTTCCTTTGATAGAAGATAAATAATAATTCTGAAGCTACCTTCAGTTAAAAAAAAAAAAAAAAGAGGACTATTTAGAATCCACCTCTTGAATTACAAGAGCTCTAAACCCATCAAAGTCGCAAAACACCAGCAATCCAAAACACCACCATCACATCAATGACTCTGGAAATCTAAGTAATCAACCATAGAAAAAGGATGTGAACCAAAGAGAACGTGAAAGGAATTAAAAGAGAAACCCAAATCTCTCAAAAAGAAGAAAATGCAGCAAAACAGGTAGCTTGGTCGTAGAAAACAAGGAGAACTCCACATGGATCATATACATCCAAGGAAATATACATGCCAACACTAGCAACCTAAAAGCAGCAGACTGTAAGGTGTGGGTATTTATCAGAAGACTCCATCCAAATGATGTACAAACACTAACAAACAAACAAACAACAGAGTTACATGAGAAATTGAATTCGAACTAATGCAAACAATTTCGTCACTCTAACATGGAGGGAGCAAGCCTTGCATAAACCAATCCTACAACAGCTTATTTCGGGCATAGTATTGGAACTCTAAAGGAAGTACAAATTCAATGTCACATCTACCCCAGAATATTTTTCACAAATATGATTTAGTCATGGTAACAAACTTTTCAAACTAATGAATTCTATTTTATCAACAACTTTGCATATCAACACAATATGGGCAGATCGAAAGGAGGAATATCTGTTCCCCTAAAAGCAAAATTATCACCATTTGAAATCACCATAAATTTCACTACGTCCTCTAAGCCAAAACCAATCTTTCCTCACTAATATGTGTATACTTCCCTTCGGACCTGACACAGGACGACATACATGAAATAGGTGCAGCATTAATCAAACTAGCAAACTCAGAACTGCAAATACAAGCCGGTGACTTAAACTGCTACATCAGATAATGCTACCATGATACTCGAATACCTACTATAGAAGAAAAAGGGCCACCCCTTGAATACAAGAAAACCAAAAATACCTATTATAGTTATAATGGCAGCAGCATGAAATACCTGGTATTGTTCAAAAATGGCCTAAATAAAATGTAACTTGTCCAGGCTACTTTTTATTAGTTTTGCCTGGGTGTCCAGACTGAATTCTTTCTGGATTTCAAAGAAATTGCACTTCAATGAGAAATTAATTGCTTGATAATGTTTTATTTATAACTCGAAGCTACTTTTTCATAAGAAATAATATGATGCAAAAATCGCTTGCTTCAAAATGTGGTTGCAAAGATGTTTAGGTCTACTTGCATCTATGCAGTGAACATTGTAATAGTTTAGGATTCTTCTTTCGCACAAGTTGGATACTCTGTCAAATTCGTCTAGTGTGCAGTGTTGCCTACTGTCCGTAGTTAACAGCAATGCTAGACTAACATTGCTAGTTATTAAAATAAATGTTAACTAACGTCAAATCAGTTCCACCATTGAAAGAGTGTTCTCTAGACGTTATTCTCACATTGTTTATGTGATAAGTTTTTTCTTATTTTTCCTGTGCTTTGTGTTACTTTAGTGAATGTACAACATTTTTACAGTTCAAGATAAAAATGCCAAAAAGAAAGTGTAAAGTCCAGGTCAAGTGGTTTGAGGAGATGAAATTTCTAGAAAAAAATGTAGTATTAGTGAAAGCATGTGTTTTGTACATTTCGAAATTGTGATGTTGGCTGTTCAAACAAAGGTAAATGCAACATAAGCCATCACTTACAGACATAAAAACAGAAACTGAATAGACGTTCCATAGTTTCTAGCTCATGCACTCTTTCGTTTTTGAAGCCAACTACTTCAACCCTTGCTTATGAATTAGTAGCATGAGAATTGACATTGCGTTGCTTTGGTGGTGAAGGGTTCTAAGCCACAAAATTTTAATTTTTGACATAAAACCATTGATGGAGTCTAGGAAGTCTAAATGTTACATTAGTTAAATGTTGTTGTTATTGTTGTTGTTAAAAAATAAAGATATATTTTAATTTTGTGAAAAGCCCTATACCAGAATTACTGATTTGTGAATAGACTTAAGTGTCTTACATCCATTCACAGTTCCATTGGAAGGATAAATGCTGGAATGTTTGTATGGTTGTGAAGGGTCTTAATCCACTTGCATGTGTCTTAGATCTATTAACAATTTCATTTGAATAGGAATGCTTGAAAGATTGTGGATTGTGAAGAGACTTAAACCACATAAAATGCTTAAATTATTCTATTTTAAATTTTTGGGAGCTTAGAAATTTGGATTTGTACTAGCACTGTTTGATTATTAGACGTTTTAGTTTGCGTTGTTGACTTCCATATTGAGCTGTGAATTCAGGAAGTGTTATAGTTAATCTTTTGTGCTCTGTAATTTTGTTTTCACATTAAAAGTACTTCAAAATAGTATATTTTTCAAAGAAAGATTTAGTGACCCAGAGTTTCGAACCATCACAGTGAAAAAGATTCCCAAACGAAGCGAAACAGATTTTCTTACTAATGTTATCAGCAGGCTGTACTCAGAACTTCTGCCAATTCAGAAAAGAAACTGGCTGGATTACTTCGACTGTCATACACTGGGGACAGAAGAACATCTAGAAGCTTGGAGACCATTACTTTTAAGTGGTTCGACCACCCCCTCCTCCCGCAGTAGCAGGTACGGTACCTTTCATCTGCAAAACATTTTCTGAACCGAAGCTATTGTATTGTGAGAGAGCAGCTGGATCAGTGAAAGTAAGTGGTCAACATTTTCAGTTTGTAGTGCAACGAACAATTCTGCTGTGTGTGGTCTCTTCTGTAGTGACATCACTGAAGCCTCTAGTTGTTCTGTCCCCAGTGCACCAACAGCATCCCAAAACCATATAATTTATTTTATGAATCCTTAAACCCGAAGGTTGCAAAATCTACTACAGCAACTTCATCAGAAGAAGAAGACTTGTAATTAATGCTTTGTATCATTTGTTCAATGTAGTATTAATTTAATTTTAGGCCTTAAATGAGGTTGAAGAGTCCCTTGAATAATTACTTAGAATGGTTTTTTGTCCTTGCTGCAAATAAAAATTCAGGCCAGAAAGGATTAATATGCTGATTTTCTGTAATTGATGATTTTTTAATATAAAGTACCAGTACATGTCTTCATTGTTCTATATACGGTACATTTTTAACACTTTTATGATCATTGATTAACTTTTGTGTTAACTTTTTAGGATATTACCTGGCTGACTAGTTTCGAAGTGGTATCCTTCATTGTACAAAACCATGTAATTTCCTAAGAAGTTAGCACAGTAAAGAAGTTGTAAAGTTAATTAGTAAAATACATGTGTTCAGCATCATCTACTATAATTTTGTTTCATATTATCAGATTTGAGTTACGTCCTTTCATCATTTTAAGTAATTCCTCATTCGTAAATATGATGAAAGGCTCTAAGCCACATTATAAAGCAGAAGTTTAAAATTAACACATTTTAATTAAATGAAACATAGTAAAATCACAGTCTACTATATACAGTCACGAAGCTTGAGTTTTGAGGGTGCTAGAAACAATAGACTGTGACGGTACTATTTTGCATTGCCTGTAATGAGGTGATATTAGTGATCCTAGTGGTGAGCAACTACCTAATGTTTGCATATTTACTACGTATTGAGCTTCGTGACTGTATATACTAGACTGTGGTATAATATTCTTCTTAATTGTATGAGAACACAAAATCCATTTCAATTCCCAACTTACTCTCACAATGTTAAATAATAGGGTAAACATTGGTAATTTCGTGACAGTGGTTATTTCGTGATACTTTTTCTTTGCTCTTTCGTGAACTAACCAATGGTGTTACGAGATTGAAATTTCCTCCAAGGGATTGCATATGGTGTCCGGTTTCCAGAAACATACAGGTACGCTTTGTGTGACTATTGTAGCTGCTTCAGTGAGCTTTTATGTTTGGAGAGAGCAAGTTAGTGTCGATTTCTCAGGCATAAAAATGTTGTGGATGTGTGTAATTACATTACAGGCTTATTACTAAAGGTAAGCATATGATATTTGATACAATGATTTATTATATCTTAATGAAATTTTAAAAAATGTTTTTGGAATTTTAGATACAGCTGTAGCCGCCTCATAGGCTTAGCTTTACTGGTAGAAATCTTAGCTGTTTGAGGCGAAATTTTGTTGAGCATTAAGCGTTACATTTTATACTATTTTAAAAATTATATTACAATACGAATTTTTGAAATCTGAAGATAAGATGTGATAACAAAAAAGAAAAGGGGGACGCAATGGCTTCAGTGTAGCTTCTGTTTGATTTGTTATCACGCTAAGTGCCAATGATAAGTGCTAGATGACTTACTTGCAAGAATTGTGACAGAAGATGAAACATGGCTCCACCATTTTGGACTGGAGAGAGACGCAGACAATTGAGTGGCATCATGCAAATTCACCAAAGAAATAGAAATTCAAAAGTGCACCTTCGGCAGGAAAAGTTATGGCTACTGTGTTTTTCGATTCAGAAGGACTCTTGCTTATGGACATCATGCCACACGGAACCACCATTAATTCTGACGCGTATGTGGCAACTCTCAAGAAACTTCAAGCATGACTCAGTCGTGTTCGACGACATCGGGAGATGCACGATGTTCTGCTATTACACGACAATGCACAGCCATATGTCAGTCACAAGACCACAGACCAGATCAGAAAATTCGGATAGACAACACTAAAACAACCACCTTACAGTCCTGAACTGGCACTGTGCGATTACCATCTCTTTGATAAACTGAAGGATCCCTTCACGGAACGAGGTTAGAAGATGACTCCCTTGTGTATGCCGCTAAAGAGTGGTTCAGACATGTTGGTCCAGACTTTTACTTTGCTGGTCTGTAGGCCCTCGTTCCTAGGTTACGTAAGGCAGTTGAAAGGGACGGGGATTATTAGAAAAGTGACATTTTGTTCCTAAGGGATGTATCTACATTCTGTGAAAATAGCAAAGCTGTAGGATAAAACTATAATTTTTAAACAAATGTTACGCATTATTTTGATTTGATTTTGATTTGAAACTTTTGGAGTTACCCTAGTAATATAGGCTATAGTAAACTCCGTAATAAAAGTGTTCACCCTTTCAGGGCAAAGAAGATCCCTTTTCAATTTCAATTTTTACTTTTATTTCATTCTTATTATGTGTTGATATGTATTTCTATGTTTTCTTGCTATGAGTATTAGACGGAATTACTATGTTTGAAGTCTTGTAACAATAAATGAGAATTTCATTTGACTTTAATGAATTTTTACACAATTCTTCTACCTCTCACGAAATTATCAAGGTTATCACGAAATAACCAACCTTTTAGCTTAAGTTGTAAAAGTAGTTTTTGGCACTTGTTCAAGAACGTGTCCAAACTTTCATGTCTCCAGATTTGTACAGCAAAGTTTCGTCTTTTAGATGAAAAAGTCGGAATAAGGATATATTTATAGATTTGCATTTTACATTAATTTTCATGAAATTATCACAAAATTACCAATGTTTACCCTATAGTTTTTCTAATTGCACAAAAATTTCAAATCGCTTTATCACGAAACTTTCTCACTGTGTAATAGGACCAATCATTACAAAAGCAACAATTGATGTATCACTCTGTTAGGCATCACAATTCTTTCCGAAGTTCGGATTTCGACAGTCAAACTAAATAAGGTTTTCATGACTCTAAGACGGCTACAGAAATGACCTTAGGAAGGACCAAGGCTACAGCAGTTTGTCAGAAAGTCTTAGCCCCAGCTTCAGTTTTTAACCCAACAACTGAAATTAATTGTTAATAACGCATATTATTTCTCAGTGGCAACTGATGCAAGCAACAAAGATAACGTCAAATGTTTCCTCATTTTCTAAAGTACATCACCTTAGAAGATGGGATGAAGATATATTTTCTAGGACTTCATGAAAACAGTGACGAATTATCTGACATAATAGCTCATGAAATACTGAAGAAAATTGAAAATGATATGTTGATTGTTCCAAAAATGTTTTCATTCTTAGCAGACAATGCCTCAGTTAATTATGGCAAACACTGCTGTGTCTTGGAAAAGCTGAAGGAGAAGAAACCTGATCTAGTGAAAGCGTACTGTTTGGCCCATGTGTTGTACAATTGCTGCAGACATGGGTGTATAAAACAGAATATTGATATTGAAAACCTCATTCTAAAGATGAGCAGATCTTTTCTTAGAAATTTTCATCATCATCATATTCTTCACATATTAGACCCTACAGGATCTGTTATGGTCTCATGCCAGCGCTTGCGTGGTCTTCCCAATTTCCTCTTTCCTCTTGGTACATAAGGGCGGCTGGGTAGCTCAGTTGGTAGAGCAGCTGGCTACGGACTGGAAGGTCGGGGGTTCGATCCCAGGTGGTCACAGGATTTTTTTCTCGTTGCCAAACTTTCAGAACGGCCCCAAGGTTCACTCAGCCTTCTATAAAATTGAGTACCGGGTCTTTCCCGGGGGTAAAAGGCGGTCAGAGCGTGGTGCCGACCACACCACCTCATTCTAGAGCAAAGGTCATGGAAAGCATGGGGCTCTACCTCCATGCCCCCCAAGTGCCTTCATGGCATGTTACGGGGATACCTTTTACCTTTCACCTTGGTACATAAGTAAGAATCTGTTTAGGCCATCTTGTGCGATCCATCCTTTCGACATGTTTTTTCCACTGAAGGCGATATTGTTGAACAAAATTAACTATAGGATCCATTTTTAGTTCCTGCAATATGTCCACATTTTTACGGTGTTCCAGCAAAGAGCATCCCGCTGTTCGTCGCATGAACCTCATTTCAGCTGTCGTCAGCCTTTGCCCATCAGCTTTTCTGATTGTCCATGCCTCGCTACCGTAAGTGAGGACCGGTCAAGCTACTGTTTTATATACCTTTAGCCTTGTATGTTTCTGAACATTGGATGATTTGAAGACGGTGTTAATTACGCCAGTGATTTTTATAAATTTAGATATTTTGTTTGACATATCTTCATCAGTGATGTAAGAGAGGTTATAACCTAAATAGTTAAATGAATTAACACGTTCAATTAAAGTATTATTTATCATGATCTTACTGGGAATTGGGTTCTCTCCCGAAAATGCCATGACTTTCGTTTTCTCTTTCGAGATTTCCATATTGAAATCTGAGGTGATTATTTGCAAATTATAAATGGCTCTCTGTAAAGCATCCTCTGTTTGAGCGATAATAACCTGATCGTCGGCAAACATTAGTGTATCGAGAAGTGTGTTTCGATTAATTTGAATTCCAGCATGATGACTTCGCCTCCAAATGTATAAAATATGGTTCATATATATAATAAACAACAGAGGGGAAAGACCGCACCCTTGTCTAACACCTTGGTTGATGGAAGTCCAGCTAGTAGTTCCACGTTCAGTTCTTATGGCAATTTCATTTTGTTGATATAAATTATAAATGGAGAGAGTGATTTGGTTTGGCACATTATCATAGCGTAAAATCTCTAAAAGTTTATTTCTATCAACTCTATCAAAAGCTTTTATGAAATCAATAAAAGCTAAGTGGGTTTGAATATTAAATTAACATGATCTTCCTTTTCGGAATCCATTCTGTTCTTCAGTGATTTTGTCTTCGTAAAGATGTCATAATTTATTTTTGATTATGGCTGTATAGATCTTATATCCAGAATTGAGAAGACTTATACCCCTGTAATTTTCACATAATTTTTTGTTTCCTTTCTTATAAATGGGTACTACAATGGCTTTTTGCCAACTTTCTGGGGGTTTAGATCCTGCCCATATATTGTTTAAGAAGTTAAAAACCTATAGGTAAATTCTTCTCCAGCGTATTTAAAAAGCTCGAAATTTAAATTATCCTCACCTGGGGCTTTCCCGTTTTTTAAACGTTTATATACTTCAATGAGTTCATCATAAGTAATAATATCTGTTGTGTTGTTGTTGGAAGTCTTTAATGTAAGAGAGATGTTTTTGTGAAACCATATATTTTTTAAATAATCAAGTAGAGATTCGTTAGGAATAGGGTTTATAACAACATTTTCTTTTATCTCCGAATTTATTTTCTTTAAAATTTTGAAAGTTTTAGGTCTTGGTAATGTTAAATCTCTTTCTAATCTTGAGACGAAATCATTCCATTTCTCTCTGTGTCGCTTTCTTGTTTCCCGTTTTGCAATTGCTCTCTTTCTTTTATAATCAATTTCATCTTCAAGTTTTTTGGTTGTAAAAATCGGAGATATGCTTCTCGCTTATCATTTATCACCTTCTTGATATCCTCATCCCATTTCAGTATGCCTCTTTTTCTCTTCTGCTTAATATTTTTTTATGCCAATACTTTCAAATGCAGCCTTTTTTAAAATATCTGTTAAGTTGTTCCATTCTTCCTCTATATTATCCGAGATTTTGATTTTTTGAAGATATTCCTTTATGCGACATTCATAAAGCCATTTAATACTATCATCTCTCAATAAGTTTACTTTAAAAATACGCCTATTACTTTCTTGCTTAGAATTTTTAACATTTCTTTTATGCCATGGTGCTGGTATTCTAATAGGGGATACAATTAAATAATGATCTGTCTCTAATTCAGGACCTCTACAAGCTTTGACATCTAAAACGAAGCTGAACAATTTTTGATTACAGATGACATAGTCAATAATAGATTGTGATCCTCTTGCTTGCCATGTATATGTGTGTATATTTTC
The DNA here is from genome assembly GCF_040183065.1 of Periplaneta americana. Classification (NCBI taxonomy): domain Eukaryota; kingdom Metazoa; phylum Arthropoda; class Insecta; order Blattodea; family Blattidae; genus Periplaneta; species Periplaneta americana. The sequence goes on from NC_091126.1 coordinate 123,477,271, forward strand.
GTGTTTAAAGAAAGAATTCATTACTTTTAGATCATTGTAAATCACAAAATCTCGTAGTCTGTGTCCATTATTATTACAAGATGCTCCGCCTTGTTTTCCAATGTGCCCTCTAACTTCATTATTACCAATTCTTGCATTGAAATCCCCTACTAAAAGTAACATGTCTGATTTATTAACTTTATTGATGATGATTTGTAATTTATTGTAAAACAACTCACTATTATCTTCATCTCCTTCCATAGGTGCATAGATGCCTATTACTGTCATAAAACCTCTTCTAAATTTAAATCGAACTTCTTTTAATCTTTCATTCCAAAATTTATAATAATCAATAGAGGAGCATAGTGATTTATGAATCATTAAGATAACCCCAGCTCTTGCTCTTTCTTGTCTATTAACACCACTGTATAATTGAATATAGTTATTTGTTTCTTTCGATCCGTTTTGTTTTCTTTTTGTTTCACTAATTGCTGCAATTTTGATACCTTTTTTTGCTAAAATGTCATCAAGCTGATCGTCCTTGTATGATAAGCCTTGAACATTCCAAGTGGCAAATTGTAAAATACCCTTTTTTTTTCCATTTATTTTCACTCATAGTCCTATTCACGCCATAGTCGTCAACAGATTCTGCATTCCGGCTGTTAATATTATGAGACTTGAATGCAATATAGAATTCCTGTGGATAGGTTACAAGCTTGTCGCACAGTCTTAGAAATTTTGCATTTTGTTAATCACTCGAACACATCAAGCAAGGCTGTAAACTAACAACCGATAATATAAAACAAAGGAAAGTGTAAAGTGATGCAAACGTCATAAACATAGGTAGCTGCTGCCATCATCCATCTGATGCATAAACAATACCAGTCCAGGATTGATGCTGTTTGTGCAAAGAGCAAGAAAATTAATGTGCAAGCTTACCCATTTGAAATGCAAGGACTCATTTATGCATCAAGATATGCATCTACTACATATGAATGCCATAAAGCACTTAATTTCGATAAAAATTGAACTCATACTGTTTATGCAACTATCAATTCAATTAATTCCACCCGCATAAGTCAATGAGAAATGGTTCAAACATTCCTTATATAGAAGACTACATTAAGGTATATCATTATGAACTTTAAATTTCCATATCAATTACCTCTGCAACTTTTCATGACCTAGGTATATAAATCAACAATGTTGCAGAGAACTTCTGATTGAATACAGTTATGCATTGTTTAGTGTCCCACAATATTAAACTACTAGAAATGCTGTACTGTTTTCTCCAGAATCTTAAAATTTCTAAATACAGAATGAAATTGTGCACCTTGCTATATCATATTGGCATCTATGCAAAGATGTCAAATACATTCTATCTGACTGGTGGTGGTCATAATAGCTGGCCTTAAATACAAAACTTTGTTAACAAAAATGATCATAATGATAATACTTGCGAGTGTAATTGTGGTGATCTGTTTACTCATAATGTCCAAAACACACTTTTAAGTCAACACCTTTAGTCACTGATTTACTCATCAAGTAATAATGTTAGTCTATGTACTAGAAATGCAGATTCTTTCATTACGGTAGTATGCCTCGTGGATGGAATGTAATTCCTGAAAGGCCACAAGCCATGCTCAATGTGACATTGCATACGACTGTAATAAGATGGAATTTTTAATTTAGAAGCAAAACTTGGCATTGTTTGTGGTTTCTTGCAGCTAGAATTATTCAGTGAACACAAAAAAAGAAAACATTCACTTTCGCAAAAGAAATGGTTATCTGAAACAAGTAAGCATGGCTATTAGAAATTATTAACAGAGTTGAGGGAAAATAATCCTGATGACTGCAAAAATTATTTCAGAATGGACGTTAACAATTTTGATGAAATTTTATATCTTGTGGGACCATACACTCCAATGTGCCAAAATATTTCTCCAGAAACAAAATAATTGCTACATTTAGCTACTGGTCATACTTGCAAAAATATAAAATTCAGTAGTAATATATCTGCACAAGCATTGGGGTATATTATTCCAGAACATACCAAACCTTATTTGAAGATTAAAAAAAGTGTTGTATGAAGGTAAGGGTCACTCACTCCCACTCTGTAGGTTCATGGTCTAAGGAAGCATCATGCTAAGGACTCTCATTATGAAATGAACACTGGTTTGAATCCTCATGGGGAAGGAATTTTGTCATAAAAATTAGGCGAATGTATGGAGCAAGTGCCCACATGGCATTGTGATCAATTCGAGGAGCAAGTAGAGAAATCTGGTTACAGAAATCAGTTCTAACGGCTGGGGACAACTACACAATATCTCCATTCTGGCTGGATGATCTTACACTTCTGCTCATGCATGTGGATGTGAGACCAGTAGCTGACTGGTCGACCTTCATACTTCACAGGCTGCTACACTACAGATTCAATTTTTTAAGGGTCACTTCAAGGACAAGAATTAGTTAATATTTCTAATGATTAGGCCTATTGTTTATTTTCTTTCATTTCACATTTTCACAGCAAACAATGAAATAATGGTAATCTTTAAGGACATATCAGTAGTGTCATAATTTAAAACTTAGTGCAATGTTGTTTTTGAGAAGTAGGTCTACCTCACTAGTTAGTTGTTGGGAGAAGGTGAAAAAGTACAGATTCAGAACAATGGAATGTGGTCAAATATGATAGTGTTCTCTCATTAAATTGTTCAGCACTGCTTTTTGTAATATTCCCATAATCAATGTTTTACAAACATTTTCTGTGATTCGTTTGGAATGGATTTTTTTTTCAATGTAAATGCCTAACACATCAGTCTCATCAGAGTTTCTTATGGCTTTGGTGCATACTTTGGGAAAATTCCTTTATTCATTTGCGGCATCAACTTTTTTACTGCCTTTTTCTACACATTCTAACATCAGTTATGCAGTATGTTGAAACAGATTGAGATGCTGACTGTGTAGTTTGGTATGATCAGTGTAATAGCAAAACCAGCCAACTCCAAAAATTAACATTTTCTGGTAAAATTGAATATTACAGTATATGGGACATACTATCATTGGGTGATATGAAGAGTTGAAGAACTTGGCCACATCCCATAGTAAACAGGTCTTGGAAATGATGTGTTACAGCTAAAGTGTTCAACTCCAATTTTATTTATGTGTCACCATAGCAAAATTGGCCAACTTCAAGATGTCTCTGTGTTACAGCAAAACTGGTAAACTTCTTTCTTTCCATCATGGATGTTAAGATGCAACACTTTCGGGCATCTCCATTTGTAATTTCGTGGTTTTATCTCCTCTTTTATCACATTATACTTAATTAAATGCACTAAATATTCAACATTACAAGAATATAATGTGTCTTAAAACAGTACAGTATAACATAATTTTATTATTATACTAACATAAATGTGACATTTTAATTGGAATGAAATGTCATTATTATACAACAACCTGATCAATGTCAATTATGCAATTACGAGTAATGCTTATTGTTGATATTGGAGGGAAAATTCGCAGCAATCAGTAAGAAATTAATAATGGCCCTCTATTGCACTGACAATCATCACTGTGCTGGACAACTGAGCAGCTTGCAGAAGTCATCTTGCTTGCATCTACATTCTGTACTGATGTGATATTAAAATGAGTGAGAACAATGATATTCCCTCAATATCGCATGTGAGGAAAAGGAAAAAAGTGGCTGATCAAACAAATTGACAGCATTCTGTTGAAACGATGAATGTGTATAAGTGATTCGAATTTGCACCCATTCGTAATCATTATGCACGATAGGCCTATATTGAATTTAAGTTAAAGAATAACGCGAATTAGTACTGTTTCAGTCAGTCTGATATAAATGTTTACTGCGTTGGCCTACTATTTCCATATATTTGTGAATTCGAATAAGTACAAGTCTGAAACTCTCCTCACATTCCAACATGCTGTCAGCCAGATATCTCGAAGAAAAAGCTGTAGTGCCAAGATCCCATGCAGAAAGATGTAGCGAAATTTCATGCTGCATTTTACTCTTCAGTTGCACGGCAAAATGAGAATGCCTTCTTCTGAAAACAACTAGTACAGTGTACTGCAAGCCACATCGATGGGACACCCCAAACAAATTTCCATGTCATATTTTGTTAGGAAGACCACAGGCGAAATAGTAAATGTATGCCAGTAGTAAAAGTATGCTGGGAAGCATATTTAAAATTCTTGGCTTGATGAAGCACAGAGTGCAGAATGTTTGGAAGTAGATTCTGCTGATTGGTATTCCCAGGAAAGAATAAAGGAGAGGTGACAGAATTAGCTCAAAATTGAATGAGAAATGGAATTTCCTGAGACACTTTTGGTCCAAGTTGCGAGGACGTAAGAGTCATCACTTTCACGAAAAAAGTACTCATATATATTTAGACACTATACTATCTGTCAAATCACTCTGGGATATGTACAAAATGAGTGTCTATGTATGCTTACATGTATCACGTATATTTTTCCACAATTTATTTTTTCGACAACTGAACTTCAGCTTTGCCACTCCCCATACAGATGTTTGTTCTGATTGCATTCGATTTGACAATGGCATTAAAACCATAAAAACACCTGATGAAAGGAATCGATTGGAAACAGAATAAAAGCTTCATTTAATAAAAGAACAGTCCTGTAAGAAACTGTTAAATAGGTATGAAAGTCAAGTTCTAATCCTCACTTACAACTGCCAAAAGATTTGGTGCTGCCAAAATACCAGACAACCTATTATTCGAAGCAACTTCACCTTTACGTTTTTACGTTCGTTAAAATTGTGCCAGCAGGAAGCTTGGCAAGACAAAAGTGATATATTTTCACTTAGCGTGAAAATGAAAGCCAAAAAAGTTCAAACGAAAAGCATATAGAGTGCTAAAAATGCTGTTGGCCTTCACTTCCAGGTCTCTAAAGTAAAGCAGTTGTACAGGAATTACATCTCCACCAACATAACCATTGGAAGAAGTTCTAATGGGAGAATCTTAGCATATACATATTTTCAACAATTGATAGAAGAAACGTTAAATTTACCAAACATAAATGAAAGTGAGGAAATTTTTAAATTTGTTTGTATCGGAGATGAAGTCTTTCCTCTTCATCCACACATCCACAAAGAGAATTTGGTTGCGTTTTTAATTATCAACATCTCAGGTCCAGAAATGTGGAACAGAACGTATTTGGTTTAATATGTGCAAGATTTCAAATGCTCTATACAGCCATTAATATGAGACCATAGAATATATGGTACATTATATTAGCTGTGTCTTTTATATAATTTCTTAATGAAAAGGAACTCATGGTATATTGTGGGCAGTGCTTTTGATTTCTAAAACCTACATACAAGAGAGATACAACAAAATGGAGAATGGTGATAGGAAAATGTTTGACACCACTGCAAATAATCAGCCGAAATAATAAATTGAAGCACAGGAAAAAATATGCTTATATGATCAAGGGCGGCTCGTCCATAAGAGCTGGGGAGCTGCAGCACTCCCTACTTCGACAGGAAAATAAAAATAATACCTATTTATTTTAATTTGTAGAAGAATTGTTACAACTTTTATTGGTGAATTGATTTATATTTCATCTGGCCGGGAATATGTACTATTATCTTATGCATAATCTTTTTGCACGTCGACTGTATTGGAATTGACACTGCATTCAAAGCCTTCTTGGGATCTGCAGGGTGGGACAGCTCATAGTGAGTGTTTCTTGCACTGTCAGGAGGTAGAGAGGTGAAGGGAGGCAGAGGTAAACTGGCGCTGTTTAAAACCCGTATTTCGCTGCAGTGACTTGCAGAGCCAGGCCACAAGGGAAGATCTTTCCTCCCCTCTCACATCGCTATTTTAATGCTACATCAAATGGATTCTATATTCCCTTGAAATTAAATGGCAAAATTTTTATTTTCTCTTCATATACTTATTGTTGTAGAATCTTATCGAGTTAATATAACAGAATTAATATTCTCTTTTGCCTTATTATTACGTATTTATTCAGCCTCCAGCAGAACCTAATATTTGCCTTAACTCAAAATGATTGCACGAGTAGAATCCTTTTGATATACCACGTAAAATACGAAAGAGACTTCTTTTCCAGTTTCAGAAAATTGTTGACCATCAGTATATCCGAGTGTTGCTCTGGTGCGACATCTTAGTACCGTAACTTAACCAGTGCAAATGTGCAAGCATGAGTGTGTGTGAATTACAGAATATGAATTTTATTTTTCTCAACTTTCACTTGCGGAGAAGACTGATGTGAATTTAAAGGGTTGTCCGTTACCCGTCTTAAATCTTACTCAAGCTTCATCCAGCCGAAATAGTGGATATGTAAGGAAGTTTAACAATGAAATTTACGCTAAGCATTTGTGGTTACGTGGATGTGAACAAAAAAAAAAAATGCTGTATTTTGTTTTCCTTGCCTCCTCTTCGGTGGTGATCCTGCATGAACTAGGAGTGGTGTGACAGATTTAGGACATTTGCTCCTGAAAATTAAAAAGCACGAAACTTCGCAGTCTCACCTGAAAAATGTTGTTTCATTGGCTATGTTAGGAAAAACTAATATTGCTGCGCAATTGCCAATTAAGTGAAGCAAACAGAACAAACATTCTCAAACATAACAAAGTGAGAAAAAATCGTGAAATTATTAAAAAAATATATTGATTGTATCAAATTTTGTAGCCAATATGATCTTCCCCTTAGTGGACATGATGAAAAAAATGATTCGAAGAACCCTGGTGTATTTAGTGGGTTGCTACAGTTTGTGAGTAATCTAAACGAGCCTCTCAAAAATCATTTGGAACATGCCACTGTTTAAAGGTAATTCTAAAACAATTTATAATGAACTGGTAGATTGCATGTTGAGTGTCTGCCGATCTGAAATCGATGGTATTAGATTTTTTTTTTTTTTTTTGCGATTATGGCAAATGGTGATACAGACGTCTCCCAACTAAGTCAGGAAGTTTTGATTTTTCGATATGTAGTGCATTTATTTTGACCTATACTTATTAATAATGGTATCAAGAAGTGAAATTTGTATGTACCAAAATCTACTGCAGCTCCCCCAATCCAGAAGTTCATGAGCCGCCACTATATATGATGTAGACCCATCTTAATTGCAGAGATAAAGTTACATGGCAAAATGATATGTTAAAGAAAGACAAAGTCTAAGAATGTGTTTACATTATTTGTGTATTTGTATAATACAATCCAAAGTAATAAACAAATAATGTTACCTCGGAATTATTATCCTCTGAAGAACAAGCGATTCCTGTCACTCCACATCCTAAATTCACAATATCATCTTCAATCTCTTATATCACGTTTGAAGGGCTGTCTGTATTAAACTTTCTGTAGGCTCTTCCTAGTCTCTATTCTAAATGGTACAATCAATAGTGGGTCTCGAGCAGCACTGTAATAAACAAATATATGACTATAAATTGAGGTGTTGCCATATCGCTGGTTCACTGTTGGATAGTTTCATGTCATAAATAAAATCAGTCCTTTATACATACAACCTTGTAATGAAAATTAATAAGGGACAAAATGAAAAAGAATAATGTATGAATTATATCAGTTTTCGTCATTGTATTATTTTCTTAATCAATTATTATTAACCAGGATTTCATCATAACTGCTTCATATACTTCGTTAACAGTTGACTAGAAATATTGTACCAGGAAGTCTGGTACGAAATTTAAATGGTATGAAATAAAGTAAATTTTTCAGCTTACCTACTACTGATAATCACTGTTTCATTCATGCATGGATTCGAGCTCTGATTCCATTTTGCAAGTTGATCACAATGGGGTCCAAGGCAGTATTTATAAATGGAACAGTGCACCTGATTTCGACAGTGGTGAAGGTGGCAAGTCATCATTGTCCTCTTCTTTGACATTTCTGTGTTCTTGACTGTCAGTGTGGTTAGTAGTGTTCTTCGATAGTGTCTGTTGTTTAACAGTAACAAGATCATCATCAAGTCATGAAAGTCGACGCTGACACACAAAAATAGTCAGTCCCTTTTCCTCAGCTCACACCATGGCATTTCTCAGTCTTGTAGACGAACGATTTGTTAGGCAAAAGTCGAAGGAGAACACCAAACCACAAGCATTATAAATGTCCTCAGATTTATACATTTCTAGAAGCCCTCTGGCAGTTTACAGGATCCAGGTTTTAACGACATCTTCGTTAAGAGAGAATGCTTCCTCTTGTCGATAAACAATACATATTCATATTCAAATTTATTCATACATCATACTAACTGGCTATGGTTTGTCACCACATTGCTGTCGATAAACAATACAGTAACGTTATCAGAAAAAATTGAGAAACTCTGTAGATGTGTTGAATTCCGTGATGCCAAGTGAGTTTTGGTTACAATAAGCGTTATATTTCGTTATAATCTTTGTCTGAGATGGAGGGAAAAGGTCTTAATAAGAGGGAAAGTGTTAAAAGTGTAAAGTTATATGCTAGATATTTTAACATTATCCCTTATGTGGGGTGGGTGAAGAAACTGGGGAAAAAAGAGCATAAAAAGCAGGAAAGCATTATAAGTGGAAGTGTTGTATCGAGACTGTACATAAATCTTCAAGTTCTATATGGTGAAACTTCTCATATATGTCAAAATTAATTTAAATGCCAGGAGAAATCTCCCAGTAACACATTATTTCACCAGTGTTTATGTTAAAGTATGAATATTCCGAATGTTAGTTAATTGTTTCACATTTACCAATGAGGATATCAGCAAATTCGCTTTACAGCCTGGATTACTTTTAATACATGCTTCAGTTTTGTTGTCAAAATCTTACCTGTGATCCTGGAAGTGGAATTATTGAGTCTTTTGCCTTCTGCACAACTTCTACGAATCCTGATGAACTGCATGCAGTTTCCAGCTTTCTGATACCACTCTCTGCTGTGAAGACTTGGGTTTTTTCAATGAGAACACTTCACCTTGACTCGAGATCTATTAAGGACCTGAAAAAATATATATATTTTTTCAAAATAAGTTTCAAAAATAGGGTGACTACAACATCCTGTTTTTAACAGAAAGACAATGCATCATTCTTTCCTACTATCTTCATTTCACTTGATAATGTGGGTATTATTTTTAACACTTCTCTCAGAATAAGTCATAGAATGCACTCACAGAAATTATCATCTCTGCTTTCTGCTATCTTCCACAGCTTAGTTGGTTACTCTGTTTTCGACTCTTAGGTCCTTTACACACTATACCGAGATATGTGTAATGTGAAATGTGCGCTGAGAAATGGGTTAAATTGAAATCATTGTTTAAAGTGGAACATCACACACTACAGCGAGTTTCTCACTCACCTTGAGCTAGGTAAACATATTTCTCGCTCTGATCGCTAGCGCAGCGAATTTTCAAGTTACATTCGGCCTCTGTCAACGATTACAATTACACACAGAGATCGAAAGAACATTTTACAGCTGTTTTAAATTCATTGCCAAGAAAACACAGCATATCTTTTAATGTCTTCTAATGTGTCAGAGCGGCTCATTGAAATTAAATAATTGATTAAATGGCGATCTTATTCTTATGTTAGCATGTGCGGTTTTCAGCTGTTTCGGTGCTATTTGACACCATCCTCTGAACCTACTAGATCTCGGCGCTATCTCAACTTCGTTGCCTGTTGTGTGGGTGCATTCGTGTAGTGATGAGTTGTGTCAAATAGTGTGTGTGTTCTGAAATTGATCTGTGTAAGCCGCACATGTTTACATAATTAACACGAGTAAGATCGTCATTTAATCAATTATTTATATTCAAGTGTTAAAAGTAGTGTACGAAAGATTCAACATGGATCATTGAAATTGTTCAGTGTATACTTATATGACACATGAGACGATAACTATAAAAATACTAACTTAAAAGAAGAAATCTGGAAGCATATATCAATCTATTTAAACATCAAACTTGAGGTCAGGCTTCTGATTTGCAATGCGAATCAACATGCAAGTGGCTATGAATGAAACTATGACTTTATTATCAGATAATGTTAACAATGAAAATATAATACAATGATTTTATAATTAGATATTACTTTATGTATTACATACTAGTCAACACGATAATATATTAAGGATTCAGTTTTCTTCATTGCACACATGATGCAGGGGTTGAATTATTGAACTGGAGCAAACACTGTTCCTCTTCATGGAAAAGGTGAACTATATCATTATGTTTAGTAATAAACTACAATTTGTTTCATGTCATTTAATATAGTGAGGGAATAATAGTATTTCTCCAGAAAAGTTACACCAATGAATGCAAAATTTCCTTTTGCTTCACTGGCTTCTGCGAGATGTATATAGTGGTAAAAATGGGGTTTTAGTTTGCAACCACAAATACTTTCAGAATAACCCCCCTTTCAAGCCACATGACCTTGAAGTTTGTTGGGGGCTTGTGTGTATTCAATGAAACTACGAGCTGTACTGGCAGAGTCATTCACACCAGAGAGGTCACGGTGGAGGAACCAGAGTAAGAAGTGGCTTATCATCCAAACTCCAACTCAAAGGGACTCCCAGTTGGAGGACCTCAGCGGGTCTTCCAACTGGAGCACTGCTACCATATATGGGCTCTGGTCTACTCAAGTCAAGGTGTAAGTGCATCGTGCAGAGGGCTGTATGGCACTGGAGTAGTAAAATAACAGTGTCGCTAACGAACTCTGCAGGGCACCAGGCAAAACCCTGCAATATCTAGCCTTCCCAATACAATCGGGGCTCTGTGTTGGGTACTCATGGGACCCAAAATGGATGAACTACATAAAGATTATAAAACAAAAAGTAGTGACAGGAACTCTCCAGTTGAGGGAAACCTATCACCTGACAAGAAAATGGGCATCACTTCCTCTTCTATAAATTGGCTGCACCTGAGCACTGAAAAGTTATCGGGGGCGGCTAGAAGGAAACTGAAAAAGGCTAGGGACAAGGAAAAAGGAACTAAGAGTACTACGCAACTGGGTCCCTCTCCTCAACCTAGCTGCAATGGGAGCCAAGCTGGCCCAGTGACTTTCAAAAGAACTGGGATCAATACAGACACACCACCTTCAGCTAAAGCCAAAGCTGTTAAGAGACACAGGGGTATTGAACCTGGAGTCTCCTATAGGGAAGCTTTTGCTTCACACAATCACTGGGCTATCTTATCCTGATGATAAGCTTGAAGTCGGTGACATCAAGCATATTCATGCCGTGATCCTGAGGGGTGATAGATGAGGTGCAATCAGGGAAATTTCTACCAATCCTCACGAAGTTTTCACTTCAAGATGGGGCCCTAATCTACCATTGTGAGAATCAGGAGTACTGCAACTGGCAGTACACTTTAATGGAGTTAAAATCAGGGACAATTTTGTCCTTAAGGTGGTGGAGGCTAAAGACCTTCCCAAATCATTTAAGGTGGCATTTAGAACTCGGGATCTAACAACCAGTGATCCGAAAGTGCTCCTTAAATGCATACAGCTGCTTAACCAGGGGCTCTGTACAGAGCACTGGAAAGTAGTTCACAGGCAGACTGATTGATTTTTTTTTTATTTTAGTAGGTTATTTTACGACGCTTTATCAACATCTAAGGTTATTTAGCGTCTGAATGAGATGAAGGTGATAATGCCGGTGACATGAGTCCGGGGTCCAACACCGAAAGTTACCCAACATTAGCTCGTACAGACTGATTGAACTGGGCAGCAATTAATCATGATGATTGACCAGGAATCAGCTGTCAAAATCACGGACAAAGGACTGGTCGCCTTTATTGGGGTGGACAGGGGTCTTTTTAAGATCCTATTCGATTCCAGTAAAAGGCGACACAGGAAGAACAGGAGGTAGCAGCTGAGAAGGAGGAGTCTCCGGAGTCCATGGATGTTGGAATCTCTGGGGAGACTTCAACTCAAGAGGTTGTCTAAGACAAGTATTTTGATTTGTCAACTATGAAAATAATTCAAATTAATTTACAACATTGTAAGGCAGCTTCTGCCATATTGAGCAAGAAGCTAGCCGAGGAAAATATTGATATTTCTCTCATTCAAGAACCTTGGATATACAAGTGTGTTATCAGGGGAGTTAACTGTACTCGGGGCACACTCTATAGTCCCAATACTGAAAAGCCAAGAACCTGCATTTGTCAGAAATTGAATTAATGCTTTGCTCCATGTGAAGTTCTGTTTTAGGGATGTGAAAACCATTGAAACAACCATAATGGAAGGAGGCAGAAAGAGGACTTTATTGTTCTCTTCTGCATACCTCCCTTATGATGAACCCACCCGCCATCAGAGACAGTGAGGAGATTAATCGTCCATTGCAATGAGATGGGTAAGGAAATTATTTTAGGGACTGATGTCAACGCTCACCATTTGCTGTGAGGAAGCACTGACATCAATCCAAGGGGCGAACAGCTGGTGGAATATCTGGTACTGACCTAAATATTCTTAACGAAGTTAACGAACCAACGTTTGCTAATTCACAGAGGAGGGAAGTTATCGACATGACACTAGGGACTAAATTAGCTGAGGACCTAGTTTCTAACTGGCATTTATCATCGGACACTTCTGCGTCCGATCATAGATACATCTACCTTAGAATTAAATCTCAGATCACTAATCCAGTGATCAATAGAAACCCGAGGAAAACTAATTGGGATGGATATAAAAAAGACCTTTCAGCACTGGTGTCGGGTATCTCTAGGAACATTTGTTCTATTATAGATGTGGAGTTGGATGTTGACAAGCTGCAACATCCATTCTCCTATCCTACCATAGTAATTGTCAAGCTCAGGTTGCTGGCTCGCCAAGGCAACTTCCTTGGTGGTCTAAAGCAGTGTTCCACAACCGGTATGCCAATTCTTAGGACCAGGTGTGCCGCGAAATAATATGAAACTTAAAAAAAATATATATTAAAATATTTTTCGAAATCATGAGTGTTGCACATTTCGTCCCAATATTTCATTTTGGTGGAATGTTAAGAGTTAAGTTATTATAGCTCGGGACAAAACGTAACGTCCTTAGTTCCAGGAAGAGGCACTCACCACTGTAAATGTGAATGAACAAAAGGTAACCCTTCTCATACAAAGAAAGTTGAGTCTCATGTGGTGGAGTGGTACGAGCTACAATAGTGGCTATTTATTGTGGCAATAAATAGTAACGGTACTGTGAAATTCAGCTTTAGGAAAACCTGAGAATAAATATATTTTTCAGTAGTTTGTCTTGCTTCTTGTGAGTGTGTTGTGCAGAGTTTGAAGTGAATCAGTATAATCCAAAATAAGTTACAACAAAGCAACCCAAAGAACATGAAAGTGAAGGAAATATTGGTGAAATTACGAAAAATTCTAAAGTAGTGTGCCGTCGCGTTACAGATACATAAATTCGGGAAAATAATTTAATGTGGGAAGAATGTGTTAGTGTCTGCATGGATGGAGCTGCAGCGATGACTGGAAAAGTGAAATGTTTCAAAGCTAAAGTCCTGGAGATTAATCCTAAAATAAGATTCGATCACTGTTTTCTACATCGAGAATTGATTGTTGCCAAGACATTGCCGGTTCCTCTTAAGACAGTCGTAGACGATGTTATTAAAATTGTTAATTTTGTGAAGTCACGTCCCCTTAATTCGCGCCTGTTTTCAGCCCTTTGTCAAGAAATGGGTTCTGATCACATGTCGCTTCTGTTTCACACTGAAGTTGGATGGTTGTCACATGGCAAAGCACTCTCGAGAGTTTTTGAACTTCATGAAGGACTGAAAACATTTATAATCTCGCATAATCATGAATTTGCTGCATTATTTTCTGACGAAAACTGGGTATCTAAATTAGCCTACTTGTCAGATATCTTCTCCCATTTAAATGAACTGAACAGAAAAATGCAAGGTAAAGAGGAGAATAACTTGGGCACTACGGGTAAAATTGAAGGTTTCAGAGGAAAATTGAAGTTGTGGTTGAAATATCTTGAAAGCGGTTCATGTGAAATGTTTGAAAATTTCTTATCTTTGGGAGTTGATGTCACATTCATTCCCTTAATTGTAGAGCACTTAAAAGTTCTTCACGGCAAGTTCAGAGAATATTTTCCTACTTACGGTCATGAATGGGACTGGATTCGCGATCCCTTCAATACAAGTGACACTGAAACGTTTCTATCTTCACAAGCCCGGGAAGAGTTGATTGCCTTGAGAGCAGACGAAACCCTTACAATTAAATTCTCCGTGTTTCTGCTGGACACTTTCTGACTCTCGTTAAAGATTGAATATTCTGTACTATCAGCTATGTCCATGAAAATGCTTCTGCCATTTTCAACCACATATTTATGTGAACTTGGTTTCTCAGTATTAACAGTACGGCCACACGAGCTACATTTGTCGCAGGTTTTCTGCTACAAATGTAGCTGCTGTAATTGTCGCAAAATGGGTGGCCACATGGGCGCGACAATTACTGTTCAATTCCGCGTTAAATGTCGCTACATGTGGCCACATGACATGCCATATGTGGCGACACTTGTAGCTAATTCTTTTGCGTTTTGCAGCACTCAGCAGTAGTGTAGTGGAAGCTTTCTTCTGAGATCGATTATGAAGCCAAAGTCACTTTGTGTGTGTTGTTAGTGTACATTATTACTGTCACACACAAATGTAATGCACATGAGAGGAAAATTTATAGCAGTGCCATAAAGTTAACTTTTATTCCTGTGTCGATTTTATAAAAGACAATATTGTTCGTCAGTAACAATCGGAAGTATGGTGTGGGTGAAGGGTTTGCTGAAAGGCTGTATGAAGACCTAATTTCTCTTGGTTCTGTAGAAGGGTCATTGGGATTTACAACAGATTAGACATGCCCTTGTCAATACATGAATTTCTAACGCGTCTCCAAGTAAAAAGGAGTTTTAAACATGACCCAAAACACAACACAAAGAGACAATCTATTTGTAACATATTTGAGAGATGTCTTGTAAAAAAAATGTGTTTTTGTTTTACCAAATGAAGTCACTGTGAAGGGTTTACTGGAACTCTATTGTATAGATTTTATTATTGAAGGATACTTTTGGTCGAAAATGAAAGAAAGAAAAAATTTGTACTCTCAAAGAACGATATTTTGAAAAGAGTATAAGTAAACACATCTATTATAAAAGTCCTCATTTTCTTGGTTTTGCAGAATGCTTATTGGACGTTGCGGCAATTTGACCCTTATATCCCAAAATACAACTCAAAGTGTAAATGTCTTTATAACACAATAATATTTATAAACAATACTGATTTGTGAGGTCTGTCCTGCAAAAGAATTTTACGTTTTTTTACCAAACAAAATTGCTGTGAAGGGTTTGCTAGAATGCTTTTGTATACATTTTATTATTGAAGAATTCTTTAGGTCGAAATTGAAAGAAGAAAAATGTATGTACTTTTAAAGAAAGATATTTTGAAGAGAGTTAAAAAATAGGGCAACTTAGCCTGGACTACATGAGCCAAGCAATATTTATTGGCACGGTATTGTCAGTAACAAAATATGTCATATATATTGGCATCGTATTGTTATAAATCTGTCATGATAATAATTTCCCATCTAAAAGCCAATCTCCTTCTCTACTTCATTCCCTCATAAACACAAGTTGAGTCTGTTGTTATGATTACATATACATACTGAGAATTTCAACCATTAAAAACAGAATTTATGTTCTCTTAAACATGATAGATCACGTTTCTCAGATTATTAAATTTCGGAGGAGGGGGAAACTGAAAGATGAATCTTAGGGTATGTTACAGTCTCATGTCTCAATGTTTTTGACAAACAAAAGATAGTCTAACGCTATAAGATAAGTAGGGTGGAACAAATTGCGATATCTTATAGCTAATTCGAGAGGCAAATTTCACTGCATTCATCAATGTCACTTGTTTTATTTTTGAATACATTAGGCCTGAATAAAATGGCAAGGCATTGTATGCCTGGCTGCAAATTCAATTACCAGAAGGGAACTTAGTGGCGATATTTACTTTTCCTTCTGGTGAAGTAACAAAAAACAGGAGTAAGATTGAGAAAAAAGTATTTACAATTAACTTACGCATGTATTCAGACGCATTTGTAAATTTACATTGCACTAAATTATTGTAATTCTCTACTGTAAAATGAATAACATTGATTTGTTATTTCACTATTTTTAAAGTCTTAATCTGTGTGTCCTTTACATAACATTTGATTTTCGCTTTCTATCTCATTCCTAAAAAAATTAAAGCATGGCCATTCATTTTACATGGTTGTTTGTACTTTTATTACAATTTTTTTTTGTTTTCTTTTGCATGATATTTATTCTTTATTTATTGTCAGTTGGTAGATAAAAGTTTTTTGACTTGTATATTCTTTGACTCGCTGAGTCTCCTTTGGGAATTATCAAAATGGAAATAAATATATTAATATCAATTTAAAGTTTAAATATATGGATTTCATAATAAGAAATTCCCAGTAAATAACAACAATGTTAATTCGTTTAACAATGTTAATAGTAGATAGAAGTCTTTTGACTTGTATATTCTTTGACTCGCTGAGTCTCCTTCAGGAATTACTAAAGCGGAAATAAATATATTAATACATTTTTTTTTTATTTTAGTTGGTTATTTAATGATGCTGTATAAACTACTAGGTTATTTTGCGTCGATGAGATTGGTGATAGCGAGATGATATTTGGCGAGATGAGGCCGAGGATTCGCCATAGATTACCTTTTATTCACATTACAGTTGAGGAAAACCTCGGAGAAAACCCAACCAGGTAATCAGCCCAAGCGGAGCTTGAACCCACACCCGAACGCAACTTCAGACCAGCAAGCAAGCACCTTAACCAACTGAGCCACGCCGGTGGCTATATTAATATAAATTTAAAGTTTTAAAATATGGATTTCATAATAAGAAATTCCCAGTAACTAACAACAATGTTAATTCGTTTAAGGAGGAAATTATTGGTCAGGAATAGGTCTAACATGTCAGATGCTTGCTCCTAAGTTTTATTTTATTACTATAATTATTCGTCGTTTCTAAAATTAATTTTCCCTAATAAAGGATTGTTATTACGTGCGGGTAGTCTACTGAGAGGAAATTTTTGTAGAATAACTTTATAGCATATTTAAATAACTTGAAAGTTTTTTGTTGAATAAAGAGACACACGAATATCACTTTATTAATTGTTATTATTATTATTATTATTATTATTATTATTATTATTAGTCAGTGCCTCACTGCTTGTATTGCTATGGCACCAAGCAAGGATATCTGTACGATTTGTAATTCAGCCTTCTTCGGGAGACAGAAGTTCCTTAAATGTGCGGGACCCTGTGGTCTTCGATTTCATCTCGATTGCCTTAACAGTGGCGAAGCAGAATTCAACATTTTCATGCAGAGTGGAAGTTCTACTTATAAGTGCCGGAAATGTGTAAGTGTTTTGAAATCTTCGCAAGGAGACAACACACCAGTGCAATCCACTCAACCTGGAGAGAAGAAGGTGATCTCACCTACCCGAGAATTGGTTTTTCCGAACTTTCCATCGTCATACGATGGGCTTGCTGTACAAATTGAAATAGTAAGACTTAATAGTGTCTCGCTATTGGACATGGTGAGTGATATATTGGTTTATGTAAAGAATCTGGAGAAAGACATGAATGAGCTGAAAAGCGAAAATTTTGTTCTCAAAGAGCAATTATCTGAATTATTATCTAAGGGTGGCTGCCCTTTAATCCCTAATCAAATTAAATCTACTAATTCTGTTCGATCTAATGACCCCATTAAGAAGTCATACAGTAAGGTTGTGTCAGAGAATAAAGCTGCTGACAATCCACATACTTGTAATTCTGATGTGTCAGCAACAAGGAAGTCTGCGTCTACAACTCCTCTTGTTACAGTTAGACATAACAATCTTGAACTTAATCAGGCCACTGCTTCAACATCTGCCAACGACTCCGAAGGTTTTCAATTGGTATTTCGTAAGAAATACCGTAAAGCGGGGTGACTTTGAACGCCGAGGTGACTTTGAACAGTAATTTAGCGAGCTTCTAAATTAAATGCTGTACCCTATTGCGAAAAAAACTGAACTAATTTATTGACAACTTAAACAGTTTTTTCGCAATTGGCTACAGCATTTAATTTAGAAAGGAGCTAAATTACTGTTCAAAGTCACCTCAGCGTTCAAAGTCACCCCACTTTGCGGTATAAAAAAAGAGAACCCAAAGTTGGAACATTGGCTACAAGCAACATTGAAATGGCCCCTGAGAGAATAAAAACAATCTCTATTTGTTTCGAGATTTAGTTCAAAAGTCAGCACAAGCAATATAGAGGACTCTCTGAAGAATCAACTTCAACTAAGATCTCTCGCTGTAACTAAACTAAAAACTAAATATCAATCATATTCTTCCTTTCACATCACTGTTGATGTGAGGGATTTTGATTCCATTAACAATCCTGAAATTTGGCCTGCAGGTTGCCTAATTGCACCTTTTTATGGTAAACTGAAGCCTGAGCAGCATTTTGCGCATTCTGCCAATTCGAACTCCGTTGATTCTCAGGGAAATGCCTCTTAGTCTTAGTCTTGCTCGCTCTCACTTTCAATGTTCAGTTCTATTAATCATCTTGAGATTTTCTACCAAAATGTTCGTGGACTTAATACTAAAGTTGATGAAATTTTTCAAAATATAGTGAGTAATAATGATCTCATTATCTGTCTCACTGAAACATGGTTATCTGAGTCGGTTATTAATTCGAATTTATTTCCTAATAATTATACTGTGTTTCGTGCAGACAGGCTGTTTGAAGACACTAACAAAAAAAGAGGTGGTGGTGTCCTAACAGCGATTAGCAACCAGTTACCTTTTACAAGAAGGAGTTTTGACTTAGAAATTATTAGTGAATGCGTATGGGTTGAAATTAGAATGGCTGATGGTTTTAATCTGTTAATTGGTAACCATTATTTCTCTCCTGATACAGATCACAGTGACTTAAAATCTTATCTTAATTTTCTTGAAAAAAATCTTGACACTCATAATTTTAGAATAGTAATCCTTGGTGATTTCAATACTCCGGGTATGAACTGGTCAACTGGTTTTAATCTTAATGACACTCATTATTACTCTAAAATTAAGGCTAAGGATTTATATTCCTCGTCCTGCCTTCTTGGATTAAATCAAATTAACTCTACCGTTACGAGTAAAAATCTTCTTGATTTGGTTTTTACTAATGTCAATAACAGTACAGTTAAACTTGCCGATCACTCTCTAGTTTTAGAGGATATTTATCATCCATCTATCTCTATTTACATTGAAGTAAATTTATTGTTACCGGAACACTGTCAAATCAGTTCATATTTAAATTATTCTCAAGGTGATTATCTGAATCTTTATTCTATTCTATACAATTATGATTGGACTAGCATATATCAGACTACTGATGTAAACACTGCTGGAAATTCCTTGTCTCAAATTATAAGCAATGCTATATCTCTTTGTGTCCCTGTCACCTTTGTTAAAAAATCGCACTATCCTAAATGGTTTTAAAACGAATTACGTCAGCTTATTAAGAAAAAAAAATAAAGCTCATAAAAATTACAAAAAATATAAAACTGATCATCATTATCAAATTTTTTCTAATTTTAGAAAACAAGTCAAAGCCATGATTAAATCCGATAAATTCAAATGGTTACAATCAATTGATGATAACCTAAAGCATGAACCAAATAAATTTTGGAAATATGTAGAAACGTTTCGAAAAACTAATAGCAATCCCACAGAATTAATAATAAATGGCGTTCACATCACAGATGAAAAAGAAATTGCAAATGCATTTGCTAGTCAATTTAAATCTGTTCAACAAAATTGTAACTCCAATTTCATTACTTATGATTCTAATATTACTGACTGTTTGCCCCTGCCTAAAATTACATCCGATGATGTAACTAAACCCATTAAAAAGCTAAAGCCTAATAAATCTAAAGGTACAGATAGCATTCCTAATTTTATAATCAAGGGTTGCTCTAATATTTTCATACCCATTTTAACTTTTTTATTCAATCTTAGTTTAAAAACAGGAATTTACCCATCACTTTGGAAGGAAGCATCCATTATTCCAGTTTTTAAAAATGGTAATAAAAACAGTGTTACTAATTATAGACCCATTTATATCCTAAACAATTTTTCTAAAATTTTTGAAAAAATTATTCACAAACATTTCATTTTATGTCAAAAATAAGATCAATTCGGCCCAACATGGATTTACTAGAGGGAAATCTACTACTACTAATTTAGTTTCCTATCTCAATCTCATTATGCCTGTTGTCGAAACTCAAGGTCAAATTGACTCAATTTATTTTGATTTTAGCAAAGCATTTGATGTTGTTCCTCACAAAATTTTATTAAATAAATTAAGTAATTTTGGTCTCTCCACTAACTACGTTAATTGGTTTGAAAATTATTTAACAGATAGACAGTCTTGTGTTCGACTAGGTAATTCTCTCTCGGTTCCATTTAATAGTGTATGCGGAGTTCCTCAAGGGTCTACATTGGGACCTCTCCTATTTTTATTATTTATAAATGATATAAGTAAAAGAATAAGTTCTAGCTGCCTTTTATTTGCGGATGATCTCAAAATCTTTCGTAAAATTAATAGTTCGGCTGATTGTCAAATTCTTCAAAATGACATTAATTCAATTTCACAATGGTCTGTTGAAAATGGAATGAAAATTAATCAATCCAAAACTTTTGTTATTTCCAGTGGCGTATACTGGTTTAAGGGCCTGGGCTACCACTGACCCTATTATTACACAAAATATATTTTAAAGTCCCTATAATAAAATTCCTTACCTATTTATATATGAATTCCAGACGTCTTGATTGGGACGAAAATACTTTGATGACTTCGTCATTGAAATTACAGTTGGGCCGCTTGCGAAGTTTCTGTAGAAATGACTTTTCAATGGACATCAGTGCCAAGCCGGATAGACGTTCTTGTGTATGAGTTGATCTACAGTAGGATTTTATTCTCATCAACGCAGAAAATGTTCTTTCTACTGATGCTGACGTAGCTGGTATTGTCACAATTAATGTTGCCAATTTAAGGACTTCAGGAATAACTTGGTTCAGCTGGTTTTCATATATGGCAGATAATATTTCATGGATAGGTTTGTTCGAAAAATCAAAGACCTCTGCTGAATATATTAAACTTAATTCATTTTTCAAACGTACTTGATCAAAGTGACTGTCATAGGACTGAAATAATTTGTTTAGTGCCTCATTCGGGAAGTTTTCTCTATAAGCAGAAAATTTTTGAGAATCTAGAAGATATGTGAACTGAAGCTTTCCATAATCAAAAAATCTGTCAGTAATTTCCATGTGCATACGATCTAGTATGCTGTAGTACAGCTGCCTGTATTTCAATTCATCATCTCCTTTTCTTCGCTTTAATGGTGGTTCCATTGTATTGGCTGAAGAATTTTCATTTTCCATATTACTCCATATGGACGGAAACCCACTACGTCTCAACTCGAATATAGTATTTTTTAACTTTGATACCTCTTGCAAGCAGTATGCTATGTCTAGACTTTTCGTCTGAAGAATATTGTAGAGCACATCTGTATGTGCGAACACTGTAGCATAGACTTCAAGAAGAAATATATTCTGAAACTGTGTGAAAAAAATACAAATATCCTTGAGCCTGCACAATTACATCATCAACCCAGTTTTCTTCAGAGTCATTACAAATGATATTTTCAAAGAAAGCAGTCAGTTGTTCTCTGTATTACTTTACTGTATTTACAAGCCGAGATGTAAAATTGCATCTAGTTGGTGCTACTTTTGGGAGTTTCTTTTTCATAAATTCTTGAGTTTTTTCTGATCTTTTAGGAGATGATGAGAAAAATGCAGCTAAACCCGACAGTGTTTTGAAAAAAAAAATGCGGCATTCTGGAATGGATGAAGTAGTTTGTTGCAAAACTAAATTGAGAACATGGCTGTAACAATGGACAAATAGTGCTTGAGGATACTTTCCTTGAACTTTTGTTTTTAAGCCATTAATATTTCCCGCCATAACTGAAGCACCATCGTATGTCTGTGCAATTAACTTATTGCCGATATTGGATTCTGCTATAACACCTTCCACATGCTGAAACCAAGCAGCAGCAGTTTTGCCCGAACTGACATTTGTGAATCCTATAAACCGTTCTTGAACATTGGCAGTACTATCGACGTATCTTAAAACAGTGGACAATTGACTCTGATTAGAGCAGTCACTTGTTTCATCAACAACAATGGCCGCAAAAGGTGCTTCTTCTATTTCAGATTTTATGTTCTTTATCATAACCCCACTTATAGCAAATATTAAGTCATTCTGAATTGCGGGAGAAGTACCACGAAATACTGTTGAACTCTCAAGATGATTGGCCAGTAAATGGTCAAATTCACTTAAGGAACTTAAATATTCAATATAATTTCCTCTATTGTATGATTCCACACTCTCATTATGATCCCGAAAAGCCAATTCTTGTTTTCCTAGAAAGCAGACTGCGTTAATAAGATGCAGTAAAATCTCCCGATTTTTTTTTTCCACAGGAGCATTGTGTTGGTTGATATGTAGAACTTTTTGCTTATCTAGCTGTAAATCAATTCTTGTCTTCCCAAAGTTTGCAAAGTTCATGCTACTACAAATATGAGCTTTTGATTTGTCGTGTTTTAGGACTGCCGTTCGAAGGGAGTTGATATTAGAAAACCCTCTTTTGACCACACATTAGTTTCGCGGCTAAATAACAAACATGGCCAGCAAAATAGTTTAGACAGTTTAGAACTACCACACAACCATTTCCACTTACCATATGATGTTGAAGTGAAATGGCGTGTGTACTCACGCTGTTTTTTTTACGTCCATGGACAAATTTAACTCAGGAGTTGGTTTTTCCATTTTCACAATTTCAACTTCCTCGTTGTATGTACGACGGTTAAAAGGCACTTTTAATAAACCTTCTATTACACAGTCATTTTCAACACAAACCTCTCCAGAAACTTGTTCTGCCATATTTTTCACAATATCACTTAATTGGGAAATTAAAAACTTAATAATTCACAATTAATATAACTCTTAGACACTCGAACACATCACAAATTTAAAATACTGCACTGCAAGAACACAATTACATTCATGAGCTAGCGTGCTAAGCGTACTGTTGCTTCGAGCCTGCGAAGAAACCGATCACGAGAGCGGCAACTCACCTAGCCTTACACTGCACGTTGGAAACAGAAGAGAGCGGGGGGGATGGGTGGTACGGTCACAGGCTACCTCACGTAGCAAGCGGTTTCTCCAGTGATGCCGCCTTGACAACTTGTTTCTTTCCGAGAGCAGAGAGCGCATATAAATCTAACAATTACTTTAATTTTAATTACTGTGGTAAAACTAATAATACAAAATTATTACATTATGTTATATTATAAACTTTTTCTTTTGTAATTTCCTTGGGCTACCGCCGGTAGTCCGCAGAATACGCCCCTGGTTATTTCCTTCTCACGGAAAACTACTTGCCAAAAATTTAATTATTCTCTTAGTAATGTCGTAATTACTAAGAAAGATTGTATTAGAGATCTTGGTGTCTTACTTGATTCAAAATTATATTTTCATGATCATGTGCAATATATTTATACCCATTCATTAAGAATGCTTGGTCTAATTAGATCTATAACTTATTCTTTTTCTACTCCTATGTGTTTATTAATTTTATACTATACACTGGTTAGATCCAAGCTTGAATATGCATCTGTTGTATGGAACTCCATTACTTCCACTGACTCGGCTAAATTGGAGAATATTCAAAGAAAATTTATTTCCTTGTGTTCTTATAGATTTTTACCAAATTCCGATTATAACTATGAGATTAATTGCAAATATTTTAATTGCGGTAGTTTGTTTACCAGACGTCAGGATCTTGATTATTTATTTTTTTGTAAAGTCATTAAGGGTGATATTGATTGTGAATCTTTCATAAGCAATATCAATCTTCATATTCCTGCTAAGGGTTTAAGATTTCATGAAATCTTTTATAATAGGAATTCTAAATCTCTCTCTCCGGTCTGTAGATGTATTAAATATGCTAATTTGCATGGATTGAACTTGGATCCATTTAATGTGTAGTATATCTTTTGAGTTTTTATGTCAGTTTTATTAATTTATGCCATTGTCAAGATAATTATGTATTATACTATTCTTGTCAATTTATATCTTTACAATATTACTTATACTGGGTGTTCATTTCAAAGTGTGTCATGACGTCACTGTTGTTGGGTCACCAATTTGAAGCGAGTTTCAGCTTATATGTTAGAGAAGTTGCCTATTATTTAAGGCGTTCTTCAATCTGAACTTGAGAACGTGTACGGTATAACTTGAACGTCGTAGCAACAGATGGCGGTCTGTACCGTCTGTGTGCTACCATAACCTCTTTCGAACTGTGTTTTGCGCTGGCAAGTCGTACGCAGGGTATTTGTTATCATCGGTTGCGTACGGTAACATTCCACAACACAAATCAAATGCTCCGTGTCCATGTTGACCGTCGAAGTTAATGTCAACAAATACGTAAGTAATCGTCTTAACCCTCTCCCCATATCCTGACAGTACGTATTTGCAAACAGTTCACATTCCTGCCACTACCGGCGTTACCGTACGTATCGGTACGTACTCTTCAGAATGAACGCCATACTTGCTAGGCAGCTTTTCTGCCTCTTAGGTTATACACCTCTGTGGAAGTGTAGGAAGATTGAATTCTCTAGGCTCATCGGCTAGCCACATGACGGCATACAGCGAGCCATGACACATTTTGAACTGAACACCCAGTATTATTCCAGTCTTCATTTATTTGATTTCATTAATACATTTGTAATTCATTCTATTCAATTGCCATTATTTTAATTATCTCACTGAACTAATTTTAATAATTATTATTCGTGCTATTTATTTTGTTGCATTTGGTCAATTGATTAATGTAGACTATTATATTGATTGTATTTCATCTCACTGCCATTTCTATCATTCATTCTCATCATCATTTGTTGCTTTGTTTGTATCTTGTGCTAAACTGTAATTGGCCTTGTGCTGGCAAGCAAGCAAAAGCAAAAGCAAGCAAGCAAAAGCAAGCAAAAGCAAAAGCAAGCAAGCAAGCAAATAAATAAATTTATTATTATTATTATTATTGTTGTTATTATTATTATTATTATTATTATTATCAAATTAAGAAATGTATATAAAGTATACCAAAGGTTTTCCTAAGTATGATTTAAAAGCTACAAAATGCCAGATTGTGCCATATTTGGATGCAACAATTATGCGAAGGAAACCAAAGGCAGAGAAGTCAAATACTTTCAGGTTACAAGGAATGATGACCTGGCTACATACAATATGTAAACGAAATGACAAACATACTGACAAACCACGCATCGCAGTGACATTTGTAGCTGCACGTGTAGCCACCCAGTGTCACTATGTGTGGCCACCCAACAGCAGTAAATGTCGCAGAAGAAATGGACCCGGACCCATTCGAGTTGCGGCATGACCTTGGGATGCACCAAACTTGCTACATTTACTGCTCTGTGTGGCTGCTTCCATTTAACTCAACACAGTCTATAATTTCAGCTACATTTGTCCCAGAAAACTTGCTACAAATGTAGCTCATGTGGCCGTACCCTAAATGATATCAGAACTGAAAAACACGAGAGACTGCGGGCAGTAGATGGAGAAATGAAAGTTGTTTTGTCATCAGCTGCTCCAAGGATTCCTTGATATGTGCAACAAAACAGGCTCAAATATCTCACTAACAGGTATGCATTTTAATGTTTTTTTTTTTTTAATAATATTTTGAGTTCTTTGACTGTAGGTTTTGTAAATCACTTTACATACTTTAATTGAGTACGATTACATTTGGAGTTAAAATAAATGAGAATGTTATTGCAAGTGGATTTATTCATATAATTGCGTATGATAAGAATATATAGTAGCAAAGTAATACATCCAAATTTAATGATTATATTTGTGTTCTGTTTAAAAGCAGCATTTATGGTTACCCCAAATATTACGAATTTTCCTGTTTCTCTACAAATTCTGTGTTTGAAAATGTAGGTGTGCCAGTATGAATTAGGACTTAACTTTGGTGTGCCAAAGATTAAAAAAGGTTGCTGAATACTGATCTAAAGAGCTAAGCAAACTTAGACATAAAACGAGGAAGCTTTTTATGCTTGCACAAAGAACTGGTGATTGGACCACCTATCGGAGGGAACTTACCAGTTACAATAAGGCTATTTGCAAAGCCAAAAGTAGGCTTGCAGGGAGCACTGCGAGGGGATGGAAAACATTCCTAGCAGTGCAAGACTCGTGGAGCTAATGGCTAAAACTGCTCACAAGAAAGTAACTACAATCAAATTACAAGATGGTAGTTACATTTCGGTACGTAAACACTTGCTCATCTAGCAAGCGTTCATTTTCCGGACTCAAAAGTGGTTGACAGTGATCAATTGACTGACCTGGGGTGACCAGATCTGCTCCGTTTATGTTTGAGCAGAGAGGACTGGAACCTCCTAGTCAGGGATGTAATCACTAGGGAGCGGATTTCTATGTAATTAAATATTATTTTTGCGTGTGATAAAACACAATTAACAAAGTTAAAAATTCCGAACATGATGTTTCAAGTTTAAAACCCGAATTTTATTTCACATAAAAACACATATTTTCACAAAAAAATTATGTAAATACATATTTTCAGGAAATCTATTATAAACACATAAATCTTGAGTTTTTTTACTTAAATAATTTTTTTACAAGAACTTTTAAACATTTTGAAACTAAATCAATTATGTCACTCAGAAGTACATTATATTTTTAAGAATTCTTGGTTGCTTCGAGTTTCTAAGCACTGTGTGGTGTATCCGTGATCCATTTTTGTAATAGTATCGCCTCAAGTTCTGAGAACTGCTAGGCAGCATATCAGTGTTGTTATTATTAGAGAATAAATTAACGTGGACAAGGAGGAGAGATCTTGCAACACATAATTAGGAATGTTTATTGTTGCTGAAGATGATTTCATTCCACGCTTTGTTTGTGAAACACAACAGATAAGAGCTCGGGTATGAATTTTAATTTAAACAAATCTCTCGCCTCTCGCTCATGTCCATGAAGTAAGTAGACCTATGTCTTGTTGTGATTCCCTGTTATGGGATTGGTCAATCAATATCCTTCAAGATATACTGAAAGATGGTTATTTAAAAAACGATATGGCTTTCCTATTAGCAAATTTAAGCTTTTTGTGTGACACCATAAAAAAATTCGAAACATCCAAAAACCTGTTGTCTGAAACAGGGAGGTGCGTGCTGTGGAAATTAAACTAGACTCGCTACCAAGTTCAGAAGCACAATTACTAAGGGACAAATTCCAGAATGTGTTTGGGAAAAACAGTGGATATAAAAAAAATGTGTAAAGTTGATCAAGTATTGGAGGATGTGCCTGTAGGTGAAATTGACGGTGTATGTGTTTGTGACATTCCTCTCTTTAAATATGCACGTCTGACATCCTGTGATGCAGAAAGATCGTTTTCACAATATAAGTCGTTGTTCAGAGATAATCGGCATGCATTTGTGATGGAGAATTTGGAGATGACCTTTGTTGTTCACTGCAATTCTCGGCCAACTACTAGCACTCAAATGTGGTTGGTGAGTACCTAGTAACATTTTTTTTTTTTTTTCCAAGCTAAGTAAGGTATTTTTGTCATATTTAAAACAAATATTTTTTTGTTTTTAGCAAATATTTTTTTGTTTTTAGCAAATATTTTCGTACTTTTTAGCACATAAAAAATAAATATATTTAAATTTTTTAGCACATAAAAATCCGCTCCCTAGTAATCACTGTTACCAAAGTAAGATGGGCCATCAATTCTTTTGAAACATATAAATCTGTGGGTCCTGATTCAATCATGTTTGTTTTGCTGCAACTGGGAATAGACTCACTGCAGTCTTTACTTTGCAGAATATATAGGGTCTGCCTAGCCTCTGGTTATGTTCAATTGGCTTGGAGACAGACCAAAGCGACATTTATACCGAAACCTGGGCGATCTAGCTACTACGAGGCCAAGGCATATCGTCCAATAAGCCTCTCGTCATTTCTTCTTAAAGAATTGGAGAGACTAGTTTATAGCCACATTAGGGACAAAGTACTGAAGGATTTTCCTTTACACAAGTACCAATTTGCCTCTCTACCAGGTAAATCTACAGAAGTAGCGCTTCATCATGTTGTGTCATCTATTGGAAAAAGCTTTGGCTTTTAAGGAAATTGTCATTAGTGCATTTCTAGATATAGAAGGAGCATTTGATAGAACTTCATGTGAAGCAGTGTCAATAGTCCTTCAAGAGCATAATGTCCCTACACTCACCTGTAGATGAATACATTTTATGCTAAAAATATGAAAATTACAATAAGCCTATTTGGGAAATGCTAAGGTAACTTTGGCCAGGGGCTGTCCTCAAGGTGGCGTTCTTTTGTCCCTGCTTTGGAACCTGGTTGTGGATTCCTTGTTGCGGGAACTCAATGGGGCTGGGTATTTTACTACTGGATTCGCAGATGATATTGCTGTGATTGTTAAAGGGAAATTTCCTAATACAGTCTTCGAAGTGCTCAAAGTTGCACTGAAAAAGATTGAAACCTGGTGTAACAGAAACGACTTTCTGTTAATCCTAACAAAACGGTAGTGGTACCTTTCACTAGAATGAAGTCTATATGGAACTTGAAGGAATCTACACTTTTTGGTGAGAGGATACCCTACTCTTCACAAGTTAAGTATCTAGGACTCATTCCAGACAAGAGATTAAATTGGAAAAATCACCTAGATTACTGCATTACCAAGTCCTACAGGGTTTTTTGGACCTGTAGAAGAATGTTTGGTAAGACTTGGGGTCTAAAACCTAGGATTATGTATTGGATAGACATCACTATGGTAAGACCTTTACTCTCTTATGCTGCACTTATGAGGTGGCCAAGAGTTAAATTAAAGAACTGCAGGACTGAATTTAACAAATTGCAAAGGGTGTTCTGCATAGCAATAATGGGAGCATTTAGAACAACTCCCACTGCGGCAGTGGAAATGCTGATAGGACTCACCATATTACACATCTTAGTTGAGGCTGAGGTCCTCATGGCATTCCACCAATCTGTAGCCAGACAACGGTTTTCAATATTGAACACTTGGATCACCTTAGACTCCCTTGGGACAGCGGTGTTTATCGGATTCTCAATATGAGAACTGACATCTTGGATCCAAGGGTTCCATTTGACAACAAATTCACTGTCACTTACCCAGAGCACAGTGAATAGGAAAGTCAGGTTAAACCTGAGAACAATAAAGGTCCAGTCTGGTACACCGATGGTTCCAAAACCAAACCTGGTGCTGGATTATTTGGAAATAGCACCAAGCTTTCTTTTAGGTTGGGTCAATATGCCACAGTCTTTCAGGCTGAGATTTTTGCTATCTTAGCCAGTGTCAGGGAAAGTATTAGAAAGGGCTACAATCGTAGACATATTCTTATACTCTCAGATAGCCAAGCAGCACTTCAGGCACTTGAAGCCCCCTTGGTTAAGTCAAAACTGGTATTGGAGTGACGCGAGTCCCTCATGATACTAGCTGAACATAACACAGTTCAACTGAAATGGGTGCCAGGACATGCAGGGATTCGTGGTAATGAGAGAGATGAGGATGCCAAAAAGGGAACTGAGATCCCATTCATAGGACCTGAGCCTGTGCTGGGACTATCTCTAAGACCAGTAAAGCAGGTTATCAGGAAGTGTGCTCTCAAGGAACACAAAAACTACTGGAATGAGCAAGAAACAGCTCCACTGGGCAGTTGGAATCCTTACAGGACACTGTGCCCTCAAGAAAAACCTGTACAGGATAGGACATAATATCAACTCAGCCTGTATTCCTTGTTCACAGCGAGATGAGTCTGAAGCTCATCTATTGTGCGAATGCAATGCACTCACTCATCAGAGAGCTCTCATCTTTGGAAGACCTTTCCCAAAGCTGGATGAACTATCAAGGGTCCTAGTCCGTAGTTTGATTCAGTTCTTTAAGAACATCAAACTATTGGACTGATAGGATATGATGAGGATGCATAATAGATCGTTTAGGTTGAATTGAATTGATAGAGGAGAAGTAGGAGGAGAAATTTAAAAGGTAAGCAAAACGCGTCCTTGCAAAGGGTTCGGGGCTGAAAGAAACTGGATATGTGAGCTCCAAACCTGTTGGCCACTTGTCTCACTCCGGATTACATTGCTCCACTGAGGGAGCTCTAGAAAATTTTGAAGGGGAAAAGTCGAAAATGGACGTAACCTCTTAGGTATCACATACGCGAGGGGACAGAAATGTGATCAAAGTGATCACAGGACAGGACGAGGAAGAAATGGCTGGTGTAAGTCTACACATTGAAAGGAACTTTATCATTTCTCAGTGCAGGTGGAGTCAAGAAGACTCGTTTGTGCTGTTCAGATGGGAGGAGTAAGCTTGCATATTGAAAGAAGCTTTGCCATTTTGCAGTGCAAGTGGAGTCGAGAAGACTCAGTCGTCTGTTGTTCGATGACAAGGCAGGTGAAGGCCATCAGAAGAGACGCCATCAATTTTAAATCTGCAAATTGAAAGGTACTCTGTCCTTTCGCAATGCGACTAGATGAGTAACTTCACCCATTTAACAGGTATTTTATAGATTCTGAACTGGGGCATTTAAGATCGCAGTGCTAGGGCTATTATAGCCCTCCCCCTCTTAAATTCAATTCAATTGGAGGAGGAACTAATAGGGTCTACCTGCTTGAAGTATGTGATCTATGAAATTTTTTGAGCGTTTGTATAAAAAATAATAAGGACAATATTGGTTGAAATAAACTATATTGATTGTGTGATTGTGAAAATGTAGTCCATACTCTCCAGTCATGATTATGTAACGAGTTTTTTAAGAGTGATTTGTGAACTGCACATAACGTGGAAAACCAAATTCATTAAATTATGCTAATGAAGAGCCATCGTAATTTTTGGAGTCAATCATTTAAAGGGACAAGTATGATTTTTAAAACTTCCACAATTTTCATCCAAAATTTGTGAAATTTATACTACACAAACAGTGGCTAGTCAACTAAAAATTTTAATTCCTGTTGGTACTGCAATAATTATAGTACTATCATCTGTACAAAATTTGGTGCCATTAGGACCAATAATTTTGAAATTATATTTTTTTAAATATATTTTATATTGACATCACTAAAAATGCTCCCTGCATCAAAGTCTTCAAAAATTTTAGTTCATATTTGATTAAAATATTGAAAATATTTATGGGAATAAAAATTAATTAGCTTTTGGAGATCAGTCTAAATAGAGAGAGACAATAAATTTTGTAACTTTATGCATTTACCCTTACAGCATATTTAATCTAAGTACAAGATGAATATTCCCCGAAGGAACTTAATATTAATATTTCATACAAATTCTAATTAAATTTTAGTTATCAACATTTAATTGACCTCTGTGAGAAGTTTCAGACTAATATGACAGACAATAACTACTGTTGTGCAAGGAGTTTTTTATATCCAATAAACTGCTTAAAATTTTAAAGTCGAGAAAACAGCTTTAAAAAGACAAAAAAAAAAAAAAATCTCTCAACTCACGTACCGTATGTTTGGTCACATTTGAATATATGGTTAGATCATTTAAAACATTCTCAAATATAATTGCGATCATAAAAACAAAAACGTGGATTTTCTTAACTTTTCAGCATTATTTCACCACAGCTTCCCCTTAAATGGTAGTTGCACCTGAGATGTCTTGTATGAACTCAATTTCTCTCTTCTCCAGAATAATGTCTATATCAGTGTTTGTGTTGCATTTCGTATTGACGTTTGACATTCTTTTACAAATAATATATCAAACACTGTATTTCACCACCATGTTCATTATATAAAAATTGAACTTTCTACTTATCATTAAAATCTTTATTGTAATCTCGCTTGCGATCTGTCATGATCCGTAATGTTGTATGTGCTGTACACCCTTTCTTACTGGCAGAAAAGTGCCACGCCTATGGAGAGAGCTTAAAAAAGCTCACGCTCGGAATTACTACTAAGCACCACATCCCTGCTCTATACTTTGTTCTTGTTTTGTATGTATGTTCCTCTGCATCCCCAAATGCTGACTTCCAAGTATAAGCTATGGCAGAAAAGCAAGAAGATATGGGTGACAACTTCCCTACCTCTCCAGGGCTAGAGACAGCAAAGAATATTGCTATAATCAAACCAGGTCAAATCCTAGCAAGAGGGGCTGCCCTCCACTCTTTCAGATAAAGACAATAAAAACCTTTGTGCAGTCACTATCAATTTGAAAAATAATCTCGAAAAAGTAATGCGAAACCAAGCAGGTTGCAAAAAGACTAAGATGAATGACAATATTTGAGGAGAAAAATTCGCTCTGGCACCAGGGACAGAACCCGGGTCCTTGGTTCTACGTACCAAGCACTCTGACCACTGAGCTACGCCGAATTCAATCCACAGCACCAGATCAAACCTTCCTCCTTCAGTGTTTCCCTTTGTGGCCTGATTCCAAGTTAGGCATTATATGTTGACGTAGGGTAAACCGTACAGTTATTGGCCACTCAAGGAAAGTTTTATGTTTGAAAGTCGAGGATTTCAATGCATTATATTGTAAGAATGAACTGTTTGTGCATCTGTAATTGTCAATTATTTCTTTATTCAAAACACTGTTACACAAATGGATTCAATAATACTGTGTGATACTAGTGACCATATAAAATTGATATGTATGAAATTACAGTTATTGGCCACTTCTTGACAGTTATTGGCCACTGACTGTATAGTTATTGGCCACTTCACAATTATCAACTATAACAGACATTTATTTTTGTTTTCGCTGCAAATATTATTTTAAACTTGTTGTGTATATCAATTCTCGATGCCCGTGCGTCCTACTTTAAACGGTTCAAACCTACCCGCGCAAATGAGAGTCGCTGCTTTCTCTCTCTCAGAAAGCAGGTTGGCTCGCTTTTTTCCCTCTTGTGAAGGAGAAAGCAAAGATTGTGCGGCAACGAGTCCTACTTTAAACGGTTCAAACCTACCCACGCAAATGAGAGTCGCTGCTTTCTCTCTCTCAGAAAGCAGGTTGGCTCGCTTTTTTCCCTCTTGTGAAGGAGAAAGCAAAGATTGCGCGGCGACGAGTCACGTTGGCAGTATAGATACCCCCAGGCACTGTGACGTCAACGGCGTCCTCAACCACCATTGTTCCGAGGGGTATAAATATGGCTTGGACACAAGGCCAGGGCACTCGTTTGCCAGATGGCAAAGAGGTAGCTCTAGCGAGACCTCCGTCACTGGCAGCAGTCTCCCAACCAGGCCTACGCTATGGTTGTCTTTTGTTCGGACGTGTCTGCACACGGCCACCACTCCGGGAACAGGGAGCCAAGCTGCGCCCCCGTCTCCTGTATTCTTTCGTACACTAGCCTCACTTCTTACGGATTCTAAACTTATTTTATTCTAGTCTCGCTACAAGCCTCATCACCACCTCCAACCCGCACACTTCTCTCCCCTGATCACCCTTATCTCTCACCATCTTGACTTCGACTCCCAGCTCTTATCCCGGCTTGTTCGATTAAACACAACCATCTCCTCAGCCCCCCTCTAGAGTCGGTAAGTCGCGAGTGCGCTCTGTTGATCCGTCGATGATAGAGGTCACCCTTCCCCGCTCCTGAAGTCGGTAAGTCGCACAGTACGCTGTGTTGATCCTCCGATGCCAGGAGCTTGTTCTCGAAGTCGGTAAGTCGCACAGCACGCTGTGTTGATCCTTCGAACTAGAGAACTAACCTTCTACCTCATTCCATCTCTCTCGTTATCCTACCCCCCCACAACACACCTGAGAGCAAGCCGATTTTCCCCAGGCACTCCCGTTACCCCTACCTCCCTCTCACTCAAGTTGCACTTTACTATCACCCATCATAACTCTCCCCGCATCGAAGCCTCAGGACGAAATTCTAAACTATCAATTTCTATCACGACTCCCCCGTTACCCCTACCACAGAACTAGGAGGGAACTATAGTTATACTTTCACTGTTATTTCTGTAATAAACAATGTTACTTTAAAAACAGTCTTTCCTTTAAACTTCACCACAGTTTCTTATCATCACCCCACCCACCAGCTGCAGCCATCTTGTCACGTCACTCCCGTTTCCCCTCCCCACCTCGACAACACGTCGGAGAGCGAAACGACCAGGAGTCCGGCATACGACAATTGGCGCCCAACGTGGGGCCATTTTCTCAGTTGGTACTGAGACGAATCCACATACACCCCATAGCTCTTCACTCTTCCGAGAGGAGTAATTTTCTCGGTGGCGCCCAACCATGTTTACACGCACCAGAGACCAGTGCTGCCAACGGGGTTGCCCCGGACGCGGGCAATACTACGTGGACTGCGGCACCTGCTCCATCTTCTACCACGCAGTGTGCCTCGGGCTCGAGGACGAGCCCCAGCTCCGAGAAAGCGACCCGTACATTTGCGTCGGGTGTCGCAAGAAGAAGGACGAAGACAAAATGGAACTCGAGATGCTGCGTAGACTCATGCGCAGTCTTCGCTCCGCCGAGGTTCCACAACCACTTGTTCTCCCCGAGTTCCATGGATTGGAGCACGAGGATCCGGCCGGCTTCATCTCCAGATGCCGCGACCTACTTACCGAGGCGCACATAGACCCCTCCCAGTGGTCACGTCTCGTTCAACAGCAGCTGAAGGGACCAGCCAGGGACTGGCTACTGCTCTTCAGTGGCATTCCTTTCTCCTGGGACGAACTGCAACAAGGACTGACTCACCGCTTCGACAGCCCGGCTGTAAGGGCTACTCTCCAAGCTTCTCTCTACGGGAAGCACCAGCGAGAAAACGAGGCTGCGGATCAGTTCATCACGGGAAAAATTTTCCTTCATCGGCGACTTTTTCCTAATGCCGATCCCAACACGATCATTCCAGTGATCATCGAGCTTCTGCGGCCACAACTTCGGCCGTTTCTCAGACATCCGGTTCCGACAACTACAATGGAACTGATACATCGTGCTGTTCCTCTGGAGGGCGACATCAAGCACACCGCTGCCAAGCATCATTCCACTTCATCATCAAACGCTCCACGGTGCCACTACTGCCCGGGGTACCACTACAATCGGGACTGTCCGGTCCGACAGCAGAGACGCACCGATCCTGCTCGCCACATCCCGATCTCCAGCCCCGTCGCGCAGATGGCCCTAGCTCCCGATGAAGAGGAAACGGTCCCGAGGATTGACATCCGAATGGGACCCCTTGCAGCCACAGCGGTCGTCGACAGTGCCGCCTCCAGGAACATCATCAATGCTGCGAAAGTTCCAATTGGCAGCACCATACGAGCCCGACAGGATGTCATTCATCTTGCCCAACTAGAGCAGACAATGGCAACCCAGGGCGAAGCCGAGATACCCGTCACACTTGCGGGCACAACGAAGCCCATCAACTTCCTCGTCGCACCAGAGCTGCGTGCTGATGCGATTTTAGGGAATACATGGTTGCGAGATATGTCAGCGCAACTAGACTATCGACAAGGACAGCTGAGATTGGGAAACGGTGCAGTAGTACCGTTGATCAACAACCCCAGAACTGGAGAGGGTACCAAGCCAGAACCACAAAGCGACGCCGCTCCTGGCGAAAGGCAACAGCCACAGCTACCTGTCAAGCCTCTAGCCGGAGATCCCGCTAAGGAGGAACGGTACCAGCATCTCTCCGGCCATGTTAGTGGCCCTCCCTCACAGAGCGGACGCAAGGAGGTTCCTTTAGCGTCTAGGCCACTAGAGCTCCACATGTTGGAGATAGGAGTCACGAGCGACAGCCACGCCTCCACTGCAGCTGAGGGGATCTGTTGCTCTGAGGAGGTACCACAGGTGGAGGACCCACTTGAAAAGGAAGACCCTGGCGGGTCCCAGACAGTTGCCCAAGACGTCGCTGACACCAGGCACGAAGTTACTGCTTCTACTGCTACAGAAGGGATGCCGGATCAACTCCGAGGCGGCAACCCGACATCAGATGGCCCATATTCCGAGGTCACAAGCAACACCGACATCCCTCGGTACATCCGGTCTCCCGAGACCACAGGGACGACCAACGAGCTCAGCGGTCAGGATGTTGGCGCACTGTGACCACCTGCAAGGAGGCGAAACCTTCCCCGCCTAATCCAGACCGACCTGCGGACACACCAACACCATCCCAGATGACGCCGGAGGCTGCTAGGAGCGACGCTTCAGCACCATTGCCGGTGTTGCCTCCACAAAGAAGAAAACGCAGTGGCCAACCTGATCAGATCGCCGTGTGCGCACTCGCGATGTGTGATCAAACCGAACGAGCTATTGATGCGAGTGTAGTGGTGCCGCAAGGCAAACGAAACAAGATTGTTGACACGCGATCGGTGTTCACAAACCATGATCCAAACATACAGACCAAATATGATAAGCACAGATTGGGGCCGAGACCTCCATAGCTTAAGAGACACGGGCTCTCGGACTAGGCAACCTTAGCCTTTCAATTTATTGTATTCATTCATTGTATTTTCTCATGTTCAGTGTATTCTTTTGTTTTGTGATGCTCCACTTCTGTTCATTGTATTTAATTGTCTTGTTGTAAGGGTAACTTACTAGTAGTACCGCACGGGCAAAAACAGGAGGGGCGATTGTTGTGTATATCAATTCTCGATGCCCGTGCATCCTACTTTAAACAGTTCAAACCTACCCGTGCAAATGAGAGTCGCTGCTTTCTCTCTCTCAGAAAGCAGGTTGGCTCGCTTTTTTCCCTCTTGTGAGGGAGAAAGCAAAGATTGCGCGGCGACGAGTCACGTTGGCAGTATAGATACCCCCAGGCACTGTGACGTCAACGGCGTCCTCAACCACCATTGTTCCGAGGGGTATAAATATGGCTTGGACACAAGGCCAGGGCACTCGTTTGCCAGATGGCAAAGAGGTAGCTCTAGCGAGACCTCCGTCACTGGCAGCAGTCTCCCAACCAGGCCTACGCTATGGTTGTCTTTTGTTCGGACGTGTCTGCACACGGCCACCACTCCGGGAACAGGGAGCCAAGCTGCGCCCCCGTCTCCTGTATTCTTTCCTACACTAGCCTCACTTCTTACGGATTCTAAACTTATTTTATTCTAGTCTCGCTACAAGCCTCATCACCACCTCCAACCCGCACACTTCTCTCCCCTGATCACCCTTATCTCTCACCATCTTGACTTCGACTCCCAGCTCTTATCCCGGCTTGTTCGATTAAACACAACCATCTCCTCAGCCCCCCTCTAGAGTCGGTAAGTCGCGAGTGCGCTCTGTTGATCCGTCGATGATAGAGGTCACCCTTCCCCGCTCCTGAAGTCGGTAAGTCGCACAGTACGCTGTGTTGATCCTCCGATGCCAGGAGCTTGTTCTCGAAGTCGGTAAGTCGCACAGCACGCTGTGTTGATCCTTCGAACTAGAGAACTAACCTTCTACCTCATTCCATCTCTCTCGTTATCCTACCCCCCCACAACACACCTGAGAGCAAGCCGATTTTCCCCAGGCACTCCCGTTACCCCTACCTCCCTCTCACTCAAGTTGCACTTTACTATCACCCATCATAACTCTCCCCGCATCGAAGCCTCAGGACGAAATTCTAAACTATCAATTTCTATCACGACTCCCCCGTTACCCCTACCACAGAACTAGGAGGGAACTATAGTTATACTTTCACTGTTATTTCTGTAATAAACAATGTTACTTTAAAAACAGTCTTTCCTTTAAACTTCACCACAGTTTCTTATCATCACCCCACCCACCAGCTGCAGCCATCTTGTCACGTCACTCCCGTTTCCCCTCCCCTCCTCGACAACACGTCGGAGAGCGAAACGACCAGGAGTCCGGCGTACGACAAACTGTTGCTATTATTTCTATTAATTATTTACACATGCATTGCACTGCCCTAACACCAGTTTTATGTAAAATATAAATCCACATGTCTCTTTGCTCTGTAGGCCCTTATTTATATGTTGCTAGTTTACCAAGTTCTTCAAGGAAATCATCATCCTTCGAACTACCCTTAAGGTCCATACTGTTATGTGAATCTTCTTCTTTATAAAAATGAGTGACATAGGGAGATATCACCATCTTTTTCAGGAATGTGTTGTCTGTGTTTACGTGAAATATAATTTACATAAAATACTTTTTTACAATCTTCACATCAAATTTCACTGAAAGCTTCTTTCAAATGTTACAAATTGGACTTGATTCATTTTGCAATTCTCTGAAAAGTGTTCCTTTTGTCATTTGTGTTTTCTCTTTTCTTTCTTTCGCAACTTCACGTTTTCTCATTCTTTTTTCTTTTCTTGGACAACTTTCTATTCGCGCTTCTTTCTATGCATATCCTGGTAGCTCTGTGATATTATCGAAAACTGCAATCTTTCTATATCATGTTTGCCTTCTCTTTTAGGTGTCTCTGGCCACACCAGAGACTTTCCGATTGATGTATTCTTGACTCTTTTGAGCATGGAAGATATTTTCTTACTTATGTCCTTTTTACTTCGTTATTTAACGACGCTCTATCAACTATGAGGTTATTTAGCGTCGATGGGATTGGTGATAGCGAGATGATAATTGGCGAGATGAGGCCGAGGATTCCCCATAGATTACCTGACATTCCCCTTACAGTTGGGGAAAACCTCGGAAAAAACCAACCAGAAATCGAACCCGCGCCCGAACGTAACTGCAGATCGGCAGGCAAGCGCCTTATCTGACCGAGCTACACCGGTGGCTCTCACTTACATTTATGTTACCACAACCAGAATGTTGACTACTACAACCTGCATTCACACTTGTTGATGTACAGTATTGTCATGGAGAGTCGGATACTGGCGTAGTTCAGTCGGCTGAGGCACTTGCCTTGTGCCCTGGCATGGGTTCGTTCCCGCTTGAGATGATCATTTGGTTGAGATTTTTCCGAGCTTTTTCCCAATTGTAAGGAGAATGTGAGGTAAACTATTGCGAATCCTGGATCTCCTCTATCAAATACTATCACCAATCACATCGACGCTGAATAACCTAGTAGTTGATACAGCGTTGTTAAATAGCCAACAAAAAATACAAAATATAAAAAAATTGTCATGGAGAGTCAGATTCCGGGGTTCATCTCTTGAATTTTATAATAGGTATAATTGTCAATATTGTCAGCCAAAACTTCTTATTGAGTACAGGGTTGTTTCCGATCTCTGATAACGAATTTGAATGACATTATGTGCGTCAGGAATCACACCGACAGCTGAATTGCAGCGAGAGGTGACAAACCAGTAGTGAGTGAATTCATAATCAGAGTGCACAGTGTATCACATTAGCAATTCCCAAGAAAATTTAACCTTTCTGGGAGGTGTACATAACAACTCTTTCCGATGCCAAGTACAGTTACATGAAAATCATAGGAGCCTGCAAAAATGTGGTTTCATTATTTCCAAGAAAGACATCTTATGTGTACTTCATAAGACTGGCAAAGCTCGGATGGGATTAATTCCAGAGTGGAAAAAGCAAGCAAATCCCTCCCCCCCCCCATCACAAGTTGCCGCACCCCACGAGATGATACAAATTAATTCCATTCGAGCTTTATCAATCTTATTAAGTATACAGAAGATGCCTTTCTTGGAAATAACGAAATCTCGTTTATTACAAGCTTGTTTTATTTTCACTTAACTGTACTTGGCATCGGAAAGAGTTGTTATGTACCCCTCCCAAAAAGGCTCGATTTTCTTGGGAATTTCTGCTGTGAGTCGCCGTGCACTCTGATTATGAAATCACTCACTACTGGTCTGTCACCTCGCGCCACAATTTAGCTGTCATGTGACTCCTGACGCACATGATGTCATTCAAATTCGTTTCAGAGATCGGAAACAACCCTGTGGATTTGTCTGCATCCAGTGTTCGATATGAAATGTCATTTTCAGAACACTCATTATCAATTTCCTCCTAGGCTATAAGATTCAAATCACCTTCCCGTTTTAGCATTCTTTATTTTGATTTTTAAGGTTGCCCTAGGAACCCCGTCTTTTTAGCAATGACTGTAAGTGAGGTCCTGTGAGATTCCAATTCTTTCAATGTTACCTTCATCGGCTTTGGCTTATAGACAGCCCATTTTGGAATCTTAAAAATAATCTAACCAGGGTATAAAATAAACAAGAATAGTTATTGGCCACCCATTAAGACAGTTATTGGCCACGTGGCTAATAACTATGCACACATTTAATGGACTCAAAATAAAAATACTAGTGAAATAGTGGCATTTAATAAGTTAAATGAAGGAAAATAATTGATTTTTAAAATTATTTTAAAATTACAGTTATTGGCCGGGGTGGCCAATAACTGAAAAATGCGTTATAATTAAACAGTTATTAGCCAGTAAATTTTCAAAATTTAGGGATTGTATTTGATTACGTTTTATAAGTGTAAAGTGAAAATAGATATGTACGTGCCTCATAATTGGAATACTAATGAATACCAATTAAAAGAAACAGTAATTATTATGACTCAACCACAACACAGTTCTTAAGAATTTCACAAGAAACCAAAGCCTGGGAACGTGTGTTTTGCAAAAACATCTTTTTCATCTCACAGTGCTATCTGTTGTTGAAAATTAAAGTAACTACCAAATAAGAAAACATGCTGCTACCATCTGGCAAAATATTAATTAATTATTTGCATATCCTGTCTTATTATAACACATCAAAGTTCAAGTGGCCAATAACTGTAAGGTGGCCAATAACTGTATGGTTTACCCTATATGTTTAGTGTTAACTGCCATTATACTAGGAGCGCACTCAGTTCAGTGACTTATTTGGCCGGGATTCCGCAGTTATGATGCACTGCTAGCTATGAGAATATTATGGATTTATTATTCTGTAGGACAAATTAATAAATCCATAATATTAAGATGAATGAGGTACCGGTATTACAGAATGACTCATCTTACAAAATGAGGGTCGCATATAGTTGTGTACGTCAGTTCCTTCAAGCCAATAGACCTCAAGAATATTTCCTCATCAAATTGAAGATCAACAAAATATTACATATTTTATATTGTCTAATTTATTTGTAAGCATTCTGTGTGTCAAATTAAAAGACTAGTGTTTTTTGCCTCATTTTCTTATTATTTTGGCATTTATAGTGTACAGAATTTTGCCAGTATTAGCACGGAATATTATATTGAACCGTGTATTGATCTGAATGTATAAAACAAAGGGATACTGTAAATGCCTCACTTTAAAACAAGAAATTTATGTCCATCTCAGATAAATCTTGATGTTTTAACAATTAAAATTTGTTTATTATTATGTTACTAGAAGATTTAAATACAGGTTTTGGGCTTAAAAATATGAAAAATATTATTAGATTCCTTGTTAATTAAAAAAATAAATATATACACTACTGGTCAAAAGATTTCGATCAGCTATGAAAACAAATAGATACTTTACTTCAATGTACAAACACATCGGAAAAACTAAATAGACGAACAAAATAAGTATTTTTTCTCTCTCTCTCTCTAGCATTATGATATGATAGAATATTCAAAACGAAATCCCTGTTTTAACCACAAATCCATAGTTGTGATAGGTGATCAAAAACCCGGACTGACGGAATAATCAAAGTCCCCG
Source organism: Periplaneta americana (assembly GCF_040183065.1). Classification (NCBI taxonomy): domain Eukaryota; kingdom Metazoa; phylum Arthropoda; class Insecta; order Blattodea; family Blattidae; genus Periplaneta; species Periplaneta americana. Next base: position 123,518,980 of record NC_091126.1, read on the forward strand.
AAATGAGCCACTGCACATGCCATGCCCACATTCATAAGTTAGACAGTAATCTATTGAAATTGAATACCCCAGTGGAAAAACGGCAGATCCCAACCTGCCGTCAAAATGCATGTTTCATTAGAATTGTACACTGCTACGATCTAGTAACATATTGAGAAACAAGTTGTTATGTTGGGATATGTCGTTTGGCTGTAATCTGTATTCTTTACTTCTGTAAAACTACTTGCCACGCTCTAGCCTAGAGGAAGATCGGCATATCTCAACCAGTCTCAGAATGGCGTCCGTAACGAGTAGAGTGGCTAAGTTGCTGCTGTGAAAGCTAGAAAACGATCACGAACTTCCCAGGATTGGGTGAAGAATAAACGAAAATCATATAGAAATAGAGGGGAGGAATATATAAATGCATCGCACAAGCACGTGTTAAAAAAGTGTAGGGCGAATTTGGTCTTGTGTTGTCGAATGTCCGAGTCGATATGTCAATACAGTAGCCTTACCACCGAATAAAAATACATGCTTTTTATGGAGTTCTTTGATATGGGGTACTACAACAGAGAGAACACCTACCTTTTTGACCTTATTAAAAAATGTATGAAGAGGAAGGCTTATAAAAAATACAGAGTGAATCCAGACTATTCGCAAAGAAACTGGACTTACAAGTACTGTGTTCCTATTAACAATCGGCGAGTTCCTGTAAACACAAAAAGAAGGGATCGACAAGCAAGCACAGTGATCACTTTCAACCTCAGGTACCCAAGTGGCCACTGCATCAACCTGTCCAAGTATAATGACCTAATAAAACTCTTACCACTGATTCCTTGATTCCTCCTGTTTATCATGTCTTTTACAGAAATTTTAAGACTGTAAATGACACAGGTACGGGTGAAAACATCGAATTTATTGATGATGAGACAGAGTTTGAGTAGTCATATATATGCCTGTAATGCTATCTTCAATTTTGAATAAATATTGATACACTATGTTTATATCTATGGCACTACCGATTTGCAGTCGTATTTGTACATCTGTCTTCATTCCTCTAATCCAGATTTGATATATTATGTATGTCCTATACAACAGTAGTAATTTACAATAAACGTCAACTGCAATTATCTCACAATTGCTTTGAGTTGGGATCTGCCGTTTTTCCACTGAGGTACTCAATTGTTGTAGTTTCGACTGCTGACATAGCCCATTTCGAAAGCCATTAGAAAATAAGCTGGTAAAATTCATGTTCTGGGAATAATAAGTTAATGAAGTAGTAAAATATCGCTGCAATCGAAACGTATTGGGAATAAATTTGAATAAGAAAAAAAAAAGTTTCCTTCCCAGGCAGGATTCGAACCACAAAAGTCTTAGTTACCAGTCTATCGTGCTGTCACTGTGTTATGGAATCACTGGAGAACCAACGTTCCTTGAGAGTCTGTCATACAACAAGTGATTTAAAAGGAGACTACGTCCTACGAGTAGCTTTAATTTAGAACTAATTTTACGTAATTTGCATTACTTGTGCAACAAATGTTTCTGTTACATCTCTTAATTTAATTTAAGTATCACTGGATTGAGAAAATCACTGCTAAATCACTTTATATATGTTGCACCTTATCACCAATTTGTAGTCGATACAGAATGCTATGAACAGATTATCCTCAAAATGGCCGCTGCTAGAGAAACACGTATCAGACTGACAACTCTGCTAGATAACGGATATTCCATATCTCAGGCTGCAGATGGCTAGGAATGGCAAAAACTACTGCAAAGAGGTGGGCTCGTCGATACCTAGAAATGGGGGGGGGGGTTGAAATACGCCGTGGATCTGGGCGTCCGAGAGTTTCAACAGGAAGGGAGGACAGGACATGGCCCCGAATTCGTGAGCATAATCGTTTTATGTCTGCAAGTCAATTACGAACTGCCTCTCGATTCCCTCGAGGCCGTAAGACGGTTGGCAATCGCCTTAAGACTGCGGGTATTAGGAACTATAGGCCTGCTAGTAAACAAACTCTTAGCATATGCTAACAGTCTAGATGTGGTCGATTGGGGAAGAGTCATCTTCACTGATGAATCCCAGATCTCAACTACTTATGCAGGACCTGTTCATGTCTATCGCGAGGCTGGCCGACAGCACAGTCATGCTTATGTGGCTCCAAACCCAAAGCAGGGGCGCATTAGCGTCAAGTTCTGGGGGTGAATGTCTCGAGACGGAGCAGGAATGCTACAGCAAATAGATGGGACTCTGCGCACAGATCAGTATATTCATATTTTGCATCACGTGTTTTACCCTTCCACCTGTGAACATTATCCAGATGGACCATTATTGTTCCTGGAGGATAATTACGCAATACACAAATCGATGGGCATTCAGAGATGGTTGTCGGAGAGCCAGAGATTGAAGAGATTGCTCTGCCTCCCCTTTCACCTGATATGAACGTTATCGAAAATGCGTGGGCCAGACTAAAAGGAAGGACGCGCAAACTGATTGCAGACAGACCACCTCAGAATCGTGATGAGCTCTGGGAACATGTTCTTGATGCCTGGGAGGACATCGCCCAGGATCTTGACTATTTTCGGAGGCTCGTCAAGCAGAAGCTGTCTAAGTAACTGAAGGTTTCATTATTTTTTGTATTTTTTGTAAAATTCTTTTTTTAATATATTTTTTGTTTTGTTAGAGGAAGACCAGATGCATCTTTCAAATAAATATTTACTTTTAGGCCAAATAAAAATCCACATTTTGTTTTACTGAAATGAAATTAGGTCCATGAGCTGTGACAATGAATATTACTGTCTTATACTTAAAAAAATGCCTGCCACGGGAATCGAACCTGCGACCGTTTGCACGATAGCGACGCGCCCCAAGCACCTGAGCCATTCAATGAAGATGAACACCGTAACCAGCTGCATGGCTGTTGTTCAACTACACAGGTGGTTTCGGGTCCAAGGAATATGCACTCACGCTCTGGAGTGAACAAGGCTCTGAAATCAGCTACAAAGGTCAGTCCGGTTTTTTTGGCACTACTCTCTCTCTCTCTCTCTTTCTGTGTGTATGTGTGTGCGTGCGTGCGTGCGTGCGTGCGTGCGTAAAGTGATAACGAGCCACTGAGAAGTTATTTCTCTACTCTATTTTGAAGGCATGGACTCAGGTGCAGCTCATAATTCCTCAGTGCAGCCCATTTTATTATATACATCTCATTATTAGCGATATTTTCACAACATCCGTCTAGAAGCAAGTAAATATTATTGGGACGAGGAGGGATCTCAATTTTCGAGATTTCCTGTTAATTCTAAATAATGTGAAAAAAAAAAACTCAATAAATTAGACCCTTGTTAGCTCTCGAATGATGGCTCCTTTGTAATACTGATATTTACTGTCTCATAAGGGAAATCTACTCCAAATGCACTTTTCCTAAGAACACTGCAACATAATTCAGAGGGAGTGAGAACTCAGTTTTGTTGCAAGCCTATATTTAGTTGTATCGAGGTGGTTTATTGGTAGTACATTATCATGTTAGACAATGAGTGGCCAGATAAAACGACGTTGTGATTCATGTTTCAGTTCGTTTAATTTAGTAGAACACAGTTCAAAGAAGAGAAAATCATTAAGGCGTGTGACTCAGGACATGCTTTCAAAATTAATACTAGACGGCATTAATTTTTTCTGGGATTTACGTGTGATCAGTATAGAAAAAGAATAACGGAATTCCAAAGAGAAGACAAAAGTGAATTGTGTACCTATACCAGGACCCAGATCTAGCAATACTCTTTACTGTCAGTCTAATGAAACAAAGACAGTGACAAATCAGGTTCGTCTTCTGGAAGCAGTGTTATTGTAGAGGAAGAGAAAATTTCAAAATAAAATTAGTCTAGTTTTGTGAGCAAAAACTCCAGTAAACAGAGTAAAAAGAATTAATGCAAAAGCATTATCCCGAAATAAATTTTAAAAATTACAAAATACACTTAGGAAAAGGGTTATTCAAATAGAAGTAAGTACTACTTTGAAGGGGGGAGGGGGGACAAAGTTACTCGCCTCCAGGTGGTGTTCCCTGAAAGCAATCAACTGCTGCGGAATGAGTAACAACAAAAGGCGAAGAAAGCCACAGTGCAAGCAAAAACCAGCATTTGTTAGTGCTATGAAAAGTACAGTAAACATCTTGCAATGAAATGCTTGTGGGCTATCACAAGCCAAGGTCACAGAATTACTAAAAGTAGATAAACACAATGCAGACGTCTTCATAATCAATGAAGCTAACACAAGTGAACAGAATGAGAAATATATCCATACATAAGGTTTCAGTCAACACACCCTGTACAAAAACAGACAGCTAGGTAGTGGAATCTCTGTTGAAATAAAACAATCTACACTCAACAGTCTCCATAGTCAAAGAAATGAATCCACAAGATACAGCCGAAATTGTGGAAATTAATGTTTGGAAAGACAAATGAAGCACGGTGGGACAAGTGATCTAAGTGTCTAAAAGTTGTTTGTAGGGAAAAAGGAAATCGATGTATTGTGAACAATGTTGGAACATATATCCAGTACGATCCAGCGATGCATTTCTCAACTGCAAGGTGCACTGAAATTGACATAGATCATATAGCTTAGCATTGGCGATGACATTTACAATACTTTTGAGTGAAAGAAGCTATTTTCCGAAGTTTTTGCAGTTTGCCCCCCCCCCCACTTCTAATATCATACTAAAACATATTAAATATATAGTTCCCCCCCCCCCCCCAATAACAAAAACCAAAACCTGGACATACTGAACCTGAACAGGAGCACTATAGTTCTTGGAGACTTCAATGCAGCCTCACCAACGTGGAGAACACACATACAGAATTGCACCAGGCAGACTAGTTGATGAACTCCTGTTAACTAACCTAGTTGAACTACTGTACAAGAAAGAGGATCATCCTATATACCTTCATTACAATGGAAACACAACAAACCCAGACTTGGCCATTATAACAATAAACCTGGCTAGCTCCACAACACACTGCATATCAAAAGACATGAACAGTCATCATAGAGCAGTCATCATAAAATCTGAAAATACAATCAAGAAAATTCAGAAATGTGAACCACGAAGAACCACTTGGAATTTTAAAAAAAAAGCTAACTGGAAGAAGTACACAATGGAAATTGAAAACACTCAAAACTAACAGTAACAAGAAGAAAGCAAAAGAGATACTAAAACATATTATCACAACAATAACCAAGAATTCTAAACATAATATACCGTACCTAGAGGGAAAATTGGGAAATACAAGCCATTTTGGAATAGACTCCGAACACTGCAAGCAAAAAGAAACAGGTTAAGAAAAATGGGGGAGAAGAAAAAAGCCAATAGATGTTCAGAAATGGAGAAGACAAAATGCTATTCTTAAAAGATAAATTAGTGAGCAAAAGAGAACAAGCTATCATACATTCATACAAAATGTAGGTTATTCACCAAAAGGGAAAGCAATCCACAATTTTATAAAAAAAAAAATTAGCAAGAACAAAAATGAGAAACACAAACAACCAATTAAAGTGAATAACAAAGTTATCATTGAAATCAAGGAAAGAGCAAAAATACTGAAGTCTCACTATGCCAAAGGCATGTACAAAATATGCAAACAATGCTTAAAAAGTATATCTACAAAACACAAGATAACTCAAAAAATGAAATATTCAGTGCTGACGTCAAACTGAAGAAGTATAGAAGAAGCTAATGTAAAAACCAAACCAAAGAAATAACCTGGAACAATGGAATATTCCCTGAATTTGTTAAAAAGTTGGGAACCTTCGCAAAAGAGAAACTGTTAAAGTTCTACAACAACGTATTGAAAGGAAAATCTAGCATATCTTCAGACTGGGAAAAAAAAAAATTGTCATCCCAATCCTTAAAGCAGGCAAATTCCTGAAGAAATTGGAAGCTATCAGCCAATATCGCTGACATCAGTCCTAGGCAAGGCCACGGAAAGAACAGTGTCAGCTAGATTGAACTGGTTTTTGGAAACACAACAGTTACTAAATTCAGAATGAGCTGGCGTCAGATCCAAACTCTCAACAAGTCATCAATTGATCAAGTTCACCCAAGCCACTAAAGAAGCCTTCAATGACATGAGTACTTTGGTAGTTACATCAGGTGTGGAAAAGTAAACTTATCTGGAAATTACAAGAACTAGGAGTAAACAACAGAATGCTATAATGGATCAAGTCATTTTTCTCTCAAAGATGGATTGCTACCAAATACGAAAATTGCTTGGCACCACACATACACAACAAAGTAGATCTACCATAACGAGCAGTCAGCAGCACCAGTCTTTAAGGGGGGAGTTACACCATTGGCCTGCAAAAATTTTGTGAAATTCGTTTTTTTTTATATCTCAGCTAGTACTATAAAAGCTAAATGAACAAAACTTTTCATAAGTGAATATAGGTTAAATGGGTCCGTCTTCTTGCAAGAAGATGGACCCATTTAACCTATATTCACTTTACTTAATTGCTTATCGGTCTACACTACCTTTTCAAAATGAAAACTTTTCATGCTTAATATACACACATTACATTTCATAACACACTAGCTAAAAGCACCCGGCATTGCCCAGGTTTTCCTTTTTCCTTCTGACTTAAGGAGATCTTGGCAACTCAACTATAGAAAACCAAAATGAATTACAGTCTTCACTAAGCTTTCCTCATCCCTAAAGATGAATCTTTACATAGCGTCACTTACATGAATTAATGAACTTAGCCAAAACGCCTGCCAAGATTAACACAATTTAAAACAGCTGAAGATCAGGCACTGAAAAGAAAAGATGTCATCATGTGCCTTGCTGTTTTTGTTGTTAATTCGTTTTGTCTTGTAGTTTAGCTAAACAAAAGCATCTCCTCGGTCCCTTTACATCCATTTAGCATAGACGCAATGTTCTACATTGATCTAAATCTGTGCTGACACAAATTTTATGTAATTTTCTGTCTATGTGTTTTTTCACTTTAAAGACAGTTGACGATAAATAAGGAATTCTCTTGTTCCCAGTCTGAACCCTTTGGGGTATGATGGTGAGTTAAAATTTACCTCTTTATAGGTCGTATCAAAGAATCAGTATGTAAATAAAAAATATACAGGGCTTTCATTTCGAAACTTCCCAATCTAAATAACTAATTATTTAAATTGAATTCAATTTTAACAAAAAAACACGGCAATTTAGATATTGAGGGGGAAGTCTCAAACAGGCTTAACTGTATTTCTGATTTCACACCCACCTCCAGTCAACCCCACTTTGAAATTTCAAATGGCACCCCTATATTTTTATACTTAAATATGAAAGAGCTTTCAATTGTTTATACACCTCAATCATTTATTTCACATCTTTTGTCTGGCAACCTGACAAGAAACAGTTTATTTTGCACAAAATCAAGTGTTCAAAACGTGCTCCATTGTTGGTTAAACAGTAATACAGTCTATTTTGGAACTCCTCAAGAACGTTTTGGTGTTTTTCCTTACTAATCCGAATACATTCTTGGGTTATTCTATTTTCAGTTCTTGAATATTCTCAGGCAGAGAAGTATAAACAACTGATTTCAAATTACCCCATAGGAAGATGTCAAGTGGCGTCAGGTCTGGAGATCTCGCCAGCCATTCCACAGCACCTCTCCTACCAATCCATTTTCCAGGAAATCTTCTATCCAGCCATTGTCAGACAGGTACTGCATAGTATGGGAGAGCTCCGTACTGTTGAAAATGCAAATTTTGTTAGTCTAAAACCAGGTTTCCTTCATTGACATGGTTCTCTAGCGACAGTGTGATAAGTGGATCAATTACATTTTCTAGTATGTTCAGATACAATTCTCCAGTAAAGTTTTCTTCAGTGCAAATCGGTCCAACAATATCATCCCTAGCCAATACATAGATCTTCTGAGGAAACTGGACATTATCTCCAAGAAACACATGAGGATTTTCATTGTCCCAGTACACACAATTATGTTTGTTGACAAGCCATTTAAGAAAAAAGTCGCTTCATCACTAAAGCAAATATTTTGTGTCAAATTTGGGTCATCTTCAATTCTCTGAGACATCTGTTCACAAAATTCTACTCTTCTATCAAAATCGACTTTGCCGAGCTGTTGGTGTCTTTGTATTTTATAGGGGAAAAATTTGTTCATTTTCAGCACTTTATGTATGGAACCTATCGAAATGTTTGTTACAGCAGCTACTTTTGGAATGGAGGTGGTGGGTTCATTAATGAAATGACCTAGTACTGTATTTCAATCTCCGAAGTTTCATCGAGTTTTCTAAGTTGGCCATTTGCTTTATTGCACACAGATCCAGTTTCTTCAAATTTCCGTTTTAGATCTATGACATATTGGTGACTTATGTTTTTCCCAGGATGCCTCTCACTGAAAGCTGTAGCAGTTCTACGAGCACAACGGTTTTCAGGTCCATAAATAAATATGATTCCTGTTCTCTCTTGAAGGGTATACACCATTTTACAATAATTTTAATACACGAACACAACTTTTACAAGAAACATTCAATGGTATTTGTAGCTTCAGCTCTAATCAAATGTAACAACAATTGAGGTTGCCAGGCAACGATATAAAACAAACGATGTGAAATAAATGAATGAGGTGTATAAAGAAATGAATGCTCTTTCATACTTAAGCATAAAAATACAGGAGTGCCATTTGAAATTTCAAAGTGAGGGTCGCTGAGGGGTGGGGGTTGAAATCTAAAATGCAATTAAGCCTGGTTTCAGACTACACCCTCAATATCTAAATTGACGTGTTTTTTGTTTAAACTGAATTCAATTTAAATAATTAATTATTTAGACTGGGAAGTTTTGAAATGAAAGCCCTGTACAGTATAATAGGATTGGAGAATTTTATACCCCTTGTCCTCTTTACACCCGCTTATGTCATACCCGTTTTCTTAAATATGACTTGAAAAATGACGTCTTACAAATACTCGTACATCTGTATATTAATTATGTCATTTTTATATTTTGTATAGAATATAGTATAATCTCGCAATAAATCATTTTTGGACTTGAAGAATAATATTTTGAGAGAAGCATATTTAAAAATTGATAGATTGTTCTTTCCAGTAGGCTTAACATACATACTACTGTACATTCACATGATAATACAGATATAATTTAGCAATAACACATATTCGGACATGAACAACAATATTTTGAAAGACATATATTTCAGAATTAATACATTGTTATTTTCAGTGAGCTTACGTACGTACATTTACATAATTGTATGGTAACTTTGTTTGAGAAAGCATAAATAAAGTATTACGGATATATTATTTATGTAGTAAAACCCCCTTTAGGCCTATATAAGCTGTAACATGAGCTTCTGCCAGGAAGTCAAAAGGAGGATAGCAATAGCAAAGGAAGCTTTTAATACTGTAGAAAAAGGAGCATCTTTAGTGGACCTCTGAAAAAATAACTAAGGAAGAGACTAGTGAAGTGCTTTGTATAGTGTGTGGCACTGTGTGGGACAGAAACATGGACATTACGATGAAGTGAAGAGAAGCGAATGGAAGCATTTGAAATGTGAATATGCAGAAGAATGCAATGTGTGAAGTGGGCAGACAGTATATGAAATGAAGCTGTGTGGGAAAAAGTGGGTGAAGAAAGAATGATGCTGAAACTGATCAGGAAGAGGAAAAGGAATTGGTTGGGTCACTGGCTGAGAAGAAACTGTCTACTAAAGGATGCTCTGGAAGGAATGGTGCATGGGAGAAGAGTTCAAAATAGAAGAAGATATCAGATGATAGACAACATTAAGATATATGGATCATATGAAGAAACAAAGAGGAAGGCAGAAAATAGGCTGTGGTGGTGTATGAATGCATATGATCATCAACTCTATTCGTCCATTCGATGATATTCTGCAGGCATTGCTGGGTTATGCATTCCATCAGTCATTCATTTGTGCTTAACAGTTATGAATAAGAATGAAGTGAAGTATGTGGACAGTCTGTTCAGGATTTAACCCCTCTTGGGAGGGCTTCTATCTTGTCTAATCTGACGACAACAATGTTCAATGTTTAATACGCCATATCAATGTAAGGGCAAAACCGTACAACATTAAGTGTCACTTTGAAGTTAAACATTCTGATACCCATGCTCATATTATCGGTGAAGAGAGGAAGGCATTGATAACGAAACTGAAGTTCGAAATGCAGTCTTCATACAACGAGGTAAATACCATTTCAACTAATTAAGTACTCTAAGGGCAAATATAATTAAATTAATGGTTAGATTATTGTAAGTTTATATTGAACAGTTGTCAACAATGTATGGGAATTATTATAAAAACGTTTGTTAAACTGTTAAAGGATTTTCTGTCCGTTCAACTATGTATGTATTTTTTTATAGTGACAATGTCATTAAAAATTCATTTTTCCCTTTCTTTCACAGCACATTGAGTGAGCCAAGTTCCGAAAGAGTTGTTGCCCTAAATATCGCCAAAAGTAGCCAGCCTTTCAAGGATGGAATCTTTATTATGGAGTGCATGATTTCAACTTCAGAGATATTGTGTCCTTTCCTGGTGACGTTATTTGAGTCAATTAGTCTCTCTCCACAAACAATCTGTTGCAGCGTGTAGGAACTTTGTGAACATTATGGCGCCCTGTAAATGTTGAGCAGGCTCCGTCAAATTCCAAAGAGAATTGATAAGGCTTCAGTGTCACACAATTTTGAAAGATAGATATTACAATATTCCAGGCAGCCTCGTTGTGTTTTATAAGAACTTGGAACAAAAACAGGTCCTGCAGATCCACGCATTGCCATGCAAGTTAATTGTTATGTTTGGCTCTACATACCTTTGGGAACACATATTGTCAGTCATGAACCTGAATAATAGTAAAACTAAGTCAAGTTTGTTCGATGTTGCGTTGGAAGCAGTGTTACCCATTCATTCTACTCAAACAATTTTCCCTGATATAGCTGAAACGGAAAGAAATAAAAAAAAATGTAATTTGTCTTCCTAACTACGGAAAGAAAGGATAATTTCATTTTGTTGTATTATTCTGTATTAGCCAATTGTTCTAATTTTATGTGTCATAAAATGTGCCCTTCATATATGTACATCATTTGCTCACTCTACCCCTTGCATACGTGCAACCCTCTAAGCGATCGATATTCCATCTCTTTCCCACTCACTTTCTGTCTCTCTCTGGGACTCGGCACAGCTCCTCCGAACCCAGGGCAGCCACGTGGCTTCACGGGGGCTGACCAATTGGAATGGTCTGCTCTACATCATCACTACGTATCATTATGCTACAGAGCCATGTAGTAAAGTCGTTGAATTTATGTGTTATGAATACTTTCATGTTTGCTGCCTATTATGTTTGATTTTGAATTCTTATATATTAAACAAAAATGTGTTTTATGCCATATTATATTGCCTATTCATGCCACGTGACACATTCAATCAAGACATCGTCCCTCATTCACGTAATTTTAATTCAGTGTTATTTTATTTAATATTTCAGTAGCAATATGGTCGTATTTACAAAGGAGGAAGATGCGCGTACCTGTCCAATTTTAATGTACCCTATGTTCTTCTCCTGGTTATGAAGGTTAAATGTGCAAAAAAATCTCTCTCCCTCTCCCTCCCCCTCTCTCTCTCTCTCTCTCTCTCTCTGACTGTTATATATAAGACTATTCAGAATATTAAAATAGCTAATAATTATGTGTAAAAATATCAAATTTGCAAGTTTTTTTTACAACTGTAAAGCATTTACATAATAAAATATACAACTAATTAAATATCTGCATGCTTCTTTTACTGGAATGTTTTAAAAACCTACATCAACAACATAGTTTAACATCTTTTATCTACTCCTTCAAGAAATATTTTTTTCTTAATCATTACTTTTAATATTAAATTTTCTAAAATTTTTTATTAAGAAAAAAATATTTCCTGAAGGAAAAGGAAAAAATTCTAGACTACGTTGTTGATGTAGGTCTTTAAAACATTCCAGTAAAAGAAAAATGGAAATATTTAATTAATTATATATTTTATTACGTAAATGCTTCGTGGTTGTAAAAAAATATACAAATTGGATATTATTTTTACAGGTAATTATTAACTATTTTAATATTCTGAATACTGTTTTATAAATTGCAATGTATGTATATTAAGCATGAAAAGTTTTGTTCATTTAGCTTTTATAGTAGTTGAGATACCATATAATAATATATATTTCACTAGATTTTTGCAGGCCAATTGTGTATGTGCCCCCTTTAATGTATACATAAATGACCTTCCAACCAATCTCAAGAAAGTGAATAATACCAATTGTGCCATGTTTGCTGATGATGATGTATTTCGGACATCAGTAAAGAATCCTGACAGGAAACATAATGAGCATCTTAAAAATTTAATGAATGAAGCACTGCAAAAACCTAGACATTTGGGCTGAAGAAAATAACATGCTAATCAACCTGTCAAAAACAAACTACCACTATTTCTCCTTAAAACATAACAGTGATTTCAACTTAACAATCAGCAACAACCAACTAGCAAAGAGCAACTGCACCAAATACTTAGATGTCTATCTAGACAACAAAATGACCTAGGGAAGACCATATCAACAAAATTTAAAAAAAAAAAAAAATACATAAAAATGCACACATTCTCAAGAGACTAGTAGGGAAAGATGGGAAAGTACATTAGACACTTAAAATAAAACACACAAAGTAAACTTAAAACCAAAAATAATATATGGATCAGAGACACTGGTAACAGCCAAAGATACAACGATTAACAAATTAGAAGCAATGCAAAACAGAATGTTCAAATTAGTCACAGGTGCAGTAAAAACCACAAACACAACAGCAATGAGAATTTTTAGAGGAATCTTCCAGTAAACAAAGCAGTAAAAAAGAAAGCATATATTATGGGCACCAAACTAGAAACTTTACCTAAAGCATTACAACTTTCCAAGCTCTGCACCTCAAAAACTAGCCACCCAAGCAACATTCATGCATAAAACAGACATACACCTTAGAAAACATAGCCTGCAGATCAAAGTCAACCAATTACCTCTATTAATAAACCCACTAAACTACCAACAAAACAACTCGTCACTCAAAATTAATGACACTGAAAAGAAACATGGAACTCCACCTGTCCAAGCTAAACAACTAACTTCAGAAGAAATAAACAAGAAATATCCAGAATCCAAATAGTTAAGAATATATAAAGACGGTTCAAAAACAAAAGAAAGCAATAATGTAGGAATCGGTGTCTACTCTAAATTGTTTATTGAGTATCTAGTTGCTGGTATCGACAGTACTGCTTTTGATGGAGAAATCAAAGCCATAGAAGTCGCACTCAGAAATCTCACATTCACCTTGACAAAATTCAATAAAGCAATAGTACTAGTAGAGTCCAAGGCTGCCATCCAGGCTATCACTAAAAACAAAGTTCCAAAATCAGAGACTATCAGAGAATGCCGAACATTGCTAAAGTTTCTCCAAAACCAGAAAAATGGGTAGGCTCCCAATGGATACCATCTCAATAGCAATGAAATGGCAGACACGCTCATCAAGGAACACAGATTCAAACACCAAAAAATCCCGAACCACATCTCAGAATGAAGATAAAGGAAGTCAAAAAAGTATCAGACTTTGAGAATACCACAGAAAGCCAAAAAGCAGCAAAACGAAAGTGTTGGGAAAAAGTTGAAGAACTTGCAAATGAGATAAAATTAAAGGAACATAAAGAAGCAGTGGCCAAGTTCAGGCTGATGTCAGGACATGACTGTCTTCTACATCATTTCTATAGATTGAGAATTTATCCATCTAATAGCTGTCCACTTTGTGCTGACTCTCACCAAGAAATGAACCATCAACATCTACTACACTGTCCATTGCTGAACCGTGAAGCCCAAGGAAAACAAGATTTTGTCTGCTTGTACTGGGAGACCAGAGAGAAAATGACGTTATTGTCAACTCCTGCCATTTGATAAATAAATGAACTATTTTTCAATGGAAATCTAAAAGAAAATTTTGATATATAAAACCTGACTGCATTTCAAGAAACAGAAAATATTACTATGCAAATTCGTATTTTGACAACTTTTTCTGATTGGTCCTACAACAAATTGAAAAGAGCATTTCCAGGCATTGATTCATATGATTAATTCTGAGCAGTTCTGAAGATGGCTCCCAAGCTGAAACTAGTCAACTAGGTATCTATAACTTAGTTCTATGTAACACGTGAAAGTTATATATTGTATTCAAGTGATATAATAGTGTTAAAAGTTGTGTAACCAAGATGTATGATTAAAATAACCGAGGAACTTGCAGCAGAAAATTAAATTTTGTCCACCCCTACCCAAAATCCAGAAGAAAGATAGACCAATATACTGTAAACAGCATAATAGAGTTCTACAAATTTGATGGCATTAAGTACGGTCATACAAGGGAAGAAGAATTATGTATCAGTGAAGGAACATAGGAAAATATTATAAAAACAAGAAAAGTTGAAGCTATGTAACCCAAAGAGTCACACTGATTCTTTAAGGATAAAATGTCCCCATATTAACGTAAATTTCTTGAAATTCGCCGAATTAAGAACAAAACAATGTATTTTGTCAGACGAGACTCATAGTATCTGTGTTTACACTTTGTACAAATCACGAAAATGTAAATTACATGATTGATGGTAATAATATTGCTGAAGTAATGGCAAATTCTGGAGCTACCTATAAAGAACTACAAATACTGTATTCACCAAATAATGTGTAATCCTCCAGGTCTAGACTGTTATTTACAGAAATGTTCCAGTTGCCTGGGAATCGACATCTTATTCAAATATCTCCACGAGATATTATAGGAACAAGCCACAGACGAAGTTACATAGAGAAAATGAACTACTGTAGACAAAACAATTTGGAAATTTTGCACTCTACACATGAAGAATTCCTTCAGAATTTGTCCACTGGATTATAAAAATTATTGCCTTATTCTGTCGTTCTAAACAGCAAAGTTTATATTTGACTCGAATAAAAAATCTGAAATCTGGCGAGTGTGCTGTTATTTGCGACTTTCCCTAAAATTATACTTCCATCATACACGATTGAAGTATATTGCTGAAGAATCTTTGAAGTGTATTGTAAATATCCATAATTTAAATATGTATGTCCCTATTGTATTAATTAAGGCTGGTTGAGTGGAATAGAACACCTTATGGCCTTAACTCTGCCAGCGAAAATAAAACATTCTATAATTGAGTGCAAGGTGTTAAATGAACAACAATCAAGGTTCCAGCCATCACGTCGTCATTCATTTATTTCAAGAACAAGAGTGGAATGTGACACGAGAACCTGGTGATCCTATCAGAATGTTCTAAGTATAACACGAATGCTGTGCATCTTTTCCAAACTGGGTTAATCACGCACTTAAAACAAAAAGTAGGAATTGTGAAAAAAATATTTCACTTTTCTGATGGATCTAGCACTCGGTATAAAAAATAGGATTTTTTTTTCAAATGTGACCATTTTAATGAATTTGAAATTTATGCTGAATGGTATTATTTCGCCATGTCTCAAGAAAGAGGACTAGGAGATGGTATAGGAGGTACAACCAAAAGACTAGCCATGGAAGCCAGCTTACGGCCCTGTCAAGATCCTGTCACAAAGTCGAAAGAACTGTTCAGTGTGGCTAAGAGAAACATCACAATCATTATACAATCATTGCACCTCAGCCTGAGGTACATTGTGCTTATCACTCTCGTTCTGTGAATGACATTTTGTCCTTCAATGGCCACGATCTTGTACATATAGACTACAACAGTGGTTCCCAATTACTTCAGAATTGTGGACCCCCTTTTTATTTTTAAGGCAAGCTACGGACCCCCACACCTTTAAATGTTGGTATCTGCGTAGGAATAGTAGTTGAGAGGTAGTAGCAATATTAACAACAATTAAATTGAACTGCAGTATATACCTGAATCTAGATGGCATGGAAAAAATCACACCCCTTTTTGTTTCGGACATTTCTTTCCACATCTGGTTCAATATTTGCTACTTTTAGACTTAGATCAGGTTCAACATCGAGGCGATTTCTATGTTTATTTTTCAGGAAACAAAGCATTGAAGATGTTTGTTCACAAAGATATATGCTACAAAATGGAACTACATAGGTGTTTCAATGCTTTTCTACATACAGTATTTTCTTATACTCAGAAAATACCTTCACCCAAAACTGATCAAGTGTACATTCTTTGAAAAATATTTTAAATGAGCCATTACAAAACATCAACAAGTTCATCTTGCTTCTTCTCAGACAAAGTTTTTAATTGTAACACACCATACTCGAAAGAAATTCTTATCCATGAGTTTTCAGAATCTGATGGAGGGAAGTAATCTCTGAAGCTAGTTGCTAAATCATTCAGATGCTCAAGGATGACACGTTGAACTTCTTGTAGCAATTCATTAGTGGACTTCAGAAATGACTTCAATGTTGGGAAAGTGCTGAGACTACCTCCTTCAGCTCAGCTTGTCCACAGCCATATTTTTATAATTGCTGCCTCAATCCTATCTCCAACATGAAAAATATTCATACCACTATCTTGAAGACTCATAGTGAGTGTATTTAAATACGCAAAAATATCTGCTAAGTAGTCTGCCATAGACAACCAAGAGAAGTTGTTCAACTGATCAGATGAAAATTTATTATCACTCGGAAATAGTCGTACTTCATCACTTTTGCATACAGGACTGCATTGGTTATCCAGAAGAAAATTTTGCAGCGATTCTTTTCAAAATTGAGTGGGTTATAAAGTATGAGATGTAAATAATGTCATGGACCTCCTAAATTTGTACCACGGACTCCCAGGTGTCGTGGACCACCAATTGGGAAACACTGGACTATAGAGCGAAGTATGCTGCACCGTAAACTTAGCCCAGGCTATGATAATGATAATGACTTGTGAAGAGATGATGGCAAAATGAGTCCAAGGTCCAACTCCAACACCACGTGTTACCCAGCAATTCTGCTTCAATTGGTTGAGGAAAAATTCGGAAAACCTCAACCATACACTATAACTTGTCCCAACCACAATTTGAACCCATACTCACTCGTTTCACAGTCAGATATGCTAACCATTACTCCACAGTGGTGGACGCAAAAATTACTTTCAATTTCTTTACTATAGACAATCACAAAAAAACACAGTAAGCTATCAGAAACACCTATGGTACACACAAGGCAACACCTTCATGGCAGCTGACAAAACTACAAGCTATGGATCATTGCTCACTAGATGAGGATGTTTGAATGAGTCAAGTGCCAACCATAAGTTAAAAAGGAAGTGTATTTCGATTATTCAGATGAAATGCACAACAATGTCTGGAGAAAACCAAGGGAAGAACCCAAGAAAGAAAATCATCCACAGACAGTAAAGCACAGTGGTGGTGAAGTCATTGTGTAGGGGTGCATGACAGCATCAGATATAGGAAACCTTCTATTTCATTGCTGGAACTCTTGTACTTTCATCTATGAACTCAATAATGTGGATTTGAAAATTTAAGTTGTATTTAAGGATTAAAAATAGTTCTTTAATAGATAAAACACAGGTGAAGTTTTAAGAATTCATACCGCATTGAACACTTGGTTGTAGAGATGCTTTACGAAACATTATGGAAGAGTATTTTTAATATTAAATGCAAAATTATTTAGTCCGAGTCAGTGGCGGCTCGTGGGTATTGAATTCAGAGGGGCTGCATACAGTATAAACCATGCAACTTATCTTATTTAAAGATTAGTTCCATGCGCCTTGTCATGTAGGTTGCAAACATTTGAATCACCTTCTTATTAAAGCCCGATATGTCGTTTAACATAGTCTTCTCTATGAACAACATGGCTAATGCGATCAGTCTCTCTTCTTTCATCATATTTCTAAGATAGGATTTTACTCCTTTCAAATATGAAAAGCAACGTTCTGGTTCGCAAGTTGTCATTGGTATGGTGATAGCTATGCGTAATGGTTTCACAACTTCTGAAAATGAGGCCTACAAGTTCTCATATAGAAGAAATTGCAAGCGCTCGACTGCGTCACTGATATTTCTGAATTTTTGTCTCTGATACAACCAGTGAGTTCCGTTTTTAGTTCGTCTTTATCAGACATTGGAAAAAGCTTCACACATACATTCAGGTCATTTTCAGGAAATGAGCTTTTGCAGCATTCAAATTTTTCTTGACACAGAAGAGAAAATAATGTAAGATGATCTATTAACTGCAATCGAGTGTTAGCTTGTGTGATAATGAGGTCACACACTTCCTTGGCTGCCACAATCCTTGTCTGATTTCCTTCGACCTTACGACGCTTGTTAGGGTTTTTATTTTCACAGTTCTCACTGCTCAACTGTTCCGTATTGTCTGTATGGCATTAACAAATCTTGATATGCAGATTTTAACCTTAGAAACATCTAACTGGCGGTGTTGTAGTTGGTTGTATAATATATGTGCATGAGGCATCAATAAATGACAAAAAAAAAAAAACTGGGCCCGAAATTGAATTCAGAATCTTCAAGAGTAAGCACCAGGGCGCTTGCCTAATTTATTGTGATGTTGTTAGATGTTTCAGATTCCATTATGGTTTCAAAACATTCTAGCAATGGCTCCTTCTTCTCATGAACAACATTTACTGTTCTTATTTTAAAATTCCATCTTGTTGCCCCAGCTGATGGAATTCTTTTTGAAACACATGAATCTAATATAGACTGTCTATGTGGAGATCGAGAGAAGAAAGCAGGGGATCTAATTAGTTATTTTAGTTATTGTTTTATAATTATTAATAATAATTATTTAGTAGTGAAATGTTATTCAGCTTCCAAAATATAAACTGCACCTTGACCTGAAATAATTTATCAAATTAAATTAAGACAATTTTAAACCTGGATAAATTAGCAAAAAATATGCGAGCCTTTGTATTTTGTTTAGCAGCTCTTTCCATTATGAGATTCAACTAATGGGCATAGCAATACATAAAATATGCATATTTGTAACAACCTCTCATTTTTGCTTGTATCGTATTTAATACACCACTCATCATAGCTGCTCCCTCGTACTTTTGTCCAATAAGCTTATCTTTCCTTTGTTTTAAAATTGTTTATAGCTCTGATATTGCATTTGCATCTTGTCCGGTTGGGTTAAAGAAACAGAACCTCTCCACGGCTTTTCCTTCTTTGTTACAATACTGAACTACGTACAATCACAGGCTGAAAATTTTCAGATATATCTGTGGTCTCATCAGCAAGAATAGAGAGAAATTCGGCTTCCTCAATCTCTGCTAAAAATTCCTCTCTGAATACGTTCAATATACATTCCAGTAGCTCATTTTGAATACTTTTTGATAGGACTTTAAATGACGAACTCTCCAAATGGGACTTGAACATCGAATCTATTTTACTTGTATATTTCACCAAATTGAGGAATATTCCTTTGCTTGTCAAATCCTATCTTTTCATTATGCCCTCATAATGTTAACTCGTTAATTCCACAAAACTTGATACAGTCAATAATTCTAGACAACACTTCTCTGTTTTTTCTCATGCCATTATTTTGATGTTCAACAGCTTGTTTACGAGATGAATTTAAACTCTCCTAAATATTCACTCTTCTCAACCCAGCCAAGTTCAAGGTTTTATTTATAATAAGTTTCGCCGAATTTGCATGTCTAGTGACCTTCATTTCCGAGTCCAGATAGAATCGCCATCAAACTAATGACATGGAAAACAGAATAGCGCATTTTTAATATCACAGCCTGTCAACCACACAAACTTCTTATACACATCACAATAAAAACCTCCTCGTATATTCTATATTATTGTTGGCTTGTCGAACACTGTTTTATATCTAGCACTGGTTTAGATCTTCCATGACACTTAATTTCACATTTCTCCTGAATTGTTAAGGTACTGAACTGAACAGACTGTAAATAATGTACAGAATTAAACATTGTTGCTCACAACATTAAAGAAAATGTATTTAAAACTACGCACTACTGACAAACTCCTGTAAATTTTGCAGCGCCTGGTGACTCTGAATTCATGGGAAAAGGGGCAGAAGGGGGAGGGGTGAAACTAAAGTGCAAAGCATCCGAGACAAGACTGGCAGCTGCAGGGGAGAAAGTGGCTTCACCCACAGCCCTTTTCACTCGTCTCTGGCTTCACTCTGGCAGCACCAGGGGAGGAAGTGACTTCACTAAAGATTGCGTGCATATCAAAGAGAGCGAAATTTTAAAAAATTTCGAGCAGCAAAATAGAGACTATATAATAAATGTATTTCACAACATAAAACGAGACAATGAGCCACAAATTCTTGGGGATGCTGCAGCTCTGCAGCCCCCCTTCGAAAGCCGCCCCTGGTCCGAGTGTATTCCAGGTAACAAGACTGTGTATATCATGTGATGAGATTAAAATGATGCCATAGTTTTTACAGTATTATATATAAAGAAATTAATAATTTCATGCCTTAACTTTTTTCAGCTCATTCACATGTATCTGTTATATATTTAATTTTAGATTTCATGCTATTCTTTATTTCTACAACCAATAAAGGTTAGTAAATATCAAATGTAAATAGGAACTTACGTAGTAGAGAATAGTGTGTGTATAGCCTGATAGGAAGGATGACAGCAGAGGTGCTTCAATGTTTAGCAACAGTAATCTATCTATTCCTCCAATGTCTTAGTATCTGTACTTGCATAATGCTCGTGTGAAGCAGAGTGTGTTTTTGCACAAAGAGCACGCCTTCGTCTTCACTGTTATAGGGCATGAAAGTATTCTGCAGAAAATCTACATTCCTCTGCAGATCCTCAATCTCTGTAATCCTCGTTGAAAAAATTTGGAACCTAACAGCTAGCAGACATGTGTTGTTTATAATTATATAATATTATGTTCGTCAACCTATCAATTTCTTTAATGTCTTCGTATTTCGTTTAATCCTTTCTATTGTTAGCATTCGTCAATGGTTTGATATGGGTGCAAAATTTAATACATGCCACTCCATATGCATACCAACAAAATTGTAAGTTTACATTAGAACCATTGAAAAATGGAAGGATTTTACTATACTTGTCTACATAACAAGGTACATTCTTCGACTCCTTCTCATGTCCACTGTATTTTTCAAACGATTGTTTTCAAATGTAAATAGGTTCCATTAAATTATTTCAATAATGTAAAATTTGTTGATATGCCCTTCTCCTATGATACCCTCGATATGGATAACCAGTCCTTATTTTTTGTAATTCTAGAGATATTTTAAGGATGAACATGTTTTGAAATTGCTATGTAACAGTTTAATACATATAAAATTAGAATGCGTCTCAATTTTGTGGTCACCTGTATTAAAATAATATTACTTGTGTATATAGAAAAAATTCTGAAGACATTTCTTTGATTACGTATTTTAAGAAAATAAGTATGATAGATGTGCTTTAATTAACAACATTTCTTATAATGCATTATTAAAGTAATTTCATTATTTAGGCCTAACTTTACTTGGTAGAAGATTGGTGGTGCAAAAATTATTCATATATAAAATTGGCAATAGTGTAATTATTAAATAGGCCAAATAATGTTCTTTATCCTCGGACTTAGTAAGCGTGTATTTGTATTAGACAGCACAATTTCGCATAACTGTGCCAATGTAAGTGGGATTTATTTCTGTTCCTGGCAGAATAAATCAATACAATTTTTACAGTGCTCAATCTCTTATAGTAATTTGCACAGGGGTTACATTCATTTGCTTCGTCCTTTGCCCTAATTGTATGAAAGCTACTGCAATTGTAAGGTTTTAATGAGTTAAACATGTATCATGACCATTTAGACTCTGAAATACTCCCATCTCTGCAGCCAAATTGCCAAAGGTGCATCATAAATCTACAATATTGCTACGTCCCACCAAACCACATTACAGTTATTGCGTCACAAGTGTCTCTTTCTATCCATTATATATATTTCGTTTCACGCATGCATTGTCAGAAGAGCATGCGAGTTGGTCACAACTGCACTAAAAAAACCTTCAGGTACAAAAATACTGCTCCATGATGATACAAAGAGCTGGAGAAAATTAACAGCGTAATAGATAAACGTTTTTAATGAAGCAAAACCAAGTACGGAAGCAGTGAGTGGACAATCTATAAGGATAATTACATTTTACTATGGAAAATCTGCCGCAAAAAATTATTGGAAGCATTTGTGTAGCAGCACAAATTCTATTACTTTTGCAGCACGAATAAAAATAATAAGCTGCTTTAGAACTGAAAACTGTACGTTCCCAGTGAGAAAGCTGGTTTGGTGCTTAAAACTCCCTTTCCAGATTGTATCTTCAACCTGGGTGATCAAAGCACGACATTCCCAACACCAAATGAGAACTGGAAATTGGCAGGTAAATATTGTACAGGCTCGCAAGATAAAAGTGGGCAATCACGTCAATTTCTCCATTTAACTCACCTGGATTCAATGGCGACCTTGCATCACTTCTACTGTAGAGTCTGGACTCCTTGCTTGACCCCTAAAAATGTGTTCTTAGTGAGAAATATTTCCCCATGGATATCGCATTTCATTGCTTGAAGATTCTCCAGAGACTGTGGCAGATACCTGCGAGAGAAAGTATCAATATTATATGCTTTACACAAAAAATCAACATGTCTACATACATCAGCACTACATGCAGTAACTTTAAGGATAAATATATCTTAGGATAACAAGATGTCTACCCTAGTTACATTGACAGTGAATGTATTTTGATAAGGCATCTATTAATACCATAAAATGAATGGGACTGAATCCACTCTAAGCTGCTAAAACATTTCCTCAGTACAATTTATTAACATTGGGAGATGCCTCTGCAAAAGAAAAAATTGTGACTAAGGTCTGCACTCAAGGCAGTGTTTCGTCTCCACCAGTGTGGATTATAGTAATTGAGAGCCTTTTTTATACTATAAATAAACAGGGGTTATATTGACTGTTTGGAGGATATGACTATCACCATTATTGAAAAACTTGAAAGTACACTTAATATTTGAGGAGAAAAATTCGCTCCAGCGCCGGGGATCGAACCCAGGTCCTTGGTTCTATGTACCAAGTGCTCTGACCACTGAGCTACGCCGAATTCAATCCAGAGCACCGGATCGAATTCTCCTCCTTCAATGTTTCCCTTTATGGCCTGACTCCAAGTTAGGCATATATGTTGACATATATGTCCAATGTCAACTGCCATAAAGGGAAACATTGAAGGAGAAGAATTCGATCCTGTGCTGTGGATCGAATTCGGCGTAGCTCAGTGGTCAGAGCGCTTGGTACATAGAACCAAGGACCCGGGTTCGATCCCCGGTGCTGGAGCGAATTTTTCTCCTCATATATTAATTGTCAATATTACAGATATTATTCTGTATGACAAATCAATAAATCTATAATATTGAAAGTACACTGTTTTCTTTCATACAATTGGCTCTCAAATTAGTACAGGTTTGGTGCTGTGAACAATACTTCTCTGTTAGTATATCAAAGATAGAGATGATTACGTTTACAAAAGAAACGGGTGTGAGAATGAGATACGCAGTCCAAAGCTACATTTTAACAAAAATGGTTTTTAGTGAGAGCTCACTTCTTACACATATGGGGAAGCTACTAGCAAAGTATTATAAAAATTACTCAACAAATGAAATATACGCAGAAGAGATTATGGTACCGCATCTAATAGCACTGAATTCTAAACTTTTAATATGCTCTCCTGTAAAATTTCGTTTCTATGGCTTAGGACTAGATATATCATTCTCACCCCTTCAAATATTTCAGTCCACTTATCTTATTTGGAGTTTTCCCTTTCCAGAATATGTCAAAGAGCTTAGAATTATATTTCACAAAAGCCAGAAATGGGGAAAACATTTACTGTTAAAAAAGGCATTTGTGACCTGCCAGTGTTGTGCAGTGCATAAATATTGAGGTTTGTTAAAATAAATATTGGAGTCTAAATTGACGTAAGAAGGCCATTGCTATGTTATGGAGCACTTGTCTGGTGGCCCAGAACTGAACTATTGACAACATACACACTTATGTATGTTCAGTGCTTAGCCTATCTATGTACAGAGTTTCTAATCTGTACCATCCCCAATGTTTACTGGCGATTGCTTGTTCTTCACATGCCGTAACAGGACTCGCCTTCACTGTGGAATATGCAAACAGACTCTATGCTGCAATTTCATGATTAAACTATAGGATCAACAGTTTAATTAAATACTATCAGTGTGTTTAATCCTATCTTAAATTACAAGAAATCTTTGAAATGATGTCCATCTGCTCGTAGACAAGCTTCACATCACTTCACTTCAATTCAATTGGTGAACACTAGGTCAGTTCTGCTTCCGTACTTTCATGAAGAACATTACGAATGTCTGTAATGGGCACTCATATAACTGGTGAGGTGCTTCCTAACTCCAAAAGAGATTGTCTTGGAATTTTACATACCCTGATAAATGTAGCCATGCTTCGTCAGTAAAAAAGTGGATCACTTCTGGGTTCACAATCTCATCATGTTCAGACTACAGCAGTGGTGTCACGAAATCTGCACACCAACTTAGGATTTTGAAGTTATTCCACATACCACGTGCTTTGCTGTAAAAGAGCATACAAATGTATGACTACTCAGTATTCAGGCAGAGGTGTAGAAGTGTTACAGTAAGTAAGGGATTGTAGTTTTAGGGAAAATCACAATCATATAATTATACAATTTATGTGATAAGTGCCTGAAATATGTTATATACAACTATTATCATCAGCAGTAAATAAATTGCAATGAATTTATCTAACAACTTCTACAAAATACAAAAGAATAATACAGAAACATTAATTGAAAATTTAAATATTTTTACTTATAAATAAACAGTACTCAATATTAAATATGGTAATACAGCATATACTTCTAAGAGGTAAACAGCTTGTACTTCAATTACATTGCCACAAGTTTCTAAAAAAAAAAAAAAAAAAAAAAAAAAAAGCTACTACGTAAATACAGACACAAACAAACACATAATTATTTCTAAGCTTTCATCTAATTGCAATGCATGTAATATCAAAACACATTTTCTTAAGTTACCAGTTGCAGGTGTTTGACGTTTATTTTAGGATTTAAAATTCTCAATATCAAGTGACTAATCGAAAATCAGATCCTGTAGAACACAAAGTAATGTGGAATTTGAAAGAGCAACATACACAGCCAGAAATAAAATGGATACGGAACTAGTGAGAATTGAACTCAGGAACCTAGAGGACAAAATAAATGCTAAGAAGAACAAAAGCAAGTTCAAAGAGCAAGATTACAACATCGATAACGACACGGCGAAACAAGAAAGGGAAATAAAATGTGTCCTCAGAACAAGAGAAAGAGAACAAATGAAAAGGGAAAATTGCAAAGGTCGGACACCATTAATTGTAAAGAACAACTGGGTAAACTAGAAAGATCTGCCTGAACAACAAACCACATAAGAAGCTCAGAGTGAACACAAACTGTTCCCAAAAACCACACAAATGGATATGAACGTAAAATTTATTTCTACTTTTCTGCCCATGGCCTCCGCATATAATCCATATATCTACATGTCATCTATCATCTGATATTTTCTTCTGCTCCGAACTCTTCTCCCGTTCACCATTCCTTCCAGTGTATCCTTCAGCAGGCAATTTCTTCTCAGTTAGTGACTCAACCAATTCCTTTTTCCCCTTTATCAGTTTCAGCATCATCAATTTTTCACCCACTCTTTTCATCACAGCTTCATTTCTTATTCTTACTGTCGATTTCACACACTCCATTCTTCTCTATATCCACATTTAAATGCTTCTAGTCGCTCCTCTTCACTTCGTCATAATGTCCATGTTTCTGCTCCAAAAATGTCACACTCCACGCAAAGTACTTCACTATTCTCTTCCTTAGTTCTTTTTCCAGAGGTCTGCAGAATATAATCCTTTTTCTATTAAAAACTTCCTTTGCCATTGCTATCCTCCTTTTGACTTCCTGGCAGCATCTCATGTTACTGCTTACAGTACATCCCAAGTATTTGAAGCTGTCCACTTGCTCTACTTCCTCATTTAGAATTCGCACGATTACCTTCTTTATTTTACTTCCGATAACCATGGTCTTCTTCTTGTTTGCATTTATCTTCATCCCCTACTGTTCACAGCTGTCATTTAGCTCCAGCAGCATATCCGTATTTTCCTTCAGAGTAGGGCCCCTTGGGCAAGCACCACAGACTTCAGACTTATTGTGCAACCTCCTTATGTTGGAATCATTTTTTAAATCCTTAGGATCCCTTTTTTCAAGCATTTGATTCACTGCTTGATGCCACAGCATCCAGGTCTGACAGGAGACCATACCTCCATCTCCCTGTGATTTTCCTCTGCAGCCTTCTCAGATCGATGGCATCTGTTCGCAATTCACGTGTTTGTAACTGCTGCATCCTTAACCAGAGGGACACATCACCATCAATTCCGCAATTCGCCAAAGTGTCATTTATCCAATGAAGCTACACTCTCCTATTAAACTGCAGTCTGCCTACTGAAGCCCCTGTGACTTCTCTGGGATTGGGGTATGTACAGCTCCTGCAGACAGATGTCATCTGTAGGTGAACCCTGGAACCACATCCACCATGTCCTCCTGGTCAACCTGCAACTATTGAAGATGATTAATGAAATGGTGCTAATGAAGGTGAAATGAGTCCGAGGTCCATCGCCAAAAGTTACCCAGCAATTCTGCTTCAAGTGGTTGAGGGAAAACCTCGGAAACAACTCCGACCAGATAACTTGTCCCAACTGGGATATGAACCCGGGTCCACTCATTTCACAGTCAGGCAAGCTGTCATTCCACAGCGGTGTACAGCATATCCCTTAGTGTACGAGTAGTCTCTACTTCTGATAACACCATTACAGCAGCAAATCTTATACAATTTATTCACCTTCCTCCTACTATCACCTCTCATGTTCTGCAATCAGTTCTTCACTAAGTCCTCCAAGTAGATCTTTATTGACATGTTAGGACCAATATGTTACTGATTAAAGACACACTCGAAATTTTAAAAGTAATTAACAACAATAAAATGACCAATAGCATTGAAGAGTACTATATTGCTAAATACTTTCATTGTTCTGGTACAATTTCCTTTTCCCAAATAGTGAGTACAAGCTTATAACAATGGATGGGTACAGGCTCATAAATTTAAGGTTTGATGATAATGTAGTGCTGTTCACAAGAAAGCCCAAAGAGCTACAATGCTCCAAGACCTCAGTAACCACAACTAAAAATCCAGGCTGTCAATGAATATGGAAAAAAATCAAGTCATGACAAACAGATAGTTACTATCAATCTGAGTAAACTCAGCTATGTATTGGAGTAAGTCTATCTAGGTCAATTAGTTTGACTTTCAAAACAACATGGACAAAGAACTGAAAAAAACTGAAGGCCTAGCATGGAAAGCATTGTAGTCGCTAAAATTCTTCCTGTTAGACAAGAATTTGAATGGCAGAATAAAATTCGAAACACTAAAATCTTGAGTTTTCCCAACATTTTTATTGTACAGATGCCAAACTTGAAACCCAAAATAAATACATAACTCCAAATATGCCAGATGGAAATGGAATGAAAAATTCTAGGGGTATCCCTCACAGAAAAAAATCCGAAACATCAGATAAGAGAATGGCAAGCATGGGTGATGTAGCCCAATGTGCAACTAACCTGAAATGGAAATGGAGACATCAGGTGGTGAGACTCCAGAATAGCAGATGGGCACAGAAATCTTTGTAGGGATCCTTGAATCGATAAGAGGCATCGAGGCAAACCAGAAACATAACACCAATCTTCAAGGAAATTGTGGGGTACTTTGGTCCTGGGCAGCAAGGAGTTGAATTGAATGGAGAAGCTTGTAAAAACCTGACAGAACAAACAAATATAAACAAATAGTGGATACACTTCAAAATCTGTTGCACTAATTATCTAGGAGTAGTTCTAAAACTCAATGTAAAATTCAAACTCTCGTGTGGTTATATCTGTTTTAGAAGTGTAGGCTGTTCTGTTTATACATAATGGACCTATCTGTCAATAATGGGATTATAGAAGCAATAAAGATCATTCTTTATATTATTACATAAGAAAGCAAGAAAATTGCAGTATTATATAAAATAAAGCCAAAATTGTTTACCTTGGTGCGTTTTTGCTTCCATTGATAGACATCTTGATGTTGTCTACTGTAGAGCCCGGACGAGAAGTTATGGCACCAGCGCGAGGGACAAATTTTAGTTCGTTTCCGTGGACTCGCCCTCACACTCAACTGGAGGGGTGTTGGGTTAGTTGGTTACTAGCATTCCGAGTGTTCAGATCTTTCTGCTACTACCGCTATTGCTAATACTGAAAACATTGTCCTTCTGACCGCCCTCATTATGGCATTGTCTAAGGTGTGAAATCATAGAGTAGTTCATAGTCAAGGACATGAAATAGCATACAATGTATGGAAATTCATGTCAGAAGAGGCTGTAAATGAAATACCAATTCCATTGAAAAGCGTGTGGTGTGTGCAAGAGTACTGGCTGCCACTGGTATTTCAAAGCGAACCTTGGAAAGAATCAGGAAATAAGGGAAAAATATTGAGGCAGGAACAGCAGATTCTTTCTCCAGTCCGGAAATATCACAGCCGAAGAAGAAGATTGTTGCAGCTGTAGACAGTTTTGATGAGGAAGCCCTAAGAAGTCTCATCTATAATTTCTACGCTACACATAAGCGGAGGCCTACTCTGCAATTGCTTCTTCCAAAAATGGATATCAGTGTATGATTGTGTGAAGAAAGTAGAGAACAATTACATTGAATGTGAGCACGTGATGGACAGTATTTTTGAGAACATCTCCATAAACTTAGGGACATCGGATTCTAGCACAAATCAAATGTCTGATTCGGACTGAGAATAAGAATATAAAGATGGAATAGCGGGCGTAATTCCATGAAGTATCTTCGGACTCTTGAGTAGGAAAGTGGTGATACTAAGGTACGACGAATGTTTTTAGAAAGAGATTAAACGGATATGCCTGCCGCTCTGAGCTTGAGAACTGTAACCCAAACAACCCCCACTCCTCTACCCTGCTGGGCGGCAATTTAAAACTTCGCGCAGGTTGATGCCATAACATCTCGTCTCAGCTCTACTAAAGGACAAAAGACAGTTTCACAAACGGTGAAACTTTGTGTGTGGTAAATTCAAACAGTCTTGTATAATAATAACAGATAAAACCCTCATAACAAACAATATTTACATTGTTAATTGAATAAACAAAATTAGTATTTCTCGTATGATATTTCATACATTGGGATATAATGGGTTAATCCACTCTCTATCATCATATCCCATTTCCCTCAAATCCATTTTAATATTATCCTCCCATCTACGTCTCGGCCTCCCCAAAGGTCTTTTTCCCTCCAGTCTCCCAACTAACACTCTATATGCATTTCTGGATTCGCCCATATGTGTTACATGCCCTGCCCAACTCAAACGTCTGGATTTAATGTTCATAATTATGTCAGGTGAAGAATACAATGCGTGAAGTTCTGCATTGTGTAACTTTTGTCCATTCTCTTGTAACTTCATCCCTTTTAGCCTCAAATATTTTCCTAAGAAGCTTATTCTCAAACACCCTTGATCTCTGTTCCTCTCTCAAATTAAGAGTCCAGATTTTTTGACAGCAGACTAGATGACAAAAGCTTCTCAAACGAATAATAACACGCATTTCTCATATTTATTCTGCGTTTAATTTCCTCCTGAGTGTCATTTATATTTGTTACTGTTCCTTCAAGATATTTTAATTTTTCCACCTCTTCGAAGGATAAATCTGCAATTTTTATATTTCCATTTCGTACAATATTCTGGTCACGAGACATAATCATATACTTTGTCTTTTCGGGATTTACTTCCAAACCTATCACTTTACTTGCTTCAAGTAAAATTTCCTTGTTTTCCCTAATCGTGTGTGGATTTTCTCCTAAAATATTCACGTCATCCGCATAGACAAGAAGCTGATGTAACCCGTTCAATTCCAAACCCTGTCTGTCATCCTGAACTCTCCTAATGGCATATTCTAGAGGAAAGTTAAAAAGTAAAGGTGATAGTGCATGTCCTTGCTTTAGCCCACAGTGAATTGGAAAAGCATCAGATAGAAACTGGCCTATACAGCTTGCTGTACATTTCACTGAGACACATTTTAATTAATCAAACTAGTTTCTTGGGAATACCAAATTCAATAAGAGTATCATATAATACTTCTCTCCTACCCGAGTCATATGCCTTTTTGAAATCTTTGAATAACTGATGTACTGTACCCTTATACTCCCATTTTTTCTCCAATATCTGTCGAATACAAAAAATTTGATCAATAGTCGATCCATTATGCCTAAAACCACACTGATGATCCCCAGTAATTTCGTTAATCTTCTCAAAAGAATATTGGACAACATTTTTACTATTGATTATAAAGCTTGGTGGGAAAATTTTACAAGAAGAAAGTTTTATCTGCAGAATCCTTAGGAAAGAAAATTCCAAAAAAAGATAAAGCAAAGTTTAAGATTTCGAAGCACTCTATGTTTGAATGCAGGGATAAGTTTAAGAATCTAGTAAGCTAATTTTTATGGCAGCTTATATATTGCAAACCTACTGTGGGAATCGTTACAGACAGAGAGACAGACAGACAGAGAGAAGACAGACAGACAGACAGTCAGTCAGTCAGTCAGTCAGTCAGTCAGTCAGTCAGTCAGGCTAGCTGTTTGTAATGATTCCCACAGTAGATTTTCACCTGACAACAAAGAGAGATCCACTCTTCGAAACGTTGTGCTACAATTTTGAAAATTAGCAAAGGAAAAAGTACAAACAGCTCAACCATTGAGTATATTTTCTGTGTATTTATCCCAGTGTAATTTTATTCAAAATTATAAAAATAATATTTGTACTAAAGTACAACACAGATTCAATAAAATTTCATTTTGTTAATGAATTGTCACTCTAAAAATATTCCTATTTTGGATTCCTGCTTCTTCTACAGGTTCATCCGCTAGGAGCGTTGCTGCAACTTGTCTCTTCAGTTCACATGTGAATCAGTAAAAGATGGCTGTCTTCTCTTCAAATGTCTTTGGTTTCATGTCTGTTGTCATTCTCTTTAAGTAAATTTGAAGGTCATTGAAGCAGTTGGCAGCACAGCCACTTTCGCTCTGATACTTGTGTACAAGCCAAGTAGTTGGCACAATTTTTTTTACATTGGGGAATTTAATTGAAGTGAATTTATTTTGGCAGGCAGAGTAACTATCTCATGCCCCCATGTTTTACATTGCTACCTGTGCACTTCATTAGAAACAGGTACCCAGCCTCGAAGCCATTAGCCCTGTGAACTTACAGTATATTTATTTTCCCCTATTATATTATAGCAGCATTGTCAGACACAGCCTAAACAGAGCGGAGCGCTCCACTATAACTCGTTGCGTGCTCCAGTGCTTCCACAGACATAAGCAAGTTCACGCTCTGACTGGACGTCTCTAGCACCACAACCGGTTTCAGAGCTTACAACTCTGACACTACTGTATTATAGGATTATCTAAGAAATTAGCAATTTCTTTGTGACACTAGAAGAGAAAGAGTGGGGGAAGGGAAGTGGTCCATGGCCCATATCTTTTAGGGCTCATCCCGACATTTGTCTTATTACTCAAGGGAAACCACGGAAAAACCTTGAGCAGGATGAGGTGTCGTGCTGACGACAAGCCAATTGGCTTCAGTGGGGTCTGTATATATTGATGAGGAAGGATGGTTTTTAATCATGATTTTAAATACAAATACAAATATATTAAAAGTCTATAAAAATTATTTACAATAAAACATGTTCAATACATCTATACAGCATTGCCAATTTATCTCTTATATTGTTTAGAAGGCAAGATGTCAGATGGTGGGTGTAAATATATGAAGTGAAAATTTAATGTAACATGTTGTAATTATATATTAAAATATCTCCCTAAAACCTATATTTTACAACATAATATAACAATACACAGTTATTATTCTGTCAGTAAATACAGAATTATAACTCAACTGAACAGATTACAATATCTGTTTGTTTGTTCACTTCTAGGTACATAAGATGGAAGTTAGCAGTTGCCTTTGCATTCTCGGAAGCTTTCTTGAGGAAGAATGTAGTGATGGTTACAAGATATTGGATACATTGACACATGAAGAACAGGAACTGGTGTAGCACACAACTCAAAACACAGTATCGTCATCTTCTGGTGAAGAAGTTACTGAGTCTACAGATTTGATTCAAGAATCATCAAGTAGACTGAACACCAGTTTACTTCAGTTAGACATATCTCCTATACAAATAATTGCACTCAGTTCTTAGACACAGGTGATCGTTTGCAGCTAAGCAAAGTTTCAATCCGCAACACAAGCACTTCAAACTAAAATCAGTAAAATTTATTATAGGTACTGAATTAGCAACCGAACCAGAGCTTGAGACAACAGAAGAGAACATGCAAGAGAAGCACAACATTTTGATCAGTTAATGGGGCAAATTAAAGATAAAATTAAACATGTCAATATCCGTGAAGGAATCCAACTACTTACACTACTACCACTGTCATGGCCTAGAAATAAAGTTAGTGAAAAGTTTGACATTTCAGAGTATATGATACACCAGGCACGTGCACTTGCGACTCAGAAAGGTATTCCAGCACTGCCCAAATCAAGGAAAAGGAAAAAGTTATCAGAAGAGACAACCAAAAAAGTGATCGATTTTTACTTGGATGATGACAATTCAAGAATAATGGCCTGAATGGAAAGACAAGGTAAGGATAAGTAAAAATGT
Source organism: Periplaneta americana (assembly GCF_040183065.1). Classification (NCBI taxonomy): domain Eukaryota; kingdom Metazoa; phylum Arthropoda; class Insecta; order Blattodea; family Blattidae; genus Periplaneta; species Periplaneta americana. The sequence goes on from NC_091126.1 coordinate 123,551,865, forward strand.
TTACAAACAAAAACGGCTTGTTTTAAGCAATCTGTCGTAGTTGCATTCTTTGTTCAAAACAACATTCTCTGACAACAAGATAGGTTTAATAAAGAGTGTTTGCCTGCAGGGTCCTCAGGTACATATGCTGTTTGTGTGTGTACAATCCACCAGAATGTTCAGTTGCTTCTGGAAAGTTTTCATATGAAAGGAACTTATCATGATATGATTAAACAAATAACTTGCGACATACATAAAATTTGCATGCTATGTCTTTGTGAAAATTGCCTTAGCAATTTTGTCATAAAAAACATATCCAACACCAATTCCTAGATGACTTTGATCCCGATGAACCAATCCAGTACAGACAATGTGTAGCAACAGATACAGTAAATATGGTTGTTGAAGTAAGCACTGTCTCTGAATTTTATGATTTACTAGTACAGAAAATTGAGAAACTCATTCCACATATATTTATAGCAAAAGCACCATCTTCTTACTTGAAAATGTTAAAAGAGAACTTGGATAATGAATCAGCAATCATTTTATTGGATTTCAGTGAAAACTACAGTATTGTAATTTAAGACTAGGCACTAGGGTTTCATCAGAACACAGGTAGCTGTACACTTCATGCTGCAGTGGTATATTAGAAGAAAGATGAAAGACTTTATTCGAAGTGCTTATGCCTAATTTCTGATGACATGGATCATGATGTAACTTTCGTTTACCAACTCAAAAGATCATAATCAACTTCATGAAAACAGAGCTGTCTCTTTCACATGTTAAAACTGTTGAATACTTTTCAGATGGTTGTGCTCTTCAGTACAAGAACTGCAAGAATTTCATTAATATAGGAATACCTTGGAGCAACAGTAACAAATACAAATGACACTCGGGAGGAAATTAAACGAAGAATAAATATGGGAAATGCCTGTTATTATTCGGTTGTGAAGCTTTAGTCATCTAGTCTGCTGTCAAAAAATCTGAAAGTTAGAATTTATAAAACAGTTATGTTACCGGTTGTTCTTTATGGTTATGGAACTTGGACTCTCACTTTGAGAGAGGAACAGAGATGAAGGGTTTTTGAGAATAAGGTTCTTAGGAAAATATTTGGGGCTAAGAGGGATGAAGTTACAAGAAAATGGAGAAAGTTACACGATGCAGAACTTCACGCATTGTATTCTTCACCTGACAATTATGAACATTAAATCCAGACGTTTGAGATGGGCAGGGCATGTAGCATGTATGGGTGAATCCAGAAATACATACAGTGTGTCAGTTGGGAGACCGGAGGGAAAAAGACCTTTGGGGAGGCCGAGACATAGATGGGAGGATAATATTAAAATGGATTTGAGGGAGGTGGGATATTATGATAGAGACTGAATTAATCTTGCACAGGATAGGGACAGATGGCGGGCTTATGCGAGGGCAGCATTGAACCTGCGGGTTCCTTAAAAGCCATTTGTAAGTAAGTATTTCAGTGCACAAATTTTAACAGGAGGTTCTTTGTATGAATAGAACCAATATTCTAGTGAATTATTTTTCTACAACGCATAGTTCAACCAGTAAAAATAAATTGTGTGGAAAGTTCCATTGCTGATGTTTCACCTATCCACAAAATTTTAAGGTTTACTTTGAAAGTCATGATAGATATTAAAAAGATGAACAATTTATGTCTGTCTTTTTTTTGCATAAAGTGAACTGTTTATTCACAAATTAATGCCATGTACAATACTAAAGGTTTAGTTACACAGAACATACAGATCATAAAATTTAAGCATTGACTTGAGAATAAACGGTTCACTATATGCAAAAAAAAAAATACAAGGAAATAAAATGTTCACCTTTTGTATATCTGTCGCAACATACACAGTAAATCTTAGAATTTTAAAGAGATACAAAAACATTGGCAACAAAATTATCCACACTTTTTTTTTTTTTTTGGTTGAATTATACATTGTAGAATGGGTTATATTAGCTCCTCCTTTATGCGGATGACGTGATTGTGTTAGGAGAAAATCCACAAACTATTAGCAAAAACACGGAAATTTTACTTGAAGCAAGTAAAGAGATAAGTTTGCAAGTAAATCCCAAAAAGACAAAGTATATGATTACGTCTTGTGACCAGAATACTGTACGAATTGGAAATATAAAAATTGGAAATTTATCCTTCGAAGAGATGGAAAATTTCAAATATCTTGTAGCAACAATAACAAATATAAATGATACTTGGGAAGAAATTAAACGCTGAATAAATATGGGAAATGGCTGTTATTATTCAGTTGAGAAGCTTTCGTCATTAGTCTGGTCTCAAAAAAGCTGAAATTTAGAATTTATAAGACAATTATATTACCAGTTCTTCTGTATGGTTGTGAATCTTTGACTCTCACTTTGAGAGAGGAACAGAGATTCAGGGTGTTTGAGAATAAGGTACTTAGGAAAATATTTGGGGCTAAAAGGGATGAAGTTACAGGGGAATGGAGAAAGTTACATAATGCAAAACTGCATGCATTTCATTCTTCACCCGACATAATTATGAACATTAAATCCAGACATTTGAAATGGATAGGGCATGTAGCACGTATGGGCGAATCCAGAAATGCATATAGAGTTTTAGTTGGGAGGTCAGAGGAAAAAAGACTTTTGAGGAGGTTGAGACATAGATTGGGAGAACAATATTGAAATGGACTTGAGGGATATGATAGTAGAGACTGGATTAATCTTGCTCAGGATAGAGACCGATGGAGGACTTACATGAGGGCGGGTTCCTTAAAAGCCATAAGCAAGTGAACTACGCATTATACTATGTGTATTTTAACGTGTTAAAATTTTGGAAAGATGGACTCTAAAATAATCTCTAATAATAATCAAAATAAAATCTTAAAATTATTATTTTCTTTAATTTTGGCCCTAATCAACTCTAAAATAATCAAAAGTAACAGAGGACAAGACATAGAAGTTTAAAATAAAATAGACCATGAGAAATAGAAATGTTTAAACGTTGATAATACAAAGTATCATGACTATGAAAATATTTCATCATACATAATTAAAAGCCAAAAAATTAGTACAACACCGAAAAGAAAGGCCAGAGGTGATTTGTATGCAAGTCCCTTGAAATTGATCACTTATTTATGTATGGCTTTCAAGGAACCCGAGGTTCACTGCCATCCTCACATAAGCCCGCCATCGGTCCCTATCCCGAGCAAGATTAATCCAGTCTCTACCATCATATTCCACCTCCCTCAAATCCATTTTAATATTATCCTCCCATCTAAGTCTCGGTCTCCTCAAAGGTCTTATTCTCTCTGGCCTCCCAACTAACACCCTATATGCATTTCTGGATTCCCCCATACGTACTACATGTCCTGCCCATCTCAAACATCTGGATTTAATGTTTCTAATTATGTCAGGTGAAGAATAAAATACATGCAGTTCTGCATATTTTGAGGTTACGTAAGTTGTTTTTTAAAGTGATGGGTTGTATGCCCTTCGCCCAACCCCAAAGCTGGAGGACCACCCCTTATCGGCAGTCCACAACTGCTTATTCAATATATTCACTGCTACCCTCCATATCTGTAGGCCATCTCCTCTATCCGCAACCTGAGGATGTGCCATGCCGTTTGAAGTTGTTTAGGGCCAAAATTAAAGAAAATAATAATTTTGAGATATTTTTAAATTTATCTGTTCAAGTACGGTAGTCAATTTATAGTAATCTTTGTAAAATAGTTTCTCCTGTTCCTTCTTTCATCGATGAAGCCTTATAATATGCTTCTGTTGAAAATGTAGTTACACACATTGTACAACACTTTTCGTATGTGGACAGAAAGAGTAAAATTGTCTTAACTTGTAAAACAAATTAACTTTTCTCATAAACAATGATTGCATCATTGCTTAGGCTGATGGTACTTCAGATTATGCTCCCAAACTTTTCTATCAAATGTACACCATACATTCATTTGTTGATGCTTTCAATATTCCTGTGTTTACTTGTTTTTTGTCAAATGCTAACACCCAAACATATAGGTTGTGCTTTCTGAAGAAATTATGTATCCAAATACTGAAAAGTAGTTAACCATTTCAAAGCTTTTGTAAGATTATGAAACAGTATATCAAACCAAGAGCTCCAAAACATTTGAAATTCGAAAGTGATCAAAAATTTTTATTTTTTATCCTTTGCTACTTACCAGCATCAGAGTTATCAGAAGTTTTTGCAAAACTAATATCAGAGGCTATGCTGTAGTTGGGCCGGTACGCCATACTGTCTAAAATAAAAACTCACTGTTACCGTACCAGAAAAAAATATAGACTCAAAAATATATTAATTATGTTTAAATAATCTTTAATATACTTTGAAATGCAGGATGTTAGCTATTTGAAAAACATTTTGATTTTAATATCTGTCATAAAAGTAGCAGCTGGCATCTCATACCCTTTGCTTAGACCATGCTTGCAGAACTGGGGAAGAGAGGGGTGGAAGCCTGGGGAAAGAGTTGTTCCTTGTCCACAATCCCAAGGCCTTGAATTACATATCTGTGATGTCTGCAAGCACACTGAATACATATTTCCTCTCCCTCTACCATATCCAATGACGTGTGGGGGCGGAAGGAAGGGATGAGTCATGTGTTCCGGCTTTTGACGTGTGCCACAATTGGAACACAGTTTTGCATCCCTGGCTTAAACGCTTGTCTATTTGTTGTTTTATCGAAAAACATGATCTGACACTTGAGGAATAGTTGTGATTTGTTAATTTCAAGCTTGCATACCGCCGTGGTATTTCTATAAGTAATTAACACTAACTTTATGGCATAGCACCTCAAGAAATCTGTTACACTGATTCGCTAATTTCAAAACTTGTGTAGATGCCTTCGCATAACATTAATTTTATGATATGGCGCCTCAAGAATTATGCTGCACTGATTCGTTAATTTTAAAATTCGCTAAGGTATAATGCTAGCAGTTTGCTAAAGGAGGGAAATATTGTTATTTTTCATGCGTTCATGAATCTTGAGTCCAGTTACATATTACAGATTCTATTTGAATTTAAAGTAAAGAATCTGAATGAGCATTACCGTAATAAACGATATCTGCACTAAGAAAATGAATATTCTTCATAAAAGAGTTCCTAGGCTTTTGTTCCTAGAACCACAATTTTGAACTGTATGAACTACAGATGCGGCAGAATGTTATCACAATGAATTCCAGCATAAATTTTGTAAAACATGTCCACCTATCTTCATAGTCACAGCTGTATGAAAATAAAAACGCGGACTATTATAAGGTACTAAAATGCGAGAAATAGAAATGGGAAGGACAGTAAAAAAAAAGCGGAATGGACGAATCATATCGTCTGTTCCTCCAATATCTCTTATGTGACATTTTTGTCGATTTTCGTATTTTTGCTCTATTAAATACCTTAAATAATGATACAGCAAATAAAATCTCTTATATGTAATTACATATATTTCTTTCGAATTCACAATCTCCCATGTGCCACTGCCATAGAATGACTCATCAAAACCTCCTATGTGTACATGACAACACATAGGAGGCATTGCAAATACAAGTTCTTGTTTCATTTGCACATAGGGGATTTTTTTCCTTCTATTTGTGAACATGTGACAATCAGAACAGTCCACTGTTTCGCGGTTCTTTTGCTGTTGATGTGTTATAATATTCTTATCTGCTATTTAAATGATAATAAGGTCATAATAGTATTTCTGATACTGTAGGTGAAGTTCAGAACAAATATGAGGAGATTAAAGATGTAATTATGGCTCCAGTATATGAAAAGGTGAATCCAGTGTCTATGTTAGTTTCAGTATATGAAGTAGTTGCTGAATTCGAAGAAGAAGAAGAAGAAGAAGAAGAAGAAGCACATGATCTAGATACTATACAATACCTGAATATAGACAGAAATGTTGAACTTACAGAATTGCACAGGGCTATCAAAGAAAAATCAGAAAGATGAAGAGGAGGAAAAGGAAGAGGAGTGGGAAATTGAGAAGGAGGGGAAAGAAGAAGGGAAAGATGAGGATGAAGAAGAGGAATAGGAATTGTGCAGATTTTCCGGAATTTAGTTCTGAAAGGGAAGTAAATATAAAGAAAAGACTGGTGGGGCAAAAGTATGTTGGATTTCAAAATGTTGGAAATGAAATGCTTCAAAATTGTACCTGAGAAGCTAAGAAACATTTTCCAAGATGCAAATACACAAAGGCCACAAAAATAATTGAACGAGATTTTCAGTGTGTTGAAATAACAGAGGAGACAAGAAATAAAGTATTTAATATATTCTGGAAGTTAAGGTCATGGAGTGATATATTTTACGAAGTATGATATCAAGTGATGAAGAAACGAAGAAAAACAATGGCCATGACTATTTTTAAATAAGCCAATAGGTGAAATAGTGTGCCGAACTATGTTTATTATCTCTTTAAGAATTGATGAAGATATGTTCAAGCATTAGACTAAGAATGATGACAGTTCTCTCAATCTGTTGAAATAGGGTAAACTATAGATGTTGAGGACGACCGTGTAAATTAACCTGTTAGAAAGGAAAAAGTGTTCATGAAGGGAGTGAGTGATATGAAATGGTGGTTTGATATACTGACAATTCCAAGCCACTACTGCAAGGCTATCACTAAGAAACATATGTGGAACCATCTTTTCGTTCGGTCCTCCACATGTACGAATGTGACATGAAGCAGAGACAATGATGAACAACATGTGGGAGGAAGGTCGTTCTCTAAAATTATGAATGAAGAAAATAAAGCTATAGGCCTACATGCACCAAGAAAAGTGCGACATATGCTGCAACTATAAACTATCAGTGAAGATGATCACCAGAATGATATGTATTCACCAATGGCCTACATAAGATCAATGACAATGGCCTGGCCTGAAGACCATATAATGTAATTATTGTGAATGATTTTTCCATCTTCAAACATTATGATACCTTCAATTCTGTTGTGCTGTCTCTCAGAACTGGCAAGAAATCAGGTGACCAAATTGTTCATGATTTTAGATTGCAAAAAATTGTCCAAGTGGTGAAATATTTTATAAAATAAATTATTCTGAGGAGGGAAACTTGCTGCCTCAGAGACGTAAATTATGTGGTGTGACAACATGGTCAATCCCTTGTATGAGTAACAGTTACAAATTACTGAAACTATATATATATAATATATAATCACCTTCAATAGCTTAAATCAGCAATAGGTAAATATCACTATTCACTTTATGACTCTTAAGTACAAATCATAAAAGACTGCACTTTGAACAATTTAAATTGATAATTAAACACAATTTAACAGTCTCATTGTAACTGTGTTTAGGCTTATACTTCTTATTACTGTGTTATATTGTAGCATATGCAATGTAATTCCTCCCATGTGATGTAGAGGAGCAAGTAAAACCTCCCATGTGAATATTAAGCATATATTTTTGTATAATTTCGAGGGAAAAATTGTTCCGGAGCCGGGTATCGAACCCGGGACCTTTGGTTTAACGTACCAACGCTCTACCACTGAGCTACTCGGGAACTCTAACCGACACCGATCCAATTTTTCCCTCTATATCCACAGACCTCAAAGTGGGCTGACAACCGTCAAGCAACCAACTTCGAGTGCACACTAACTCCGTGTGACTTAAATTGTGGTTTTCTGTTAACGAACAGTGACGTGTATTATGCAAATCAAGATTTCAGGTATAACTCCCTGTAAAGTTGATTTGAATAATTTCGAGGGAAAAATTGTTCCGGAGCTGGGTATCGAACCCGAGACCTTTGGTTTAACGTACCAACGCTCTACCACTGAGCTACTCGGGAACTCTAACCGACACCACCAATTTTGGATCGGTGTCGGTTAGAGTTCCCGAGTAGCTCAGTGGTAGAGCATTGGTACGTTAAACCAAAGGTCCCGGGTTCGATACCCGGCTCCGGAACAATTTTTCCCTCGAAATTATTCAAATCAACTTTACAGGGAGTTATACCTGAAATCTTGATTTGCATAATACACGTCACTGTTCGTTAACAGAAAACCACAATTTAAGTCACACGGAGTTAGTGTGCACTCGAAGTTGGTTGCTTGACGGTTGTCAGCCCACTTTGAGGTCTGTGGATATAGAGGGAAAAATTGGATCGGTGTCGGTTAGAGTTCCCGAGTAGCTCAGTGGTAGAGCGTTGGTACGTTAAACCAAAGGTCCCGGGTTCGATACCCGGCTCCGGAACAATTTTTCCCTCGAAATTATTCAAATCAACTTTACAGGGAGTTATACCTGAAATCTTGATTTGTATATTTTTGTAACTTGACGCACTGCCTTGATAAGTGTAGATTATCGTTATAAATTATATAAATTGACTGCATATAGATGTTATTTAAATGTGTAGAATAAATAAATGAACAAAATCTCACTAATAAATGTGTTTTTTCTTCCTACTGAAAAATTTCTATATTTTGCACATAGCAGTTGTTGCAGGAATGATGACGATAAGGAACTGTTCATCTTGAATCGGTATGAACAGTAAGCCAACTCTTCGAACAACATATCCCATATAAAGTACTTGAGGAACATCGAATATCAAGAATAGGTGACCACAGTTTTTAATTTTCGTTACAGTGTTGCCATGTGACAAAATTATAAATATTTATGTGCTGAAATTAAAAAAAAATTAAAGTGCGACAAAGTGACTGACGGCCTTTTTTTATTACACTTTTAAGCTAGACACAGTGTATTTTAACCTTCTCAGTTAGTTTTTTGAGCACATCATTTTCATTCACAGAAATTTTCTCATGTGTGTATGTACAAGACAGCCACTCCATTAAGGCGCTCCTCTCCTGTTCTGTTTCTAAGGTACCTACGATTTCTTAGTGATGAAAATAACCTTTCAGGAGAACGAGTAGTTGCAGGGAGAGTGAACAGGTTTTGTATTACTGGAATTAGTCACTGTTATAATGTTCCAGAGCTTCAAGAGCATTTCACTTTCTTTTATCTGGGGGCCACTGAGTGGGAGTGTTTACCCATAACCCCCCCCCCCCCCACTGTGCCAGTGTTGGACATGACGGTGATCAGGGTAATGAACAAAAGTTGGATAAACAAAGCTGATGAGGATGTGTTGTATATATTACCACCTTCACAATTTCATGTTGGAAAGAAACAAAAGATTGAAACATGTTCTGCACACTGTCTTTTTTTTCGCAAAATTTAAATATGTGCTGGGAAATTTTGTTTAACATGGCAACCCATCATCTGCAACATCCGATTTCGAGCATTCTCAATGTCGTATGGATCTAAAATAGCTTGAGTGATCATGAGTCATTCAGGAGCACAATGGGCTCTTCTGAGTGGACAATGTGCACGTGGACTTACCTCACCCATCCCTTTTCGCAATCCAATCAGTCCCTCAGGTGCAAGCAGGTGTTGCCGCAAGACTTCCCTCATCCAACAATGGGAACAGACGCCCGAAATGTCGGCCCACTGAGCATCTTCATCTGTCTCTGGAGTACAGCCATGAAAGTTGTGCAGAGAAGCAGTAAACTGGCTGGTCATTGCCACCTGTTAGCAAAGCTTGCACTCCTTACCCTGAAACAATATTTTTATGACATGAAATTATACATAGAAAAGAATAGTGTGTGTTGCAATAAAATTTATAATGTTAAGAGGAAAAGAGGTAATCACGGAAAAACTCGCATCCTCCTGTTTTGTCCACCCAAAGTTACCATTCCAGTTAGCACTGGAATCAAATGCAAGTCTGCACTTATGGCTCTGATGACTAAAGAGGTTGCAACATGACTGCATCTTTTGAGACATTTGATTTAACAATTCACTCCTGAGGACAGCTCCAAGAACTGTTTTATTGTGTTGTACACATAATATGGAGGAAATATGCACTTAAATCTGTTATAGTTGAAATGAACCAAGTTCACTTTTTAAAGATTTGAAACAAACGAAAAAAACTGTTTTGTGACTAATCTATTAAAGATTAAACCGAAATACACTATTCTGTATACACATAAAATATAACCATACAGAATTATCATTTGTTTTTAATGAAGAAAAATTTACTTCCCCTCATTTGGAGCATTCGATCCGGTGTGATGGGTTGAACTTCGGCATAGCTCAGTGGTTAGAGCACTCAGTGCCCAGTGCGTAGAACTGGGAGTCCTCAGTTCGATCCTCGGCAGTGGAGCGAATTAATAACAAATGTTAACCATCACAGATAATTCTGTAGAACCAAAAAAATTAATCTTTACATAACACACAGAATTAGTTTTATACTCATAAGAATATTCCTACAGTCATTAGAATCGTTTTAACTTAGAAAACATACCATTGGTCTTAGTTCCTTTCAACACGGAAATGCTCAATTTACAAGAAAGTAAACACTTTTTAGCCTATAAGAACAAAATGTACATTTATTAAATAATCTGTAATACATCTCTTCGGAAAAAATCAATTATGAAACATGTTACTTGCATGGTGCAGTATACCCTACATTATTTTCATACAGTACACAGAATGTGTACATTAGTAGTACACCTTTGCAATGAGAATAACTAAGAAGAAATGACAAAACCTTTAAAATACCCACACTGATTGAGGGAATTACTAAAATAATTATTCTGAGGTAAATACAGAACCACAGTAGTAATAATAAAATTACTGTTCTCAATGAAGAGTTTCTTTACTCAGTTGGCCATGGCAATATTTCATCAGAGAAGTTGCTATTTCTTGATGGAGAAACATAACGATAAATTTTCCTCGAATTTTCTAGTTTCCTTGTTTTGAACAAAACTCTTCCTTCAGAATATGCTTTCTGTAACTGACCAATAAGATTACCATTATTTCAATCAGGATTTGAAAGGTGGAAAGAGTGACTGAAGGGACGAGTTACAACAGGGAATCATGAATGATTTCCTCAAATCTTTTATCTTCAACTAAACCCATGCAAAGCTAATTGAATAAATGGTTTCTATTCTGAGCTGGCACCCATCTGAATAAAGATCGAGTTTCTTCAACACCTTGTTTTACTTCATTTATGAGGTAATCGAGAATGAAAGAACATACTTCAGTGACACCTTTTTTGGCCTCTCCCTCAAGGTAGATGTATATTTTGCAACTATTGTCATTAATGTTGTGAATATTAAAAACTTTAACCCAGAGCTGTCCGAGATAAAAAATCATTTCAACAGGTATATGAGAGAGAGGGAGATTTTGCATTTAGTTACATGCATTTCTTAACGTTTTATCAGACTTAAAAGATTCAGAGCATGACTGAAAATTAGAGTAACATTTTTACTTCTTTTATGAACTTTTAATTCACTAAGTACTGCTAGATTTACGTTTTGTAATAAGTGTGGAAACTTTCACAACTAAACATGCAGTAAGCCTAACTGCTAACAATCAACAATCAGTCTATACAGACTCATAAAATCCGCTAGACATTGGAGGCAGAAATACTATTAGCACAGAGCTACCAACCTGGAAGCTTCGTAGTTCCCTGTTGAAAAGCATTATCTGAAGGAGTTTGTTCTTTTCAACACAGAGTGACAAGACTGATCACCTCAAATAAAGCACAAGGAATATGAGTAATTAGTTCATTTCAACACCAAGAGACGCAGCTTGCTTTCTAAGTTATGAATCTATAAAAAAAAATAAAATTGACAAAAATGTGGCTTTTGTTCCAGTCAACAATGAATGATTAACTTATATATTAGCATTACCCTACCACATGCATTAATCTGTATCTTGTTAATTCCAGTATAAAATAATATTCTAATCTGACCTGCTTCCCAAGTATCCTTTATATATTTCATTATTTTCGATAGTAGTCTAACGGTTACCATCCTTGCTACTGGATCTATGGTTTGCTGCTTCAAATTCGAGCCAATTCTAAGAGTGATAAAAACCCAAACTTAACCCTGCTGTTCTGTTACATTTTACTATACGAATGTACTGTTCAGATCAATATGACCCGACCTATTAAAGTTACATATAAAATTACAAAATTATGTTTGTGAACATTTGTATGACTACAATAACATAGTTTAACATTATTGTTATTGTTAACATTACTATTATTATTTATTTTCTTATTTTATTATAATCTTACATTATTTTGCTTTTTTTACTAATATTCAGTTTTGTTATTTTATTTTGCCATATTATTCTTTTGTTATTTATTTTTGTGCATTCTTATTAAAAATTAATAACAACAAATTGAAGAAACATTAATTTGACTCAAATGTTTAACTTATAATACAGCACTAGGCTATGAAAAATTATAGATTGAACAATATGCTCGTGCTATGTTACAATGATTAACTTTTGTCTTATGTTTTGCGTAACATAAGGAACTAGAACACACGATATATCCTACATTTATAACATAATTCTTTCTCATTGCTTACAATTTGGACACACATACAATAGCGTGCAAATTAATCTGAACAACGTAATTACTTATGCAAAAACACTCAAACGGGATGAAAAAAGGATCTAAGACATACCTCAGTAATCTATGTGGCCTCCCTTGTTCCTAATAATAGCTCTGAGACGATTTGGCATGGATTCCACTAATTTCCCGCAAATATTCTTCATTTCTTCATCGCGAAACCATACACCAATGAGGGCAGAAATCATCTTCTCCTTTGTAGAACAATCCATTTTTTTGCATTCTTCTTTTGCAAATTGACCACAAGTTCTCAAAGGGGTTGATGTCGGGTGACTTGCCTGGCCAGGGGAGTACCTGAATATTCTTCTTGTTGAAGAATTCTATAGTTTTTCGAGATGTATGGCATGGTGCCAGGTCTTGTTGGAACACACTTCTGCCATCCGGAAATGATTTTTGCAGCTGGGGTACGATTCTGGTTTCCAATAAGTGAATATATTTGTCAGAATTCATCATTCCCTTGATAGGTATTAATGCTCTAGGCCCTTCATGTGTAAAACAACCCCAAAACATTACTTTAGGCGGGTATTTGGGTGCTTGTTGGAGATGAGCTGCTGTTACTTTTTCGGATCCTTTCCGTATGTAAGAAACATGGTGGCCGTGGACCTCGAAATGAGACTCATCAGAAAAAAGTACATTCTTCCAGTCATTCACTGTCCAGTGTTGATGTAATTTTGCCCACATTAAGCGTTTTTTGCACATAAAAGGGGTTAGCAGTTGCTTCTTAATAGGCTTACGAGCCCTTCGTCCAGCTTCCAAAAGCCTACGCCGCACTGTTGTGACGTGAATATTCGCCCAGTGGTAGCCATTAACTCGCGGGTTAAGTGGACAGCAGTTAGTCTAGGATTTAATTTACTTTTCCTGACAATTAAACGATCATCTGCAGGTAAAGTCTTCCTTTTCCGGCCACAGTTTCCTTTTTTCTGGGGTGTGATGGATCCTGTCTCCCTGTATCGTTTTATGATCAAATTAACAGTAGCCAAACCGATGTGACATTCTGCAGCAATTTGCCTCTGTGTCATAGAAGAATACTCTGCTAATGTTATAATTTTAGACCGCTTTTGTGGAGTTGTATCCATTTGTGAAGACGACAGAATGTACACAGGATTGCAGTATTAAGTCTTCAACACAACTGAAATGCTTATAAGTACAAAATGACAGGCGAAATGTCACATATTATAAAAAAATAATGACAGACCTTCAACAATGGAATTACACCTACTACAGATGTCAATTAAAGCGGTATGAGCAGCTGTGAGGCCAACAATGACAGAAAATGTAAAAATATGTCGTGTTCGGATTAATTTGCATGCTACTGTATGTGACATCACATGATTGTATAGTATACATTTATAACACAATTCTCCCTCATTGCTTACAATTTGGACACAAGTATGTGACATGACCTTTATAAATATGTTTGCTGTAGCTTCGTTTTATTGTCATTGCTTGATGGACAGAACTTACAGCGTGCACGTTTTACAGTTTTTCCTGTTGTAGACTCTGATACCGGTACTGTAGTCACATTTTCAGGTTTTAAATGTTCCTTTGTCAGTAATTTTTCAAGTTCCTCTAAGAATAATCTCCTTCTAGTCAATTTGTTTGCATTCCAATTTGGGTCTATCGAAGTTCACAAGACATACGCATTGTAAGCAGATACATCAAGAATGTTGTAGAAAAGTATCGCTGGCCATCTGTTTGTTTTTCGTTTGCAAGTATAATTATGTATATGTTACTTGGTCAAATGTATCTACAGCCCCATTGGATGCATTATAATCTAAAATCATTTTAGGCTTCTTGTCATTCCTGTTGCTGACTCCATTGTCATGACGCAGTGTACTCATTACCACAACATTTTTTTTTTCTTTGAAACACAAATACAATTTGTGAAGTAGAATGAAGATCTATGAACTTCCTTGTTGTTCATTTGCTGTGGAAGTTCTGACTTATTTTTCCGTATAGTCTCCAACATCGTCAATTTTTTCAAAAGTATTTGTTCCAAATTGTAAGAACTGAAAAAGTTGTTACACATTACATTTTGACCCCTTAGGTCACTGGTAAGATCACACACTACCCTCATATCCCAATTTTTTCTAGTGCTCCATATTCTTTCCCTTTATAAACTTGTGTTACCTATGTATATGAAGTTTGGCTGTCACAAACATCCATATTTTTATTCCATATGTCGATGGTTTGCTGGGAATATACACCTTGAAGGGACAGCGACCTCAAAATCCTACTAACTGTTCGACAGTCATACTTTCGCCAGAATTGAAGAATTTAGGAAGGACCTCCACCCATTTCTCCCAAATGCAACAAATAGCAGCAAGTTTATCAGTGTGCCTTCGTTATTCTCTAATAGAATTCTTATCAAATTGCAAGACTCGTGATATCTTGCAAAAACTCTCAAGTGACATAGTTGCCCGAAAAATGTTTCTGTTCGTTTTCTGATACCACAAACTTTTGTTGAGTCCTCATGAGATCGAATATCGAATAACACTAACAAGAAGCAAGAGTCCTACATAAGCCTGGAAAACAATACTGTCGATATTTGTTCATTGCTGGCCGTAAACTTGCCATCCTTCTATGTTTGCCATTTATATTATTTCATTTTCAATTCTTGCAGAAAATATTGCTTCAAACCAACTTTTTATATCAGTTATTCTAGTGGTGGCATACCTAGTAACACCCAGTGTAGTCTTGATTACGTTCGAGGGAGAAAGATGGTCCTGTTGTGGAGGTAGATTCAACTGCCATTTTATACCTTAATTTTTTTAAAAATTGACTGAACAATATTGATTGACTGTCAGAATCGTCATCACTTTCACTTTCAGATTCACAACTTACATTATCTTCAAATTCTGAAACAACTCTTCACTATCGGAGGAATTCACAATTGATACTAACTGAGCATTACTCAATGGTCTTTCCGTCATGGTGTCTGAACTCAAACTGAGAAACAACACTGAAATATTTATTCAGGTAAAATGTCACAGCTTAGAAGGAATTCATTCAGAAAAATAACAGGAAACCAGTAAATTGTTGTAAATTAATGTATCTTATTGTCGGCAATAATTGAATTTCTACACATTATAATAAAAGTATGATAAAATTTCTAGGAAAGTAATAATACCACATTAGAAAGCAATAAAATCTTATGTTGGGTCATATTGACCCGAACATTACATAAGTAACAATTACAAATTACAACAAATCTATTTGAAAAATTTTAATTACTTTTGAATCACAAGCATATATTGCATTATTAGACAAAGTCACTGAATCTCATAAGCATTCTTTACTATTCCAAGAAAATATTAAGGAAACAATATTCACTTCGTGTCATATAGACCTGAACAGAACAGCAGGGTTAAAATTCCTTTAGAAGGGAGAGAAACATGTATTGCTCGAAAATAATTTTACTCGGCTTGCTGGTGTAGACCAGACTAAGTTACATAAGGACGAATCCCTTTGAAATACTTCCGGGCCATTCCATGACAAAGTGAATCTGAGTCCACAATTTTCAAACATTTTATATTACATCGAATTTTGAATATATTAGAAATTATGGTTTAATGAGAGTAGTGAAACTTCCAGGCCTGAACTAGATTTTGTACTGTAAGTTAGTATTACTGTATAAAGCTCCCCAGTCCATTTGTTTACAATTTATTTGTGCTGAATGAAAGAAGATAGTGCACTGTTGCAGCCACAATAATATTTTGTTCTGAAAGGTAGGGATATTTCCTAAAATTAGTGCACATTGTTGTGTTTCTTTCAATGTCCCACCTGTAACAAAATAACTTGAAAAGTTTGTTTCTAGAAAAGCAAAGCTAGAGATTAAAGCTGAAACTATGTATAAGTAAACTTGTCCTCATTAACATTATCAATGCAATGTTTCAGATTGGTACACAAAGAGTTTTCGAGATTTATCGTATGGTAATTATCGTGTGTGTTCCACCAGTGACAGATTTTATAGATTTATTTTAGTAGGTTATTTTACGACGCTGTATCAACATCTCAGGTTATTTAGTGTCTGAATGAGATGGTGATAATGCCGGTGAAATGAGTGCGGGGTCCAGCACCGAAAGTTACCCAGCATTTACTCATAATGGGTTGTGGGAAGACCCCGAAAAAACCTTAACCAGGTAACTTGCTCCAACCGGGAATTGAATCTGGGCCACCTGGTTTCACGGCCAGACGTGCGAACTGTTACTCCATAGGTGTGGACGATTTTATGGAGACTTTTTTTTTTCCACACATGGGTGAAACGACAGCTGCTAATAGGACACAGAACTAGCTCACGGATTATAAAAGGACGTATGCAAATCATAAAGAACAGGAAAGGGAGGACAAAGGACGGCAGGAAAAAAGTGAGAAGGAAAGTAAGAGAATTGAGCAGTGCATTTAAAGGAAACAGATGTAAAGGAGCTGAAAAGAAAAAAAAAATAATGTACTGGCAACAGATGAAGGATAATAGCGAAAACAAATAAAAGCAAGTCTGTTTTTGTTCCAAATTAGGACCATATAGGACTCCTCAGGCACTTGTAAAGCAGAGTTAAAAAAGGTCTTTCTCACATTGCGAGCAAAAAATTTGCTGTTGTAAAGCAGCTTATTTTGGAATATATACCTAATACTAACAAAAGAGAGGGCCAAGAAAGTATATTCGCTCATTATATGAAGATATAGTTACTGAAGTTCAGGCGTTTTATGCTCAAGATCATATCAATCATCAAGTCCCTGGTATCAGAACATTCTAAAACTGACAAGCAGACAGTTTACTACAGAATCGTCATATGATATTTTTTTAGCTTCTTTGTAGTTGCCATCAACAAGTTCCGCACTTTGCTTCTAATAGCATACAACAATCACTTTCAACTAAATGCTCTGTGACATCATAGCGAGCTTCTCTCGTTCTCCATAGCAATCCAGGTAGACTCTCGGAGCAGACCGCAACGCCAGATCCTATCGAAACAGTGGTGTATGGCAAACCAGTTTAACTTAGCGTTTACAGTACCTAATAATAATACATGAATGTCTTTGGAACGAGATAGGTACATGCTACAATACTTAAATAATTTTAGTATCTTTCTGATATATTTAATGTATTCTAAGTTCATGTGGACTTATTTTTAGACTAAACTATAGTCCTGGGCAGCTTGGTCTTTTATTAAAACCCTTCGTGTCAACCCAAGCTA
The DNA here is from genome assembly GCF_040183065.1 of Periplaneta americana. NCBI lineage: Eukaryota > Metazoa > Arthropoda > Insecta > Blattodea > Blattidae > Periplaneta > Periplaneta americana. The sequence continues at coordinate 123,569,490 of NC_091126.1, forward strand.
AATGCAGTTTGGCTTGGTCTTTTATTAAAAACCCTTCGTGTCAACCCAAGCTAAATGCAGTTATTTAGTAGGTAGGCATATTTTACTTGTGTAAAAAGTCACCTAATATAACAGAGATACCAGAATTACATGTCTTCAAATAATTTTATTACATGTCTTCAAATAATTTTATATCTTACTTTCTAGGTTGAAGATATAAATGAAAATGCAATAATTACACCAACCCTGAAATTTCTGCAAAGTGTTTCAAAATAACTATTTCTGTTGGAAGTGAAGTTGATTTATTGGCTCACAAGCCTAGGAAAGAAAGACTGAGGATATTAAAATGACTTAAAAAAACGGTATGCACAAAGTAAAGTATCCTCATTGTCATCTGTAGGAGGAAACAGTCGTGATTCTCAGCTTGTGGGTGGAAATAGCGACCAATTAAAAATTTATGTGATATGTTTTTAACTACCGTAAAGATTTAGCACACATTGTGAAAATTCAAGTGGATTTACAGGATCGTAGCAAGAAAGGCATGTGATACCCAAAGGAACTGAAAACTGTGGCTCTAACGATGTTTCTAAGTCCTAATGCTTATAAGTTTATGCAGTACTACAAATGTCTACAACATGCTTAAGACAAATGACAGAAAAATGGCAGTACTCTCCTGCCCCAAATGGATTTATATTTTCTGTTGTAAAGTTGAAAGTGAGTATCTTAAGTGAGATAGAGAAATACTGTCTTAATTTCGGATGAAATGTCATTTTTTACTTCATATCAAATGATGAAATAGTAGGATTAGATGATGTACAATGAAATGTGTAATCTATGTTTGGCATGAACTGGTAGGTCTACAATGTATATTCTACATATTTGTAGTTGCTTCATAAATGAATGGGATTAAAAAAAAAATGAGACAAAAGGCATTGCCCGTTTAGGTATGGTATTCCTTGCATACTGTATATAATATGATAATAATATAAATATAATTAGTATAATTATTACGCTATTATTATTATTATTATTATTATTATTATTATTATTATTATTATTATTATTATTATTATTACTACCACTACTACTGTATTTTTCTATTATGTATAATAAGTCTAATTCTGTACCTAATACTTTTCCATTTTTGTATTTCTTTGTATTACTAGGCCTAGTTTCAACATGGCTGCCAGCATGGCTTCATAATAATCAAAGGAACTGATATCTACATTCCTTTCTATATATTACTTATTCTCTACATTACACTATTAGACCTATACATTCAACCAGAGCTAGTAGCTCTAATAAGCCACGATCCGCCACAGTTCCGAGCTTGGCTCTGACTATTTCTCTGGGCCTCTTCTCCAAGAGAAAAAGCGTGCTGCGACATCACAACTCAACCAGTTGGTAATGACTGGCATAGAACTTTCAGAGATTGTTTGCTGTGATTGAGAAAATGAACAATGCATAACTGACCTGATTGCAGTCAAAACATTATTTCAAGGGCTATGATTCTGGTAACTTGATTATTGGTTTTACATATCTATTAGAACTAGTAAAAATACAAAGGTATTTAAGGCCTGTTCTGACTCTGATACTGACAATAAATGTGAAAATGACGATTAAATAAAACTGCAAGAACATATTGCAGGAACAACAGCATTAGCAACTCATGAAATTAACACAGGATCATTTGTGCTAGTGGAATTTAACAGTGACACTAGAAAGACTATATCAAAGCATAAGTATGCAGTGATCTGCCAAAGTAATGTAGATAAGTATGGTGATGTGAAAATAATGTGCATGCGAACTGACGGTGAATCATGGAATGTTTTAAGGTCTGATGTGTCATATTATGTAGATATAAACAAATTGTGTGTGTCCTTCTAAAACCAGTAATGAAATAGCTGTGTGAGAAATTACATTTTGTATGAGTTCAGTGGATCTCTGAACATATAAGAGAGAGGATAAATTGAATAATTCACGCCATGTCCAACCTGTGACATTTGACTGTCCCACCTGTGACAACAATTAATAATTTATATTTTGCATGTAAATGTTTATTCTTATTTTATGCAGATCATGGTGAAGTACAACTCCTCTTGTATCAGTCTGAGAGTTTTCTAATTTCTTTTACCAAGCACTTCACAGAACTTTAATAAAACTTTATACCATGTCATGTTTGATGTTCATTTTTCATCCCACCTGTCACAAGATTTCAGAACTGAATAATATTAAAACTCAGGCAAAGCTTTCTTTAAAATTTATAAATAATGGAAGATTTTAATTTCAAGAATGCATATCATAGTGGTTTTTCATTTTTGTTTCTATTGAAATAAATATTTATTATATGAGCAGAAAAATGCAATACAAATAGCCTATCCCACCCCTGACAATGGAATGGCCCTCTTGCACCCAGGTCAGCACAAGAAATTAAATGTCACATATCGTCCATGTGACTCTGAGGAGGAAAGAACTGATGTTATGGAGAACACAGGTCATATAATTACGTGTAACATTGCTCATGCTACAAGTAAGCAGTGGTGCGTGTGTGTACTCACCTGTGTATATAAGCTGTTCTAAGCTCAACTTATGACATAATTATCAGTGGCGTAGCATGAAATTTTGAGCAGGGGAAGCTAACTCAAATTGTCTTCCATTTACAGTAGTGGCAAAAAAAACCGGACCAACCCTTGTAGCTGATTTCAGAGCCTTGTTCACTCAGAGCACGATAGACTGGTAACTAAGACTTTCGTGGTTCGAATCCTGCCTGGGAAGGGAACTTTTTTTTGTTTCTTATTCAAATTTATTCCCAATACTTTTCGATTGCAACGATATTTTACTACTTAATTAACTTATTATTCCCAGAACATGAATTTTACCAGCAATCTAAAAGTATTGGGAATAAATTTGAATAAGGAAAAAAAAAAAGTTTCCTTCCCAGGCAGAATTCGAACCACGAAAGTCTTAGTTACCAGTCTATCTTGCTCTGGAGTGAACAAGGCTCTGAAATCAGCTACAAGGGTCAGTCCAGTTTCTTTGCCACTACTGTACATATGAGAAAATGCATTGCAAAAATATAGTCTTAAAATAAACAGTAGTCAATGTAACACCGATAAGACATGACCTCAAATAGTACGTAGTAAATTATGATTTCATGGTCTACACATATCTCTAAGAAATAGACACGTATAATTTAACATTAGCTTACTCCCTGTCATATATTTTAGAGAAAGCACAATATTAACGGTCAATAAATACAGTATTAGTAATTAATTACGTGAGTATGAGTCTGTCTTGGTTGTGTCCTTCACTGATAGCAAGGGAGGCGGTCATTTTTTAAATCACACTTTTGTTCATAAGTCAGTGTTGAAAATGTAATTGTCTTAAACATTCAAGTAAATTGGTGTCAGAAACTGTTATTTCACTCATTATTTATTATATCAGCCACAATGCACACTAACACTTCAACTAAACACAACTCACGAAAGGGATAACTCGGAAACTAAATTCTTTTCAATGTTAAAGCTAGCTTCTTGCGAGCCTTGCGACCAGGGTAGTTTTGTTAGAAAGAGATGGAAAATCTGCGGGGTGGGTTACACAGAAGAATGAGGGGATTGGAAGCTGGTGTGTGCAGGCTTCATGTTTACTGCTGCATCACAAATCATTCTAAGCTGCCGCATCACAATATTTAACGCGTAAATATAAATTGTATTAAAATTAATAAATAATTTTGTTCATAAACTGCAGGTTTGTTATGAAATTATTATTAACTGGGGAAGCTGAGCTTTTTAGCTTACATTGACGCTATGCCACTGATAATTATGATGTTTCAGTGTCGTAAATAGTATTACTAGGGTGACTAAAACTGCATCGGCCAAAAGTGGAACACATGTCATTACTCCTCCTTAAAATATGAAAATCTTGTTAGAGAAGTTTAGTTTGCAGTAGAACACATGAACAGCATTGTGGAATCAACAAATAATTTTGTCCACACCTGTGGAGTAACGGTTAGCGCGTCTGGCCGCGAAACCAGGTGGCCCGGGTTCGATTCCCAGTCGGGGCAAGTTACCTGGTTGAGGTTTTTTCCGGGATTTTCCCTCAACCCATTATGAGTAAATGCTGGGTAACTTTCGGTGCTGGACCCCGGACTCATTTCACCGGCATTATCACCTTCATCTCATTCAGACGCTAAATAACCTAAGCTGTTGATAAAGTGTCGTAAAAAATTAATAAAAAATAACAAATAATTTTACAATAAAACAGTATTGTATTAAGTAAAGAAAAAATATATACAATAAAACAGTATCGAGCATTCTATGCAGACTGGTTCCAGGTAGTCATGTTCCTTCACCTTATGTCGCAGTAGTGTGGAGCGCCTCTCCTGAGTAAGCTAATCAGTAAAGGTTCGATTGGGACTAGAGAAGAGTGTACAGACCTGTCTGTATGTCGGCATATGATCACTCGTCTGCCAACAGCTATTGTTAGGTACCAGTAGATGCTGGAGTGGGACTGGCCTGCATTGGAACACTCTGTATTATGTAATGAAAAAAATAATTGTACAATACATATTAATATAAATTTATATTACGCAATGAGCAAGAAATTGTGGCAAAACATAGTCTATGCCAACATATCATGAAAGAGATTTATTAGATTTATTATTCTAGTATATTTATTTGAAGTTCCTACTGCATTCAATAACTCGGGTTTATTAAGTAAATAACTCAAGTCTGCTTCACAGGGAGCTTTATCTGAAAGCTAGATTTGTATGTTGAAAACAATTCGTGTCATATGTACCTACGATCTTGTGACATAATGTGTTTCATGAAAAAAAGTTTGTGTTCACTGTCCAAGAAATTTTGTATTAGTAGTCAAACAGTGAAATCTAATGATATTCATACACAGTTAGGCCTAATTCTCACTGTCAAGTCGTATAAGGTTTAATATTAGAATTTACATCTTATTTGTATGTAAACTAGGGAAAAACTAGCGCATAGGTAATTCTGGTGATTTCGGAAGTGGATATCGTTAAATCTATAAGGGATTTTGGTAATTTCATAAAAGCGGTGTACTAGGTACAAAGACAAACCACGAAGCACATCTTAATGATATCATCACAGTCTACTATATAGAGTCGCGAAGCTTGAGGTGTTTTTTTGCAAATCTCGTGATAAAGCGCTCCAAGCGGTTAGCAACTAGAAACAATAGACTGTCCATGGTCGACTTAGGACTGTGTCGTATTTCTATCGAGTGCTAGCTCGTTGCCTATTTCACATTGATGCTTGTGAAATGTTCGTTATTGGTTATAATGAAAATGTTAATGGCTAAAATATAATATTTGGAATAATAATATGGGACAAGGAGGAGACGTTTGTAGTGCTATAAATTGTAGCAACAGTAAGAGAAAGAGGCCAGAGTTATCCTTTTTCCGATTTCCGAAAGATTCAGAAAGGCTCCTGGGTTTCCACAAGAATGCTGTGCAGAAACAAAACTGTTAATTTGAAGTTCTTTGTGACTGTTAGAATACATTATATCTTTAAATTTCATAATGAAATGTTTCAGTTTAACGGAAAGGACATTAGATACCGGTCAAAGTTCTGTCACTTAGGCTGCTAAATTTCCAGAGAAATAAAGGTTAGGTCTACTTTTTTTTTCAGAGGATATATTTTTAATTGTAGCTATTAATTTTGTTATTATTTTTATGTGTTATTTTACTAAATACGTAGAAAAATTAAGTTTGTTTTAATGAACTTTACTGATCACGTTTTATTTTCAATTCTGGTGGGATTATTATTGCTTAGGCCTAATTTTTTCTTCAAAGGATATGTTTTTAATTATAGCTGTTAATTTTATTGTTATTTTTATTTGTTGCTTTAACTAGAGACGTAGAAAAAGTCTGTTACAATAAAATGTATTGATCACGTTTTATTTCCAATTCTGGTGTGATTATTATTGCTTAACCTCATCCCATTTTGTTAACTACGTAAGCCTACACTACAAGTACCGGTACACGTAAGTTACTCCATTAATTCATATTTCCATTATTATTATAGTTGTAAAGAGAAATGCAAATTAATATTTATTGGTTTCAATTCATAGTTAATTATCGCTGTAATCTTGAATGAGTGAAGCTATTATAGTAAATTTCAGTTCGTTTTGCACAAACAAAAAATATATTAACTTATTTCTTGCAGGTATCTTCGAGTTTATGGTGGAATTTAATATACTTCATTAAAATAATAAATTAACTTTATGCATTTAATATTTCAATAATGGAAGGAAGGTGTTAATTTTTCCAAAAGAACACGACAACGAAAATGTAACATATTTTGTCGGCTGCTAGGAGAGAGATCTGCGATGATGGGGCGATAGTAGCGATCCTAGTGGTGGGCAACTACCCCTGTTTGCATTTTTACTACATATTGAGCTTCGCGACTGTATATAGTAGACTGTGATATCATGCTTGAGATGCTACGATCTATGCTAAAAATACAAGAAAGATACTTTACATTATTCCTCAATTAAGGCAGGTCTATATAGTATAAAAATTTCGCTAATTGGATAGGAGAGACGTACTTTTTACATAATATGTCGTTTCTCCGATAACTTAACCTCACTGGAAGTACTATTTACTTCTGTGCCAAATTGGACATTGGTCAGTATGATGAACATCATCGAGGATCAGTGACAGGTTGGATTTGGTTTGTTCAGGTTTTTGGTATGCATACCAAAAAAGTATAATACGCAAGGCGAACCAAGAACCTGAACAAACCAAACCTAATCTGTCATTGTTGCTCGATGATGTCCGCCATACTGACCAACATTGAATTTGGCACAGAAGCAAATAATTGCCCAGGACATTTTTGTGAAGATGTAGTTGATGGTATATTCAAGCTATAACAAAAACCTAAAATAACCAAATCTAATCTGTCACGTTCGTGTAGGCAAGGTGAACAAGCGGAGTACGAAACTACCTAAGCGCTAGTTTATCAGCAATAGATACTACTATAATGTTATAAAATAAAAACACCATAAAACTATTTGTAGAATAATTTTAAACTACTCCATACTCCCATTCACATTTGACCACGTACCAGCTGATTGGTAGGGAAAAATAAGGTGTTTGGCGTATGTCTGTCGCGAGCACCGCCGTCTGGATTGCACCTGCTACCTTCATAGACGCCTTGTTTGGATATAGACACAGTCTACTATATACAGTCGCGAAGCTCAATATGTAGTAAAAATGCAAACAAGGGTAGTTGCCCACCACTAGGATCGCTACTATCGCCTCATCATCGCAGATCTCTCTCCTAGCAGCCACTTTTCTCCAAGTTCTTTTGCTGAGGGAATTTCATGATATTTTATTCCTTTTGAATGTGAACTTCCTTGTCTATATTTACAAAGGAGAACACAACAATTCACCATTTTAAACATCCACACGGCACCTAATTTATATCGAAAATTAATATCACATTTCGAAATAATTTATGACTTAGTACAAAGTTTATACACACAAATTAGAGCATAGAAAATCAATATTTTTATCACTACTGACTTAAACGGGTATTTGGCTTAGACAGATGTCATAATTAATCATACAATCATTATCAATCGCCTCAACACTTCAACACCTGCAGATTAGAAATGATGCGGTATGGTGCAGAGTCCGGTATGGTGCGGTCACAGTCACGCTCTACCTGCAAATCCTAGAAACATTGCTATACGGCGTTTCCCATATATATATATATATATATATATATATATATATATATATATATATATATATATATATATATATATATATATATATATTACAGCGTCTTTCAATTGTACCGAAGAGCAGGCAGTATTATTATAATCCAGACAGCGGTGGTCTCGAGCAAAGAGCCAAAGAGTACAGATTACAGAATAGAATAGAGTCGTGTGTATTTTTCAATATATTACAAACTCTTCGGTATTTTTATATTGAAGCTGTCAGTGTCCTGCGGTAATCATTTTGATCCAACCCATCATTGCATTTTGCTCTTCTGGTGTAGCTGTATTCCAATTATTTAGAGCAGGCCTGCACAAGGTTTGCGCTCTCCGAGCCGTCTCACAGCTCATGAGCGAAATGCAGATATTAGCTGCGCTCTGTGTAAGGGTGGACTGGAAAAAGGGGTGATCTCGTGCAAAATGTACACAAAAGGAAGTACTATTACGAGTGTTTATGCAATGAATTCCCGTTCAGTGTTTGCAAAACTAATACTTGGACTATTATTAATTAATAAAGAAACATTTATTTTACAGAAATAATAGAAATTCTATAGCTACTTAAATGTACAATATCATTTTGTTATATTTTTATTTATCAGTACATCAAAACGAGGTTTTATGCTGTTGGCAGCTGAAAGGAATAGTAGCGTACTGATCGTAATGAAACATCAGTTACAGATGTTCGATGTTATTAAAGTTGATTATAGAAAACAGTTGCTCACAAATATAAATGTTGAACCAAACATAGCAATCATTTTCACAGCCAGCCTGTGTAGTGGTGGATATTATTGCTAATGTTTAGTTTTGTAAAACTCAACCAGGCTAGTAGTATTATTCAAACGATCTTTAGCCCTTAGGTCGCATTGAAGATCAATAAGTTCGAGCTGTAAATCGTTAAATGTTATGTTCCGTCTTTCAGATTCCTCCATACTATACTGTAGCAGTAGGTAAGCAACGTGAAACAGTTACTCAGAATTGGCCTACACACTGCACTCCACTAGATAACTGAGTGATCGTTTGCCTCTCCTCTAAACTCAACCAGGCTAGTAGTATTATTCAAACGATCTTTAGCCCTTAGGTCGCATTGAAGATCAATAAGTTCGAGCTGTAAATCGTTAAATGTTATGTTCCGTCTTTCAAATTCCTCCATACTGTACTGTAGCAGTAGGTAAGCAACGTGAAACAGTTACTCAGAATTGGCCTACACACTGCACTCCACTAGATAACTGAGTGGTCGTTTGCCTCTCCTCTACCTACAGCAAGTCTATGTCATTCTGACGTATCTTCCTATCCGTTACGGCGAGCGGTAAACACGGCTCTCCCGCTCCGAAGGAGCGCGCGCGCTAGTTGAGAGCTGTTTGTGCAGGTATGATCAAGCGGAGTAGAATATTCTACTCCTCTTGGGTATGATTTAGAGTAATATTTTGATAAATTTAAATATGCCGACCTGTGTGATGTATGGCTGAGGAAATAAGGAGTCCAAGTTAGCTGAAATACTGTAGTTTCCGGTTATCATGGGTATGTATGACAGACTAATGGCATTATATAGCCTACGTAAATATCGGATGTTATCGTCTGTAGTTAATTAATATTTTTAAATTTAACTTGTATTACAGCTTTCCAAATCCTGAGATCAAAGCTGTTCGGACACCACTTGTCGTTGCAGTCCCACTCATTATGGTATAGTACAAACTCTGTTATCAATGCAATATAAATAGATCTACGTTCACATTCATGAATTATTATTATTATTATTATTATTATTATTATTATTATTATTACTCGTAGTATAATTAGGCCTAATTTATGTGTCTATTATTTAATTACGCCTATATACTTATTTACAAACTTAAACATGCATAAACTGTGTCACGATCAACAAATTATTTATGTTAAATAAATCTGGACTAGCTGAGATTCTATTTTAAACAATAAGTAGAGCCTCACCTCGTGTTTCTCCTCTCGTTGTATTCCTCCTTCCTTCATCTTGTAATTTATGAGACACTTTGTCCACACAAGTAATGATATGTTCACAATTCACACTATTTACATTACATTACACTAACAACTTATTTGTACAAGAACTCCATTCGTCTGGTTTTCAGTTGCGCAAATCTATCAATAGTTTTCTTGTTTTCTTGTTGTTGGCAAAAACCGTATGAATTATTTTTCTACTGTCAACATTGCCAGTGCATTTAGTCTTACCCCACCCATAGTAAGCTTAGTACGCAAGAAGGATTTAATCCTAGACAATGTAGAGTAACACCTCTCTGGCTCAGCAGTTGTCATTGGAACAGTTCTCAGAATTTTCAGTAATTTCACTTTTTCCGAACAAGTTACGGACAGATTATTTTTTAGGAAAAAATTGCAAAAGAGGAAGGGCCCCATTACTCTTGTGAAAATCCTGTATTCCATATAACGTCACTAACTCAGTTTTAATTTTTTTAGCTCGAGAAATGGATACGATTTTATGGTATTTTCCAATATTTCTTCTGGAAAGTTTATTGAAAATGCCCTATAATTTTCACTGTGGAATAATGTGGAAGCAATCAAATGACCACAGTATGAAAAACGTTCTTTTGCGTGAACAATGATGATAGCGGTTTTGCTAGCAGGAGAAAGACGGCGCCGTTTTGAACTGTTTATACAGTGCGTTCGTAGCTCGGCCTGACCGTTATAGTATAAACAAGTGTCAGAAAAGTTTTAATTAGGGATAATGAAATAAACAAGAAAACTTTTAATTAATAATGATGAAATAAAAAATAAACATGAATAATTTTAAAAGGAATAATTATTGAAAGTACAATTTTCAAATTTGAATGTTTTAGTGGTCCGGCCGAGCTACGAACGCACTATATATATATAATCACTACACATTCTTCTTTTTACGTTTGAACTCCCTCCGTAACAACCTCCAGGGGCGGCTTTCGAAGGGGGGCTGCGGAGCTGCAGCACCCCCAGACATTTGTGGCTCTTGTCTCGTTTTATGTTGTGAAATACATTTATTATACAGTCTCTATTTAGCAGCTCGAATTTTTTTTTTTAATTTCGCTCTCATTGACATGCACGCAATCGTTAGTGAAATCATTTCCTCCCCTGGTGCTGCTAGAGCGAAACGAGAGATAAGGACAGATTGATGAAGCCACTTCCTCCCCTGGAACTGCCAGTCTCGTCTCAGATGCTTTGCGCTTTAGTTGTACCCCCCCTCCCGAGAGTTTCCAGCCGCTGCAAAATTTGCAGCAGTTTGTCAGTAGCCCGCAGTTTTAAATACATTTTCTTTAATTTTGTGAGTATAACAAGAGCAACAATGTTTAATTCTGTACAATATTTATAGTCTATTCAGTTCAGTACCTTAACAATTCAGGAGAAATGTGAAATTAAGTGCCCATCAGTTGAATCTCATAATGGAAAGAGCCGCTAAACAAAACAGCCTACAAAACTCGCATATTTTTTGCTAATTTATCCAGTATCCCTGCTTTCTTCTCTCGATCTCCACACAGTCTGTATTATATTAATGTGTTTCAAAGACAATTCCATTAGCTGGGGCAACAAAATGGAGTTTTAAAATAAGAACAGTAAATGTTGTTTATGAGAAGAAGGAGCCATTGCTAGAATGTTTTCAAACCATAATGGAATCTGAAACATCTAACAACATCACAATAAATGAGGCAAGCGCCCTGGTGTGTACTCTGAATTCAATTTCTGGCTCAATTTTTTTCATTTATTGATGTATCATGTAGATATATTATACAACCAGCTACAATATCGCCAGTTAGATATTTCTAAGGTTCAAATCTGCATATAAAAATTAAATTATGGTTTATTTCACGACACTCGCAACTGCAGAGGTTATATCAGCGTCGCCGGTGTGCCGGAATTTTGTCCCGCAGGATTCTTTTAAATGCCAGTAAATCTACTGACATGAGCCTGTCTCATTTAAACACATTTAAATGCCATCGACCTGGGCCAGGATCGAACCCGCAACAGACTATGCTACCGAGGTCGACCCTGCATATTAAGCTTTGTTGATGCCATACAGACAATATGGAATAGTCCACAGTTGGGCAGTCAAAATGAAAACCCTAAAAAGCGTCGTAAGGTCGAAGGACAAGGGTTGCGGCAGCCAAGGCAGTGTGTGAACTCATTTTCACACAAGCTAACACCCGATTCCACTTCATAGATCATCTGATATTATCTTCTCTTCTGTGCCAGGAACAATTTGAATGCTACAAAAGCTCATTTCCAGAAAATGACCTAAATGTATGTGTGAAGCTTTTTCCAATGTTCGATAAAGACGAACTAAAAACGGAACTAACTGTTTTGTATCAGAGACAAGAATTCACAAATATCAGTGACGCAGTCAAGCTCTTGCAGTTTCTTCTATCTGAAAACTTGCAGGCCTCATTTTCAGAAGTTGTGAAACTACTACCCATAGCTATCACCATACCAATGACAAGTTCCGAACCAGAACGTTTCTTTTCGTGTTTGAAGAGAGTAAAATCCTATCTCAGAAATACGACGAGAGAAGAGAGACTGACCGCATTAGCTATGTTTTCCATTGTAAAGACTATGTTAAACGACATATCGGATTTTAATAAGAAGATGATTCAAAAGTTTGCAACCTACAAGACAAGGCGCATGGAACTAATCTTTAAATAAGGTACATTGCATGGTTTATTCTTGTATGCAGCCCTCCTGAATTCCATGCCCACGAGCCGCCACTGACAACCTCTATATCTTTCTCGAAGGAAGCAATGTTGTTAGTGCTCTGAATAGGATCAGTGCATTGCTTTTGCATTTGATCATACAGTATATCCACGTGTGGCATAATTTTAAAGAAATGATCTAACAAAAACGTGAAACTATTAGAATTCAAATGGTTCATTAACCTCGATGCTTCATTTAGAGTGACACTGTCGAAGTCCCCAGACAGTATTTCTTCTAAGCATTCCATTAATTCATTTCTATTTTCATGGACAGTGCAAACAAGCCTACTAGTGAAATTCCACCTTGTATTGGAAATCCTAGGAAGTCTTCTAGCGACTACTGAGTCCAAAACAGCTGTGCGTTGTGGGGAACGCGAGAAGAATGAAGAAAACGCAAACAGATTTGCAAAAAACAATCGAACTTCGGGTATTTGACTAGTCACTCGTTGCATAATTAAATTCAACCGATGGGCGTAACAATAAACATAATGTGCATTCAAGTACTTCTTCTTCACAGCAGCCTGAACCCCACAACTCACTTCACTCATTACTCATGTATCATCGTAACTCTGCGCAATAAGTTTTTCAGGACAACCACTTAGGACCTCATCAACCTGTTCCAACATTGCATCAGCTAGATGAATTGGCATGGCACCCGGAGGATTACTAAATCCCCAGAATCGCTCGACAACTGTGCGAGATGGTAAGATGTACCTATATATCAGAACTAATTGCAATTTTGTCTCTAGGTTAGTCGTGTCATCAGAGAGAATTGCGACAAAATCCGAATGCCTAATTTCCTCAGTTACATATTCTCTATATACGAAAAGCATACAGTCTAGGAGTTCATTTTGCACAGTTTTTGACGTGCCCTTGAATACTGTAGCATTATTTAGATGGTCGCGCAATACTGTATCTAGTTCCGAAATGAATTCACTAAACCTAGAAAAATACCGCGATTTTGTGATTCTTGTGTTTCGTCATGCCCATGCAGTGCGAGTTCAAACATACCGCAAAATTTTATGTAGTCTATCGTTTTCGAAAGAATGTGCCCGTTTTTATCTACTTCTTGATTATGACGTCTTACAGATTGCTGATACGCGGTGTCAAGTTGAGTGACGTTGAAGTGCCAAGTCAGTAGCATTATTTATATGCGATTTTAAAGCTTCGTGCTTAGAAATCCTTTCAAATACATGTTTCATGTTGGTTACCCTCACTTTTGTCCAACTACTTTCGCCTCCGAACAAGATGCATGGAAAACAAAATAATGCATTTTTTACTGGACATCCACGTAACCAGGAACATTTGGTGTAACATTCCTTATTGAAATACCGATTAGTGAGTTTACCCAATCCTAACTGAGTTACATTTAAGTCCGGCTTATCGGGTCCGAAACGCTTTATTTCTAATTATTTTTCTTCATACCGCCTTGAAGGAAATGATACGTTCATCAACTGATTTACACTATTCATTGTTCACATTTGTAGCCTATTGAAATTACGCATATACACACGCTTATACACACACAAACCTTTCGTTCGCACTACACACTACAAGCACTAAACCCCGTGTGATTCACTTGTTACTTTAGCCTGCTAAACATACAATGAAACCGGAAAAAGTTCGCGCAACTGCAACACAACACATCTGGATGTCGTTAAAGTACCGCTACATTGGGTGGACGGTCAGAAAATCGTCCCTTCTTCAAAATGACAGAGAGGAAGGGTAGGTTTCTTTCTCTGTTTAGAGAACTGTAAGTACTTCATTGGTTTAGTAGACAGACTCGCATGGTAGCGGGGTCCTGTAAACAAAGCCCCAAACACGTGTTATTTTCGGATATATCTCCTTTCACCCCACCATCCACCTCTTCCATAATTGAGATCCCAACGCAGCACAGTGGTCCAAAATCCATATTTAGGAGGACAAAAGTAGAAAAATGACATCTAAAAAATGAAATAAAACCCTTAAATTATTTTTCCTATATAGCTGAATATTACTCAGTTCATTACCTTAATCAGCCAGCGGAGGTGGCTGCAGAGCGAGATAAGAAGCCGGGAACATGCCACATTTCGACCACCCAGCATTCTTACTAAGCAAGTGCCGCGAGTCTGCCTTTTCTTTGTGCTGTAACTCTTTTGTAAGTGGTTGATTCCATTCATATTTGCTATCAACATGTCAAGTAGTTCTTTAGATATGTAACACTGTTTTTGTTGCATTTAATATTATTAGCCTATAGCATGTCAGATTAGCATGAATGGACACGGGACAAAATATAAATATAACCACTGAGTGCAGATTTGGCTAAGGTAGAGAAAAAAAACACCTTTTGTTCCGTCCCAAAATGTTTATTTTTTCAATTCCTCGAGCATTTACTTCTATTTTAAATGAAGTCTTATGGTGCGGAGATTTGCGCAAGTAATAAATTATGTGCACTATTCTTTCGAGGTGCAGTAGGCTAGTGCAATTTTTCTCGATTACAGGTATTTAAATATCTGTGAACCGAATCTGCGTCCGAAGTACAATTCAGGGAATTCACGGTGACAGCTTGTTTTAATAAAATTATGTATCAAATAAGCTTCCCGAGTGCCCAAAATATTCAATAGTACCTAAAATGTTACATTTTTCCCATAAGATAATTTATCGTTGGAGAACAAGAGGTAAAGAAAATGGATTTTTTTTTAACGAAATGAACATTGGCTTAGTAAGCTACTTATTAAATTAGGTTCTCATCGTGATAGTAATGAAAGTGTAGAGAAAACTTACCCTGGAACAGTCATGGTTGTCCAAGAAAGCTTTTCCATTACAGCAAGTATGATGTCGAAACAAAAACAATCCAGAGAATTAGAGCTTGTGTGCAAAAGAAGTTTACTACCTGTAACTTCTGTATAAAGTTTCATGAAAATCTGTTAGACAGAAGAACAGTTACTAATTTTGTCTAAATGCATCCACCTGTAAGGAGCAGTTCCCCTTATACAAACGTAATCAGAGTTTTTATACAAAACAAATGTACTGTGTGTAACTACTGTACAAAATTTCGTGAAAATCTGTTAGATAGGAGAAAAGTTACTAATTTTGTCTAATTTAACTCCCGTATAAGGAGTAATTCCCCTTATACCAACGTAATCAGAGTTTATATACAAAAAATGTACTACCTGTAACTACTGAATACAATTTCATGAAAATCTGTTAGACAGGAGAAAAGTAATTAATTTTGTCTAATTACGTCCCCTATAAGGAGTAGTCCCCCTTACACCAACGTAATGAGAGCTTGTATACGAAATATATATGCTACGTGTAACTACTGTGTAAAATTTCATAAATATCTGTTAGATAGGAGAAAAGTTACTAATTTTATCTAATTGCATCCCCTATAATGGGGACGTAGTTCTCCTTATACTAACGTAACCATAGCTTGTATACAAAACATACATGCTACCCGTAACTACTGTGTAAAATTTCATAAATATCTGTTAGATAGGAGAAAAGTTACTAATTTTGTCTAATTGCGCCCCCTATATGGGGTAGTTTCCCTTAGACCAACGTAATGAGAGATTGTATACAAAACATATATGCTATCTGTAACTACTGTGTAAAAATTCATAAATATATATTAGATAGGAGGAAAGTTACTAATTTTATATAATTGCGCCCCCTATAAGGGTAGTTCCCCTTATACCAACGTAATCAGAGCTTATATACAAAACATATACCCTACCTGTAACTACTGTGTAAAATTTCATAAAAATCTGTTATGTAGCTGAAAAGTTAGTTTGTCCCCCTAAATTTGTATTCTGGATCACAGTGAACTGGGCACTTTCATTCTGCAGGGTCAGCCTACATTCCAGTATCAACGCAGGCGCCTCCGCTTTTGTGGAGTACTGCTTAAGTTAGCCGTCGCCTCCGCTTTTGTGGAGTACTGCTTAAGTTAGCCGTCCACTGGAACCGTGAACGGCCGAACACTTGTTAGGACGTATAAGGCCCTATACCGGACGACCGGCAGAAAAGCCGATCGATTTTCCACTGGAACCGACGCTTCGGCTGTCAGTTACCAGTTTTATGTCCTCGTGTTACATGCTTATACTAACACATACATACATACATACATACATACATACATACATACATACATACATACATACATACATACATACGGTTAAGGCACTTGCTTGTCGGTCTGAAGTTGCGCTCGGGCGCGGGTTCGATCCCCGCTTGGGTTGATTACCTGGTTGGGCGTTTTCCGAGGTTTTCCCCACCGTAAGGTGAATGCCAGGTAATTTATGGCGAATCCTCGGCCTCATATCGCTAAATACCATCTCGCTATCATCAATCTCATCGATGCTAAATAACCTCGTAGTTGATACAGCGTCGTTAAATAACCAACTAAAAAAATACATACATACATACATACATACATACATACATACAATTGGCTTTTAAGGAACCCGCAGGTTCATTGCCGTTGTCACATAAGCCCGCCATCGGTCCCTATCCTGTGCAAGATTAATTCAGTCTCTGTCATCATTTCCCACCTCCCTGAAATCCATTTTAATATTTTTCTCCCATTTACGTCTCTGCCTCCCGAAGGTCTCTTTCCCTCCGGTCTCCCAACTAACACTCTATATGCATTTCTCGATTCGCCCATACGTGTACATGTCCTGCCTATCTCAAACGTCTGGATTTAATGTTCCTAATTGTGTCAGGTGAGAGGAATACAGCGTGCAGTTCTGCATTGTGTAACTTTCTCCATTCTCCTGTAACTTCATCCCTCTTAGCCCCAAATATTTTCCTAAGAACCTTATTCTCAAACACCCTTAACCTCTGTTCCTCTCTCAAAGTGAGAGTTCAAGTTTCACAACCATACAGAACAACCGGCAATAGAACTACCTTATAAATTCTAACTTTCAGATTTTTGAGAGCAGACTGGATGACAAAAAAGCTTTTCAATCGAATAATAACAGGCATTTCCCATATTATTCTGCGTTTAATTTCCTCCCGAGTGTCATGTATATTTGTTACTGTAGCTCCAAGATATTCGAATTTTTCCACCTCTTCGAAGGATAAATTTCCAATAATTTTCATTTCCTACAAAATTCTGGTCACGAGACATAATCATATACTTTGTCTTTTCGGGATTTACTTTCAAATCTATCGCTTTACTTGCTTCAAGTAAAATTTCCGTGTTTTGCCTAATTGTTTGTGGATTTTCTCCTAACATATTCACGTCATCCGTATAGACAAGAAGCTGATGAAACCCGTACAATTCCAAACCCTCTCTGTTATCGAACTTTCCTAATGGCTGGCGTACACGGACTCTGCTGTAAGTTTCACTGAGACACATTTTAGGCCTAATTAATAGATATATATTATTTTGATGTACCGAAGTACATATGATATTTCCGTGCAGATATTCTGCGTCATCATACGATGAAAGACGATTCTGTTCGGCGCCGGGGTGGTATCCGGTGTGGCTTAGTGGATAAAGCATCAGCACGTAGAGCTGAAAAGCCGGGTTCAAATCCCGGCGCCGGAGAGAATTTTTCTCCGTTCCATTACTCTTTCATTCTAATTAATCGAATTAGTTTCTTGGGAATACCAAATTCAATAAGAATATTATATAAAACTTTTCTCTTAACCGAGTTATAGGGTAAAATAGGGTCTGTTGGACAGTCGGGCATGTTGGACACTTTGTACTTCAACGTGTTACTTCGCCACTTGTGGGCACCACATTCTGCTAGAAGTCAATGACGGAAGTAGTCCCACTCGTGGCTACTTCCGTCATTGACTTCTAGCAGAATGTGGTGCCCACAAGTGGCGAAGTAACACGTTGAAGTACAAAGTGTCCAACATGCCCGACTGTCCAACAGACCCTAATTTACCCTATGCCTTTTTAAATCTATGAATAACTGATGTACTTTACCCTCATACTCCCATTTTTTTCCAATATCTGTCGAATACAAAGAATCTGATGAATAGTCGATCTATTAGTCTAAAACCGCACTGATTATCCCCAATAATTTCATATAGATATGGAGTTAACTTTCTCAAAAGAATATCGGACAAAATTTTGTACGACGTTAACAAAAGTGATATTTCTCGAAAGTTACTACAGTTAGTCTTGTCCCCTTAAATTAGGTCAAATTATGCACTCCTTCCTTCTGGTACAACTTTATTATGATGATGATGATTATTGTTATTATTATTATTATTATTATTATTATTATTATTATTATTATTAGAATGAATGTGAAGGACATGTTACTATTATTGGACGATCCATACCTTAGGAGACGGAGGGCGAAACAACGAAAATATAGGGTATATCCGATGCTTAGAGAAAGGTGTCGCCTGGGTAAGTTTCGTCATCTACATCTATACAATAAACTTCTAGAACATACCTGCACAAACAGCGCTCAACGAGCGCGCGCGCTCCTTCCGAGCGGGAGAGCTGCGTTTACCGCTCGCCGAATCGGAGAGGAAGATACGTCAGAATGACATAGACTTGCTATAGGTAGAAGCAAAGGGTAGAGGAGAGGGAAACGACCACTCAGCTATCTAGTGGAGTGCAGTGCGTATTCTCAGTAAATGTTTCACGTTGCTTACCTACTGCTACAGTACGGTATGGAGGAATCTAAACGACGGAAAAGTAGTGATCAGGCAAATTCTTTCAATGTTGCATGGGAAAATGCTTATTTTTTCATAGCTGCTGGAGTAAATACTCAGTGCTTTATCTGCCACAACATTTTGAAAGGTAGAAAGAAACATAACATAATGCGTCATTACGAGTCCAGACATAAAGATACTAAAGATATTAATCTTCAACAATTTTAATATTTCTCTTCAGGGAAAAGGCCAGCTCAGTGTTGATATGTTGAATAAATTACAGGATTTCAGTCGTAAACTTACACTTTTCGTAAGTCAGTTTCGGGAAGGTAATATGGCTTACTTTCGAACGATAGAAACTGCTCGTGATGAAGCCATGTTAAACGATTATGTGCAAATATTAATTGAAATTCAAAATGAATTTAATTCTACGTTCCAAGATCTTGTCTTTAGGTCCACACCTGTGGAGTAACGGTTAGCGCGTCTAGCCGCGAAACCAGGTGGCCTGGGTTCGATTCCCGGGTCAAGTTACCTGGTTGAGGTTTTTGCGGGGTTTTCCCTCAACTCAGTATGAGCAAACGCTGAGTAACTTTCGGTGTTGGACCCCGGACTCATTTCACTGGCATTATCACCTTCTCATTCAGACGCTAAATAACATAAGCTGTTGATAAAGCGTCGTAAAATAACGTACTAAAAATCTTGTCTTAATTGGAAAGAAGTTTAAAGTTATCATAATAAATTCTTCAACACCAATTGAAACAATGCCATATAAGTTACAGGTGGGCCTGGTTGGCGCAGTTGGTATAGCGCTGGCCTTCTATGCCCGGGGTTGCGGGTTCGATTCCGGGGCAGGTCGATTGCATTTAAGTGTGCTCATACAACCTCGGCAGTTGCGAGCGTCGTTAAATAAAACATAACATTTAACGATTTACAGCTCGGACTTATTGATCTTCAATGTGGCCTAAGGGCTAAAGATCGTTTGAATAATACTACTAGCCTGGTTGAGTTTTACAATACTAAACATTAGCAATAATATCCACGACTACACAGGCTGGCTGTGAAAATGATTGCTATGTTTGGCTCAATATTTATGTTTGTGAGCAACTGTTTTCTATAATCAACTTTAATAAAGGCAGGCATCGAACATCTGTAACGACCGTTACGATCAGTAGGCAACTGTTCCTTTCAGCTGCCAACAGCATAAAACCTCGTTTTCATGTACTGATAAATAAAAATATATGAAAATGATATTGTAGATTTAAGTAGGTATAAAATTTCTATTATTTCTGTAAAATAAATATTTCTGTATTAATTAATAAGTCCAAGATAGTTTTGCAAACACTGAACGGGAATTCATTTCATAAACACTCGTACTAGTACTTCTCTTTTGTGTATATTTTGTACGAGATCACCCCTTCTTCCAGTCCATCCTATACTGAGCGCAGCTACTATCTGCATTCCGCTTATGAGCTGTGAGCCGGTTCGGAGAGCGGAAACTTTGTGCAGGCCTGTTCTAGGAGATAGTGCAAAGTTTTTCGATTACTATCGGATGAATGTTGATACATTTCAATATATTTTAAATGTAATTTGTCCATAAACTTCAAAATGGTGAAATTTCAGAGAAGTTATACCACCTGAGGAACGTTTGGCACTGATCTTAACGTAAGTAGTAATTTTTTTATTGAGTTATTTTACGATGCTTTATCAACATCTAGCGTCTGAATGAAATGAAGGTGATAATGCCGGTGAAATGAGTCCGGGGTCAGCACCGAAAGTTAACCAGCATTTGCTCGTATTGGGTTGAGGAAAAACCCCAGATAAAACCTCAACCAGGTAACTTTCCCGACCGGGATTCGAACCCGGGCCACCTGGTTTCGCGGCCAGACGCGACGAACGTTACTCAACAGGTGTGGACAAGTAGTAAATGAATAATAATTTGTTAAGCCTTAAAAATTTTATATCACTTGTTTAATGAAAAAAAAAATACAAGAAATAATTAATTTTTCGTTGTTCATGGCGAAATTATTATTATTATTATTATTATTATTATTATTATTATTATTATTAGTATTATTATTATTATTATTATTATTATTTTCAATAAATTTGATTTGATTTTCTTTAGGAGGTGTTTTTCTTAAATATCTGAAGTAAAATCTTGTACAATACAAAGGATACACAATAATCAGTGGAAAGAGATTAAACTTTTAACACAGACATCGAAAATCGAACGAAGAATCTCTTTATTATAAGGCTAAAGTAAACTAGATGGTTGAGATATTGACTAAAGTTGCTTTATCCTTTAAATAAATAACTTAATCTGGCTAACTGGCATTCCAAGAAACATTTTATTTTTTATTTTTGGCGCGATAAATTGTTCATTTCTGGTTGGTGCTGTCCATTTCGAGCATTAATAATGCTGTGAGTCGTGACGCAGCTGCGTGTCATCATCACGCTTCAAATCTAACAACGGCTCGTCCTTGCCCGCCTACAAATTACATTCTTTCTTCACACACTTAGTAATTAATTTTCATCTGTTTCATATACCGTATTTATTTTCGTGTCTAGGCAAGCAGCACATTTTCTCTTAGCATAAGTCTTCGAAAATGTGTAACAGTGTATGTTTTCAGACTGGGGACTAATTAACTTAGCATTCTACGCTCCATAAAGGGGTTTTTGTCATGCAGTCAATAGGATGAAATTCATATACGTGCATTTGTTTACTTCCAGAATGAAACGAAGATCAGTTACTTCAAAAAGGTGTTATGATTTAGTGCGAGATTTGTGTGTAGATCGTTCTGTTCTAGCTTAAAAATTAAAGAATGAATGCTAAGCAGTCTCGGTAAGGATATACACCTTCCGCAGTTCCAGCCATATTTTGATGAGAACTAAATATAAGAATAGTTAATTCATATACTTGGGTCATTCAATAACTAGTGGCAACAAAGTTTGTATGTGGCGCTATGAGTGGTAAATGATGCAAGCTGATAACAATGAGAAAGAAGAGTATCTGATGTCGCAATAAGGAAGTGATGATGTGCATGTGGAGCACTGCTGGAAAAACACTGTTGTTGGACTTGTATTGAACTAGCAAGGGAAGTTGGAATTGCTCCTGATACGATTCTTCACATAGCCTACTTAAGAAAAACACGAGGGAAATCTGCGCTCGGCGGCTTTCACACAATCTTAAAGGGGAAAACATGTGGCAGAGAATGGAAAAAGCGAGATTGCACTTAGAACGCTATGGACATAAGGCGAACGTTTCCTTCGACGTATCATAACTTTAGATGAAACCTGGGTTCGATGCTACCAACCAAAATTGAAGAGTCAATCAAATGAGTGGCGACACAATGATTCTCCACGGCCAAAAAAAGTATCGGCAAGAACAGGATCCACTTAAAGTCATGTTCATTGTTGCTCATCATTTTGACGGTGTCGATGTCACTCAAACAGTTCCTGCGGGAAATCATTTGATTGGTGCATATTAAAGTTACTTTCTGGAACACCATTTACAACCAGCTGTGCACCGTAAACGTCCAAATCTCCTGAAATCTCATCCTATTGTGCTACATGATGGTGCTCGCTCTCACATAGCTACCCCTGTGATTAATTTACTTCGCAGATGGAACTGGGAAATTCTGGAGCATCCTCCGTACTCCCCAGATACGAGCCCATGTAATTTTGACCTTTCCGCGAAAATGAAATTACCACTTAGAGGAGTTCGCTTTAGAACCAGACAGGCAATTATAGCAGCAGTAGAGCGTCTGTTCGAAGATTATTACAAGACGCTGTGGATGGCATCCGTCGTTTCCCTGAGGTGTGGAAGCGGGTTCTTCATGTTGGAGGAGATTATGTCTGACACTGCAACAATGTTACTGTTCCAAAAATGTTTTCTTTGTTGTTAATTCAAATATAGCCACTAATTATTTAATGATCCATATATATTCCACTCCTTATTCTTTTAATTTTTCCCGTAAATGAAGTTATTTATGAGGGTATTTATGGATTTTTTTAAATCTTTGTGTAAACATAACAAAAGTTACACTTAAACATTTTTCTAAAAAAACGGTAATATTACACAAATAAATACCGCTATGAAAATGTAGTAAGGAGAGAAAGAAAGAATGTTTAATTTCCTTCCAAAATGAGCTATCATTTGTTTTTCTGCGATGGTTAGAACCAGAGTTACGGCCATTTGAATTTTATGGTGCGTTCCAATCTAGGCTTTTCACGCGGAACTACAAAAGTCCGTAACTTCGAAAATATAGTCGCAATTTTTTTAATAAAAAATACGCGTCTAACGAATTTCTTCATAGAATCTACAAAAAATATTTTCATAGAATGTGGAAGTTTGCAATTAAATCAGTGTTTCACTTGACATGGAATGCCTCATATGTGGGTGCTTGCGCGAAAACAACAAAACCTGAGATCCCAGTTTCGCATCAGTTGGTAATCTTCTCTAGTAACCTGAGGTGCGCCACACTAAAGTCCACAAGCTCTAATTGCAGATGACCTGGCCGAGAATCGATATCACAGTATACAGGATCATAAATAAAATCATATTAGGGCAAAAGCTTTAAAAACTCAAATTTTAGTCGAACTCCGAATTCAACTCCTCAACAATTTCGTTGTATTCCCCAAACTTTGTGTCCTCTTGCTCCAAGAGCTTCCGACAACTAATCAACTGTCCGAAGACAGATTTGAATCTCATAAGTGACACCAATAGGGCATCACATGAGGCAACTAGGCCAGGAGATAATGGAGTAGGGTGGCCAGTTCCTTTCCCCCTCCATTGCATTGCCTATATCGCCGATTAGCTACGTATTCCACTATTCAGACTTCAGATGTATACAAACAATTGATCTTCCTCTGACTCATATCGTCAAGTGAGATGTACTGCATGATAACAGATGTACAGAAGAAAATGTATCAGGTTATTTTTCTCCAATGCAGACCTAAATAATTTTCTTTTTAGAGAAACTGTTAACAAACCCAACTATTTGACTTAGAGTCTGCTTCTATCCTTGCAATTGCAAATTGTATATACTATTCAGGGGTTGAGTGATATCAGCAAGCCACCGGTGTGGCTCAGTCGGTTAAGCCGCTTGCCTACCGGTCTGAAGTTGCGCTCGGGCGCTGGTTCGATCCCCGCTTGGGTTGATTACCTGGTTGGGATTTTTCAGAGGTTTTCCCCAACCGTAAGGTGAATGCCAGGTAATCTATGGCGAATCCTCGGCCTCATCTCACCAAATACCATCTCACTATCACCAATCTCATCGACGCTAAATAACTTAGTATTTGATACAGCGTCGTTAGCGTCGTGAAATAACCAACTAAAAAAATATCAGCAAGAAAAGTCGAGAATTCGATGTTTTCGAGATTTTTCTGCAGTTCAACAGAATACGGAGTCTATAAATTTTTAAATTATGGTTTATTTAATAAGCTCGCAACTGCCGAGGTTATATCAGCGTCGCCGGTGTGTCGGAATTTTTTCCCGCAGGAGTTCTTTCACATGCCAGTAAATCTACTGACATAACTACTGACATAAGCCTATCGCATTTAAGCACACTTAAATGTCATCGACCTGGGCCGGGATCGAACCCGCAACCTCAAGCACAGAAGGCCAGCGCTATACCGACTATGCTACCCAGGCCGACTAGGAACGTGTATATCTGTCCGCTAATGTCTTCCAATCTTCTGGTAACAGTCTGTTTTGAAAGAGATACTGTCTGAAATTTGTTTGTACCCTATTTTAATTGAATTAATCTGCAATTTTTCATCGCACAGTTCTTAATTCACCAGCACATATTTATTTTTCAAGTTCACAAGTCATGTGGTAAGAATACGAAGTCATTAGAGATGTCTCTTAGTGTTTAGTTTCTTAGTAAAAATACCAAATTCTGTTGGAAATTTTTTTCTTTCACTGATCACATACTTCTTTTCTTGATTCACACTGCTTCTCGAAAATTTGTTTGTGGTTTGCCACATAATGGCTCTTGAGATTGTAAGCCTACTCCTTTAAAACTGCCCGCCGGAGCTGTGCTCGGTTGTGGGCTGATTGCCTGGTTGGTTCTTTCCTAGGCATTCCCCAGCCGTAAGGCGTATGTAAAGTAATCTATGGCGAATTCTCGGCCTCATCTCTCGAAATACCATTTCGCTTTCACCAATTCCATCTACGCTAAATAACCTATTAGAAGCAGATACAACGTCGTTAAATAACTGAATATAGAGGCTGCTAGCGCTTGAAGACATACTAAATACTGTAGTTTGTGGTCTTCATTCCATAAAATCAATCCTTCAGAAAAGCCAGGAAGTTGAGAAAGAGTAACAACCCATTCAGCAAGCCAGCTTGCAGAGAGCAGTCAAATTTCTATCCTTTCAAATTGTCTACCCTTTCAATTAAAACGAATTCTCATACAAACATTGGTGCTGCCACATTTTGACTATTGCGACATTCTACTAACAGATTTATATTCTAACTTAGCTCAAAGATTGCAACGCGTTCATAATGCCTGCATACGTTTCATTTGCAACATCCGCAAACACGACCACATTACACCTTTCCTTGAAACGCTCCAATGGGTAAGATTACAGGACCGAAGATAATATATCCATTCACTAATTTTCCTATATCGCATCATCAATACTTCTTTGACTAACTATCTCTAGGTGCGTTTTAATTTCTTGTCCTCTTATCGCAGCCTGGGTACTTGTTCTAAAAATTACCCATTATTACCTATGCCTTGCCATAAAACAGCTCACCATTCTTCCTCTTTCACAGCATCAGCAATTGGTTTCTGGAACTCCCTACCCAACTCGCTCGAGAAGTGTCGAACGATATTGCAATTTAAAAATAAATTGTTTAAACACGTGACCAGTACTAAGCCATATAACTCGCTTCAGATTTAATATTCCCGTTCCTTTATCCTATCATGATTGTTGTATGTACTCATCATTGAAATTATAAATATACATTGTAATCCTACAGATTGTTAGTAGGCCTACATATTTTACTCATTTTTCTGAAAATGTCTTCTTTCTTCCTCATTCCCCTTTGTGTGTATGTGTATGTATGTATGTATATATATATATATATATATATATATATATATATATATATATATATATATATAGACTATATGTAATTTTCCTCAGTGTTGTATAGTTATAATTTACATTTGAATTTGTAATTCTTGTAATTTGTCATATTGGTTCACTTACCGCTTGCATATTCATTGAGTGTAACTTCTATCCCTATATTTTTTGTAATTGTTATTTAGTATGTTTGCATTATTTTACTCAACTTGTGCTTGTATGACTATATATCGCTGGCTAGCACATTGTCGCTTTGGGAGTGGCGAGCATAGAGATGAAGCTACTGACACTGTGCTGCAGTATATTTTAATTGTTTTACAGGTTTAATGTTTAATTTTAATAAACCAGTCAAAATTCCCTAAGTAACTTTTTAACCCGGTATCGCTCGTACCTATTGTTGTCACGCGGCAACTTCCGCGTTAGATTCTATCTAACATAATTGATTTTTCTGTTTATTAGTTTATATTTGAATTAACAAATATGTTACATACAAAGATATTTTGCTTTGTTTCATGTATGCTTTTAATTATGTACATGCAATAAACACAATTTTTTAAATTATTTTACACTAATAGAATTGTTTTATAAACAAAATACACAAAACTGAAATCTTTGTTTTAGCTGAGACATATAATTATCTTAGAATTCAAGATATTTTTCCATTACTTATTTCACTGCTCTGAGTACATACATAACAGTTATATTCTTTTATATAATAAAAAGGACTGTTTCATAAACAAATTATACAATATTGTAAATCTGTATTTGAAATATTCGTGTAACAACAGTATTCACTGAAACAAACAAATAATACTTTATAAATTCAAATATTTTCAGTCATTTTATTGATTTGAGTACCAATAATATATTTCATATTTTATAGTTTTATCAACAGTAATTCACTAGAGGTTTTGTTTTATCTAGAGAAAGTCAAAACTCGAGTGGGATTTAATTGACTATTAAAAGGTTAGAAGAAAGTATGAGGAGCATTGAAAAAGAAATGAGCCGGAGGCTTAGGAAAAGAAACCAGTACCTGTATGTCAGAAGTATTGGTCCTGGCTGTTGAAGCACTAGTCCCTCTGAGACACAAGGCGGTGAATGGCTGTCTCGTAAAAGTCCCAGGGCTGCGTTGTAAAGCAGTTCCGCACGTATCGCTTGACGTCGTCGTCCGAGGTGAATCGTTTGCCCGTCAGAGCCTTTTTATAGGACCAAAAATGGCGTAACCGTAGGGAGAGGTCTGGACTGTATGGAGGGTGACCGAGAACCTCCCACTTGAATTTCTGCAATAGTGCCTTGATTGTTTTCGCCGTATGAGGCCTTGCATTGTCTTTTGCCATTAGAGCCTTTTTTAGGGGACCAAAAATGGCGCGATCACATGGAGTGAAGTCTGGACTGAATGGAAGGTGACCGAGAACCTCCCACTTGAATTTCTGCAATAGTGCCTTGATTGTGTTGGCCGTATGAGGCCTTGCATTGTCGTTTGCCCCTCACAGCCTTTTTATGGGACCAAAAATGGCGTAATCGCAGGGAGAGAGGTCTGGACTGTATGGAGGGTGACCGAGAACCTCCCACTTGAATTTCTGCAATAGTGCCTTGATTGTGTTGGCCGTATGAGGCTTTGCATTGTCGTTTGCCCCTCACAGCCTTTTTTAGGGTACCAGAAATGGCGTAATCGCAGGGAAAGAGTTCTGGACTGTAGGCTACGGAGGATGACCGAGAACCTCCCACTTGAATTTCTGCAATAGTGCCGTGATTGTTTTGACCTTATCAGGCCTTGCATTGTCTTTTGCCATTAGAGCCTCTTTTAGGGGACCAAAATGGCGTAATCGCAGGGAGAGAGGTCTGGACTGTATGGAGGGTAACCGAGAATCTCCCACTTGAATTTCTGCAATAGTGCCTTGATTGTGTTTGCCGTATGATTCCTTGCATTGTCGTTTGCCGCACACAGCTTTTTTTAGGGGACCACAAATGGTGTAATCGCAGGGAGAATGGTCTGGACTGTACGGAGGATGACCGAGAACCTCCCACTTGAATTTCTGCAATAGTGCCGTGATTGTGTTGGCCGTATGAGGCCTTGTATTCTCTTTTGTCATTAGAGACTATTTAGGGGACCAAAATGGTGTAATCGCAGGGAGAGAGGCCTGGACTGTATGGAGGGTGACCGAGAACCTCCCACTTGAATTTCTGCAATATTTCCTTGATTGTGTTGGTCGTATGACGCCTTGCATTGCCGCTTTTGCCCCTCACTGCCTTTTGTAGGGGACCAAAAATAGCGTAATCGCAGGGAAAGAGGTCTGGACTGTACGGAGCATGACCGAGAAGCTCCCATTTGAATTTCTGAAATGGTGCCGTGATTGTGTTGGCCGTATGAAGCCTTGCATTGTCTTTTGCCATTAGAGCCTTTTTTAGGGGACCAAAAATGGCGTAATCGCAGGGAGAGAGGTCTGGACTGTATGGGGGTGACCGAGAACCTCCCACTTGAATTTATGCATGATAGCCGTGATTGTGTTCGTCATATTAAGCCTTGCATTGTCGTGGAGCAGAATGACCCCTCGGGTGATCTTGTCTGGTTGTTTTGATTTCATCGCTTGACGAAGAGTGGTCAAGGTTTGCGAGTAACGCTGGCATTCACTGTTGTCACGTGCTGCAGGAAGTCTTGTTGTCATCACTTCGAACCAGAATCGAAACGACAATGTCTGCAATGGAAGCATCCAGGGTCACCACCACCAAAAAAATCCGAGGCCATCCACAC
The DNA here is from genome assembly GCF_040183065.1 of Periplaneta americana. Lineage (NCBI taxonomy): Eukaryota > Metazoa > Arthropoda > Insecta > Blattodea > Blattidae > Periplaneta > Periplaneta americana. The sequence goes on from NC_091126.1 coordinate 123,598,374, forward strand.
AAGTGCAGGAAAGGTTATGCTGATGTTCTTCTTTGACCAAGACGGCCCCCTTCTGATAGACTTCCTGCAACACAAGACAACAGTGAATGCCCAGCGTTACTCGCAAACCTTGACCACACTTCGCCAAGCGATCAAATCGAAACGAACAGACAAGTTCACCTGTGGGGTCATTCTGATTCACGACAATGCAAGGCCTCATACGGCCAAAACAATGACGGCACTCTTGCAGAAATTCAAGTGGGAGGTTCTCGGTCACCCTTCATACAGTCCAAACCTCTCTCCCTGCGATTACGCCATTTTTGGTACCCTAAAAAAGGATGTGAGGGGCAAAAACGACAATGCAAAGCCTCATACGGCCAACACAATCAAGGCACTATTGCAGAAATTCAAGTGGGAGGTTCTCGGTCACCCCCATACAGTCCAGACCTCTCTCCCTGCGATTACGCCATTTTTGGTTCCATATAAAAGGCTCTAATGGCAAAAGACAATGCAAGGCCTCATAAGGCCAAAACAATCACGGCACTATTGCAGAAATTCAAGTGGGAGGTTCTCGGTCATCCTCCATACAGTCCAGATCTCTCTCCCTGCGATTACGCCATTTTTGGTACCCTAAAAAAGGCTGTGAGGGGCAAATGACAATGCAAGGCCTCATACGGCCAACACAATCAAGGCACTATTGCAGAAATTCAAGTTGGAGGTTCTCGGTCACCCTCCAAACAGTCCAGACCTCTCTCCCTGTGATTACGCCATTTTTGGTCCCCTAAAAAAGGCTCTGACGGGCAAACGATTCACCTCGGACGACGAAGTCAAGCAATACGTGCGGAACTGGTTTACAACGCAGCCCCGGGAATTTTACGAGACAGCCATTCTCCGCCTTGTGTCGCAGTGGGACAAGTGCCTCAACAGCCAGGGCCAATACCTCTGACATACAGGTACTGGTTTCTGTTCCTAGGCCTCCGGCTCGTTTCTTTTTTAATGTTCCTTATATATAAAGATTAGAAATAACGAAGTACTCAAATAGAATAAAATATTAATTGACTTACGAAAATACAACTGTCTTGAAATGTATTATTGTACCATCTCAACATTACGAATATTGCTGTAGATGGCAGTAGTGTGTTATGATTAGCTGTTTTCTTGTTATCAGTTGTGCCAACTATGGAATCTTCATTGAACTCTGTGGACGGTTACTAGTCAAGAAGGCTCTGTTGATTCAGTTTCATTTTTATTAAAACAGTTGCATTCCACTTCAATTATCCGGATCCCAGTAATCAACGTCACTTGACGGATGATTTTCAATAAATCTTAGTATTAAATAATCTCTGATACGTAACTATCCATAATATCATATAGCAGAAGCTATAACATAACCTAAATAATATAGAAAGCTTTAGAAAAGTTTTAATTAGGGATGATGAAATAAACAAGAAAAGTTTTAATTAACGGTGATGAAATAAAAAATAAACATGAATAATTTTAAAAGGAACAATTATTGAAAGTACAATTTTCAAATTTGAAAATTTAGTGTTTGGTGGTTCAGTTGATGTTATAATGGACGTGTGCGCAAAAGAAGTGGAACTCGTTGATGTACATGGTGTATTCCTCAACCTATTCAGGATTTCCGAATGGTGCTCTTAACATTTTATTTCTAAATAGGGTTTCAGGGAAGATGCATAGCTATGACCAGTGATCTTTATTAATTCTTGTTGTTGAATGCCAATGCGAGTCATATTTGAGACTGCTGTGCATCAACTGGAGTAGGTTGTAATTTTTTTTTTGACGTCCAGACCTGTGCAGTTTGAAATGTTGGCAAACAAAGAAACAAATGCTAGGGTAGTGATAATAATAAACAAATGCTAGGGAAGCGATAAAATTAAACAAGTGCTACGGACGCGATAAAATTGTGCGATAAGCAGCCATGACTGGTTGAAAGACGTCCTTTCGTACCGTTTTATTGGTCAAAAGTAGTATGACGTAGTAAAAGTGTAATAGTCAACAGTAATATCTAGAGAAATTCAAAACTGGAGTGACTATTACATGATCAGAAGAAAGTATATAAAGATTAGAAGAAATAAAGTACTCTAATAAAATAAAATATTAATTGACTTACTAAAATTCTATTTCACTAATTAACTTCACCAAAACGTTTGAACGGAGCCGCCATTTTCAGTTGACTATCTTTACGGTAAACAAATGACGATCTAAAAGTATGTTTCATAACAGTGGTCTTAAGCACTCGCTGAAATGGGTAACGGGTAAGCAGTGCTTCGTAATATTCTCCGTCGTGCAGCAGGAAGAGGGAGAAAGCATACCCGCCAGTAGCCACGGTTGCACCATAGTGCAGTTTCTTATCCGGGGATAAGAGACGCTAGCCCAAGGGTGCACTGTGCTGATGACAGCTGTTATATAGTACCGTAAGAATTTTCAGTTTGAAATATTGTCAAACAAAGAAACAAATGCTAGTGAATTGATAAAACAAACAAATGCTAGGGAAGTGATAAACAGCCATGATTGTTTGAAACACGTCCTTTCGTACTGTTTTATTGGTCAAAAGTAGTATGACGCAGAAAAAGCGTAATAATCATAAATAAATAATAATAATAATTAATTTTGTTTATCTATAAAATTCACTAAGATTGAAAACTAAGTTTTTGAAATACATTTCAAGAACACCTTTGACTAAAATAAACTAATTTCAAAATGTTTTTCACTTCATATTTTACTAATCTGAATCTGAGTAATTTTCTTTTGAACTACATTCACGGCAGATAAACACAGCTGTTACATACTGGGCTAGAACAACTATTACAGCGATATTTTGTGAATCTGTTCTTTCTTTTGGTACATCCGACATGATTTTGTCTAAGTAAGAAATTAATTATCTTATTCTTTTATGAGAACGCAAAATAAAACAAACTAAAATAAAATGTTTTGGTAGGCCTACGTACAGAATAAAACTATAATAAAAAAACAAGTACAGGCCCAACCAGTGCTGTCATGGTAATTCTTTTCCTGGCCATACGCTTCACCCCTTGTTTTCTCCCTTGAAATATATTTTACTCTCCTCTCTCTATGTCTGCGGCTGTCATTTAATGATATTTTTAATATTAAAACAGAAGCAAAGAAATTGTTTTGTTTTACATTTTAATTGTACTGTACAACAAGTTTGATTTAAAGAATACACCATGTAGCGCCACCGTAGACACACAATTGTCTCGATGAATCTTGGAATGTGTATTTGCAGCACTTCTTGTTTTTCAACCACTATTTTATACAGAGTGTTTCAAAAATACGGGGCATAATTTCAGATATGTATTTCCCACATGTAGACAATCAAAATAGTTCATTACAACATGTGTCCGGAAATGCTTCATTTCCGAGTTATGGCCTTCACAACATTGAAATTCACCGGAACGTTTTTCTTTCCGCAGATCGTTGTCATTACAGAAGATGTTCAAAATGTCCACCTCCTGCTTGAATAAAGACCTCACATCGATGTCTCATTGACCTGCGAACACAATCCCAAACTCCAGGAGTATTGCGTATGTCCTCAGAACATGCCACAATTCGATTCCGAAGGGATTCCAAATCAGGCACCGGAGACGAATAAACCAATGATTTTAAATGGCCCCACAAGTAGAAATCGAGAGGGTTCAGATCAGGTGAGAGTGGAGGCCATGCAACTGGGCCACCTCTACCTATCCATCGATCAGGAAACCTTCGATCCAAGTACCGGCGAGCCGTACGACTGAAGTGTGCAGGAGCGCCATCATGCAAGAAGTGAATGTGTTGACGATTGATCAGTGAAGTGTCTTCTAAAACATGAGGTATGGTGTTTTCCAGGAAGTTTGTGTACGCCTGCCCCGTAAGTCTGTTTACAAGTACATGGGGTCCAACTAATCGATCATCAATGATACCGGCCCACATGTTGAGGGAGAACCGCACCTGGTGATGAGATGGAACAGTTGCACGTGGGTTTTCATACGCCCATACATGCTGATTGTGGAAATTTGTTATGCCATCTCGTGTGAATTGTGCTTCGTCTGTAAATAATACTAAGGCAGGAAAGTTCGGATTTACACCACACTGCTGCAAGAACCACTGACAGAACCTAACTCGTGCAGGGTAATCTGCTGGTGACAGGGCCTGTACACGTTGCAAATGATAAGGATACAATTGATACTCTTTCAACAGTCTCCAGACAGTCGTATGAGGAACATTGACTTGCAACGCTACCCTTCGTGTGCTGATAGAAGGAGTCATGTTCACAGCCTCCAGAATCTCCTCCTGTACTTCTGGAGTTGTAGATCTTGGTCGTCCCCTTCCCAAACCAGGAGAGTTAAATTTTCCATACTCGCACAGACGGTAATGGAGACGTACAAATGTCTTCCGATCTGGACATTGTCGCTGTGGGTACCTCTCCTGGTACAAACGACGAGCCAGCGCAGCATTGCCGTCCGCCTTACCGTAAATGAAGTGTATCTCTGCCAGCTCTTGATTTGAATACATGTCGCAACACTGACTGTAACCTTCGCCTCGGAATGAACTGTCAGAGTGCCCTCTTAATGTCTCCTTTGACGGCAACGACCTGCGGAAAGAAAAACGTTCCGGTGAATTTCAATGTTGTGTAGGCCATAACTAGGAAATAAAGCATTTCCGGACACATGTTGTAATGAAGTATTTTGATTGTCTACATGTGGGAAATACATACCTGAAATTATGCCCTGTATTTTTGAAACACCCTGCATAATTCTTGATTCCAGTGCTGCAGAGGTGGACAATTTTTGTTTATGAACATCAAACAAAATACATTAGTAACAGCAAGAGATGGTCTAAGATCTGTACAGATCTCCGTGTACAAAACTTAGGCACCCATATGCCGTATGTCTCCATACAGACAAAATTTTCTTTTCCCCATACGATTAATGAAAAAAAAAATGTAGGTTCTCATACGATGTATGACCCCGTATGGCCTCCATGACAGCACTGGGCCCAACTCCCTTTCAACATGAAATACTCAGAAGAAGGAAGAAACACTAATGGTCGGCGTTGAAGACGTGAAAGTTGCAATAAATAATCAATAAACTACTCTGCTCTAAATTTCACGAAAGACTAACGTAATCACTCCCGCGTTAGATTTTATCCAACTTGGTGCGCCACTTTATTACTAACGCTGCCAACAGACTTGAAATTAAATCTTGGTTGCGATAATCATAACAATGAAAATAGAGGTATAAAAGAAAGCACTGTTGGAGCAACAGCTCCACATCTGCAACAATATGAATAATAACAGACAAATAAAAATTGTTAGATTGCATTTAACAGCGCAAGCGATCGCGGGTTAAACCAAGCGGCGAAATAAAATATATTAAAAATTGATGTTCTCTACTAGGCGAGAAATTCGCAGGGCCGTGTCCATGAGCAACGGGACAGAAACGAAAGCGGTAGAAGGAGAAGGAAGAATACGCAAAAGGATACTGGCGTAGACATCTGGTTTTCAACTTCCGAAAAGCTACTCATTCTTGAAGAGACACGAAAGCACACACAAATGACGAAGCCATCAGTCGGTAGTCAACATTGTAAGGGAGAGGGATATAGGTTGTTAATGGACGGAAGCAATAAACTTCAAACAAATGCATTTTGAATAGATGTCCTCCTTTTTTTTCTCTCCACAATTTGGGTTTCAAACCCCAAAGAAGCTGCAGAAGGTCCTCGAATTACGGGACGAAAAGGATCCATTCCACAAGCCATCCTCCGGAATTCAACCCCGTAAGAAAGAGGGGTGTAGGATCTTTACGGCCACGGGGCAGAAGCAATAAAGAATTGCATTTTATATACATGGGCTCCCTTTTTCTATTTCATTCTAAATGTCATACCAAACTTTCAGAAAGTTTGAAATATGTATACGAATTGTCACTTTTTGAGTTGATTGGACATAGTTCCAAATTGCATATAATTGCACATTTTACCAATGTTATGAATGCATAATATTTTAAGGAGTTTAATGGATATGCGGCATATTTATAAGGTTCTCGAAGTATTCTTTCCCATTTAAATTTAATGCTTATACCGAACACGTCATCGCTCGAACGCAAATTATTATGCGGCTTTGCAACAGCTATAATATAACAAGATAAAAATTCCCCTCGCTAATGCATGTCAGTCTACCGAAACGTGATCCACCAATATTTACCAGGGGATCCGGGATTTATCTTATTTTTTTAATAACAAAATTATATTTTGTTTTGACAATATTTGTTTGTAATATGTTCGCATACTTATTTATGGCTTTTTTTTTTTTTTTTTTTTTTCATTTTCAGTAATCAACAGTGTGTTGTAATTTAACATTGAACATCTCTTAGTTTTGGGACGTTATTTTTTAAATAAAGATTAAATATTATGTTTATTGCTGTGCACGCACACCTTCTGTTGTTTTCACTGTGAAATCCTCCCGACATTCATGAAATCAGTTCGTGAAAAGGAAAGAGAGTTGTTCAATATTCGGAAAGGCAGGATCATAAAAGGGGAAGGAAAAAACTCTGACCTTTTGCAAGCAACACAAAAGAGAGATGTTAAAATGAAACTTTTTTTTAGCTTGTGCAGTTTTTCTAGAAATTCTTAAATATCCATGGTTGAATGAAAGACGCCAAATTTATAAAATGGTCGCGAAACTCACTTACCGCCTTTTAGCTACATATCTTAGGTTAAGAAAACAATAACTTTAAAGGCAGGTCACTTATGTTTTTATAGAATGATATTTTCTACATTTCAGAAATTTTGAAAGACACAATTTGCCACTTTTTCCTTGAGAAGAGAAATCACCCATTTCCTCATTGAAATTGTGAGACCGCCGTCTATTGTTTTTATGATTGCATTTCCCTCCAAATTCTATGTGCACGTGCAAGAAAGTTTTATTTTCAAAAGGCTACATTATATTTGCCAACGTATCTTCCAAAGTAAAATGTTTTGTCATTCAACTTTCCAAAAATTCTTCTTCAGCAGTTCTTTTATTTCTTTCAGTATTTTTCCTGACATCAATATGTTCACCCTCAACTATTCTGTATTAGTTTGTGTCAAGTTAGTATGAAGTGATATGTATAGCTTCTTGGAACAGTGAAAGTGGACTCTTTCGTAGAGAAAACGGTATAAAAACTCTCGCAAAAAATGTTCATTAGTTTTTAATATTCAAACTGGTATTTGTGTTATAAAGTTGTATAATGTGTGCAGTATATTTATTTATTTATTTATTTATTTATTTATTTATTTATTTATTTATTATTTTCCTAATATGTAACAAATTATAAAATTAAATTATAAAATATAGCCGTACAGTTCCAAATATAGTAAAGTTATTAAATATTATAATACTAATTTTCGTCTATAGTGTCATTTCAATGGACCGATGGCTAGTAAGAGACAATAAAGATGACAAAGCAACAAAATAAATGTCATTATCGCCTGGATGTCGCGCCACATACGAGAATTCAACTTTCGATGTTCAAAATCTGGAAAGAAATAGGTGAGACGAGGAAACAGCAACATTCTTCTCATTAGAAATTTTAAGTTAAGATTTTTAATAATTATGCATGTAATTACTGACATTACAGGAGCATTATTACTGCTATCGTATACAGTAGAGTAGAACTCCACTATAAGGAAATCCATATTCTTTATTTATATAGTACAATTCGTACTTAATGTGACAATTAAATTTATAAATTGAGTTTCAAAATACGGAGTCAATAGTACAAATTTTGATGTGTTAGACCAGAAGGAAAGTTTTGTTAATAAATAAATCCATGGTCTCAACTTCTTGCCAGCAGTGGAGCTCTACTTTATTAATTTATGAACTCATGGCTCTGCATCGTAATTAATGTATTGTCGATGTTAAATAAAGTATATTCGGTAGATATGAATCGTATTGCTATATGTAACATAATTTTTGAAGGTGTGTTCTAACCCTTTAATGCCCTAAAGAAAGTGACATTTTTTGTCTACACGAGGCATTTTATAATATTAATTTGGGAATCGAAGTTGAAATTTATCCGCGAGTGAAAGAAGTTTCAAAATCAGTGCTCTAGAACAGTGATCATCATAAGCGCACATCTTATCCCTTTCATGATTCAAAAGGACGCATTTTATATCAATGAGAAACGCATTGTAAACAGGACAAAAGCGAGCAGTGAACTCATTCGGAAGCAGACAAGATTTTCCTTCCCGCCTCATCAGAGTTACAGAACTGCCTGCGAAATATAGTATATCACATACTCAATTAAACATTTTTGTGCATGTTATTTATCAAAACATTCTAAATAGAACAGTTGCGTTAAAAAGTTACAGGTAATGATATGAAACTGACTTCCTTAAGCTTGGGACTTTTTCCCCTGTACTTCGTTGAAAACTCTTGAATGGTAATTCTCCTGAGCATCTGACTTTGTGTTTTCTCTGAAAGACAATATCCTCACTAACACTGTTTATTACCAATTTTCGCGAGTTGACTGTACGTACGCCGTGCACCGCGAGGCAGTAAACAAACGTAATGCTACTACACGTTGCGGGCTAGAATTGGGGCTAAACACTCGTACTTTAATGATGAGTATAAATCATACATTTAGCGACATTACGGCATGTCATAAGATTATCACGAAATCATAGGTAAGCATGGACATATACAATGTAATTGTAAACGGAAATGTATACAGTAGAAAATAAGTATAAACTTAATTTTCTTTTCGTAGGGCTGAACGGAGCAAAGCAATTAAAACATAAAAGAAACTAAATTCAAATAACAGTTCCGGTATCAAAATATGCTGAAACAAGATGAGTCAAAGGGACCTCCATGCAAGTTATGTTATTGCTTTGGAAATCGCAAAATCACTGAAGTGCTATAATGAAGGACAGTTCATTAAAACATGTCTAAATAAAGTTTGTAACAATATTTATCCCGAATAATCTGATGTTTTTAACAGTATGAAATTACCCACACGAACAATATAAAGGAGGATAAGGGATATTGAAACACTAGCTGAACGAGAAATAAAATCAAAGATGAATAAACAGTGGTCTAATCTCTCGCTTTAGGTGGAAACGCAGATATTGATAGAGTAGAATTGGTAATGTTCACTCGCGGAGTTACGAAGGATCTCTCTGTATAAGAATATTTGCTTAAAGTCTTTGCATTTATAGGAAACACTACAGGAGAGGAGTTATTCCAAGCATGAAGAAAATATATACAATAAGTGAATCTGAACATAAAGCAACTTGTATCTGTAGTAATATACGGGACTCAAACTACGACTTTAAAAAAGTCTACTATGTGGCGTAACGTGTTATTAAGAGAGCTGGAAATAAGTGAGGACTTAAACGTTGTCATTGTATAACACACCAGACTGGCTTAGATTTATTTAAAATGCTCTCCTATCATAGGTCGCCTGCCGCTACCCTCTATAGCTGCTATGTTTGGCTTTATATTCACTATATTTAGGAACAATTGTTTTCTGAACGGAAACTTGTAATATTCTAACAAATATAGTGACTAACAGACCAAAGTTTACGAATTGTATTAAAGTGACAATTTGTGACGTATTTTCCTAGGTTGTTGTAGCATGGTGGAAATAAAGGCGAAACAATACCGGTATATAATCTGTACATCTATAAATCAATATTTTGTGGTCTACGTCAGATGCTTGTGTTGAGAGTCCGCCACTGGGATCCGAACGGAATGCTCTATATCAGGCATGTCAGAAATCAGACACTTAAAGTGCAGTGTATGTGCGCGGAACGCCGGTCTGTGCAGATTGCGTCATTCACGTGTTGCTCTTACCAGTTCTTAGCCGGAGGGATATACAAGAAGCTATTCTGCATTTCTAGTGTTCAATTAAATTGACATTTGGACATTATAAACACACTTAGCAGAAGGAAGAAACACATTTATTGTCAGTGTCTATATTTGACAATAATTGTAACACAAGAAACAATAGACTTACTCAGTTACAATTCACAAAACAGTCGTTTGTAAAGAATAATTTATTTACATGATTTGTATACAGTATTTGAAGAAAATATAAATATTGCAGTAATTTCGAAACAACAAAAATGAACACAGTATTTCATTTTACGTAGTAGGTACTGATTTCTTTCATTATTCCTCAAACATTATTGGGACCATTGGTGCACAAATGTTAAAGAAAATGTTTTACTCCCAATTACATGCAATGGGACACTGTGAGGCTTTTACACTGGGATCATTTCCTTCCTGTATATTAATTTAAATTCACATTATTATTAATAAATTGGATAAATTAAGCTTGAATTTAAATTTATGTATAGTTTATTTCGAAAACGTTGAGAGCAAGTATCAACAAGTTGGGAGCGTTACTGAATTGAGTTAAAAGAGTACTTCACAAGCTGTGAAGCGAGGACATTTTCTTTATGTCAGGTTTATAGATTTATTAACGTAAGTATATTAAGATAATATAGTAACGTGAGATGGAAAATTCGCCATTATGTATTATTTTTTCAGAAAATTTTTCCACCTTAAAAATAGTTGCTTTCTTCCTTCCCTTACAACCTCAAGACCCTCACATGTATTCTTCACTCAATATTCTCATCACTTATCAGCTTATCAAATAAAAGTTGTAAGTCGTCTAACCATTGATGGCTGTGTTATACAGACTACAAAACATCATTATCATGTTTGTCTTGCCGTGAGAATACTAATTAAGAAATAAGAGCTGGCGAATATCATATTTTGAGAACTTTACTAATCTGATTTAAATTCTCACATCACTATTAGGTCCACATGATATGATGAAAGCCTTTCATTTTATAATAATTATGTTGGCTGAGGAAAACATCATAACAGTTACGTTACATGATTCGTGATTTCTCTTCTTCGTTATATCTGTGGACTCCTCACTTTATTTTTCATAACGCATTCACAATCACAGCTCAATGAGCACACCCGTATTGATCTGTGTTACTGAAACCAAAGTTGTTATGCTATTGCAGGTAATGTACATCCCTGTCGCGTTCCCCTCCAAGCCGATTCATTCCCTCCAGGTAGGGGAATAAGAACTGCACATTGCACAGAGACAAGTGCACAATGTGCACGACTGCACAATGTGCAGGGTTTTGACATGCCTGCTCTATACTCCTCGATTTATATTGCATCTTATGTATTGCTGGTTGCGTCCAGTGATGTCATAGTGAGTACAAATTTGCCGTCGCACAGTGGTATTTGCATCAAAAAGTTGGCCAAAATTATTATTGTGTTCCAATCACATTTAATTGGGATAATATATAAAATTATGATGTAATAAGGGGATTATGGCACTTGTAGAGAAATGCAAATTGTGTTTTATGTTATTCATTGATATTTATCCAAATTCTTTATTTATTAATTAAGTCGCAGAAACTTCGAGATTATATTGCGACTAATGTGATTCCCCATACAAATAAATCACAATCATAAAAAAGAGTAACCCAATGTAGTAATGTCGGATGACCTCGGTGGGCAATTAATGACTCCACCGCGACCGATCCAACGTCCAGGATACGTTTCATTGATCTTACTACAACCTAATGTCGTTTTGGTTGGATCCGCATATGAGTGCTAATGAAGGACATGAGACTGACGCCCGTGATTTTCAAACAGCTGTAGGCTATGTGAGATTATGTTAAGAACAGAGCAATTGTTCGTAGAAACTTTTTTGTTCAGAATCACCAATATTATCAACCCTCACACCATATACTTTTGCTCCTGACCCATCCTGTATAATTAATATGCTAATATAATTTGCAAATAAGTTAACACTGATTATATAATGAATATAATTATGCAAGTATTTAAGAAATTGTTATGAAAATACGTAGATGGTTTTCATGTCATGAATATATATTTAAAACTTATTTTTGTAGCTAAGAATTTAGCTCACTTTCACTTTATCAGATACTTTATTAATGAGATTATTCTCATGATTTCTCATCACAAGACTCTTGAGCTTCATTGGATTTACTTCATTTCTATCACCGGAAATCATAAAGTAGTAGCATTTCTGTGTTTTATTTTTAAATGGTTTCATTCCCTTCTTCAGGGTTAATATCATGCTTGTGAGCAGAGAATCTGAGCTAAGCAGCAGCCTGTTAATTATATCTAGGTTACATATTTCTCTAGAAAACTTCCTAGCATAATTCTGGCGGTAGGAACGGAAGTGCTTATTCCTTGCTTCAGCTGTTGCCCAATTCTTAAAAGAGCATTTTCAATTATAGCTGGGCCGTGAATTAAAATCTTATGCATTGTGGGTTCATTGGATGCCACGTTTACAGTTTAACATATAGATTTGCTGTATCCATAGCGTAAGCAGCGAATTTCTAAATATCAATTTTATGCCCACTTGATACAACTTCTAAAATTACAGTTAATGTATATTATTTAAGTTAATAATAGAACAGATAATGAAGGAATAATACGGCACATAAATAGCAGGTGACAAAGTAAATTATCAGCTTCCACAAACATAGAAAGAGCTTGTGGAGATGAAACTGCCGTCTTTTTTCTTGTGAAATGCTGGAGTACGCCTTCCTGTATTTTGTGGCTCACTTAGGAGATTTAGTAATTTCCTTAACTTTTGGTGCGTGTGGTTTTACAGAGGCTCACAACAATATCTGGGTGGCAAAAATTAATTCCTCAGTGTTTATTATTTATCTAAGTTCTTGTGTCGTCCTTCTTTTACTTCGTTCACTAGAGTCGCTGAAAGATTTTTGTGGCCGTGTCGATCGCGTCATAGCCGTTGTCTTACTTTTGGTAGGCCTAACTCTAAGGTCCTTTGAAGTCAGCTTTCATTCCTTTTTCTGAATAAATAATCTTTCCTGTGTGCATTCAACCATCTCATTTTTAATTCTGCTTTCACATATGAAAATGTTTTTTTTAAGCGTTAACTTGTTCCTCTGAACAATTCTCTTGCATTAACACGATTTTTTTTTCCAGATATTCAAATTTTTCCTTGATATCACAGTATTTTTGCTCTTGCATTATATCATATAACTGTTTCCTTAACAAAATATTGATTGTAGATGGCCTTAGTAAAAGAAAAATGATATTTATTTGTAGCAGATTAAAATATTGAAAATTAGTGTTCGTAACAAAAATGTATCAAAATATAAAATTCGCACGATATTACGTTCGTAAAAAAAATACTGAAATATAGATGGTTTTCTAACCGCAATAACGTCTTAAAAATACTTTATATAAGCATAAAAATCGCCCAAAAGTGAAGTACATACCTTGCTAAGAAGGATCCAACTTGTAACAGGACATACTGTGTCTTTAAAACGTAGAAAACAATAATGAACTTGTGAACTTTCGCAGAGCGCCAAGACGATACATGCATAGTGTCACAAACATTCAACTTTGGACTGAGCTGACGGCCACATGATCAAGTAAATTAAACACAAACTTTTATTTTATTACTCCCCCACTATTTACTTCTTTCAGGCAGCAAGAGTCTCAGGGGTAGGACAACATTGACAATATCGAATTTTGGCCAACTTTTTGATGCAAATACCCTGTGCGACGGCTGCCTTTACGAGAATGATTTGATCGTTCCGCTCATTGAACCTGGTCGGCCTTTCTCAATTTGATTTTAAAAAACTGCTTATCTTCTTCAATTTTAATCACCTGCAGAGCATCTACGTATGGAATGTCGAAAAGATCATCTAATTTTTCTGTAAATACCCATAATTTTCTTTAAGGTTTGAGTTCTCCGTTTAGAACTTATCTGCAGTCCTCTGTACTCTTTATATAACGCCTTCATCTTTTCCTAATTTCGTTGGAAACTTCCTACTGGAATTCATATTTCCCCCCCCCCCAAAAACTTGTTTTATGCCATCCTAGCATTATAAACAGGTTGTTACTACATCCAATATCGTTCGTAATCGGCTTATTATAGTACGCGTGCCAATAAAAGCAGTGACGTATTCGCTATGACGTAATACCGGAACGCTTGCTACCTCATGCGACGTAACAAGAAATGAAATGCAGAACAGAAGTTAAAGTATCATTTATTTCCAATCTTTAACAATTTTGTATCATTTTTGTAATATCACATAAAACATTTCTGTGGTTCAGAGAAACTATATTAACAAAATAAAAGAACATTTGTAACATAACCTGCAAGATCATCCATTTCTCTTTATTCAGTGTCAATATCAGGCGCAAATAATCGATACGAACAAATGAAGACTCTGTCAGCTATGGATCCCGAATTTCTTTCATGATTTATTTCCTAAACTTTATAATGCAAAAATGCCATAAATTGTTGTATCCAACTCGTGGATAATCTTATTATGACACTCATGAAAATTGTCACACGAACGATAGTGACAAACATTGACTCAAGCCATAATCATCAGTACTATCCACTTGTTGCATAAATATTATCACCAGATATGCATTACATCTCAAATCAAGGTTCACTTTTCGCATGTTATAGAGAAAACACCTTCAATTGTCTATTTGATAGTAATTTTGCATCAACAATTTGTTTTATCATGGCCTATAAGACAGAGTCTTTCACGTTCTCTTGTTTCCATTTTCACTGTAACCTGAAACACGACAATTGAGGTTTTTAGCTTGATGTAGGAAGAAAAGAACGCTACTTAGTTTCTTATCTCTTCAAGCAAACGCTATGAAAAAGTCGCCTATGCTCATGGTATCGTGTTATACATACCGTGTTTCTAAACCCTTATTTAAAAACACATGGAAAATAAATATCTTACTGCGGCCATAAATTAGAATTAAACATTTTCATTACGTATTGTGCACAAGACCCATTTCATGTCATCCCAAAAAGTAATGTATCTGACTATAATTACAGTTATTATGCTAGAAGTTATTACTTTTGCGCAAATTTCCATGATTCTTTTTATGTTGCAATCGTTTTCAATAATGTGTACTACAATTTTCTTAATGAAAATCTGTATTTAAAATTGATGGAAATTTTCAACCTTATTAGTCAATAATAAGATTTTAAAGATGTTGCTTAATAATAATAATAATAATAATAATAATAATAATAATAATAATAATAATTTAAGGATGCACTAGAAGGAATGGTGAACGGGAGAAATATTTGGGGTAGAAAGAGATATCAGATGATAGACTATATTAAGATGTATGGATCATATGAGGAAACAAAGAGGAAGGCAGAAAATAGGAAAGATTGGAGAAAGCTGGGTTTGCAGTGAAAGACCTGCCCTTGGGCAGAACACTAAATGAATGAATGATATAATAATAACAATAGCATTAATAATAATAATAATAATAATAATAATAATAATAATAATAATAATAATAATAATAATAATAATGTATTTATTTAATTTGGCAGAGCTAAGGCCAGGAGGCCTTCTCTTTCGCCCAGCCACACTCTAATTGAATACAACAAAAATGTTACGTTTTATTTAATGACGCTCGCAACTGCAGAGGTTATATAGCAGCGTCGCCGGATGTGCCGGAATTTTGTCCTGAAGGAGTTCTTTAAATGCCAGTAAATCTACTGACATAAGCCTGTCACATTTAAGCACACTTAAATACCATCGACCTGGCCCGGGATCGAACCCGCAAACTTGGGCATAGAAGGCTAGCGCTATACCAACTCGCCAACCAGCTCGACTTGAATACACTAGGCTTGCAGTATTTATTACATTAATATCTATACCGTACAACGTGAAAGTGTGTATAATTAGTGAATAATAAAGTTAAAAGTAGGTTATGGTAGTTAGTTAAGTAGTGTTAGTGAAACAACAATAAACATTGATAATAATAATAATAATAATAATAATAATAATAATAATAATAATAATAATAGTGATATAATTGAAAAATTATCCTGTAATATACATAACCAATAAATATTGACAAAATTGAAATAACTATTATTGTTAATGAAAATTATTTGAAAAATACTTCCTTATAGTCCATTCCTAAATTCGTTTGATGTCTGACAGTCTCTGACATTACACGGTAGGGAATTCCAAAGGCGAGGAACAGCCACAGTGAAAAAAGATGAGCATGAGTATGTTCGAAGTGGGGGAATTGATGATATTGAGGAGTGCTGTGATCGTGTGTATAACTATGGTGGTTGGATAAATATTGAAAACGGGACTTTCTTATTAACCTTTAAACGGGCCTTTAATTTCTCCTTACTAGCAGGGAACCGGAATTTTAAATGAAAGATTTAATTTTTTGTGCTTAGACTAAGTTTAATATTTTCATCTCACAAGAGATTTGGGGTAAAATTATGTAATAAATTGGATTTACATTATTCAAAGACCACATTTTTTTCGTGAAAACCATTTTTTATGAAAGCAAATAGTTTATCCAGAATGTTGCATCGTATTTTATCGAAAGCCGCGTAAAGGAAATTATTCAAGCCTGCTTCACAGGGAGCTTCTACCTGACAGCCAGATTTGCATGTTTTATATTTTTCCTCCGGTACTTATTTATTTGGCTTAAAGTTTAGGATTCTTTTGCCTGCAGGACCATATGGCTTGCTGTTTATACAACTCAAGAGGGTTATAATTTACTGCTTTGGTCTTATGTTGTGAATGGAGTAGAGTAGAGTTTCGAAAGAGAGGCCAATATACAGTTACTGACGGCACTTCGCTTTCACTCTGACAACCCAGCTTTGTTCGCTAGCTCATCGCGCGAGTATGCTATATTTGTGTGTTTGATAGTCATGTCATGGCTTCCAAACAACATGAAGTTTATTTAAGAGCCGATAAAATAAAACCAGACGGAATCGAGAGAGAATTATGATATGTACAGCAGTGGCAAAAAAACCAGACCGACCCTTGTAGTTGATTTCAGACCCTTGTTCACCCCAGAGCACGATAGACTGGTAACTAAGACTTTCGTGGTTCGAATCCTGCCTGGGAAGGAAACTTTTTTTTGTTCCTTATTCAAATTTATTCCCAATACTCGTGGCTACTTCCGTCATTGACTTCTAGCAGAATGTGGTGCCCACAAGTGGCGAGGTAACACGTTAAAGTACAGAGTGTCCAACATGCCCGACTGTCCAACAGACCCTAGTTTACCCTAAAGTTAAATATTGAATAAAAAAATGCCAGTGGGTAATTTAAAAGTATGTATTCTAATCCATTTAGTATGAAAATACATTTAGTTTAAACGGACTTATCTTGTGTAAAAAATAATTGAAAATTCTTCTGGATCAAAACTAATTTGTAAGTCCAAGTACGTAATAAAAAAGCAAAAATATTCTGGACTCTGAGGAAAAAAATCAGTATTTCTTTGCATACCCCCGAGCTTTGATCACAGCAGCACATCTGTCTGGCATTGAATCCACAAGATTTTGCAATCGTTAGAGTGGAAGTTGTGACCATTCTTCCAATAAGGCAGCAAAGAACTGATTCTTATTTGAGTAACTTCTACCACGAACACGTTGATCCAATTCATCCCAGAGATGTTCAGTATAATTAAGATCCGGAATCTGGCTTGACCAATCCAAAAGTTTGAATTTTTTATCTCCAAAGAATTTTTTAAATGACCGGTGTGTTTTGGATCATTATCCTGCTGAAAAATCCAATTACGTGGCATATTCTTCCTCCCATGTGGAACCATATTCTTATCTAAAATGTCACTATACATGAAACGATCATATTCCCTTTTATTTGGACTAGAGGATCAACTCCACTTTTAGAAAAACATCCCCATACGATGATGATACAACCACCATGCTTAATGGTCGGTACCTAGTATTTTTTGTTGTCTCTTTGGTTTTTGGGTCGACGTACATACTGCACACCATAAGAAGAAAATAAATTAAATTTACTGTCTTCATTTCATAACACCTTATACAAGTCTGTAGTGTTCCATGTTAGATACATGTTTGCAAACTCTAACCTGGCCTTCCTATTTTTTGGATTTATGAGTGGTTTTCGTGATGGTCATCTACAATTTAAATCACCAGCTACTAGGCGACGTTTCACAGTAGAGAGTAGTCCATGGTGCTGCTCTACATCATCCCTAATTTGTCGAGCTGATTTTCGTGGATCAGCAACTGACTGCTTGCAAATCATTCTGTCCTCCCTCACTGTTGTATATCGAGGACGATCAGACGTTGGCTTATTGTCTACCGACCCTTCTTGTTTTAGCCATCGACTCCACACACTTATGAGTTGTGATATACCAAAATCTTTAGCAACGCTAGACTGCGATTTTCCCTTCTTCAAAGCGTTTAAAACAACTTGTCTCACATCCACAGGGTATTCCTTTTGTTTTGGCATGCTTGCAATGGTCTGTATAAATAAATATGCACTGTCTAAATATCTAAACACCAATATTTAATGTATACCATGCCACCAATTCAAACCACAAAATACTTATGAGCTACTGGAATATACATTTATATTGTTATTCTACGAACTTGCCTGTTTCCTAGATAGAGCTCATGCATTTTGTCAAGACACTCGCGATGTGCAGTACGGGAACAACGTTTCTGTAGAGGGGGTAGAATAGAAGGGAAGGTCGGGCGTGTGTCTACCGAGATTAAGGCAAATACTAACCCATTCCCCTATAATTCGTAAGTAGACTCATCCGATCTCGTGGGCAGCTCTGTAAGAAGAGTGGGAGAGTGTCTGTACATAAAGCATGAGCTGTATGTAACCACATCAACGTGACGCTACTCATAGAATGACACAGCTGTGTGCTTTGCATTGCTGTAACTGCATGCAAACAGTACTGACAACATAAAGTCTTAATTATAAAATACTTTTGAGCGCTACTGTATCCTTTTTTAGTAGGTTATTTTACGACGCTTTATCAACATCTTAGGTTATTTAGCGTCTGAATGATGAAGGTGATAATGCCGGTGAAATAAATCCGGGGTCCAGCACCGAAAGTTACCCAGCATTTGCTCATATTGGGTTGAGGGAACACCCCGGAAAAAAACCTCAACCAGGTAATTTGATCCGACCGGGAATCGAACCCGGGCCACCTGGTTTCGCGGCCAGACACGTTAACCGTTACTGTAACGTCAAGTGATACTGTTTGATAACACTAGTCAACAATTTTTAACTTTTTTTTTTCGATGACCTCGATCAAAATACATGTTTGAAAAGTCAACTATTCAAAGACAGATTTGAACCTCACAAGTGACACCAATAAGGCATCACGCATGAGGTAACTAAGTTAGGAGATATGTGATTAAGAGGTAATTTGATCTCCTAAATTAGGCAAAGCATTCAAATTACTCTATGCGTTTTTACTTAAGTATTTCAGTTGAGATATATAGCTATAGAGTCGCCCTCGGTAGCGTAGTTGGTATAGCTCTGGTCTTCTATGCTCGAGGTTACGGGTTCGATTCCGGCTGAGGTCGATGGCATTTAAGTATGTTTAAATGCTACAGGCTCGTGTCAGTAGATTTACTGGTATGTAAAAGAAATCCTGCGGGACAAAATTCCGGCACACCGGCGACGCTGATATAACCTCTGCAGTTGCGAGGGTCGTTAAATGAACCATAATTTAAAATTTTTATAGTTCTAGATCCAACAATTTTACTGTATTTATTTAAAGTTACTTTATTTATTTATTTATTTTTACATTGAAGTGGCAAGTGTTTGAAGGTGTGGTATGGGCAAAAATTGTTCCATATGTTCAATAATTATATAATAATATGTAAAATATTCATTACTAAATAAATTGAATTACACAGATAGAAACATATTTTTTGTTCTTTAATTTACATACATAATTGTGTTGTCACTATAGTTCATTTTGTTCAACAATATAGACTTCAGTGGAAGAAACACGTCGAAAAGATGGATTGCACTAGATGGCCTAGACAAATTCTTCCCTATGTACCAAGAGGAAGGAGACATTTGGGAAGACCACGGAAACGCTGGCATGAGACCGTAACGGATCCACTAGGGTCTAACACGTGAAGGACATGATAATGATGATGATGATGATGATGATGATTTGTGTTTTCCATGTTTTACAGGTACCGGTACTCAATTATTGCCATAGAACTCAGTGGCGTAACCAGGATTTTAATGCGAACTATGTTTTGAGAACATCGCATGGAAAATTTGCCCATAACTTACATGCAATATATTTAAAAAGACAATTATTACTGTTTAATATTATGAAAATTAAAATGAATTTAGACTCTTCAAAAGCTGTAATAAAGCAAAATCCATTCTCCGTCGTTGCAAAGTGAACCAACCGACGCCGACGTTATATAAATGACTTAATAAGTTTAATTTATTTATTGTGTTGAGAACGGTAGCTTCACAATTTCTTTCAAAGATCCCAGTCAATTTTGAATAACTGTCAGCGGAAATATATATATATAAAGGATTTGTTAAGTAAATATTGGTCATTATCAGTAGAAACAAATAGTATTTTCCTTTCATTGCCGCACTACCAACCTCAATGATAGATTTTTTCTGGTTTTAAATCTATTTTAAATTTGAAAATGTTTTCTGCACGATGAAGGTGATTCAGGCAGGTGAGCCTTCCAACTCTGCCTAAGTCACTGATTGACCTATGTTACGAGCTAGCGTTGTTTACATTTTGCGTGTAGAACAGGCTCGTAGATATACAGTATGTTATTCAACGATAATAACACCAAAATATTTTAAGATAGGGCGATAGAAATTCCTGGAAAATTATTAGTAAACGAGTAATTTAGAAATTTGAAATAATACCGAAAGGAGGAAGCCAGTAATGTTGTTATATTTCTGTAATTACTCAACTCACAGGTGATAACGGGAAAGAAGAAAGAACTCCGGAAGAGATCTCAGATCAAAATTGTCCCAAACTGCATCCGGTGAAAAGCAGAGACGACAGATGGGTAGAGTGGGGCGTGAACTGAGATTAAAGGGAATGTGGCGATTAGAGAGTTGTAGCTGGAAAAATACTTAAATAAGCGATATAAACTTCAGATCTCCAACGAGATAGACATGAATTTTAACTATTACGCAGTAATTATATTTGTTTCCACATTTTCAGGAAACGTACTTAGAGTGTCAAATATAAAACGACAGGATTTTCTGGAATGTTTTTTTTTTTTAATTAACACACACAAAAGCAAAAGTTTTCAATCTCGTAACTCATGTATTTGAGATATCAAACAAACATCATTTGAGATTAGGCAGTGTGTTAATGTACATCATATTTATTTGACATTTGTTTACTACCTGGAATGGATTTATTTATTTATTTATTTATTTATTTATTTAATACTTTACACTTGAGCTACATTAGGCATTGCAGCCCGAAAGGGCAGAAGCTCGTGCTCGGGCGCAGTTCAGATCAATTATACAAAATATATCACAAAACTAAGAGAGTTCATTGAGCACAATAACATTAATAAATGGTAAAATACATACAGCATGTAATAATAGGGTCTATATACAAATAGAAAATACAGAAGTACATGAATATTAGAGTGTCAATTTTTAACTCAATTAGCTTAAACAATTAAATAATTAATCTGAGTTGTTTCTTAAATCTATGTGTGTTAAGTGTACTTAGCTCAGGGTAAGCTCTAATTAATGCATTATATATTTTGGGTCCAAAATTCATGCTGTGTTTTAATTCAGCAGTTGTGTGGCATTTGGGAGTATTTAGAAAGAAACTGTAGTTTCGTCTCGTACGGTATTCATGAGGAACAAATTTAAATTTATTGTGATTTTTATGGAAGTAAATCAGCAATGTTTGTTTATAAATTTGTTCTAGATTTGATACACCAAATTCCTGAAAAATTAATTTTGTTGGGTAATCAAAAGGTTTATATAGACAAATTTTGATAATTCTTTTGGAACAAATTTAAAGGATGGAGAGTCGATTTTGCCATTCCTCCCCAACCTAATATACCATAAAATAAAAAGCGTAGAAATAAAAGCGTAGAATGGAAAATTTGTGGATTGTTTTGCTCAATCTGTTACACAGGAAGGAGATATGCTTGTCCAATTTTAAATGTTGGTCAATAATAATGCCTAAATATTTAACTTGTGAGGATATACTCAAAGCGTTACATGAGCAAGTAGGTAGGTTACAATCATGTATTGTTATACTTCTATTTTTATTTATTTTTAGTTGTTCAAGGCCATGTGATGTTAATGGAAATGGAATTAATTTGGTTTTAGAAACGTTCAAAGAAAGTAAGTGAGCATCCAGCCATTCTTTAATAATTTTAATACCACTGTTAGAATTTTGATAAGTTTCATTCCAACTCGAACCGCTAAATATAACCACAGTATCATCAGCATAAGAATACAGAGTACCAGAATATATTTCAATGTCAACTTTAAGTAAATCGTTGATATATATTAAAAACAAAACAGGACCTAAAATCGTCCCCTGAGGTACACCTATATCAATGTTACGTGATTCACTGAGGTGATCATTTATTTTAGTTGCTTGTGTTCTGTTGGTGAAGTAAGATTTAAATAATTTTAAAGTCATTCCATTAATTCCCAATCTATCCATTTTATTCAAAAGTATATTGTGATTGATTTTATCGAAAGCTTTTCGTAAGTCTAGAAAAATTCCTAGACATTTATTTCCTACATCTAATTGTTGAATTATTTTTGAAGGAACTGGCATAATAGCATCATCAGTGCACAAATTTTTCCTGAAGCCAAATTGATTATCCTTTAGTAGTTTTTTTTTTCTAAAAATTGTATTAACCGTGTTTTTATACATTTTTCAAATGCTTTAGAGAGACTGGGTAATAGTGAAATGGGTCTGTAATTATTAAGATTATTTTTGTCACCAGACTTGTGAATTGGTATCACCACAGGATGTTTTAGGGGTGAGGGAAATGCACCTTGAGATATGCACAAATTAAATATAAAGGCAAGTGGTTTAGAAATATCTTCGATAATAAGTTTCTGGGTATTTATTGTAATACCATCAATACCAGGAGCCACATTATTTTTAAACTGTTTACAATATTAATGATTTCACATTCGTTTACAGCAGTCATGTCAATTGATGCCCACAGGAACAAGCGCGCGCTTTAGAGCCCAGGAGAGCCTGAGCGCTTTACAGTGGAAATGAAAGAGACAGACGAAAGAGGTTGTATATGACGCTTGGTCGAGCTATATTCAGGGATGGGCAGCATTGATTCAATAGATAAAGGGAAGAGAACTTATTAAAACTGTATCCATGTTAATTTTTAGATTTGCCTGAGAAGTATGAGTGCATTATAACAATGTAAGTTTTAATTTTAATGCTCATTTTTCACAAGTTTGATTTTTTTATTCAAAAGAAATATTTTCTCAACTTTTCGTATAGAAAAGTGAAATTTTCAGGTATAGGCCTATTTATTTAGTAGCCTTACAGAATGTTTTCGTATAGAAAAGTGAAATTTTCAGGTATAGGCCTATTTATTTAGTAGTCTTACAGAATGTTTTCGTAAATCTAATATACCATATATACGTATTACTGAAGATAGTGTATTGGAATTTTTGAAAATATTCGCATGGAAATTGTTTGTAAGGAAATGAATCAACAAAGCAACTACTGTTACATCATAAGCAAAATATACGTGCCCAAGTGTTGTAAAAATGTCAGCTCTATAGCTTCAGCCGATTTCGAGAAAATAATTTAATATTCTGATGATAGTAAGTTGCTCACAAATATTACCTTAAAAGCATAATGCGATAAGAGTTTTGTTATGTAATATTAGTTACACTTAAAACAGATACCGTTCCTAGGTAACTTTGCTTTGTACTGTAATAATGTTTTGATTACTTTATTGATTACTTTTGTAAGGCTAAAAATACCATCAATATATATTCCAACTTATCATGTCATACTCAATCTCTTTCTTTGGAATATCACTTTCTTTATGAATGATGTGTTTCACCCACTTAATACAGTGTAATATTATACTACTATGGAATTTAAGTGAATATTCCTTCTTAACTCTCTATTATGTTATTAAGATTTAAAACACAAGTGCAATATTAAGAAATCAATGTTAGTACTTTTGTTTTTACAGACAATATAGGTAATATTAAACAGAAAGAAGCCATATAAAAATAACGACATAAAATTTCACGTTCCGTTTGAAGTTTGTGCAGCACTGTTTTGTTAATCCAACAGGTCGCTTATTCATATACACAACCCTTCCTCTTTCCATACTTAGCGAGCGCTTGCTGCCCGCGCACGACGTCAAGGTCAGAAAAATGCGCTTGCTTTGACATCACTGGTTTACAGAAAACATAAACATAGGAATTGGATTAGAATTTACGGGAAGGGGCACTATGGTCCAGCACTGCGACTTGTTACGATCTATTGTGCTAACCCTCAAGCTAGGCGCATTCCCAAACCCACACCGCCTGACTACACTAAGGTTCGCTGCGTACCCAGGTTTCGAGCAGGCAACCCCACCTCGTCCCTAAGCCAGCCCCCCCATACGTCTCCAGCCGGCGATCGGGGAATGTTATGGAATGATGACAAAATGGAGAAATGTTGACGGAATTATCTAGATGGATAATATGGGGGAAAAGGAGAGAACCCCGAGAAAAACCCCAACTGCGACCTTGTCCGACACAAAATTCACTGTGGATTTTTCAATGAAAAATACCAGGCCTGACTGGGACTGAACTCGAGCCGCCTGCGTGACACACTGGAGGTCTGATCACTCAGCCACCGCAGAGGTTGTTTACTATCTGACATCGATGTGTTCAACAATTTACCACGGATTCAAAGAACAGCTCTACATACACTGCCCAATCACTCTGGGTTAGATTGAGTTTTCCATTTCTTTAAGACGTGAAAGTATGCAATCATTTGAGTGAAAAGGAACAAAACATTGGGAATGTATTTCCTGCAAACAACACATATTCCTTTCCTTCTTTAGACCTTTCAGAGATTGCCTAACTTTCAATGGTAATGAGCAGGGAAAGGATTTATATGTAAATACATATTTACTTATAAAGCTAATATAATTTATATTTTGCATTATCTTTATGTTTCACAATGTGTAGGGCTGAAAAATCCTACTTTTATTTTCCATATTTTTCCATATTTTAGAGTTTAGTATATATTTTCGTTGATTTCCATATATTTTCCATATTTCATATAAAACAGTCCATATTATATTAGGTTTAACAATAAAACAAAACAAAATTCCATTAACTTTTAAAAATACATTTCAACAATAGAGATTTAAACACATGTTCAGTAATCCCTTTAACATCAGAGTTATTTGAAAATTAGCAGTCCTATCAACAATGGGAAAGTAAGTTACAAAACTGTATTAATTTAATTTAAAATTTTTAACAGACTTCAGTTGTGCAGCTCAACAGTTAAATGCCAGTCAGAGTACACATAGGTTCAGTTTTGTAAATCATACTATAAAGACGGTAAATATGCCAAAAGTACGTCATTCAGTCAATTTAAAATCAAAACTAACAAGTTACATTTCAGAATTTAAAGAAGATGGTTTATCAACTGACAATAAAATATTATTTTGTAATTTGTGTCAGTGTGCAGTATCATCTACACAAAAGTTCCTGGTGCAACAACACATTACAACTAGTAAACATCAGGCCAACAAACAACTAAATTCCAAGCAGAGACAATTGTTTTTAACACAACCAACAACATCGAATGTAAGATCTGAGTTTAACATCGACCTGTGCCGTTCTCTCATCTCTGCTGATATTCCTCTCTACAAACTAAAGAATAAGGTCTTCAGGGAATTCCTTGAAAAATATACTCAACATACAATCCCGGATGAGTCAACACTTAGGAAGACGTATGCTCCATCCATCTACGATGAGACAATACAGAAGATAAGAGATGAAATTAAAGATAGTTCAATTTGGGTTTCCATTGATGAGACTCCCGACAAAGAAGGTAGACTTGTTGGTAATGTAGTTATCGGTTTGTTAAGTGAACAATATTCTGAACGAATTCTTTTACATTGTGATGTTCTAGAAAAGTGCAATAACAAAACTATAGTTAAACTGTTCAACGAAGCTATGGGTATCCTGTGGCCAAAGGGTATTATGTACGATAATGTGTTATTCTTTATTAGCGATGCTGCCCCTTATATGGTCAAAGCTGGACAAGCATTATCTGTTGTATATCCTAAATTGACTCATTTTACTTGTGTGGCGCATGCATTTCATCGTGTGGCAGAAGTGGTCAGAGACAATTTCCCTAAAGTAGATTTGTTGATTTCATCAGTGAAAAAAGTATTTCTCAAAGCTCCCAGTAGAGTTAACGTGTTGAAAGAAATGTACCCTGAAATTCCATTGCCACCAAAGCCAATTTTAACTAGATGGGGTACATGGCTAGAAGCAGTTGAATATTATGCCGAACATATAGACTCTATTAACAATGTTCTCCTTGCATTGGACTCTGAAGATGCAGTCTCAATTGATACTGCGAAAACAGTTACCTGTGACATAAGTGTGAAGAATGACTTAGCTCACATTCAGCATACATTTTCATGCATCATAAAAACGCTCAAAAGTCTCCAAAATAGGCACCTTTCACTATCTGAAAGTTTTGAAATTATAAATAGTACTGTGGAACAACTGAATCGTGGTAGAGGTAAAGTTGCAGATGCAGTAAGAGCTAAGGTGGACACTGTACTTTCAAAAAACCCTGGATATGAAGAACTACAAAAGGTTGTTGCTGTGATGAGTGGTGAATCAACAGTGAAGATTAACTTGGACTTATCCCCAGCAGACATTGTGAAATTGAATTATGTACCAGTTACTTCTTGTGACGTCGAACGCTCTTTTAGTCAGTATAAATCTATCCTCAGAGACAATAGAAGAAGATTCACTTTTCAGCACTTGAAAGAAATGTTTGTAACCTATTGTTATGGTAACAGACAATAAAAATTGTGTTTTGTTGAAACTACATTGGAAGATAAGGTACGTCCATTATATTTTTTGTTTAGTTTGATTAAAATGTACCAATATTTAACGTACATAGTCATTTTTTTATAATTTTAAGTCCATATTTAATTCCATATTTTGGTAAAAATCCATATTTAATTCCATATTTTGGTAAAAATAACTACATATATATTTACATATTTCATATATTTTTAGTCCATATAAATCCGTTCCCTGGTAATGAGCTTAAAAATTTTCACAAAATAACTTGAAAATTATTTAAAATAGGACCGTGATATTTTCACTCGAATATTTCTTTTTTCTGTGGCGACTACTACAGTTAATTTGTCCGTCCATTTTTGCGACACTTGTATATTGTCAGCATCTCTGAGAAGGAAAATTATATTTCAAATAATTCGTTTTTCTATCTAATTCTAACTGCTTGTCTGTAACTGTGTGTAGAGCGATTTTTCCCACATGCAGGTTTTCTTCTATGTTAAGTATTTAGACATACAGTATTTGGGAGTCTCTTCAATCGCGAGTAATAAACTTTGTCGGCATTCTGCGGAGAGCGCATGTGCTTCCTAACAATCCCAACCTACTTCCGGTGTGAGCGGAGTTTTATCTCTATTGCACGGGATTTATTATATGTCCCTTGTCTTACAATATTGTCCTGTGGCGTCTCCGTCATGACCACGCATCGTATTGACCGCATGGTCAGAGAGGATCACAATGTGGGAGAGTCTATTGTATGTGACTCACAAGCAGTGTTGCCAGAAACTCCACTATGATATTCCCATAAGGAAGCATAAAATTTCCCACAACCTAAATAAACACTTATGCACACTTGTATCCGGTCGGTGCGTAATAAATTAACACATATAATGGTAATAAAAAACTCATAGCAATTACACATGCGGTTCACGACAGGAATAAATTGGCTGTGAGATCAAATTGCGCATGCGCGCACTTGGTCAAGAAAAACCTAAACTAATCAAACCTAACCTTCGTATATGCAAGATGTGTAACCGGAGTACGAAGGGAACTTCTTGATTTGATGTGGAATGTGCACGCGGAAATATATCTAGCTAAGGACCACGTTGGCACTGCATGAGAAGTTTGAACATGCGTAGTTTGACCTGACAACCATGTTCTTTCTGTCGCGAAACCCTCCTGTAATAACAGGCATATAACTACTGTATGTAAATAAAAATATTATCACTCATCAAATCTAATACAAAACCTCTGAATCCTGAAATTTCAGATGGGTGTTGGTGACCTTGAATGAACAGCAGTGCAATCCTTTAGCTTGAAAAGTGGATATTATATACAACTCCGCCGAGAACCTCGTCACGTATTCTGCAATTTTTCTCAGTTTATCTATTTCAGCATTATTTTATTCGCGTTTAAATTTCCCAGGTATTTTACATGTTTTCTCTTTTTTTCCCTTTCTCCCACAAGTCAAAATTTTTGCTTATTTTTCCCTTGTCTCTGCTAAATTTCCCTCAATCTGGCAACACTCCTCACGAGATGAGGGGTGCGCGGTGAAGCGGCAGGGAGAAGTGTGTGTTGGTAGATGAATGCTTACATTATGTGACGCAATACCGATACTATTAATTGAAACATATGCAGAGTTCATCACTTGCTGGTCATTGCTCATGTCCTTCGAAAATGAGAAAAGCTATTAGCTACAATCCGAACTAGATTAAACAATATTAATAGTCACTTTATTAAAATAATTAGTATTCTTTATTTTCTATTGCTTATCGTGACTAATGTTTTCGACATGAGTAATAACGTGACTACTGGGATGTTTATCAGAGTGAAGTATGTCACAATTAGCAGCCACAGTCATAAAATTCGCATTTCACACATTCTCATACTCTCTCACGCTCTCACGTTCACGCACTCTCTCGCATATACATTCTGTATCACACATTTTTCCTTACACACACTCCCTCATACACAGTCACACACAGTCTCTCACTCACACACCCTCTCTCGCTCACTCACTCTCACTCACACTAATTTTCGACTTCTCTCTCTCTCTCTCTCTCTCTCTCTCTCCACAAACACGCACATACATGCACTTCTTTATATTTCTTATAATTTATAACGTATTTATAACATTATTAAAAAAATTGTCATTGATGTTCAGGCTTCGAAGTAATTTTCCAACATTCCGTTGTCATCAGATAATCACCGAATGGCTGGAAAGAGTGAATTCTCGTTACGAAGTGAGATGAAGTAAGTCAATATATATTATATATTATGGGCAAATAGAGAACCTGAATTTTCGGTTGAGACTGTGAAGAAGTAATAGTGTTCTAGAATATTTTGTATTTACTAAATTATTATCCTTTTGCGTAAATGTAAACAATACGAAAATTAACACAACCATGAAATTTGAACTATTTTGAAAATATAGCTTTCATTTTATTTACAAAAATGATAGTGTCAGGGCCCAACGGACCCTGGTTGCCTGAATGAGGGTTAAAATATCTCTTATCCTTAAGCAGTCATTTAATAATAATAATAATAATGGTTCTTAACGCCGGCATAATAGGTAAACAGTTCTTTTGTGGCTTGGTTAGCCGGGAATTTATAACACTTGTTCTGGCTTTATTA
Source organism: Periplaneta americana (assembly GCF_040183065.1). Lineage (NCBI taxonomy): Eukaryota > Metazoa > Arthropoda > Insecta > Blattodea > Blattidae > Periplaneta > Periplaneta americana. The sequence continues at coordinate 123,627,897 of NC_091126.1, forward strand.
TCACACTTATTAAAGATACTATACTATACTAATGAAGGGAGGCAAAGGCTAAATGGGATTTCCCGGTCTTTGATCGGGTGAAGAACCCTGATAGAACTGATATTTAACACTAGCGGCGAATTTCGGTGGTCCTAATTAGTCCAACCCACTCTCCTCACCTCCACGCTGGAGCTCCCTGGGATCTTTTAAGATGCGAAAGAGAGAGTGGTATGCGGAAAGCAACGGGAAGCTACCGCATTTACCTCTCCTAAGAAAAACCGCAAAAGAGGAAGGCAGAAAATGTGAAAGAGTTGAGAATGCTGGGATTGCAGTGGAAGACCTGCCCTTGGGTGCAACACTATAAATGAATGAATGCTAATGAACTCACGCCCCTCAGAATAGACAGCTTAAATTATTTACGCCGAAACATCTTGATGTGTGTCGCTGTACAGAAAGTTAATAAGTTTATGAACAGCACAAATGAACTTCAATAACATGCAGTCAATATTTTTAGTGAGGTTTATCTGACCTTATCGTTCATCTTAACCTTTCTGACCTCACTTCAGAACAGCGCATCAGGATACCTCTCTCCGCCTCTCGCCTCACCCGCAAGTTCACAGAGGTGAGATGACGGTATATGAGAAAAAGTAGTTCGCACAACGTTACAACTGCCACATAGGCTACATATAAAAAACTTATTCACTACGCAGAAGCATCATATCTATGAACCCTAATGCTTATGCGTTCCTAAATGTACCAGAAAAAAAATAAGTTGATATTATTTATCCCAAAACTTAACAGAAATCTGGTCTAACACTACGTAACTAGTAGGCCTATATACAATTAAACAAAAGCGTAATTAAACAACCATATAAATTTTGCATGTCCGAAGACAGGTCTGAACCTCACAAGTGATACCAACAAGACACCACCTATGAGGCAACTAGGCCAGGAGATAATGGAGTAGGGTGGCCAGTTCTTTTCCCCCTCCATTACATATATCGCCGATTACCTACATCAAAATCATGTAAAGTTGAAAAATAGCGAGTTGCAGACTTAGATGGGTGCGTTTATAAATTAATAATTTGTGACAGATGATAAATTGATGGTTGCATTTTGTAAGCAGTTATAGAATAACATGGGTTGGGTTTGTAACGTTTTAGTTGCGTGTGTTTGGTTAAGAATTGACGATCGGCGGAATGTGGATGGAAAACATTGACACATATTAGAAGATTCCTGGTGTTGTTCAAAGTTTAAAGACATAAGCGTCACACGTCTAATAACACCAATAATAATTTCAGACCGTGTAAGGAATTTTTGATCATCATGGTACTTCCCAAAAATTGGAAGTAGGGACATTAAACAAATATCTTCGTCAATGTCCTTGTCTTGGAGGTTCTCTTCTTTTAGTAATTCCAGAAGTTGTTCCGCATATCCCTTTCCCTGTTTCCTTTTATTGATAATTTTGGTTGTATCTCGCCTTGTGTTGAAAATAGTAGTATTATCTTGAACATTTTATATCTGGTTTGTCATTCCATATTCTGTTAATTTTCTTCAACATTGGTTGGTGAATTCAGATTGCTAACAGATTCTCTTTCCTGAATGGTAGCGAGTAAAAATAATATCTGATTAAATACATGTATTTATGCCTCTTCTCCGCTTCTGATCCCGATTTCATTGAATTTTGGGCGTCGTATTTCCTTTTAAAGCAAGTTTCCTTCCTTGATCAAGTCCAGACTGTGATTATCAATCGCCAGTTCGCACTAACAGATTTAAACACGTTAGTCACCGTCAAATTGCAATAGTTTCATGACACGAAAAATACTGCGCGCTACAGATTTTTATTATCCCCACTCCCGACTGTTAGGAAGTTCAATGATAATCACAAACTCTTTACGTAGTCTGAATTTATTGGTGTAATGAGACTATTAGGCTTATGTCTTCAAATCCTGAACAATACCAAAGAGCTTCCTCTTCCAAAATGTGTCAATATTTTTGATCGAATACATTTCCATCAACATTCAAATTCCAACGACCGTCAATTGTTAACCACATTCAACTAATACGTTACAAACCCAACCTATGTCATTCCAACATTCTATGTCTACCTACCAAATGCCACCATCAAAATATTAATTTGTAAAGGCACATATTTGAGTTTGTAACCCGGTATTTATCAACTTTAAATTCTCGTAATCAACAAGCAGACAGATATTCCACCTTACCCTGAACTTCAGCTTTATATTGAATCTCAACATGAGTGGGAAGACAGCAACTCTGATTTTTCATCAGTTTTATCATTAAATGTGTAATTTTTTTTAATTAAAGTAACTGATTATTCTTGGGTTCAACACATCAGAATGTACCATACAGTCCACACATGTGGAGTAACAGTTAGCGCGACTGACCGCAAAACCAGGTGATCCGGGTTCGAATCCCGGTCGGGGCAAGTTACCTGGTTGAGGTATTTTCCGGGGTTTTCCCTCAACCCAATACGAGCAAATTTGGGTAACTTTCGGTGATGGACCCCGGGCTCAATTCACGACATTATCACCTTCATTTCATTCAGACGCTAAATAACCTGAGATGATGATACAGCGTCGTAAAATAACTCAATAAAATAAAATGTACCATGCATACTGTATATAAATATGTCCACACCTGTGGAGTATCGGTCAGCGTCTGGCCGCGAAACCAGGTGGCCCGGGTTCGAATCCTGGTCGGGACAAGTTACCTGGTTGAGGTTTTTTCCGGGGTTTTCCCTCAACCCCAAACGAGCAAATGCTGGGTAACTTCCGGTGTTGGATCCCGGACTCATTTCACTGGCATTATCACCTTCATATCATTCAGACGCTAAATAACCTCAGATGTTGATACAGCGTCGTAAAAAACCCAATGAAATAAAATAAATATATAAATATACTTTTTATTGAAGCTGTTGCTGTTTTGTTTAACGTTTATGCAAGAAGAATCTTTTGCAGTTTGCATAACCTATGAACATCAGACATATTTACTACCTAATACAGGCTTGCAGACGTGGGCGCCAATTGTGGAGTACGTCATAAGGGGGAATACATCACTCATCCCTTCCCTCCACCCCCGAATCATTGATTTAGTAGGGGAGGGGATATGTATTCAGTGTCTGTGTTATGTGATTGCGTATGCGTCACAGAGACGTCATTCAACGCCGGTGGACTGTGGACGGGGTACCCATGCTTCCACCCCTTTCTCGCCAGTTCTGCATTCCTGACCAAGTATAATCTGCCATACTTAATACTTTATTGTTGTTTTTAATACTGCAAGTAAAATAAATTTAATGTTGTTTTCAATTTGACATATTTTTAGTCGTTTAAAAACTGCATTGTACTATTGTTTATGAAATCTGTACAATATGCAATTTTTAATTTGGTGATCAGACTTGTCTAGAATTTGTACATAACTATTAGTTTTTATATAGGATTAATTATTATTTTCTTAAATAAATCATTTCATAAGGTACGATAATCTTAAATTTAAGTTATAAATTAATTTTTAATTTAATATTTAATAATACACCACACGTATATATGTAGTTTTATAATTACTCTTTTAACATGTCCAATTTTATATTAGAATTATATGTAATAAATAGGATATTATCTATCCATTTTATAGACTTTTCTTACTTATTCTAATGTAACAGATAACATTTTTCAGGGAAACGACCAATCGCAGTCTGGTGCCTTGATGCGTTATTGTAGATGCAACTATTAGTAACGAATTATAGAAACTGTCTTCACTCATTCGCAAATAATTGAAAAATTTACTATCGTATTCTCTCAAACAATTATAGCTACAACTTATAAAACTGCCCATTCAGAAATCTCGAACTCGGGCGTGAGTTCGATTCCCGCTTAGGTTGATTATACGTCGTTGAGATTTTCCCGAGGTTTTCCCAACTGTAAGGCGAATGCCAGGTAATTATGGCTAATTATCGGCCAAATATCATCTCGCTCTTCTATTATTATTATTATTATTATTATTATTATTATTATTATTATTATTATTATTACGTAACGGGCCACTAGGCCCAATACATGCAAGGATGATGATGATGATGATGATTATTATTATTATTATTATCATTATTATTATTATTATTACTATTTAATTGGTTACTTTACGACGTTTTATCTAATTGGTGTAATTATCTAGCGTCAGAATGAGACGGTGATAATGCCAGCGAAATGAGTTCAGGGTCCAGCGCCGAAAGTTACCCAGCATTATTTTGCTCTCAGTGGGTTGGGAGGAAAAACCTCAACCAGGTGAAGGCTAGTTTACAAGAAACCGGGAACAGAAATAACAACTAGAACGAGAACGGAAATAATGTTAAAATGTATTTAAATGTGAGCATTCACAATTAACGAGAAGCTTGCCGGAGCACGGGAAAGTGAACGTTAATTGTGAGTGTTCACATTTAAATACATTTATTTTAACAATATTTCCGTTCTCGTTCTCGTTGTCGTTTCCTTTCTCGGTATATTGTGGACCAGCATTATCTCGTCCCAACCAAGATTCGAACCGGGGTCCACTCGTTTCACAGTCAGGCGTGCTAACCGTTACTTCACAGCGGTGGACTATTATTATTATTGTTATTATTATTATTATTATTATTATTATTATTATTATTATTATTATTATTATTACTATTGTTATTGTTATTGTTATGATTGTACTAACATTATGATTATCATATCATCATTACCATTATTAGTATCACTGTTATCATCATTATCTTTATCGTAATAATTAGGATGATCATGATTAAGATTATTATGATGGTTATTATTTATTATTAGGGCTATATAATGATATTAGTTATGACGTATTAGAAACTTTATTAATTCTTAATTTGTTTTTCTCGTTCCTACAAAATATTGGCTAATTATTGTAAACCATGTAGGCCTATATCATTTTATATTGTAACATGGCTACAATTAGGGCTACAATACGAGAAGGATTGTTTTTATTGGGTTATTTTACGACGCTGTATCAACATCTATGTTATTTAGCGTCTGAATGAAATGAAGGTGATAATGCCGGTGAAATGAATCCGGGGTCCAGCACCGAAAGTTAACCCGCATTTGCTCGTATTGGGTTGAGGGAAAACCCCGGTAAAAACCTCAACCAGGTAACTTTCCCCGACTGGGATTCGAACCCGGGCCACCTGGTTTCGCGGCCAGACGCGCTGACATTTACTCCACAGGTGTGGACAAGAAGGATTGTTCTGTTACAATAATTTATAACTTGCATACCAACACAAAGTGTAGTTTTCTATAGTTAATATTTTCGTTTCGTATCATTGTCTTACAAACTATTTTTATTTAGTTGCTATAGAGGTAGGGTGAAGTCGTTTCGGCTCTCAATAACCTGTTTTGATTTTTAGCTGTTGATTGGGGCTGGTCGTTTTGGCTTCCGTTGTAACATCAAAGATCGGTCGTTTCAGCTCCCGCTTCGACACCGGAGACAGATTGTATCGGCTCCTGCTTCGGACTAAAATATTGGCATGGTTAAAAATTTTGTTAACATAACATTTCGTCTAAATTATAGCTAAACATAATGTTTACATGAAGTACCTTTCGTCCATGTTATAGACATTGACTTGAAAATTTATAGCTCACTTTTTTCATGTACTGCATTCTTGTGATCTTTCCTTGTTGGAAGTCGTTTATGGCTGCCTCAATAATTGTATCAACTGTGTTCCTCTTCTTTGTTTTTCTTCTGTCGTTTTTGCTTCGAAGCTTTATGTATGTCTTTTTAATTTCTTTCAATGCTTCAATGAAATGATACACAGGGTTGTTTCCGAGCTCTGATACCGAATTTGAATGACATCGTGTGCGTCAGGAGTCACACTACAGCTGAACTGTGGCGCGGGGTGACAGACTAGTAGTGCGTGATCTCATAGTCAGAGTGCACTGCGACTCACAGAAGAAATTCCCAAGAAAATCGAGCCTTTTTGGGAGGGGTACATTACGACCCTTTCCAATGCCAAGTACAGATAAATGAAAATAAAAGAAGCCTGCAATAAACGAGGTTTCATTATTTCAAAGAAAGCCATCGTACTTAATAAGATTGGTATAATTTCGTGGGGTGCGGCGACTTGTGACAGGGGGTGGATTTGCTAATTTTTTCCACTCTGGAATTAATCCCATCCGAGCTTTGCCAGTCTTATTAGGAACACACAAGATGCCTTTCTTAGAAATAACGAAATCAAATTTTTGGAGGCTCCTATGATTTTCACGCAACTGTACTTGACATCGGCATGGTACCCCTGTACCCCTCCTAAAAAGGCTTGAATTTCTTGGGCACTGCTTCTTTGATACACAGTGCATTCTGATTATGAAATCATTGGTCTGTCACCTCTCGCCGCAATTCAGCCGTCGTGATTCCTGACGCACATGACGTCAAAAAAATTCGTTATCAGAGATCGGAAACAATCCTGTATATTACTAGCATGGGCAGCATTACTAGTTGAATTTCGCATGAAACGATTCGCACCAGTTTGTAGTACGGTGTCCTATATTACCAAAATTAGCACACATTTCAGGAGGCAAGTCAGATTCATAACATACAACACAAGAGCCGTTCAGGGAAGAATACCGATCCACACCGGGAGCCTATACGACTGTTCAAGAAAGGCTATCGCTCTACACCCTCAGCCGATATGACCGTTCATGTAAGAACAACGTTTCAGTCCTGGGAGCGAATACGACCATGAAGTGTCGGGAGCCGATACGACTACCCCGAAAAGATAGCCTAATTATTGTAAAGTGTAAACCATCTTGGTCTACATAGCCTCATTTTCAACCATATTAAAATACCATTTATTACCATTCATACCATAACAGGTTTTGATGCGTTGAAGGGTTCCGTACAAATTTTACGGAAAACATTTGAGTCATGAGTCCTTCGCCAACAGCTCCTTTGGTTAACTCGCCGTTATTCGAAAACCAGTGAAGATTTTGAGTGGCAATCCCTTTTAAAAGTAATTTACATTCTTTCTCAACATTTCTCTCGTTTTGACTCTCCATCTAATGTGAAAAACAAAAACGTTTGCCGCTTTTAGTTTTGAATTTGTAAATGTCTATTCTGAACAGATTAATCACATCGAAGTAACTATTTTTTTCTCACTTTCCAGGAAAGATTTTCATTTCGATTTTTTTCTATGCTTTCCTTAGACATTGAGCTATCAATTCAAGAAATTACGCGCGATTGATTGACTATCATAGGAGCTACGACATGATATATATTTAAAGGACCGGGAAATGTATAAGCCAATGCTTCCTATAGTACTATCGACATCTTAGGTTATTTAACGTCTGAATGAGATGAAGGTGATAATTCCGGTGAAATGAGTCCGGGGTCCAGCGCCGGTAGTAACCCAGCATTTGCTCATTTTTGGTGAAGGGAAAACCCCGAAAAAACCCCAACCAGGTAACTTACTTCAACCGGAAATCGAACCGGGGCTACCTGATTTTGCGGCCAGACGCGCTAACCGTTACTCCACAGGTGTGGACTTACCATTACTATAATCCCATCTACGTACACTTCCGATACTGTCGAGAATGAGTAGTATCGGTATTATCGGAACCAAGAAAGTCTCGTGTTCTCGATTAATGAGTAATTTGGCTACGTTAGGTACGCGCGCACTGAGTGAGACTGCGGAGATTGCGCAACCGAGAACGGACGATAATATGGAGTCTGCCCAACTCTAAAGTTAATGTAATTGTACCTGCAATGAAGTAATGTTCTTCGGGTATCATGCATAATGTATCTAAGTGATTAGGTGCTTACTTTGCTGTATGAATAAAAAATTAATTTTAGTAGAAAATGGTTGTTGCTCCTAATAGTTTTACTTTGTTTACTATGTGCAAAAACATGTTTGAAATGAAATATTGCTGTCATAGCGGCGTTAGGAACACATTAATAAAAAAGTATTTATTTCAGTTTTCTATTGTAGACTATTAATACTTCGTCAGTTACTTAACGATGTTCTATCAACTAAGAGGTTTCATAACGTCGGTGGGATTATTGATAGCGACATGGCCAAGATTCCGGCCATGAGATTACCGGATATTAGTCTCATATTCGGGGAAAATCTCTTCAAAATTCCAACTAGATAATCGCCCAACAAGGATTGCTGATACAGATCTGTGAGTCGTTTAGATACAAGCATTTGGAAAAATCGTAATGAACATTTATTATGGAGGACGGAGGCTTCGACATCACGCAAACATAGGTGCCTTATTTTTCGAGAACGAGCTCATAATGAAAGGGGAATTGTGGAGAGTGTTGATGGAATGACGAGGGAAAATCTTTGGAAGCACTCTGATAACCTTGACTTTGTCCACCACAAATACAATTCCTTCATGGCTGTGATTTTAATTCGGGCCTCGGTAAGTTAGCTATAATATTCCGAATTCCACAGCATGACATCTTTGTTTTATTTATTTTGATTGTGGTTGAAATATTTGTAAATATAAAATGTCAGTCTCCTACAGAGATTGGAGGGACGAGCAATTAAGACTGTACATTCATTGCAAGGAACTTATTTTTATTATTGCTTGCCAAAACGTTGTTAGACATAAATATTGACATTTTCACAAGAAAATAATTTGCATTGTTAATTTGAACATAGCATGGAAGAATGTTTATACGTAAATCATATTTAGATAGCTGATGTGATAATATTAGAGGAAGTGTTACAAATATGAAATAGTATGATATACGCCCTGAGACGTGTTATATTATAAAGGAAGTCTTCCAAATTACTATGCACTGATACTCTATTTCGCGGAATGTGTTAGTTTGCAGTTAGAAGCTGAACTGTTGAAACGTTTATCATTATTGCGTTTTCGAGAAAAATGAAAATATTGGCGGTAAGTTCTTTTCTTGAATATGCATTGTTATTCTTCAATGTGAGAAATATGAGGAATAAAACTGCAACGTTCGTCACTACGCATTACACAAGTATGTCTTTGTTTGTGTTTGTATCAAGAGGACACTTAAGCAGACGGCAATACTTTAGAGTTCGTAATCGTACTACTGCAGCAATATTACTGCACCAGTGAAGTAAGTTAGTTTCGTAGTGACAAACGGTTGAATTCTGTTTAAGTTGTTTCTTGCGAAAAAGCTCACAGTGGAAAATATGCTGCTCTTACAGTGATAGTAAACATTTGCTCATTTCTCAGAAGATATTAATTTTAGGACCCATGTTTGTAGGACTTTTAATTCTTGTTTTGATGCATACTACTCTTCACTAAATATTGAAACGTTTTTCAGAACACTCTTTAAATAGGCATCTTATAGGAATTTTTTTATAGCTTACTTTCCTCTTCTATGTAATGTAATTTAAATAAGTAATTTACGTATTTTCAAACGTATATAAAATAACGTAAGTAAATCTATTGCATTTACTCGTTTATTATATATACAAATAAAAACGTTGCCATCTCAAGTCCAACCACTTTTAATAGATGTTGTAATTAGGGTGGCCAGATTCACATCGATAAAAAGAGGACACAAAGCTTCAAAAAGGAGGACATTGTTCAAAAAAAGAGGACAGAAAATATGTACTTAGATTTAGATTTAGGCCTATATTATACTTTAAATATTACCGTAATTTCACACAACTATGGTCCAATATCTCATCACTTTTTAGATTTCTCAATGTAATTTACAAAATAAAACTATTAGAAGAATTTATTTTGTTGATATCAACTTTAGAAAGGTCAGGAATTAATATCAAACACTTTTGTTATTCGAAATGTAGTTGGTATATGGAACATCTTTTCATAAACTGTGGACTATAGTTGTGTTATGAAGTCACAACTATAGTCCATTGAATATATCCTAATATAAATCGCTCATGGACTACAGTTGAGGGGATGTTTTGCAACTGTGTCATACAGCAGTCAATAATTTTTAATATAAAATACAGATTTTGCAGAAGACAGTGAGAAAAATTATTTATTTCTTAATTTTAACATAACCGCTGTTTCTTTAAGAAAAATACAATTTGTATCAAATAATGAAATCAATATAAAACCAAAAAACAAAAAAAAAAAAAAATAAGACAACCATTCTTAATCAAAATAAAACATTCTCAAACAGATAGGTACATAATCAGTTGGTTAATTTTTCGTTTAACTCCATAGACCTTCAAGTTCAGGCACATGGAAAAGCTTCCTTTTCGTACTTCGCTACTTTGGCTTAAAATGATAGATCGTTTAATATATTTTAAGGATGATTTGAAGTATCTTCGAGTGTCTCTTCAATGTCTGACAAGTTCAATGAAGATTTGATGCCAAGGAATATCCATCTTCATTTTTCACGGTAGAACTCTCTACTGCCTTCCCCTTGCAATAACCTTTGTTTCTGCTTGAGAAAATTGCAATTTTGGAGGTAGATGGTAATGCAAAATTTTCAATATCTGCTGCTGAATTACTTTTACTTGACTCAACATCAAGTTTCTTCTTTCTCCTGTTTATGATGTTCCTTGTTCTATTGCTTGATTCGTTGTCATTTCTATATATTTTATGAATGTGTCTGAAACAGCAATTCCTTCTGGGTTTCTGACTTTAGGATCAGAACATGATGGCACACTTCCTAGAACTTCAACTGCACAAAGAGGAAAGATTGCAACTTTCCTGAATCCAACTGCAAATTTGCTTGCGATATCGGAATACAGTAACTTTATTCCAGAGCTTATTTAATAATGGAGGAAATACATTTTTGGAATCTGTTGGTATGCTTCTTCCATCTGGTGTCCCTTTTCACTTGTCAAGTATTTGCCGCCAATGGTATTTCAATTTCGAAAACAAGTTCTGTTTAGTGGTTGCATCAGATCGGTCACATTTGGAGACTGCAAAACCTGTGATAATTCATTCTTGTGACGTTCTAAAAAGCATTTTGCCCAACGTCTTCCAGGTAGATTCTTAGAGAATGCTGGTACTTTGCGGTCTTGGCTATCCAGGTACATTTTCACATTACACCTGAAGTAGAATAACGTTATCAGAAATCCAAGATTGGACATGGATATAGCATGTTCGGCGAATGCACGAATGTTTTTTTTTCTGAAGACAAGAAGAACCATTGTCGATCAGGTGAGTTTAGTTTATTTTCATGCAGTGCTCTCGATTTAGGTATTATAGAACTACGAGGTATTTTGTACTTTTCTGCGGCTTCCCGCTGCGTCAGTACCTTGTTGGTGATATATTTTATACAAAGATCCATACTTCTGTCATCATATAGCTTATAGAACCTTCCTGCCAACTTTCTACGAAACATTTTATTAGGTGGCACCACCAGAAGCTATAAAAAACATTCTGTAATGTAAGAACCGAAACCAGAAGTCGGAACACAACTATGGTCCACAAAAATGATAGGACCATGGGCCTAGTTGAACTCCAAGTACCATTTTTTATTATTCTTCCAATAAATATGAAAATACATATGCAACTGTAAAAATATTCATTAACTGTATGTAAATACTAAATTACCTGTCATATAGACCATCAAGGACACAGAAATGCTTGTTGTGGTAACTGATGGCAGAGAAAGTTTCCAATGGACGAGGTAACATGCAAAACCTAACTCCAATTGACAGTTGACTAGCGACAAAACATGGCAGACAGGATGCGTTTCATAACCCTCACAATATTACTATATCTGTGCTCTATGCTTTAGTATTTAAATAATCACTAACTATCACTAGGAACTGAGATATCACTGTTTTCGTGAGCGCGTGTGTTTGGACCATAGTTGTGGCTTAGGACCATAGTTGTGTGAAATTACGGTATTTATTTTATTACAAAATATTTACACTACAAATTTAGGCTTATATCATACCGGTACTTAAAAGTATGTTAATATCTACTTTATTACAAAACAATTAAAATAAATCTTAACAATAATGATTTTACAATTAGCTAGATATGAAAGTCAAGGGAACTATAGGCCTACGCCCTAATTAGTAAAGAGGACAAAAAAATCTATTTAGATTTAGGTTTAGACCTATATAATACCTAAAATTATGTTAATATCTATTTTATTACAGCATACTTATCACAAAACCTGGTAATATAAAATGATTTTACATTTTGCTACATATGAAAGTCTATAACTATAATTATTATTATTATCAAAATACATAAAAAGGCAGCACAAAATGTGAATTTAATATTATTTTGTTTCAGATGTATACATTTAAAGTTGAGAAAATAAGACATGAAAAGAGGGTTATCGTTATATATCCCCATACCTTCCATATTTAATCCTGATGCAGATACTTTTCTGAAGATTCAATTTGTTGCAGTAACTTGGGTTTGCTCAGGAGGTATTCGTAAAATGACAAATTCGCAACTCGATCTCTCATTGTCGTTTTACTAGCTACCTGTCAGCAACTACCATAACAAGGACGAGCAAAGAGAGTTATGATCGTTGGAAAAAAAAGTATATTTCGTTCATGCTGCTGCCACCTAGAAGCAAATAACTTGAAAATTGCGTCAAATGAGATAATTTAAAAATATCAAGCATACACGTTATTAAAAGGAGGGTATTTCTTGTCTTTTTAAAAATCCGCCCGGACCCCGGACAAAGGCCTAAAAAGGAGGACATGTCCGGACAAAAGAAGACGTCTGGTCACCCTAGTTATAATAGATATTCGTGTATTGCGTAAGTCTACATTAGCACTAATCATTACAAAACTCCATTTGGAACGTATTTTCTTTTCCAACTAGTGCACAACAATTGCAATGTCAAATTCGTATACCCTGCGTACTTTGAAATGAACAACATGCTGCTGCGAATTGATTGATTGATTGATTGATTGATTGATTGATTGATTGACTGACTCATTTCACGAAACTGGTTCCGGGACGGATCCTGGCACTTAGGCCGTTAAGCACATTGTACGCCTTATATGCGATGATCGTCAAAGTCTGATGAATGTCTCGGGTGGCATTCGTGAATGCGACGCTGAGAGGTGGACCATCTTTTCACAGCCTTGCACGTAAGATCCCATCATCTACTGACGAGCCAGAACCCACAGCCTGGAGCCCAAAGCTCTTAGAACTTATATCAGCATCTGAAACCCATTCTACCCTTAGACATCATACCAGCCCAGTGCAGTGGTCAGTAACCCCATGCTCTTTGTGCAAGAGCGCTTTCCGCTGCACCCGGGCAGTTTGCGAGAGCGCATCCAAAGACATTCGAGCGATAGACAGACTACTGTGCCTAAGCATTGAAGCACCTCAGTCACCCACTCCGTCGCACAGTGGTTCATTTTCCCAATTTCTTGGCCAAAACCTCTAGAGATGTTTGAATTAATTTGAATGTAACAAAGTTGAAACAAATCGTAAAAGTAACATAATTAAGAATTAAATATCGAGTAAATTCACATAAATAGCTATTGTATATGCTTTTTTGGCGTGGATGATCATTTCATTGCTTCTTAGGGTATTCAAAGTTATAGTCTATTTTATCTATATACATATATATATAATGTGTGTGTATATATATATATATATAATGTTTATTTCATTCGCTAGCATCCTAGTCTGCGGAGATAAGGGAGTCATCTTATCAGGGGCCTGAGTGGACACACCTAAATGTGTAGATGCATCTGGAGCTGACAGAAGTGACATTACATCTGCAGACAAATGCTTCAGTTTCTTTCTTGGGACTTTCAATATTATTTATGATGTATGGTCCAACAATGCCTGCAGATCAGTTTCAGCAAACTTTTCTGTTATTTGAATGGCATTGGTATCGGGATAGCATGTCTTTTGTGCTTCTAACACCGTTCTGTATTGCTGGAAAATGTAGGCGATGGATTTTTAGCCTCGGACCTAATCAGGTTATAATGGAATTTTGTTAATTTAACTTCGACTAGAATGGACAATGCTTTTACTCCAGATAAATATATACAACGCTCTGAAATTAATTTATAAGCTTTTCTGCATGTTGACGTACTGACTGGTGTTGAAAATTGTACGTCTTTTATTGCAGCAGTAGTAGTAACAATCCCTCCTGCTTCACGAAGACTGATTTGTGTGGCATATGCGAGTTCTGAAGGACCTATGTTTTGTCTTAATCCCTGTGCTTTTCGTCTTTTATAACGTTCACCACTTTACTAAATTCTAGTAATGGACGTTCGGCTCTCTATTACGTTTCAGTAACGCATATTGGAAAACTCGTAGATTTTGAAGCCATTCCTTATTCTGTGGTAGGAATCTTTCAACTGTCCTATATGACCGTTGCCATCTGGTTCTAAAATTACATATTAAATGTTTTAACACATTCTTTAGTTCAGCGGATGATGTTGCAGGGGAATCGGTTATAATTCTAATGCGTTCTCTTAAATAATCATACTTTTCTTAAAAATCAGATGATGAACGTTAATGTAGTATAGTGAACAATTCACGCCTAGTGAGGTTTATGTGATGACTTTCATATCCTGAAAGGAATTACAGAAATTTTTCAAATTTTAATAAATTGATGAAGGATTAATATACGACACAACAATTTTTTGTGGCAACGTATTTCATAGGTAAGCAAGATGAAATAATGCACAAGAAAGCTAGAGGTTTCACCTATTCTTCGACATTGGAACCAAGTCTCTCGACATATTTCTCCTATCGTGACACTTTTAAGTACACCTCGTTCATAAAAAACTGTTTTTGGGCGTATAGCCAACAGCGCACGACCGATTTCACTTCTTCATCCGAACCGAGCGTTGTCCTCCTAGCAATTTCTTCATTGGTCCGAAGAGGTGAAAGTCAGACGGTGCAAGGTCTGGACTGTAGTGTGGGTGATTGCCGCCTTAATGATGCCTCTGACATTGGGTGGTGTTGCAGCGGTCACTGGTCGGCCAGAACGTGCTTCGTCGGCGGACTTCTTCGAAGAACCTGCACACCTGGAGATGTTGCTATGGTCCAGACAATCAAGCGCCATACATCTCCAATATTTCCCTGTGAATTTCACTCGAATTTTTTGTTTTTCTAAAAAAAATGGACTACACCTCGCTGCCCTTCACAAGTGAATGATGGTAGAAAACGCGTCATTTTTCTCTGTAGTTACAGCTTGTTTAGCCAGGGTGACATACAATCGAATCATTGCTGTATGTAGTGCAAGATTCAAACTAACTACCTCCCAAATTTGAACGTCCTAACCAAAATAGTATTCCGTTAAATAATTGTTGTGTGTTACTTTCCGATCCTTCCTTGTATTACAACGCAAAGGCGCTGTGCGCACTTCAAAACTAAATTCGAGCTAGTGGGCCCAGTGGCAGTTGGGGGAGACTTTCTTTATTGGTACATGAAAAGCATCCACATAGGTATGATTTGTAATGAGAAACTTGACAGGACCTCACAGGACCGATAACTTTTAACCTCCGTGAATCTGCCGCTTTCATATTTTCAACCACAATCAACGTGACTATATTATTTAATATCTAAATGCCGTTAATTAATTAAGTAATACATTAAAACTATGTTCAAATATTCTACATACCTCCAGGAATCGAATCCATGCTTCAGCTTTTAGTTTCACACTTATACCATTTATTTATAACATTTCAAAAACGACCATTCTTTCACCACGCAAACTCACCAACTGCATTGTCCAAGAGAGACGCATTCACCTTAAGACAACAAACAACCCTCCCCTGTATGTTTTTTTTTTACTTTTGGCCAGGATTTCGGGAAAATGAACTACTGTGAGTCGCTATGAGGCTACATACTCTATTCTATACCGAGTGAAAATGATGTTTACGTTTTATATTTACTAACCTTTCTTGGTTGTAGAAATAAGACAATAGCATTGAATATAAAGTTAGATATATGGAAGATGCGTTTAATGAACTAAGAAACAGTTAAGGCATGTAATTAGTAATCTTTATTGCAGATATTAATGTACCCTATAGCCTACGGTATAATTTTAATTGGGTCACATGATATACATAGACCTATTACCTGGAGTATATTCTTGCTAAATAATTTTCCATTGGATGTTAAAAATGTTGTTCATAAGTTTTCATACAGTTTCTCTACAACCATATGATCAATACAGTATGAATTCTTGAAATTTCGCCTGTGCTTTTTCTATTAAAGATCTAGGTTTAATGCTTACACACAATTTAAATTCTAAAAACCAAATTATGAGATCATTAGATGAAGTATATGGCAACGAGGTTTTATTTTTCGTAATTCAAGAAATATTTTAAGGATGAACATGTTTTAAAATTACTCTGTAACTGTTTAATATATGAAGCGTGCATTTCCAGAACGTTGTAAGTGCCAATTTGTGAAGTTTACAGTAGGAACAAAAATACAGTACATACAAAGTTGTGACTTGCACAACCTCAAAGTGCACTACTTTATTACTTGGAGCAGCACTTTCTTCATAACCTTTCGTAATGTTGTCAAACAGGGCACCTACAACTGATATATGTGAAAAAATAGGTTCTCCCGGTTTCGGCACTTACAACGTTATGGAAATGCACGCTTCATATAGAAAATTTGAATATGTCACCTTTATATACAAATAATTATTAATTACCGTATATAGAAATGAATTCCGAAGCGTTTCCTGCGATATGTATTTTTTAAGAAAATTAATATGGTAGTAATTAATAACAATTCTTACTCGTATAATGCATTATTAAAGAAATTTCATAATGTAGGCCTAATTCAATAAATTGTTGGCGCAACAATTATTCTTATATAAAATTGCTAACAGTGTAATTATTATGAGTAAGGAACAATTACATCTTTTTATTTTAATGCAGTGAAAATAAATTGAAGAAATAAACAATTACTGGATATTCCCATTTTTAACCAACAATAATATCGGTATTAAAATATTCACTTTTAATTCAAATGTGTAACTTATTTTTAATTTCGTATCTCCTAAAAATAACCTTCCGGATTTTGACTTATCATAATAACAGTATAATATAATGGGTTATTTTACGACGCTGTATCAACATCTCAAGTTATTTAGCGTCTGAATGAAATGAAAGTGATAATGCCGGTGAAATGAGTCCGGAGTCCAGCACTGGTAGTTACCCAGCATTTACTCGTATTGGGTTGAAAGAAAACCCCGGAAGAAACCTCAACCAGGTAACTTGCCGAGACCGGGATTCGAACCCGGGTCATTACAACATAATCTATACAAAATTGCTCTATGAATGAACTTTTTTTGCACGCCATTTGCTTAAAATTTGTATGTGTATGTATGTATTTATTCACACTGCAAATGGGTAGCCTATATATCGGGTGGCAGTGGTAACTAGCCTAATTACTCAATAATGACAATTAATAATACACACAATTAATACTACTACTACTACTACTACTACTACTACTACTACTACTACTAATAATAATAATAATAATAATAATAATAATAATAAGGAGCATCCTAAATTAAATGAAGCACGATCACTTAAAATAACATTTAAAGTAAATCTAATTTGTATCTTAAACCTAAGTTCGAACAAAAACCCACGAGTATGATATGTTCATACCTGCACAAGTACCTTTCAGCACTACACTCATTTCGCTGACAACTCATTCACTGCACTGGAACTACGACACATTTCACTGATTCTATCCTGATTTCACTAACACTTCAAAAACATTTCACTGTTCAAATACTTTGCACTGCCATTATAAACTATAAAGCTTCACTGACAGAAACACACTTCACTTACACAACACCCTTCACCGATAGAACATACTTCACTCTCCACTGACACAACACACTTCTTGACTGATACAACACTTCAAACAACAAAATATCAATTACACCCTTTAAATAGTGTGTATATAATATTACAGTCTATTGGTAAAGTCCTTAAGACTATTTTTAAATACATTTTTAGTTATTGGTAAAGCCTTTATAGATATTATGTTTTTCCTTATTCTCAGACTTAATAAGTATATGTATTTTGTTTTGCATTATACAGCACACTTAGGCATAGTGCGATTTATTCCTGTTGCTTGGCAAAATAAATAAATATAATTTTACAGTGCTCAATCTGTTATGGTAATATTCATAGAGGTTACATTAATTCATTTCGTGCGTTACCTTGATTGTATGGTACACGAAAGCTACTGCAAAAACAAGGCTTTTAAAGT
The DNA here is from genome assembly GCF_040183065.1 of Periplaneta americana. Classification (NCBI taxonomy): domain Eukaryota; kingdom Metazoa; phylum Arthropoda; class Insecta; order Blattodea; family Blattidae; genus Periplaneta; species Periplaneta americana. The sequence continues at coordinate 123,646,058 of NC_091126.1, forward strand.
CAATTTTAAAAGGGTTAAAATCAAGCGAATGATTATTCATTCCCTCAAGTATGCCAATTTCTGCAGCCTACTTGGCAATATTGTGCACTATAAATTTATAGGTCTATTCTATAATATTACTATATCCCTCCTTCAAACCTGCTTCAAGTTATGGCCCAGTCCACACCTGTGGAGTAACGATTAGCGCGACTGGCCGCAAAACCAGGTGGCCCGGGTTCGATTCCCGGTTGGGGCACGTTACCTGGTTGAGGTTTCTTCCGGGATTTCCCCTCAACCCAAATATGAGCAAATGCTGGGTAACTTTAAGTGCTGGACCCCGGACTCATTTCACCGGCATTATCACCTTCATCTCATTCAGACGCTAAATACCCTCAGATGATGATAAAGCGTCGTAAAATAACATAATAAAAAAGTTAAAGCATGAGAAGTGTTTCCTTCTATCCCTCCCAATATCTTTGGAATCGTGCACACGGCTGGCTGGCTTGCTCGCAGCAGGATTGCCAGATTGGGCGAAAAGTCGCGGATTAGGCTACTCCGAAGCCCTGTTTGCGACTAATTTTTACGTCAGGCGATCTGCTACTTTTTGGGCTACTAGGAATTTTGGCGAGCAAAATTTGGGTGGATGAAAAATCCTTGTCATTTTTAAAAATCATATCTTTTTCTTTAGCTTTTCTTTGAGCTCGTATTTGGCATGACATGGTTTTTGATATCTAAATCAATTTTTTATTATAATAAACTATACGATAATTGAAATCCCACTGAATCACCACCTATTTTAAGCCACATTATTACGCCTCCACGAAGGGATTTCCCCATCCCCACTGCGTCACTTATCTGAGGAGGCTCCAGTGCATAGACTAGATGCAGTGCAAGCTGCAACTTATTTTCAATTAATAATTAGTTACTGAGTTTTGGCAAGGAGAATATGTTACAGTTGATCAGCTACTTCACTGTGATATTCGGTGTCAGTATGAGTGTCATTTACAGCACTAGTGATTAGAAGTTACTTAATGTCCGCTGCTATGGAGTAACGGTTAGCATGTCCGACCGTGAAACAAGTCTGGTTGGGACAATTTAACTGGTTGAAGTCTTTCCGGGGTTATCCTCCAACCCAGTATGAGCAGATGCTGGGTAGTAGATTTTGGCGCTGGACTTTGGACTCATTTCGCTGGCATTATCACCTTCACCTCACTCAGACGCCAGATAACTGTCACAGTTGATAAAGTGTCGTAAAATAAACCAATTAAAAGTTATTTATTATTTTTATTGCGTATTTAATTATTTACAAAATAAGATTGCCATAAACAGTGAGTTCATTATTGTCTCTTTCACACTGAGTATTTTAATATCTTGACCGGGGGTCAATGCTGTCTTTCAACATTGTAACGCACTGCAGCCAAATGAATATTGCTATTATATTTTAATATATCTTTCTACGATATTATTAATATTTTGTATAATTGGAACGGAAAAGTGAAAAAAGTACAGTAAGAACTATCGAGTGGAACTAAGTGCACAAAAAGCTGACTTCAAAGCAACCTGCTGATTCATCGAAATACAAACAAAATTCAGCATCTCTTTTCTCCTAAACTAAACTTAAAGATGTATTGCCAATTGCTAAGTCATTAATAAAATTTGAAATTCAGTTGGCGGTTTTGTGGCCATTCATACCGCGACAAATATGTGGATTATTTAAGCGAACTTTTTGATTTAAATTTTCCAAGTGTAGGACTGTACATCTGCAACTTCATAGAACAAAGTGCACTGCAATAAATAAGACGGTCATAGCCACCAATATAGTAAAAGAGCACTATAAGATTTTTTTAACTAGGTTATTTAACGACGCTGTAGCCACTAATATCGTAAAAAGCAAGCATAAGATTCTTTAACTAGGTTATTTAACGACGCTGTATCAACTACGAGGTTATTTAGCGTCGATGAAATTGGTGATAGCAAGATGGTATGTGGCGAGATGAGGCCGAGGATTCGCCATAGATTACCTGACACTTGCCTTACGATTGGGGAAAACGTCGGAGAAAAACCAACCAGGTAATCAGCCCAAGTGGGAAACGAACCCGCGCCCGAGCGCAACGCTGGATCGGCAGATAAGCGCCTCAGCCGACTGAGCTACACCAGTAACCGCAAGTATAAGATACGAAAGCAGTATCAATTTCATGAATTATTATTAACGAATCGACAAATGTATGTAGGCCTATTAGAAATGTTCGCAATGTAACTGTTGCAGGTAATGTAACAGAATTGTTGTCTCTCATTAAGATAGAAAATAGTGTGAAATTAAACTCTTGGGCAATTTTTTCCTCTAAAAGGCGACTTTTAAAGAAATAATTGCGAATTTCTGTGGAAACAACCTGGCAACACTGGCTCGCAGGCGCTCTTACTGCCTCGAAAGAGCACCTGAGCTAATGATCACTGCTCCAGCGTAGTTTTAACATTGCAGACGATAGATAAAATGAGGGTGAAGTGGAGGGTGTTGGTAGAATTAAAGAGGAAAACGGGAGTACCCCGAGGAAATCCCCTTGCAACGTTCCTTTTTCCACCACAAATTCCACTCACACTGACCGGGGATCGAACTCGGGCTGCCTGGATGGAAAACTAGCGTGCTAGCACTGTAGCTATATTAGCGGCATGTTTCGGGAACTAACGCATTTTAACTTACTGTTTACAAGAAATGTAACACATGATTATATTTGTAGGACTGGTCATTAAAATACTATGCTGTATTGAAACTGCACATCACCAGTAGAACTGATAAAATATTGTTTATAGCTTTCTCTTACTTCACTCATTGTTGTTCCATAATGGTTGTAGTGATGTAGCGTCTTAGGCAGACGTACTAATCTTGCTCTGGCGTAATGAAATGTAGTGTAGTAGAAAGCTAGAAGCTCTTTCCCGTTCAGTTATCAGCAACACTGTGCAGAAGACAAGCTCATTTTGGTATAATACTAAATTTCTTCGGAATTGTTTGCAGTTAAGTTTACAAACATCTTCACTAACCAACTGATATTCCAAACGGACATTCAATGCAACGTCGAGCCCTGGACAGCCAATAATTTAAAAAAATCCGTTCCGTATCTACGAGAATTTGTCTTTGGATTATCGTTTTAAGAACTGTGGATTTAACGCATATGTTTCATCACCCGCCGTAACAGTACCAAGGAATCTAAAGTATTTAGCGAAATGAGGCCGAGGATTCACCATGTGATTACCTAACATTTGCCTTACAGTTTTGGAAACCCACGGAAAAACCTAACCGAGTAATTAGCCCAAGAGGGAATCGAACCAACACACGAGCATAGCTACGGATCAGCAGGCAAATGCGCTACCGCCCGAGCTATGCCGGAGACCTAGAAGTTACTTCCAAGCATTTAGGTCTATAGGCCTAGGAACGTTTGAAAGGGAAAATACTCCTCCATCGCGTTGTTTCCCATATGCGCCAACAGCAATAGTTATGGTTATTATGATTATGAAATTGTAATTTGCGTAAGTTGTACCAGTAATTTACAATAGAGTAGAGAAATAGTTTATAATGATCGTAGTATACAGATCCTGAATTTAAGGACAATTAATTCGAATGTGTTTTCCGTCTATGGTTTCAACACAACTATGAACATTTCATTTTTTTAAAGTAGTCATTCGCGATGGTTTTTGAAGATAGAGCAAACGTTTCTCGTGGAAACAATTCCATGTCGAAAAACAAGTGTCATAAAATAAATGAAGTGTTCGAGTGTAAAAGATGGTAATCCACAGAAAACAACTTCTAAGAAAAAGGCATGATGTCTTCTCAAAGTGGAATTCTTATTTATTTTCAATAGTTTAAATAAATTTAAATTATGCAAGTACAATGTTTTCTGAGAGTAATTACATACATACATACATACATACATTACCACTTTTACAGTCTTGCCATTTGAGTCAATGTACAAATAGAGGTTCGGGATTACACCAGGTAAATCAGGAGAATCCCATCTTAATCGGGATATCTGGCAAGCCTGATTGATGCATCAAATTTTAAATTTCTGTCTTTATTGGTTCAGAAAATTATAATTTAACTTCGGTCTTCCCTTAGAGGAGAAATGATGATGGACTTGAGAATGATATCAATTCTTATATTGAGGCAACGGGAGAATTCCGAGTAAAACTCTAATTTCAACCTTGTCCGCCACAAGTGTGACTAACACACCAGGCTTGATCGGGACTCGCACTCGGACCGCGTGCCACAAGCAGAGCATCCATTCTTTTCGTATGAGCTTATTATTCTTATCGCATTTTTCTCTTTGGACTGACTGTCTCGCTAATTGCGTGATTGCGACAGCAAGGAAACGTCGGGTCACACCTATATACCATAACACAAAGACAGAAATTCCTGGCTCATTACGTCATGGTTAGTCAGTAGAAATATAAAATTCAAAACATAGCTGATCCTTGTTTGAAACTTGCCATTTGTTCTGATTGGTAACTTTTATCTTGTGGAATCAGAGTTACCAATTCAGCTTACTTTTCCGCTACATCTCATGTAACATCCGTGTTTGTTTCACGAGAAAAATTAATCAAAATATATTTTTCATGTATGATTTCGCACTTCTTTAACCTCTACATGCACAAAATAATCCCATTTTTACCTTGATCTTGTATCAATTTAGCGACTTCTGCTTCTTTTATAGAGGGTTTTTTAAGACTGGAAGTTGGAGACATTGCTCGGAATGCCAGTGTACCGGGAGTCAGTCTCTTACAGAAATAGGAGGCAGCACAGTCATTTAATCTTCATCGAAGGAAGTGGGTGCGCAAGTGTAGTGAGATCAAAGTGAGTAAATTAATACCTGATAGTGTTAGAAAATTTTTCTACCGATTGTATAAGATTGATTAATTGTAAGTGCAGAAAGTGAAAATAAGTGAAACAGATTTAAAAGTACATCGAAAGTAATATAGGCTAAACTAATTTGCAGGAATGTGAAAATTATTTAAGTACGTTTCCTCTCCCGTGTGTGGTGTGAAGGGATACCGAATTTTCGTTCTGCACAATACTGTTATACGAAATCGAAAGTGTTTGATGCTTTATATTTTCCATAAATCTAATAATATTTAATTGATATATATTTTAATTTTTTAACAACTTCATAAATAAAATAAAAACATTTTCTTATTTCTCTTATAATTTATCTCTTAAATTTTCTATATATTGTATTATTATTTTAACGGTTTCATGATACTCGTACAAGTTATTTAAAATAATTGGTATAATCCAATAAACTGTTGCCAAGGCGAACTGTCATGGCGGACGCGCGCAAGGCTACTACGTAAATCAAATTAAGCATGTATGCATGGGAGCCAACACTACACTCCTTAGAGATAGCGAAGAGAGAAAAGCTGCCATCATGTATTTGAAAAGGTAATAAGTTGTAACTGTATTAAATCGTGGACGTAGTTTACAGATAGAACACCAGAGTCGCAATGACACTATGATTTCAGCTCAAGATACCCGTACGGCAAAAGAACTGTACAACAAACAAATTATTACCCGGGTTCGAACCCCGAATAAATGCAATTCCAAAACATATGTATGAGTATGACAGAAATGCAAATTGTTGCAAAACCAGATCATATAATCCCCAATGACAGGAAAGGAAATACACTGAGAGCACATAGAGTGGACTGAGAGGTCAGAGAATGGACTGAAAGAACAGAGCGTAGACTGAGAGGACATAAAGTGGACTAAGAATTCAGACAGGGGAATATGAGTACAGAGAGAGTACTGGTTTGACTGTGAGTGAACTGAGAGGAAGCAGATGGGACTGAGAGGACAGAGAGTGGACTGAGTGCACATAGAGTGGACTGAGAGGACAGAGAGGACTCCAAGCTCAGAGAGGGGACTCAGTGGGCACAAAATGGACTCAGAGGACAGAGTGGACTGAGAGGAACCACATTGGACTAAGATGAGAGAGAGAGAGAGTGGACGGAGAAGAAAGAGTAGACTGACAGAACATAGAGTGGACTGAGAGGACATAGAGTAGAGTGACAATTCAGAGAGTGAACTGGTGGGACTGTGAGCGGACAGAGAAGAACCAGATAGGACTGTGAGGAGAGAGAGAGTGGGCTCAGAGCACATAGAGTGGACTAAAAGCACATAGAGTGGACTGAGAGCACATAGAGTGGACTGAGAGCATATAGAGTGGATTTAGAGCACATAGGGTGGACTGAGAGGACATAGAGTGGACTAAGAGGACATAGAGAGGACTGAGAGGACATAGAGTGGACTAAGAGGACATAGGGAGGACTGAGAGGACACAGAGTGGACTGAAAGGATATAGAACGGACTAAGAGTACATGAAGTGGCCTGAGACAACATTGAGTGGACTGAGAGAACATAGAGTGGATTCAGATGACAGAGAATGGACTGAGAGCACATAGAATAGACTGAGAGAACAGAGAGTGGACTGAGAGCACATAGAGTGGACCGAGAAGACATTGAGTGGACTAAGAGGACATAGAGTGGACTAAGAATTCAGACAGTGGAATATCAGTACAGACAGTGGACTGGGAGAACAGAGAGAGGCCTCGTTGGACTGTGAGTGGACTGAGAGAACCAGATAGGACAGAGATGAGAGAGAGTCGACTGAGAGGACACAGAGTGGACTGAGAGAACATAAAGTTGACTTAGAGGACAAAGAGTGGACTGAGAGGACATAGAGCGGACTTAGAGCACATAGAGAGGACTGAGAGGAAAAAGAGTGGACTTAGAGCACATAGAGTGGACTTAGAGCACATAGAGTTGACTGAGAGGACATAGAGTGGACTGAGAGCACATAGAGTGGATTTAGAGCACATAGAGTGGACTGAGAAGACATAGAGTGGACTAAGCGGACATAGAGGACAGAGAGTGGACTAAGAGGACATGGAGTGGACTGAGAGCACAGAGTGGACTGAGATGACAGAATGGAAAGAGTGCACATAGAGTGGACTGAGAGAACAGAGTGGACTGAGAGCACATTGAGTGGACTGAGAGGACATAGAGTGGACTTAGAGCACATAGAGTGGACTGAGAGGACAGAGAGTGGACTTAGAGCATAAAGAGTGGACTGAGAGAACACACAGTGGACTGAAAGGATATAGAGTGGACTAAGAGGACATAGAGTGGACTGAGAGAACAGAGAGTGGACTGAGAGGACATAGAGTGGACATAGAGCACATAGAGTGGACATAGAGCACATAGAGTGGACTTAGAGCACATAGAGTGGACTGAGAGGACACAGAGTGGACTTAGATTACAGAGAGTAAACTGAGAGTACAGAGAGTGGACTGAGAGGACATAGAATGGACTTAAAGCACAAAGAGTAGACAGAGAGGACACTGAGTGGACTTAGAGCACATAGAGTGGACTTAGGCGACAGAGGGTGGACTGAGACGACAGAGAGTGGACAGAGAGGACAGAGAGTGGACTGAGAGGACATAGAGAGGACTGAGAGGACATCGAGTGGACTTAGAGGACAGAGAGTTGACTGAGAGTAGACTGACAGGACAGAGAGTGGACTGAGAGCACATAGAGTAGACTGAAAGGATATAGAGTGGACTAAGAGGACATAGAGAGGACTGAGAGGACAGAGAGTGGATTGAGAGGACATAAAGTGGTCTAAGGGGTCATAGAGTGGACTGAGAGGACATAGAGTGGACTGAGAAGACAGGGAGTGGACTGGGAGGACATTGAGTGGACTGAGAGGACATAGAGTGGACTTAGAAGACGGAGTGGACTAAGAAACACATAGAGTGGACCGAGAAGACAGGGAGTGGACTGAGAGGACATAGAGTGGACTGAGAAGACAGGGAGTGGACTGAGAAGACATAGAGTAGACTGAGAGGACATAGAGTGGACTGAGAGGACAGAGTGTGGACTGAGAAGACAGGGAGTGGATTGAGAGGACATAGAGTGGACTGAGAGGACATAGAGTGGACTGAGAAGACAGGGAGTGGACTGAGAGGACACAGAGTGAACTGAGAGGACTTAGAGTGGACTGAGAAGACAGGGAATGGACTGAGAGGACATAGAGTGAACTGAGAACACAGGGAGTGGGCTAAGAGGGCATAGAGTGGACTGAGAAGACAGCGAGTGGACTGAGAGGACATAGAGTGGACTGAGAGGACACAGAGTAGACTGAGAAGACATAGTGGACTGAGAAGACAGGGAGTGGACTCAGAGGACATAGAGTGGACTGAGAAGTCAGGGCGTGGACTGAGAGGACATAGAGTGGACTGAGAAGAGATGGAGTGGACTGAGAAAACATAGAGTGGACTGAGAAAATAAGGAGGGGACTGAGAGGACATAGAGTGGACTCAGAAGACAGGGAGTGGACTCAGAGGACATAGAGTGGAGTAAGAGGGCATGGAGGGGACTGAGAGCACACAGAGTGGACTGAGATGACAGAGAATGGACAGAGAGCACATAGAGTGGACTGAGAGAACAGAGAGTGGACAGAGAGGACATAGAGTGGACTTAGAGCACATAGAGTGGACAGAGAGGACAGAGAGTGGACTGAGATCACATAGAGTGGACTCAAACTATATAGAGTGGACATAGAGCACATAGAGTGGACTTAGAGCACATAGAGTGGACTGAGAGGACACAGAGTGGACTTAGATTACAGAGAGTAGACTGAGAGTACAGAGAGTGGACTGAGAGGACATAGAATGGACTTAAAGCACACAGAGTGGACAGAGAGCACAGAGAGTAGACTGAGAGGACATTGAGTGGACTTAGAGCACATAGAGTGGACTTAGACGACAGAGAGTGGACTGAGAGGACAGAGAGTGGACAGAGAGGACATAGAGTGGACTGAGAGGACATAGAGTGGACTGAGAGGACATAGAGTGGACTGAGAGGACAGAGAGTTGACAGAGTGGACTGAGAGGACAGAGAGTGGACTGAGAGCACATAGAGTGGACTAAAAGGATATAGAGTGGACTAAGAGGACATAGAGAGGACTGAGAGGACAGAGAGTGGATTGAGAGGACATAGAGTGGTCTAAGGGGTCATAGAGTGGACTGAGAGGACATAGAGTGTACTAAGAAGACGGAGTGAACTAAGAGGACATAGAGTGGACTGAGAAGACAGGGAGTGGTCTGAGAGGACATAGAGTGGACTGAGAGGACATAGAGTGAACTGAGAAGACAGGGAGTGGACTGAGAGGACATAGAGTTGACTGAGAAAACGGAGTGGACTAAAAAACACATAGAGTGGACTGAGAAGTCAGGGCGTGGACTGAGAGGACATAGAGTGGACTGAGAAGACATGGAGTGGACTGAGAAAACATAGAGTGGACTGAGAAAATAAGGAGGGGACTGAGAGGACATAGAGTGGACTCAGAAGACAGGGAGTGGACTCAGAGGACATAGAGTGGAGTAAGAGGGCATGGAGGGGACTGAGAGCACACAGAGTGGACTGAGATGACAGAGAATGGACAGAGAGCACATAGAGTGGACTGAGAGAACAGAGAGTGGACAGAGAGGACATAGAGTGGACTTAGAGCACATAGAGTGGACAGAGAGGACAGAGAGTGGACTGAGATCACATAGAGTGGACTGAAACTATATAGAGTGGACATAGAGCACATAGAGTGGACTTAGAGCACATAGAGTGGACTGAGAGGACACAGAGTGGACTTAGATTACAGAGAGTAGACTGAGAGTACAGAGAGTGGACTGAGAGGACATAGAATGGACTTAAAGCACACAGAGTGGACAGAGAGCACAGAGAGTAGACTGAGAGGACATTGAGTAGACTTAGAGCACATAGAGTGGACTTAGACGACAGAGAGTGGACTGAGAGGACAGAGAGTGGACAGAGAGGACATAGAGTGGACTGAGAGGACATAGAGTGGACTGAGAGTACATAGAGTGGACTGAGAGGACAGAGAGTTGACAGAGTGGACTGAGAGGACAGAGAGTGGACTGAGAGCACATAGAGTGGACTAAAAGGATATAGAGTGGACTAAGAGGACATAGAGAGGACTGAGAGGACAGAGAGTGGATTGAGAGGACATAGAGTGGTCTAAGGGGTCATAGAGTGGACTGAGAGGACATAGAGTGTACTAAGAAGACGGAGTGAACTAAGAGGACATAGAGTGGACTGAGAAGACAGGGAGTGGTCTGAGAGGACATAGAGTGGACTGAGAGGACATAGAGTGAACTGAGAAGACAGGGAGTGGACTGAGAGGACATAGAGTGGACTGAGAAAACGGAGTGGACTAAAAAACACATAGAGTGGACTGAGAAGTCAGGGCGTTGTCTGAGAGGACATAGAGTGGACTGAGAAGACATGGAGTGGACTGAAAAAACATAGAGTGGACTGAGAAAATAAGGAGGGGACTGAGAGGACATAGAGTGGACTCAGAAGACAGGGAGTGGACTCAGAGGACATAGAGTGGAGTAAGAGGGCATGGAGGGGACTGAGAGCACACAGAGTGGACTGAGATGACAGAGAATGGACAGAGAGCACATAGAGTGGACTGAGAGAACAGAGAGTGGACAGAGAGGACATAGAGTGGACTTAGAGCACATAGAGGGACAGAGAGGACAGAGAGTGGACTGAGATCACATAGAGTGGACTGAAACTATATAGAGTGGACATAGAGCACATAGAGTGGACTTAGAGCACATAGAGTGGACTGAGAGGACACAGAGTGGACTTAGATTACAGAGAGTAGACTGAGAGTACAGAGAGTGGACTGAGAGGACATAGAATGGACTTAAAGCACACAGAGTGGACAGAGAGCACAGAGAGTAGACTGAGAGGACATTGAGTAGACTTAGAGCACATAGAGTGGACTTAGACGACAGAGAGTGGACTGAGAGGACAGAGAGTGGACAGAGAGGACATAGAGTGGACTGAGAGGACATAGAGTGGACTGAGAGTACATAGAGTGGACTGAGAGGACAGAGAGTTGACAGAGTGGACTGAGAGGACAGAGAGTGGACTGAGAGCACATAGAGTGGACTAAAAGGATATAGAGTGGACTAAGAGGACATAGAGAGGACTGAGAGGACAGAGAGTGGATTGAGAGGACATAGAGTGGTCTAAGGGGTCATAGAGTGGACTGAGAGGACATAGAGTGTACTAAGAAGACGGAGTGAACTAAGAGGACATAGAGTGGACTGAGAAGACAGGGAGTGGTCTGAGAGGACATAGAGTGGACTGAGAGGACATAGAGTGAACTGAGAAGACAGGGAGTGGACTGAGAGGACATAGAGTGGACTGAGGAAACGGAGTGGACTAAAAACACATAGAGTGGACTGAGAAGACAGGGAGTGGACTGAGAGGACATAGAGTGGACTGAGAACACAGGGAGTGGACTAAGAGGGCATAGAGTGGACTGAGAAGACAGGGAGTGGACTGAGAAGGCTTGGAGTGGACTGAGAAGACAGGCAGTGGACTGAGAGGACATAAGGTGGACTGGGAAGACAGGGAGTGGACTGAGAGGACAGAGTGGACTGAGAGTACATAGAGAGGACTGAGAAGACAGGGAGTGGACTGAGAAGACATGGAGTGGACTGAGAAGACATGGAGTGGACTGAGGACATGGAGTGGACTGAGAGGACATAGAGTCGACTGAGAAGACAGGGAGTGGACTGAGAGGACACAGAGTGGACTGAGAAGACAGGGAGTGGACTCAAAGGACATAGAGTGGACTGCGAGGACATAGAGTGGACTGATAGGACAGGGAGAGGACTGCGAGGACATAGAGTGGACTAAAGGGACATAGAGTGGACTAAGAAGACAGGCAGTGGACAAAGAGGACATGGATTGTACTGAGAAGTCAGGGAGTGGACTGAGAGGACATAGAGGGGACTGAGAAAGCAGGGAGTGGACTGAGATTACATAGAGTGGACTGAGAAGACAGGGAGTGGACTCAAAGAACATAGAGTGGACTGAGAAGACAGGGAGTGGACAGAGAGGACATAGAGTGGACTGAGAAGACAGGGAGTTGACACAGAGGACATAGAGTGGACTGAGAAAACAGGGAGAGGACTGCGAGGACATAGAGTGGACTAAAGGGACATAGAGTGGACTGAGAAGACAGGCAGTGGACTAAAGGGACATAGAGTGGACTGAGACGACAGGCAGTGGACAAAGAGGACATGGATTGGACTGAGAAGTCAGGGAGTGGACTGAGAGGACATAGAGAGGACTTAGAAAACAGGGAGTGGACTGAGATTACATAGAGTGGATTGAGAAGACAGGGAGTGGACTCAAAGGATATAGAGTGGACTGAGAAGACAGGGAGTGGACAGAGCGGACATAGAGTGGACTGAGAGGTTAGGGAGTGGACTAAGAGGACATAGAGTAGACTGTGAAGACAGGGAGTGGACTGAGAGGACATTGAGTGGACTAAGAGGCCATAGAGTGGACTGAGAAGACATGGAGTGGACTGAGGCGACATAGAGTGGACTGAGAAGACAGGGAGTGGACTGAGAAGACATGGAGTGGACTGAGAAGACAGGGAGTGGACTCAAAGGACATAGAGTGGACTGAGAAGACAGGGAGTGGACTGAGAGGACATAGAGTGGACTGAGAGGACATAGAGTGGACTGAGAAGACGGAGTGGACTAAGAAACACATAGAGTGGACTGAGAAGACAGGGAGTGGACTGAGAGGACATAGAGTGGACTGAGAAGACAGGGAGTGGACTGAGAAGACATAGAGTAGACTAAGAGGACATAGAGTGGACTGAGAAGACGGGGAGTGGACTGAGAAGACAGGGAGTGGACTGAGACGACATAGAGTGGCCTGAGAAGACAGTGATTGGACTGAGAGTACATAGAGTGGACTGAGAAGACAGCGAGTGGACTCAAAGAACATAGAGTGGACTGAGAAGATAGGGAGTGGAGAGAGAGGACATAGAGTGGACTGAGAAGTCAGGGAGTGGACTGAGAGGACACAGAGAGTGGACCGAGAAGACAGGGAGTGGACTGAGAGTACATAGACTGGACTGACAGGTCATAGAGTGGACTGAGAAGACAGGGTGTGGACTAAGGACATAGAGTGGACTGAGAAGACAGGGAGTGGACTGAGAGGGCATACAGTGGACTGAGAGCACATTGATTCGACTGAGGAGACAGGGAGTGTACTGAGAGGACATAGATTGGACTGAGAGTACATAGAGTGGACTGAGAAAACATGGAGTGGACTAAGAGGACATAGAGTGAACCGAGAAGACAGGAGGTGGACTCAGAGGACATAGAGTGGACTGAGAATACTGGGAGTGGACTGATAGGACAAAGAGTGGACCGAGAAGACAGAGAGCGGACTGAGAGAACAGAGAGTGGACTTTGAGAACATAGATTGGATTGAGAAGACAGGGAGTGGACACAAAGGACATAGAGTGGACTGAGAAGACAGGGAGTGGACAGAGAGGACATAGAGTGGACTGAGAGGACAGGGAGTGGACTGGGGGGACCTAGAGTGCACAGAAGGGACATAGAGTGGACTGAGAAGACAGGGAGTGAATTATGAGGACATAGAGTGGACTGAGAGGACATAGAGTGGACTGAGAAGACATGTAGTGCACTGAGAAAACATAGAGTGGACTGAGAGGACATAGAGTGGACTGAGAGGTTAGGGAGTGGACTAAGAGGACATAGAGTAGACTGAGAAGACAGGGAGTGGACTGAGAAGACAGGGAGTGGACTGAGAAGACATGGAGTGGACTGTGAAGACAGGGAGTGGACCCAAGGGACATAGAGTGGACTGAGAAGACAGGGAGTGGACTGAGAGGACATAGAGTGGACTGAGAGGACAGCGAGTGGACTCAGAAGACAGGCAGTGGACGGAGAGGACATAGAGTGGACTGAGAGGACAGGGATTAATGTTATAGGACATTGAGTGGACTGAGAAGACAGAGAGTGGTCTGAGAGGACATAGAGTGTACTGGGAAGACAGGGAGTGGACTGAGAGGACAGAGTCGACTGAGAATACATAGAGTGGACTGAGAAGACATGGAGTGGACTGAGAAGACAAGGAGTGCACTGAGAGGACATAGACTCGACTGAGAAGACAGGGAGTGGACTGAGAGGACACAGAATGGACTGCGAGAACATAGAGTTAACTGATAAGACCGGGAGAGGACTGCGAGTACATAGAGTGGACTAAAGGGACATAGAGTGGACTCAGAAGACAGGCAGTGGACGGAGAGGACATAGAGTGGACTGAGAGGACAGGGATTAATATTATAGGACATCGAGTGGACTGAGAGGACAGAGTGGACTGAGAATACATAGAGTGAACTGAGAAGACAGGGAGTGGACTGAGAAGACATGGAGTGGACTGAGAAGACATGGAGTGGACTGAGAGGACATAGAGTCGACTGAGAAGACAGGGAGTGGGCTGAGAGGACACAGAGTGGACTGAGAAGACAGGGAGTGGAATCAAAGGACATAGAGTGGACTGCGAGGACATAGAGTGGACAGATAAGACAGGAAGAGGACTGCGAGGACATAGAGTGGACTAAAGGGACATAGAGTGGACTAAGATGACAGGCAGTGGACTAAGAGGACATGGATTGGACTGAGAGGACATAGAGGGGACTGAGAAAGCAGGGAGTGGACTGAGATTACATAGAGTGGACTGAGAAGACAGGGAGTGGACTCAAAGGACATAGAGTGGACTGAGAAGACAGGGAGTGGACAGAGAGGATATAGAGTGGACTGAGAAGACAGGGAGTGGACTGAGAGGGCATAGAGTGGACTGAAAAAACAGGGAGAGGACTGCGAGGACATAGCGTGGACTAAAGGGACATAGAGTGGACTGAGAAGACAGGCAGTGGACTAAGAGGACAGGGATTGGACTGAGAAGTCAGGGAGTGGACTGAGAGGACATAGAGAGGACTGAGAAAACAGGGAGTGGACTGAGATTACATAGAGTGGATTGAGAAGACAGGGAGTGGACTCAAAGGATATAGAGTGGACAGAGAAGACAGGGAGTGGACAGAGAGGACATAGAGTGGACTGAGAAGACAGGGAGTGGACTGAGAGGACACAGAGTGGACTTAGATTACAGAGAGTAGAATGAGAGTACAGAGAGTGGACTGAGAGGACATAGAATGGATTTAAAGCACACAGAGTGGACAGAGAGGACAGAGAGTAGACTGAGAGGACATAGAGTAGACTGAGAGGACATTGAGTGGACTGAGAGGACATAGAGTGGACTGAGAGGACACAGAGTGGACTGAGAAGACAGGGAGTGAACTGAGAGGACTTAGAGTGGACTGAGAGGACAGAGTGGACTAAAAATACAGGGAGTGCAGTGAGAGGACAAGGAGTGGACTAAAAGGACATAGAGTGGATTGAGAAGACATGGAGTGGACTGAGAGTACATAGAGTGGAATGAGAAGACAGGGAGTGGACTGAGAGGACATAGAGTGAACTGAGAAGACAGGGAGTAGACCGAGAGGACATAGAGTGGACTGACAGGTCAGGGAGTAGACTGAGAGGACATTGAGTGGACTGAGAAGACAGGGTGTGGAATGAGAGGACTTAGAGTGGACTGAGAAGCCGGGGAGTGGACTGAGAGGACATGGAGTGGTCTGAGAGGACATAGAGTGGACTGAGAGGACGTGGAGTGGACTGAGAGCACATAGAGTGGACTGAGAAGACATGGAGTGGACTGAGAGGACTTAGAGTGGAATGAGAGGACATAGAGCGGACTAAAATACAGGGAGTGGAGTGAGAGGACAAGGAGTGGACTTAAAGGACATAGAGTGGATTGAGAAGACATGGAGTGGACTGAGAGTACATAGAGTGGAATGAGAAGACAGGGAGTGGACTGAAAGGACATAGAGTGGACTGAGAAGACAGGGAGTGGACTGAGAGGACATAGAGAGGACTGAGAACACAGGGAGTGGACTAAGAGTGCATAGAGTGAACTGAGAAGACAGCGAGTGGACTGAGAGGACATGGAGTGGTCTGAGAGGACATAGAGTGGACTGAGAGGACATGGAGTGGACTGAGAGGACATAGAGTGGACTGAGAAGACATGGAGTGGACTGAGAGGACATAGAGTGGACTGAGAGAACAGAGAGTGGACTGAGAGCACATAGAGTGGACTGAGAGGACATAGAGTGGACTTAGTGCACATAGAGTGGACTGAGAGGACAGAGAGTGGACTTAGAGCACATAGAGTGGACTGAGAGGACAGAGAGTGGACTTAGAGCACAAAGATTAGACTGAGAGAACAGACAGTGGACTGAAAGGATATAGAGTGGACTAAGAGGACATAGAGTGGACTGAGAGAACTGAGAGTGGACTGAGATCATATAGAGTGGACTGAGAGGACATGGAGTGGACATAGAGCACATAGAGTGGACTTAGAGCACATAGAATGCACTGAGAGGACACAGATTGGACTTCGATTACAGAGAGTAGACTGAGAGTACAGAGAGTGGACTGAGAGGACATAGAATGGACTTACAGCACACAGAGTGGACAGAGAGGACAGAGAGTAGACCGAGAGGACAATAAGTGGACTTAGAGCACATAGACTGGACTTAGACGACAGAGAGTGGACTGAGAGGACAGAGAGTGGACTGAGAAGACATGGAGTGGACCGAGAAAACATAGAGTGGACTGAGAGGACATAGAGTGGACTGAGAACACAGGGAGGGGACTGAGAGGACATAGAGTGGACTGAGAAGACTGGGAGTGGACTCAGAGGACATAGAGTGGACTACGAGTGCATGGAGTGGACTGAGAGCACACAGAGTGGACTGAGATGACAGAGAATGGACAGAGAGCACAAAGAGTGGACTGAGAGAACAGAGAGTGGACTGAGAGCACATAGAGTGGACTGAGAGGACATAGAGTGGACTGAGAGGACATAGAGTGGACTTAGAGCACATAGAGTGCACTTAGACGACAGAGAGTGGACTGAGAGGACAGAGAGTGGACTGAGAGGACATAGAGTGGACTGAGAACACAGGGAGGGGACTGAGAGAACATAGAGTGGACTGAGAAGACAGGGAGTGGAATCAGAGGAGATAGGGTGGATTAAGAGGGCATGGAGTGGACTGAGAGCACACAGAGTGGACTGAGATGACAGAGAATGGACAGAGAGCACATAGAGTGGACTGAGAGAACAGAGAGTGGACTGAGAGCACATAGAGTGGACTGAGAGGACATAGAGTGGACTTAGAGCACAAAGAGTGGACTGAGAGAACAGACAGTGGACTGAAAGGATATAGAGTGGACTAAGAGGACATAGAGTGGACTGAGAGAACTGAGAGTGGACTGAGATCACATAGAGTGGACTGAGAGGACATAGAGTGGACATAGAGCACATAGAGTGGACTTAGAGCTCATAGAATGCACTGAGAGGACACAGAGTGGACTTAGATTACAGAGAGTAGACTGAGAGTACAGAGAGTGGACTGAGAGAACATAGAATGGACTTACAGCGCACAGAGTAGACAGAGAGGACAATGAGTGGACTTAGAGCACATAGACTGGACTTAGACGACAGAGAGTGGACTGAGAGGACAGAGAGTGGACTGATAGGACAGTGAGTGGACTGAGAAGACATGGAGTGGACTGAGAAAACATAGAGTGGACTGAGAGGACATAGAGAGGACTGAGAACACAGGGAGGGGACTGAGAGGACATAGAGTGGACTGAGAAGACAGGGAGTGGACTCAGAGGACATAGAGTGGACTAAGAGGGCATGGAGTGGACTGAGAGCACACAGAGTGGACTGAGATGACAGAGAATGGACAGAGAGCACATAGAGTGTACTGAGAGAACAGAGAGTGGGCTGAGAGCACATAGAGTGGACTGAGAGGACATAGAGTGCACTTAGAGCACATAGAGTGGACTTAGACGACAGAGAGTGGACTGAGAGGACAGAGAGTGGACTGAGAGGACAGAGTTTGGACTGAGAGGACAGAGAGTGGACTGAGAGGACATAGAGTGGACTGAGAGGACATAGAGTGGACTTAGAGGACAGAGAGTTGACTGAGAGTGGACTGACAGGACAGAGAGTGGACTGAGAGCACATAGAGTGGACTAAGAGGACATAGAGAGGACTGAGAGGACAGAGAGTGGATTGAGAGGACATAGAGTGATCTAAGGGGTCATAGAATGGACTGAGAGGACATAGAGTGGACTGAGAAGACGGAGAGGACTAAGAGGACATAGAGTGGACTGAGAAGACAGGGAGTGGACTGAGGACATAGAGTGGACTGAGAGGACATAGAGTGAACTAATAACACAGGGAGTGGACTGAGAGGACATAGAGTGGACTGAGAAGACGGAGTGGACTAAGAAACACATAGAGTGGACTGAGAAGACAGGGAGTGGACCGAGAGGACATAGAGTGGACTGAGAACACAGGGAGTGGACTGAGAAGACATAGTGTAGACTGAGAGGACATAGAGTGGACTGAGAGGACAGGGTGTGGACTGAGAAAACAGGGAGTGGACTGAGAGGACATAGAGTGGACTGAGAGGACATAGAGTGGACTGAGAGGACACAGAGTGGACTGAGAAGACAGGGAGTGAACTGAGAGGACTTAGAGTGGACTGAGAGGACATAGAGTGGACTAAAAATACAGGGAGTGGAGTGAGAGGACAAGGAGTGGACTAAAAGGACATAGACAGGGAGTGGACAGAGAGGACATAGAGTGGACTGAGAGGACATAGAGTGGACTGAGAGGACATAGAGTGGACTTAGAGCACATAGAGTGGTCTGAAAGGACAGAGAGTGGACTTAGATCACATAGAGTGGACAGAGAGGACAGAGATTGGACTTAGAGCACATAGATTGGACTGAGAGAACCGAGAGTGGACTGAGAGGTCATAGAGTGGACTTAGATATCATAGAGTGGACTGGGAGGACATAGAGTGGACTGAGAGCATATAGAGTGGACTTAGAGCACATAGAGTGGACTGAGAGGACAGAGAGTAGACTGAGAGGACAGAGAGTGGACTGAGAGGACATAGAGTGGACTTAGAGGACAGAGAGTTGACTGAGTGTGGACTGACAGGACAGAGAGTAGACTGAGAGGACATAGAGTGGACTTGGAGCACGCAGAGTGGACAGAGAGTAGACTGAGAGGACATAGAGTGGACTGAGAGCACATAGAGTGGGCTGAGAGCGCATAGATTGGACTGAGATTGGTATATGAGTACATACGGTGTCCCAACATTTTTACGGCACACTGCTTTTGAAATATATCACTAATCAGTCTAATAGGTCTGTATGTAGCTCATTTGGTAGAGCAGGTGACAACGGACTGGAAAGTCCGGGTTTCGATCCTAGCTGGTGACAGAAGTATTTCCCTCAGCCTCCTATAAAATTGAGGACCGTGTTTTTCCCGTGGGTAAAAGGCGGTCAGAGCGTGGTGCCGACCTCACCACCTCATTCTATTGCCGAGGTCATGGAAAGCATGTGGCTCTACCTCCATGCCCCCCGCCCAAGTGCCTTCATGGCATGTTACGGGGATACCTGGGATACCTTTGCCTTTTTACTGTACATAACTCTCCCCTCGCTTAGAAAGGAATAGTTTTGTATTGTGGCCTGCGGTACTGAAACTGCAAAATATTAGTGTGCACTTGTAAAGTACCTCGTGTAGGGCCACGTTTGGTAGCGAGCTGGTCTCCGTATTCCTGATGACGTAATCGCGATAAGCGAGTTATATTAACATGTACAAAAGCTGCTACTAGCGTACGAAAAACATTTGCTCTATATACATAAGCAGCACAAGTATTTTATAATCCCGATAAGGAGAACAAGATTCCACTGTATGGATGTAGTAGCAAGTCTTTATTTATGATAATAAGCTCATTCCCTAGTGTTGTGTACTGCACACATTCCTTACGACGTTCTTGAACGTTGAGCATATGTAAATTACGAATATAGACATAGACTATCGAAGTTGAGTATAGTGTGGATTAGTAGTTAAATGTCAATTATTACATTCTTGAAAGTTATATAGTATATGGATCATAAGAGCAGTCAAAGAGGAAAGCAGAAAATAGGAAAGACTGTAGAATGCTGGGTGTGCATTGAAAGACCTACCCTTGGACAGAACGCTATGAATGTGTATATATATATATATATATATATATATATATATATATATATATATTCATAGTGCTTCTGCCAAGAAGTGCAAAGGAGAATAGCAATGGCAAAGGAAGCTTTTAATAGGAAGAGGAGCATCTTCTGTGGACCTCTGGAGAGAGAACTAAGGAAGGGACTAGTGAAGTGCTTTGTGTGGAGTGTCACTATTCGTTCCAGTGCATTCTTTAGTAGACAGTTTCTTCTCAGGCAGAGACCCAGCCAATTTTTTTTTCTCTTCTTGATCAGTTTCAGCATTATTCTTTCACCCACTCTTTCCAACACAGCTTCATTTATTATTCTGTCTGTCCATTTCACACGCTCCATTGTTCTCCATATCCGTATTTTAAATGCTTCTGGTCTCTTCAATTCACTTCGTCGTAATGTCCATGTTTAAGCCTCACAGAATGCCACACTCCACACAAAGCACATTACTAGTCTCTTCCTCTTCGTTTTTCATAGGTCGGCAGAAGTTGCTCATTAATGTATTAAATCTTCTTTTGCCATTGCTATTCTCCTCCTGACTTCCTGGCAACAGCACATATTACTGCTTATACTACACCCAGTTTATATAATTATATACATAGTCTAACTTGTATATGTTATTATTGTCACATAAAACCATGTGTTTTTCACTCCAGAGGCATAGCTAAGACAGAGTTATCACTAGCACTAGGACTTTCATTCCACTACCACCACCGCCATCATCACTATCACTAGCATCATTCCATCTGCACTTACTCGAATTATTTCGTCCATAGATGACTCGCACTGTTACAGAGGCAGGTGGCAAGTTTGGAGTTACTTGCTCTCTCAACCATTTCTCTAAGCTGGAGGAATTCATTTCTTGGTGGTAGTCACCAGTAGTTGAGCCACCTTTATAATTGAGGAGACCACCATCAAGAAATCAGTTTCGAAACCTATATCTACTATTATTAGCCTTTTTGACTTGTTTCCTTCTAACATCTTATCTTTTCTGCCACCAATTTTTGGAAATTCCAATCGGTGTCTATCGAAGACTCATAGAGACAATTTGTCTTTGCTCTGTTCTAAAGCGTTTAACTTTTGTCATATTCTTGCAACGCAAATCAATAATGTTCGGTCGTCCTCGAATGAGTCTTCGATCCTGTAATAGCTTCCACAGATATCTCATGCTTTTAGTATAGTATAAAAACATAACATTTTGCTATCTCTCTTCCTTCTAAACGCAAACTGTGACCTTGCATAGGGGCAGAGATTTAAAAAGGTTCTTTACAGACTATGGAGCGGCAATGTTTTTCAACGGATGATATACCCTACTGAATGTTATCTGTTATCTCAGCTCGGCATATCGCACTCATAGGTCGAGAGTTACGGTCTCCCAGTCCCTCAACATCTCTCTCAGAAGCATCTACTAAACCCTGCCCTACAATACTATACGCTTTCGCTAGATGTGACTAGTGGTATAGACCGTTGTTCCTAGCAAGAAATTCATGGTTGTGACTTGTGTAGAAGCGCCTCTGATACTGAAATTGAAAAATAATTTCTGTTATAGCTGTGTAAGACTATACAGAGCATTATTCCATTAAAACTCGATTTTGAAAAATTGTAACATACCCAGCATCTGCTCTAAAAGGGTGAGGGAAAACCCTGGAAAAATCGTCAACCAGTCAATTTGTCCCACACACGATTTGAACTCTATAGGGAATAAAACAGTTAAGAATCTGTTCAACTACAAGTTTTCCTTGCCAAAACTCACGAACTAATTATTTCCTATATACGGAATTTACTACTTGCACTGCATCTAAGTATTAGGGTGGTATTAATTTAATTTAAGACCTTACTTTGCTAATCTTCCTCATGAGCAAAACGAGCTTGTTCTTTTAGCGACGAAGCTCTGAAATGTATTAATAAAAACTATCTGCGGGATTTCAATGCTTATGTAGGACGGGAGGATATTTTTAAACCAACAATTGGAAAAGAGAGCCTGCACGTAAGTAGTAATGACAATGGAGTTAGGTTAGTCAACTTTGCCACATCAAAAAATATAATAGTCAAGAGTACAACATTTCCCCATAAGGCTATACATAAATATATGTGGACTTCTCCAGGCGGAATGACACATAACCAAATAGATCACATCTTGGTAGATAAAAGAAGGCACACTAGTATAGTAGACATTCGAACTTTCAGGAGGGCAGACTGTAATTGTGACCATTATTTGGTAATTGGAGAATTAAGAGAAAGCCAAGCGAGTAGAGCAACAAGCTAATATTAGTAGATTCAAATTTTTCAAATTAAAGGACGAGGAAACTAAGCAACGTTATCAGGTTGAAATTTCAAATAGTTTTGATGCTTTAGCAACTGCTGACGAAGCTGAGGAAGAGTGAGATGTTAATAACGTGTGGGACAATATCCGAGATGTATGATTTGAGGCTTTCTCGGCGTTGGTTCGCTAATATGTTTTCGCGGGATATCAGCCGAGTTAAGATTTTGGAATGCTCCAAGATTTCGACTGCTATCTCTGCAGCCATCTTCAGGGAAGAAGCTTGGAGCATTCCAAAATCTTAACTCGGCTGATATCCCGCGAAAACATATTAGCGAATATCCGAGATAATATCAAAATTGCAGCTGAGCAGAGCATAGGTTATCATGAAACTAAGAAAAAGAAACCATGGTTTGATGAAGATTTGTGCATTGTAGTAGATAGAAGGAAACAGGCAAAATTGAAATTCTTACAGGATCCAATTGTGGAGAATAGAGATAATTATTTCAATGAAAGACGGGAAGCAAGTCGTACACTTAGGAATAAAAAGAGAGATTACTTGAAGGAAAAACTGAATGAGGTAGAAACAAATAGTAAGAATAAAAACATTCGAGATTTATATAAGGGTATAAAGGAATTTAAACGGATATCAGGCAAGGGTAAACGTGATCAAGGATGAGAAAGGTGACTTACTTGCAGACTCTCATTCAATCCTGAACAGATGGAAAAACTATTTTGGGCAACTACTAAATGCACATAGGCCAAATAGAAATGATCAGGACGAAATTCAAATACAAACTGCTGAGCCATTTATACCGGAACCCACACTTTCAGAAGTCGAAATTGCGATAGGAAATCTGAAAAAGTACAAGTCTCCAGGTATTGATCAAATTCCAGCAGAATTAATACAAGAGGGTGGAAGGGCATTATCTAACGAAATTTATAAACTTGTACTTGCAATTTGGGAAAAGGAAATTGTACCAGAACAATGGAAGGAGTCCATAATCGTGCCTATTTTTAAGAAGGGGGACAAGACTAACTGTAGTAACTTTCGAGGAATATCCCTTTAATTGACGTCGTACAAAATTTTGTCGAATATCCTTTTGAGAAGAATAACTCCATATGTAGATGAAATTATTGGGGATCATCAGTGTGGTTTTAGGCGTAATATATAGACTAATGACCAGATTTTCTGTATTCGACAGATATTGGAGAAAAAATGGGAGTATAAGGGTACAGTACATCAGTTATTCATAGATTTCAAAAAGGCGTATGACTCGGTTAAGAGAGAAGTTTTATATAATATTCTTATTGAATTTGGTATTCCCAAGAAACTAGTTCGATTAATTAAAATGTGTCTCAGTGAAACATACAGCAGAGTCCGTATAGGCCAGTTTCTATTTGATGCTTTTCCAATTCACTGCGGGCTAAAGCCGGAAGATCCACTATCACATTTACTTTTTAACTTCGCTCTAGAATATGCCATTAGGAAAATTCAGGATAATAGACAGGGTTTGGAGTTGAATGGGTTATATCTGCTTCTTGTCTAAGCGGATGACGTGAATATGCTAGGAGAAAATCCACAAACGATTAGGGAAAACGCGGAAATTCTAGTTGAAGCAAGTAAAGCGATAGGGTTGGAAGTAAATCCCGAAAAGACTAAGTATATGATTATGTCTCGTGACCAGAATATTGTACGAAAAGGAACTATAAAAATTGGAGATTCATCTTTCGAAGAGGTGGAAAAATTCAAATATCTTGGAGCAACAGTAACAAATATAAATGACACTCGGGAGGAAATTAAACGCAGAATAAATATGGGAAATGCGTGTTATTATTCGGTTGAGAAGGTCTTATCATCCAGTCTGCTGTCCAAAAATCTGAAAGTTAGAATTTATAAAACAGTTATATTACCGGTTGTTCTGTATGGTTGTGAAACTTGGACTCTCACTTTGAGAGAGGAACAGAGATTAAGGGTGTTTGAGAATAAGGTTCTTAGGAAAATATTTGGGGCTAAGAGGGATGAAGTTGCAGGAGAATGGAGAAAGTTACACAACGCAGAGCTGCACGCATTGTATTCTTCACCTGACATAATGAGGAACATTAAATCCAGACGTTTGAGATGAGCAGGACATGTAGCACGTATGGACGAATCCAGAAATGCATATAGAGTGTTAGTTGGGAGGCCGGAGGGGAAAAGACTTTTGGGGATGCCGAGACGTAGGTGGGAAGATAATATTAAAATGGATTTGAGGGAGGTGGGATATGATGATAGAGACTGGATTAATCTTGCTCAGGATAGGGACCAATGGCGGGCTTATGTGAGGGCGGGATTCCTTAAAAGTAAGTAAGTAAGTATCGGAGCTTGTTCCTACTGTACGTGCTGTAGCTTGCTCACATAGTTTGCTTCACCTCGCGTGGGAGTTCGTATCAGCAGAGTCGTCGGTCGAGGTCAGTCAAGCCACAACAAGCGATACCGGCACGTGTATTTCGATCGAAAGAATTAGTGATTGAGCTATGAGTGACACGGAGGCTGATGTTTAGAAAAAAGGGAAATATTTATTCCTGTTTATGGACTTCATTAAGCATTTTACAGTTGTTATATTTCAGAAGTCAATGTTACCGAATTGGTGGCAAAAATAAATCCGCCGCATTTGCAGAAATTAGAAATATCGAAAAAAGGGATAGGGTGCCTATAAACATACTTATTTACTTACTGGCTTTTAAGGAACCCGGAGGTTCATTGCTGCCCTCACATAAGCCCGCCACAGGACCCTATCCTGAGCAAGATTAATCCAGTCTCTATCATCATATCCCACCGCCCTCAAATCCATTTTAATATTAACTTTCCACCTAAGTCTCGGTCTCCTCAAAGGTCTTTTTCCCTCCGGCCTCCCAACTAACACTCTATATGCGTTTCTGGTTTCACCCATACATGCTACACTTTCCTGCCCATCTCTAACGTCTGGATATAATGTTCCTAATTATATCAGGTGTAGAATACAATGCAACCAGTTCTGTTGTGTAACTTTCTCCTTTCTCAAAATAATAGTGTAACAGTAAACTTAATTATATACCGATATGCTAGGATCAAAAGACAATTGAAAAAATACTAGGATTAAAATACAAATGAAAAAAGCAAAGCAAGTACCGGTACCGAACAACATAACGGTTCGACTAGGCCTACTTGTAAGAAATAGAGTACTACACATCATAAAAAAAAGAACTTCTAGGACGACAAATGAATAAACTTTTATAACAAGTCATAAGGCGTAACTCTCTGACAGAGTCGGGTTTGTATGGGATCTTTAATTGTAGAATCCATAGTGACACTTGTGGTGAACAAGGTTGCAGTTGGGTTTTCCTCGGGGTTATCCCGTTTTCCCAGATTAGGAATCTACTTCATTCTGTCAACATTTCTCCATTCAGTCATTATTCCATAGCATTCCTCGAATGCCGGCTAGTGACGTAAGGAGGGAATGGCCTAGGGATGAGTGGGTTTGCCTACTCGAAACCTGGATACATAGCGCACCTTATTGTAGTCAGCCGGTCTGAGTTTGGGAATGTGCCTAGCTTGAGGGTTAGTGCAACAGATCGTTATAGGTAGCAGTGCTGGGTCATAGTGCCCCTCTCCCGAAATTCCATTTCATTCCAGTGCATAATAGGCCCACCAGAATTGATAATTTCATGTAATTTACATTTGGTGTAAGTTGTAAATAAAGAGGTAATCGACATTTCGTATGTTATCAGCTGTGATTTGACAGTAGTTTTCAGAGTCTTGCACGCTTTTCCTTATAATAGCCTCTGCAAATCTGTTAAGGAAATATTTAAATGCGCTACCTCTGGTTTGGTTTGTGTCACCTAAGAAATAGTCGGTTAAACAATCCACATTTCCTGATTAAATCGGTACAAAGTTTTGTTATCTCTCGAAAGTGAATCTCTGTACTTCTTATACAACTTTAGAGGCCATTGAATATCCATCAAACTCAGCCATTTCGATAGATCAGCTTCAGTCCACAAGATTCAGTTACCTATTTACGTACCTCAGGTTTTATTGTAGCAAATGCTTGAGAGCATGAAGCAACGCTCAGTTTTATTACTAAGTAATGCGAGGAAACTCTTACGTGTTGACTCCTTGCTGAAACGTGGTTACAATAATCGTATAGGCAAGAGTTTTATAGGAAATCATTGATTTAGACATCGAAAACCATGTCATGCAAATATGAACTCAAAGAAAAACGAAAGAAAACGTTAGGTTTGTTTAGGTTGATAAGGAGTTTTCTTCCGCCCTAATTCCGTTCGCCAAAATTTCTAGTAGCCCAAAAGTTTGCAAATTGCCGTAAGTACAAATGTCTCAAACAGGGCTTCGGAGTACACCAAACCGCTAGTTTTCACGCAATCTGGCAACTCTGTGACATAGGACAGGCATAGTTGGAGTTATGGGGGAGGGGCCTGGGGGTCTCTGCCCCCCAAACTTGCCTGAACTCTGTTTTATTTTTATTAACGTCAGAAACAAGTAAATTATTCAAAATATGTTTTTGGCTTTTCTATATGATTAAGTTTCTGTGCCTAAATAGACGAATTAATGTCATCTGATTATGTGTCTGAACTATAATATTTTTGTTTTAAATTTTTGAATGTATAAGAATTTCTATACCTCATGAGGAATGGAAGCACTGTAATGTGTCTTTTGTTACAGCCTGTACTCATGAGTTAGAAGTCTGCAAGTGTTGAAGCCGCCATTTGGAGAAATATATTTTCAGTCCACTCCATGTGCACTCAGTCTACTCTCGGTCCTGTCAGTCCACTCTCAGTCAACTCTCTGTCCTCTAAGTCCACTCTATGTCCTCTCCGTCCACTCTCTGTCCTCTCAGTCCACTCTCTGTCATCTAAGTCCACTCTATGTGCTATAAGTCCACTATGTCCTCTCGGTCTACTCTCTGTCCTCTCTGTCCACTCTGTGTGCTCTAAGTCCACTCTATGTCCTCTCAGGCCACTCTCTGTCCTCTCAGTCCACTCTCTGTCCTCTCAGTCCACTCTCTGTCGTCTATGTCCAATCTATGTGCTCTAAGACCACACTATGTCCTCTCGCTATACTCTCTGTCCTCTCTGTCCACTCTGTGTGCTCTAAGACCACTCTATGTCCTCTCAGTCCACTCTCTGTCCTCTCGGTCTACTCTCTGTCCTCTCAGTCCACTCTATGTCCTCTCAATCCACTCTATGTGCTCAAAGTCCACTCTATATGCTCTCAGTCCACTCTATGTCCTCTCGGCCCACTCTATGTCCTCTCAGTCCACTCTATGTCCTCTCAGTCCACTCTATGTGCTCTAAGTTCACTCTATGTCCTCTCAGTCCACTCTCGGTTCTCTCAGTCCAGTCTATGTGCTCCAAGCCCACTCTCTGTCTTCCCAGTCCACTCTATGTGATCTAAGTCCACTCTCTCTCCTCTCAGTCCACTCTAGGTGCTCTAAGTCCACTCTCTGTCCTCCCAGTCCACTCTACGTGCTCTTAGTACACTCGCTGTCCTCTCAGTCCACTCTATGTCCTCTCGGTCCACACTACGTCCTCTCAGTGCACTCTCTGTCCTCTCAGTGCACTCTTTGTCCTCTTAGTCCGCTCTATGTGCTCTCAGTCCACTCTATGTGGTCTCAGTCCACTCTACGTTCTCTCGGTCCATTCTATGTGCTCTGAGTCCACTCTATGTGCTCTGACACTACTCTCTGTCCCCTCTGTCCACTCTTTGTCCTCTTAGTCCCCTCTATGTGCTCTCAATCCACTCTATGTGGTATCAGACCACTCTATGTTCTCTCAGTCCACTGTATGTGCTCTCAGTCCACTCTCTGTCCTCTCAGACCACTCTATGTGCTCTCTGTCCTCTCAGTCCACTCTATGGGCTCTAAGTCCACTCTCTGTCTTCTTAGTCCACTCTATGTGCTCTAAGTCCACTCTATGTCCTCTCAGTCCACTCTATGTGCACTCTGTCCACTCTCTGTAGTCTCAGTCCACTCTATGTACTCTCTGTCCAATCTATGTCCTCTCAGTACACTCCCTGTCTCCTCAGTCCAATCAATGTGCTCTGAGTCCACTGTATGCCCTCTCAGTCCACTGCCTGTCTTCTCAGTCCACTCTATGTCCTTTGAGTCCACTCCCTGTCTTCTCAGTCCACTCTATATCCTCTCAGTCCACTCCCTGTCTTCTCAGTCGACTCTATGTCCTCTCAGTCAACTCCATGTCTTCTCAGTCCACTCCATGTCTTCTCTGTCCACTCCCTGTCTTCTCAGTCCACTCTATGTCCTCTCAGTCCACTCTATGTCCTCTCAGTCCACTCCCTGTCTTCCCAGTCTACTCTATGTCCTCTCAGTCCACTCCCTGTCTTCTCAGTCCACTCAATGTTCTATAACTTTAATTCCTTTCCTCTCAGTCCACTCTATGTCCTCTCCGTCCACTCCCTGTCTTCTTAGTCCACTCCCTGTCCTCTCTGTCCACTCTATGTCCTCTCAGTCCACTCCGTGTCTTCTCAGTCCACTCTATGTCCTTTGAGTGCACTCCCTGTTTTCTCAGTCCACTCCATGTCTTCTCAGTCCACTCTCTGTCCTCTCAGTCCACTCTCTGTCGTCTATGTCCAATCTATGTGCTCTAAGTCCACTCTATGTCCTCTAGCTCTACTCTCTGTCCTCTCTGTCCACTGTGTGCTCTAAGACCACTCTATGTCCTCTCAGTCCACTCTCTGTCCTCTCGGTCTACTCTCTGTCCTCTCAGTCCACTCTATGTCCTCTCAATCCACTCTATGTGCTCAAAGTCCACTCTATATGCTCTCAGTCCACTCTATGTCCTCTCTGTCCACTCTATGTCCTCTCGGTCCACTCTATGTCCTCTCAGTCCACTCTATGTCCTCTCAGTCCACTCTATGTGCTCTAAGTTCACTCTATGTCCTCTCAGTCCACTCTATCTCCTCTCTGTCCACTCTAGGTGCTCTAAGTCCACTCTCTGTCCTCCCAGTCCACTCTACGTGCTCTTAGTCCACTCGCTGTTCTCTCAGTCCACTCTATGTCCTCTCGGTCCACACTACGTCCTCTGAGTGCACTCTCTGTCCTCTCAGTGCACTCTTTGTCCTCTTAGTCCGCTCTATGTGCTCTCAGTCCACTCTATGTGGTCTCAGTCCAATTTATGTTCTCTCGGTCCATTCTATGTGCTCTGAGTCCACTCTATGTGCTCTGACACCACTCTCTGTCCCCTCAGTCCACTCTTTGTCCTCTTAGTCCACTCTATGTGCTCTCAATCCACTCTATGTGGTATCAGTCCACTCTATGTTCTCTCAGTCCACTGTATGTGCTCTCAGACCACTCTCTGTCCTCTCAGACCACTCTATGTGCTCTCTGTCATCTCAGTCCACTCTATGGGCTCTAAGTCCACTCTCTGTCTTCTTAGTCCACTCTATGTGCTCTAAGTCCACTCTATGTACTCTCAGTCCACTCTATGTGCACTCAGTCCACTCTCTGCAGTCCCAGTCCACTCTATGTACTCTCAGTCCAATCTATGTCCTCTCAGTACACTCCCTGTCTCCTCAGTCCAATCAATGTGCTCTGAGTCCACTGTATGCCCTCTCAGTCCACTGCTTGTTTTCTCAGTCCACTCTATGTCCTTTGAGTCCACTCCCTGTCTTCTCAGTCCACTCTATATCCTCTCAGTCCACTCCCTGTCTTCTCAGTTGACTCTATGTCCTCTCAGTCAACTCCATGTCTTCTCAGTCCACTCCATGTCTTCTCAGTCCACTCCCTGTCTTCTCAGTCCACTCTATGTCCTCTCAGTCCACTCCCTGTCTTCTCAGTCGACTATATCCTCTCAGTCCACTCCATGTCTTCTCAGTCCACTCCATGTCTTCTCAGTCCACTCCCTGTCTTCTCAGTACACTCTATGTCCTCTCTGTCCACTCTCAGTCCACTCTATGTCCTCTCAGTCCACTCGCTGTCTTCGCAGTCCAGTCTATGCCCTCTTAGTCCACAACCTGTGTTCTCAGTCCACTCCATGTCTTCTCAGTCCACTCTATGTCCTCTCAGTCCACTCCATGTCTTCACACTACACTCTATGTCCTCTGAGTCCACTCCCAGTCTTCTCAGTCCACTCTATGTCTTCTCTATTCACTCTCAGTCCACTCTATGTCCTCTCAGTCCACTTGCTGACTTCGCAGTCCAGTCTATGCCCTCTTAGTCCACTCCCTGTGTTCTCAGTCCACTCTATGTCTTCTCAGTCCACTCTATGTCCTCTCAGTCCACTCCATGTCTTCTCATGCCACTCTATGTACTCTCAGTCCACTCCCTGTCTTCTCAATCCACTCTATGTCCTCTCAGTCCACTCCCAGGCTTCTCAGTCCGCTCTATGTCTTCTCTGTTCACTCTCAGTCCACTCTATGTCCTCTCAGTCCACTCGCTGTCTTCGCAGACCAGTCTATGCCCTCTTAGTCCACTCCCTGTGTTCTCAGTCCACTCCATGTCTTCTCAGTCCACTCTATGTCCTCTCAGTCCAATCCATGTCTTCTCATTCCACTCTATGTCCTCTCAGTCCACTCCATGTCCTCTCAGTCCACTCCCCGTCTTCTCAGTCCACTCTAAGTCCTCTCAGTCCACTCCCTGTCTTCTCAGTCCACTCAATGTCCTCTCAGTCTACTCCCTGACCTCTCAGTCCACTCTATGTCCTCTCAGTCCACTCTGTGTCCTCTCAGTCCACGCCCGGACTTCTCAGTCCACTCTATGTCCTCTGGGTCCACTCCCAGTCTTCTCAGTCCACTCTATGTCTTCTCTGTTCACTCTCAGTCCACTCGCTGTCTTCTCAGTCCAGTCTATGCCCTCTTAGTCCACTCCCTGTGTTCTCAGTCCACTCTATGTCTTCTCAGTCCACTCTATGTCCTCTCAGTCCACTCCATGTCTTCTCATTCCACTCTTTGTACTCTCAGTCCACTCCCTGTCTTCTCAATCCACTCTATGTCCTTTTAGTCCACTCTACGTC
Source organism: Periplaneta americana (assembly GCF_040183065.1). Taxonomy (NCBI): domain Eukaryota; kingdom Metazoa; phylum Arthropoda; class Insecta; order Blattodea; family Blattidae; genus Periplaneta; species Periplaneta americana. The sequence continues at coordinate 123,677,418 of NC_091126.1, forward strand.
CTCTCAGTCCACTCCAAGTCTTCTCAGTCCACTCTATTTCGTCTGAGTCCACTCCCTGTCTTCTCAGTCCACTCTATGTCCTCTCAGTACACTCCATGTCCTCTCAGTCCACTCCCCGTCTTCTCAGTCCACTCCCTGTCTTCTCTATTCACTCTCAGTCCACTCGATGTCATCTCAGTCCACTCGCTGTCTTCGCAGTCCAGTCTATGCCCTCTTAGTCCACTCCCTGTGTTCTCAGTCCACTCCCAGTCTCCTCAGTCCACTCAATGTCCTCTCAGTCTGCTCCCTGACCTCTCAGTCCACTCTATGTCCTCTCAGTCCACTCTGTGTCCTCTCAGTCCACGCCCTGACTTCTCAGTCCACTCTATGTCCTCTGAGTCCACTCCCAGTCTTCTCAGTCCACTATATGTCTTCTCTGTTCACTCTCAGTCGACTCTGTCCTCTCAGTCCACTCGCTGTCTTCGCAGTACAGTCTATGCCCTCTTAGTCCACTCCCTGTGTTCTCAGTCCACTCTATGTCCTCTCAGTCCAATCTATGTCCTATGAGTCCACTCCCAGTCTTCTCAGTCCACTCTATTTCCTCTCTGTTCACTCTCAGTCCACTCTATGTCCTCTCAGTCCACTCGCTGTCTTCGCAGTCCAGTCTATGGCCTCTTAGTCCACTCCCTGTTTTCTCAGTCCACTCCATGTCTTCTCAGTCCACTCTATGTCCTCTCAGTCCAATCCATGTCTTCTCATTCCACTCTACGTCCTCTCAGTCCACTCCATGTCCTCTCAGTCCACTCCCCGTCTTCTCAGTCCACTCTAAGTCCTCTCAGTCCACTCCCTGTCTTCTCAGTCCACTCAATGTCCTCTCAGTCTACTCCCTGACCTCTTAGTCCACTCCCTGTCTTCTTTATTCACTCTATGTCCTTTTAGTCCACTCTATCTCCTCTCAGTCCACTCCCAGTCTTCTCAGTCCACTCTATGTCCTCTGAGTCCACTCCCAGTCTTCTCAGTCCACTCTGTGTCTTCTCTGTTCACTCTCAGTCCACTCCATGTCCTCTCAGTCCACTCCCCGTCTTCTCAGTCCACTATAAGTCCTCTCTGTCCACTCCCTGTCTTCTCAGTCCACTCAATGTCCTCTCAGTCTACTCCCTGAACTGTCAGTACACTCTACGTCCTCTCAGTCCACGCCCTGACTTTTCAGTCCACTCTATGTACTCTCAGTCCACTCCCTGTCTTCTCAATCCACTCTATGTCCTTTTAGTCCACTCTATGTACTCTCTGTCCACTCTATGTCGTCTGCGTCCACTCCCTGTCTTCTCAGTACACTCCATGTCCTCTCAGTCCACTCCCCGTCTTCTCAGTCCACTCTAAGTCCTCTCAGTCCACTCCCTGTCTTCTCAGTCCACTCAATGTACTCTCAGTCTACTCCCTGACCTCTCAGTCCACTCTATGTCTCCTCCGTCCACTCTGTGTCCTCTCAGTCCACTCTATGTCCTCTGAGTCCACTCCCAGTCTTTTCAGTCCACTCTATGTCTCCTATGTTCACTCTCAGTCCACTCTATGTCTTCTCTGTTCACTCTCAGTCCACTCTATGTCCTCTCACTCCACTCGCTGTCTTCGCAGTCCAGTCTATGCCCTCTTAGTCCACTCCCTGTGTTCTCAGTCCACTCTATGTCTTCTCAGTCCACTCTATGTCATCTCAGTCCACTCCATGTCTTCTCATTCCACTCTATGTACTCTCAGTCCACTCCCTGTCTTCTCAATCCACTCTATGTCCTTTTAGTCCACTCTATGTCCTCTCAGTCTACTCCTTGTCTTCTCATTCCACTCTATGTCCTCTCAGTCCACTCCATGTCCTCTCAGTCCACTCCCCGTCTTCTCAGTCCACTCTAAGTCCTCTCAGTCCACTCCCTGTCTTCTCTATTCACTCTATGTCCTTTTAGTCCACTCTATGTCCTCTCAGTCCACTCCCAGTCCTCTCAGTCCACTCTATGTCGTCTGAGTCCACTCCCTGTCTTCTCAGTCCACAGTATGTCCTCTCAGTACACTCCCTGTGTTCTCAGTCCACACTATGTCCTCTCAGTCCACACTATGTTTTCTCAGTCCAGTCCTTGTCTTCTCAGTCCACTCTATGTCCTCTCAGTCCACTCCATGTCCTCTCAGTCCACTCCCCGTCTTCTCAGTCCACTCTAAGTCCTCTCAGTCCACTCCCTGTCTTCTCAGTCCACTCAATGTCCTCTCAGTCTACTCCCTGACCTGTCAGTACACTCTACGTCCTCTCAGTCCACGCCCTGACTTTTCAGTCCACTCTATGTACTCTCAGTCCACTCCCTGTCTTCTCAATCCACTCTATGTCCTTTTAGTCCACTCTATGTACTCTCAGTCCACTCTATGTCGTCTGAGTCCACTCCCTGTCTTCTCAGTACACTCCATGTCCTCTCAGTCCACTCCCCGTCTTCTCAGTCCACTCTAAGTCCTCTCAGTCCACTCCCTGTCTTCTCAGTCCACTCAATGTACTCCCAGTCTACTCCCTGACCTCTCAGTCCACTCTATGTCCTCTCCGTCCACTCTGTTTCCTCTCAGTCCACGCCCTGAATTCTCAGTCCACTCTATGTCCTCTGAGTCCACTCCCAGTCTTTTCAGTCCACTCTATGTCTTCTATTTTCACTCTCAGTCCACTCTATGTCTTCTCTGTTCACTCTCAGTCCACTCTATGTCCTCTCAGTCCACTCGCTGTCTTCGCAGTCCAGTCTATGCCCTCTTAGTCCACTCCCTGTGTTCTCAGTCCACTCTATGTCTTCTCAGTCCACTCTATGTCCTCTCAGTCCACTCCCTGTCTTCTCAATCCACTCTATGTCCTTTTAGTCCACTCTATGTCCTCTCAGTCCACTCCCAGTCTTCTCAGTCCTCTCTATGTCGTCTGAGTCCACTCCGTCTTCTCAGTCCACAGTATGTCCTCTCAGAACACACTCCCTGTGTTCTCAGTCCACTCTATCTCCTCTCAGTCCACTCAATGTCCTCTCAGTCCTCTCCCTGTGTTCTCAGTCCACTCTATGTCCTCTTAGTTCCCTCTATGTCCTCTCAGTCCACTCCCTGCTTTCTCAGTCCAATCTATGTTCTCTCAGTCCACTCCCTGACTTCTCAGTCCACTCTATGTCCTCTTAGTCCACTCCCTGTCTTCTCAGTCCACTCTATGTCCCCTCAGTCCACTCTATGTCCTCCCAGTCCACTCCCTGTCTTCACAGTCCACTCCCTGTCTTCTCAGTCCACCCCCTGTCTTCTCAGTCCACTCAATGTCCTCTTAGTTTACTCCCTGTCCTCTCAGTCCACTCTATGTCCTCTCATTCCTCTCTATGTCCTCTTAGTCCACTCTATGTCCTCTGAGTCCACTCAATGTGCTCTAAATCCACTCTGTATGCTCTCAGTCCACTCTATGTCCTCTCAGTCCACTCTATGTGGTCTTAGTCCACTCTATGTGCTCTGGGCCCACTCTCTCTCTCCTCTCAGTCATATCTGGTTCTTCTCTGTCCGCTCACAGTCCCACCAGTTCACTCTCTGAATTGTCACTCTACTCTATGTCCTCTCAGTCCACTCAATGTCCTGTCAGGCCACTCTTTCTTCTCCGTCCACTCTCTCTCTCTCATCTTAGTCCAATGTGGTTCCTCTCAGTCCACTCTCTGTCCTCTGAGTCCATTTTCTGCCCACTGAATCCCCTCTCTGAGCTTGGACTCCTCTCTCTGTCCTCTCAGTCCACTCTATGTGCACTCAGTCCACTCTCTGTCCTCTCAGTCCCATCTGCTTCCTCTCAGTTCACTCACAGTCAAACCAGTACTCTCTGTGTACTCATATTCCCCTGTCTGAATTCTTAGTCCACTTTATGTCCTCTCAGTCCACGCAGTGTTCTTTCAGTCCATTCTCTGTCCTCTCAGTCCACTGTATGTGCTCTCAGTGTATTTCCTTTCCTGTCATTGGGGATTATATGATCTGGTTTTGCAACAATTTGCATATCTGTCATACTCATACATATTTTTTGGGATTGCATTTATTCGGGGTTCGAACCCGGGTAATAATTTGTTTGTTGTACAGTTCTTTGCCGTACGGGTATCTTGAGCTGTAAGCATAGTGTCATTGCGACTCTGGTGTTCTGTCTGTAAACTACGTCCACGATTTAATACAGTTACAACTTATTACCTTTTCAAATACATGATGGCAGCTTTTCTCTCATCGCTATCGCTAAGGAGTGTAGTGTTGGCTCCCATGCATACATGCTTAATTTGATTTACGTAGTAGCCTTGCGCGCGTCCGCCATGACAGTTCGCCTTGGCAACAGTTTATTGGATTATACCAAATAATTTAATAAGCAATGCTACAGTAAGATTTTAACACGCACACGCGCATACGCATACGCACACGCACACACACAGAGTTACGATATTCTCGAAGTTTGGAGTAGCTATAGCGAGTCACGGTAATTTGTAGCAAACACTTTTGCCATAAGTTTAGTCCACGGTAATGTATTATTCTTATTCCGGTATTTCTGCAGAAAAGCTACACCAAAGAAGGCACAATTTTCCTTTGCTTCACTGGTGTCTGTGAGGTGCATATAGTGATTAACACGCGGTTTTAGGGCTAAACTAACGCAGAGATAGTTGCCTTCGTACTCCACTTATAAACCTTGCATATATGAACCTATGACAGGTTAGGTTTGGTTAGTTTAGATTTTTCTTATGTCTTGCATATAGGATTAGGTTAAATCCAATGATAGGTTGCCAAGTGTCATGGCGGACGAGCGCAAGGCTACTACGTCATTCAAAATTATGAACGTATGCATTGCAGCCAACACTACACTATTTAGCGATGAGAGAAAGCCTGCAATCATGTATTTGAAAAGCCAATAAGTTGTAACTATGAAATCATGGACGTAGTTTAAAGACACAACACCAGAGTCGCATCGATACGATGCCTCTAGCACAGTAAACCCGTGCGGAACACAAGTGTTGATCCAACACATTAATACCCGGGATCGATTCCAGTATAGAAGTAATTCTTTGGGAATTGTATCAGAGAATTGCAAATTAACGTAAAATTAGGAATTTATACATCCAATGACAGGACAGGGAATGGACTGACAAGACGGAGACTGGACTGAGAGCACATAGCGTGCACTGAGAAGATATAGAGTAGACTGAGAGGAGATAGAGTGGACTGAGAGAACATAGATTGGACTGAGAATATATAGAGTGGACTGAGAGTTCATAGAGTGTACTCAGAGGACATAGAGTGGACTGAGAACAAATAGAGAAGACAGAGAGGAGATAGAGGGGACTGAAAGGACAGAGTGGACTGAGTGGACATAGAGTGGACTGAGAGATCAAAGAGAGGACTGAGAGGACATAGAGTGGACTGAGAGGACATAGAGTGGACTGACAGGACATAGAGTGGACTGAGAAGATATAGAGTAGACTGAGAGGACATAGAGTGGACTGAGAAGATATAGAGTAGACTGAGAGGACATAGAGCGGACTGAGAGGACATAGAGTGGACTGAGACGCCTTAGACTGGACTGAGAGTACATAGAGTAGACTGAGAAGATATAGAGTCGGCTGAGAGGAGATACAGTGGACTCAGAGAACATAGAGTGGACTGAGTGGACATAAAGTGGACTGAGAGGACATAGAGTGGACTGAGAATATATAGAGTGGACTGACAGGAAATAGAGTAGACTGAGAGTACATAGAGTGGACTGAAAAGATGTACAGTGGACTGAGAGGACATAGTGTGGCCTGAGAAGATAGAGAGTGGACTGAGAGGACATAGAGTGGACTGAAAGGACATAGAGTGGACTGAGAAGATATAGAGTGGACTGAGAGCACATAAAGTGGAATGAGAACATATAGAGTGGACTGAGAGAACATAGAGTGGACTGAGAGGATTTACAGTGGACTGAGAGGACATAGAGTGGACTGACAAGACAGAAAGTGGACTGAGAGGACACAGAGTGTACTGAGAGGAGATAGAGTGGACTGAGCGGACATAGAGTGTACTGAGAGGACAGAAAGTGAACTGAGAGTACAAAGAGTGTAATGAGAGGACGCAGAATGGACTGAGAGGAGATAGAGTGGACTGAGAGGACAGAAAGCAGACTGAGAGGACACAGAGTGTACTGAGAGGACATAGAGTGGACTGTGACAACATAGAGTGGACTGAGAGGACACAGAGAGTACTGAGAGGACACAGAGTAGACTGAGAAGATATAGAGTGGACTGAGAGGACAAAAAGTGGACTGAGAAGATATGGAGTGGACTGAGAGAATATAGAGTGGACTGAGAGGATGTAGAGTGGACTGAGAGGACATAGAGTGGACTGAGAAGATGTAGAGTGGACTGAGAGAACATAGAGTGGACTGAGAGGATGTAGAATGGACTGAGAGGAGAGAAGGTGGACTGAGAGGATACAGAATGTACTGAGAGTACATTGAGTGGACTGAGAGGAGATAGAGTGGACTGAGAGGACAGAAAGTGGACTCAGGGGACACAAAGTGTATTGAGAGGACGTAGAATGGACTGAGAGGAGATAGAGTGGACTGAGAGGACAGAAAGTGGACTGAGAGGACACAGAGAGTATTAAGAGGACACAGACTGGACTGAGAAATATAGTGTGGACTGAGAGGACATAAAGTGGACTGAGAAGATATAGAGTGGACTGAGGATGTAGAGTGGACTGAGAGGACAGAAGGTGGACTGAGAGGCTACAGAGTGTACTGAGAGGACATAGAGTGGACGGAGAGGAGATAGAGTGGACTGAGGGGAGATAGAGTGGACTGAGAGGACAGAAAGTGGACTGAGAAGACACAGAGTGTACTGAGAGGACGTAGAATGCACCGATAGCAGACAGAGTGGACTGAGTGGACAGAAAGTGGACTGAGAGGACACACAGTGTACTGAGAGGAGATAGAGTGGACTGAGAGGACAGAAAGTGGACTGAGAGGACATAGAGTGGACTGAGAGAATAGAAAGTGGACTGAGAAGAAATACAGTGGCCTGAGAGGACATAAAGTGGACTGAGAGGACATAAAGTGGACTGAGAGGACACAGAGTATACTGTGAGGAGATAGAGTGGACTGAGAGGAGATAGAGTGGACTGAGAAAACAGAAAGTGGACTGACAGGACACAGTGTACTGAGAGGACATAGAGTGGACTGAGAGGTCACAGAGTGGAATGAGAGAGTAGAAAGTGGACTGAGAGTACATACAGTGAACTGAGAGGACAAAAAGTGAACTGAGAGGAAACAGAGTGTACTGAGAGGACATAGATTGGACTGAGAAAATATAGAGTGGACTGAGAGGACATAAAGTGGACTGAGAAGATATAGAGAGGAGTGAGAGAACATAGAGTTCACTGAGAGAATAGAAATTGGACTGAGAGGACATACAGAGGACTCAGAGGACAGAAAGTAGACTGAGGGGACACAGAGAGTACTGAGAGTACATAGAGTGGACTGAGAAGATATAGAGTAGACTGAGAGGACATAAAGTGGACTGAGAAAATATAGAGTGGACTGAGAGAAAATAGAGTGGACTGAGAGGACAGAAGGTGGACTGAGAGGCTACAGAGGGTACTGAGAGGACATATAGTTTACTGAGAGGAGATAGATTGGACTGAGATGAGATAGAGTGGACTGAGAGGATAGAAAGTGGACAGAGAGGACACAGAGTGTACTCAGAGGACGTAGATTGGACTGAGAGGAGATAAAGTGGACTGAGAGGACAGAAAGTGGACTGAGAGGACATAGAGTGGACTGAGAGGACATAGAGTGGAATGAGAGAACATAGAGTGGAATGAGAGAACAAAAAGTGGACTGAGAGGACACAGAGAGTACTGAGAGGACATAGACTGGACTCAGAATATATAGAGTGGATTGAGAGAACATAGAGTGGACTGAGAAGATGTAGAGTGGACTGAGAGAACATAAAGAGGGCTGAGGGAATGTAGAGTGGACATATACAGTACTGAGAGCAGATAGAGTGGACTGAGAGGACAGAAAGTGGACTGAGAGGACACAGAGAGAACTCAGAGGACATACAGTGGACTGAGAAGATATAGAGTGGACTGAGAGGACATAAAGTGGACGGAGAAGATATAGAGTAGACTGAGAGAACATAGAGCTCACTGAGAGAATAGAAGTTGGACTGAGAGGACATACAGAGGACTCAGAGGACAGAAAGTAGACTGAGAGGACAAAGAGTGTACTGAGAGGACATAGAGTGGACTGAGAGGACATAAAGTGAACTGAGAAGATATGGAGTGGACTGAGAGAACATAGATTGGACTGAGAGGATGTAGAGTGGACTGAGAGTACAGAAGGTGGACTGAGAGGCTACAGAGTGTACTGAGAGGTCATAGAGTGGACTGAGAGGAGATAGAGTAGACTGAGAGGAGATAGAGTGGACTGAGAGGACAGAAAGTGGACTGAGAGGAAACAGAGTGTACTGAGAGAACGTAGAATGGACCGAGAGGAGATAAAGTGGACTGAGAGGACAGAAAGTGGACTGAGAGGACACAGAGTTTACTGAGAAAACATAGAGTGGACTGAGAGAACATAGAGTGGAATGAGAGGACACAGATAGTACTGAGTGGACATTGACTGGACTCAGAAGATATAGGGTGGACTGAGAGGACATAGAGTGGACTGAGAGGCTGTAGATTGGACTGAGAGAACAAAAGGTGGACTGAGAAACTACAGAGTGTACTGAGAGGACATAGAGTGGACTGAGAGGAGATAGAGTGGACTGAGAGGAGATGGAGTGGACTGAGAGTACAGAAAGTGGACTGAGAGGACACAGAGTGTACTGAGAGGACGTAGAATGGACTGAGAAGAAATAGAGTGTACTGAGAGAACAGAAAGTGGACTGAGAAGATATGCAGTGGACTAAGAAAACATAGAGTGGACTGAGAGGATGTAGATTGGAATGAGATGACATAGAGTGGACTGAGAAGATGTAGAGTAGACTGAGGGAACATAAAGTGGACTGTGAGGACATAAAGTGGAGTAAGAATATATAAAGTGGACTGAGAGAACATAGTGGACTGAGAGAACATAGTGGACTGAGAGGATATAGAGTGGACTGAGAGGAGAGAAGGTGGACTGAGAGGATACAGAATGTACAGAGAGGACATTGAGTGGACTGAGATGCGATAGAGTCGACTGAGAGGACAGAAAGAGGACTGAGGGGACACAGAGTGTACTGAGAGGACGTAGAATGGACTGAGAGGAGATAGAGTGGACTGAGGTCAGAAAGTGTACTGAGAAGATATGGAGTGGACTGAGAGAAGATAGAGTGGACTGAGAGGATGTAGAGTGGACTGTGAGGACAGAAGGTGGACTGAGAGGCTACAGAGTGTACTGAGAGGACATAGAGTGGACTGAGAGGAGATAGAGTGGACTGAGAGGAGTTAGAGTGGACGGAAAGGACAGAAAGTGGACTGAGAGGACACAGAGTGTACTGCGAGGACGTAGAATGGACCGAGAGGAGATAAAGTGGACTGAGAGGACAGAAAGTGGACTGATAGGACACAGAGTGTACTGAGAGGACATAAAGGGGACTGAGAGTACATAGAGTGGAATGAGAGGACACAGAGTGTACTGAGAGGACATTGACTGGACTCAGAAGATATAGAATGGACTGAGAAGATATAGAGTGGACTGAGAGAACATAGAGTGGACTGAGAGGATGTAGAGTGGTCTGAGAGGACATAGAGTGGACTGAGAAAATGTAGAGTGGACTGAGAGGAGAGAAGTTGGACAGAGAGGACATAGAGTGGACTGAGAGGACAGAAAGTGGACTGAGGGAACACAAAGTGTACTGAAAGGACGTAGAATGGACTGAGAGGAGATAGAGTGGACTGGGAGGATAGAAAGTGGACTGAGAGGACACAGAGTTTATTGAGAGGACATAGAGTGGACTGAGAGGACATAAAGTGTACTGAGAGGACAGAAAGTGGACTGAGAGGACACAGAGAGTACTAAGAGGACATATATTGGACTGATAAATATAGTGTGGACTGAGAGGACATAAAGTGGGCTGAGAAGATATAGAGTGGACTGAAAGGATGTAGAGTGGACTGAGAGGACAGAAGGTGGACTAGGAGCTTCAGAGTGTACTGAGAGGACATAGAGTGGACTGAGAGGAGATAGAGTGGACTGAGGGGAGATGGAGTGGACTGAGGGGAGATAGAGTGGAATGAGGGGAGAGAAAGTGGACTGAGAGGACACGGATTGTACTGAGAGGACGTAGAATGCACTGAGAGCAGACAGAGTGGACTGATTGGACAGAAAGTGCACTGAGATGACACACAGTGTACTGAGAGGAGATAGAGTGGACTGAGAGGACAGAAAGTGGACTGAGAGGACTTAGAGTGGACTGAGAGGACATAGAGTGGACTGAGAGAATAGAAAGTGGACTGACAGGACATACAGTGGCCTGAGAGGACATAAAGTGGACTGAGAGGACACAGAGAATACTGTGAGGAGATAGAGTGGACTGAGAGGAGATAGAGTGGACTGAGAAAACAGAAAGTGGACTGACAGGACACAGAGTGTACTGAGAGGACATAGAGTGGACTGAGAGGTCACAGAGTGGAATGAGAGAGTAGAAAGTGGACTGAGAGTACATACAGTGAACTGAGAGGACAAAAAGTGGACTGAGAGGACACAGTGTGTACTGAGAGGACAGAGTGGACTGAGAAGATATAGAGTGGACTGCGAGGACATAAAGTGGACTGAGAAGATATAGAGTGGACTGAGATGATATAGAGTGGACTGAGAGAAGATAGATTTGACTGAGAGAATAGAAATTGAACTGAGAGGACATACAGAGGACTCAGAGTACAGAAAGTAGACTGAGGGGACACAGAGAGTACTGACAGTATATAGAGTGGACTGAGAAGATATAGAGTAGACTAAGAGGACATAAAGTGGACTGAGAAGATATAGGGTGGACTGAGAGGACATAGAGTGGACTGAGAAGATATAGAGTGGACTGAGAGGACATAGAGTGGACTGAGAGTCTGTAGAGTGGACTGAGAGGACAAAAGGTGGACTGAGAGGCTACAGAGAGTACTGAGAGGACATAGAGTGGACAGAGAGGAGATAGAGTGGACTGAGAGGAGATAGAGTGGACTGAGAGGACAGAAAGTGGACTGAGAAGACAGAGTGTACTGTGAGGACGTAGAATGGACAGAGACGAAATAGAGTGGACTGAGAGAACAGAAAGTGGACTGAGAAGATATGCAGTGGACTGAGAGAACATAGAATATACTGAGAGGATGTAGATTGGACTGAGAGGACATAGAGTGGACTGAGAAGATGTAGAGTCGACAGAGGGAACATAAAGTGGACTGTGAGGACATAAAGTGGAGTAAGAAGATATAGAGTGGACTGAGAGGATATAGAGCGGACTGAGAGGAGAGAAGGTGGACTGAGAGGATACAAAATGTACAGAGAGGACATAGAGTGGACTGAGATGCGATACAGTCGACTGAGAGGACAGAAAGCGGACTGAGGGGACACAGAGTGTACTGAGAGGACGTAGAATGCACTGAGAGGAAATAGAGTGGACTGAGAGGACAGAAAGTGGACTGAGAAAATATGGAGTGGACTGAGAGAACATAGAGTGGACTGAGAGGAAGTAGAGTGGACTGTGAGGACAGAAGGTGGACTGAGAGGCTACAGAGTGTACAGAGAGGACATAGAGTGGACTGAGATGAGATAGAGTGGACTGAGAGGAGTTAGAGTGGACGGAAAGGACAGAAAGTGGACTGAGAGGACACAGAGTGTACTGCGAGGACGTAGAATGGACCGAGAGGAGATAAAGTGGACTGAGAGGACAGAAAGTGGACTGATAGGACACAGAGTGTACAGAGAGGACATAGAGGGGACTGAGAGTACATAGAGTGGAATGAGAGGACACAGAGTGTACTGAGAGGACATTGACTGGACTCAGAAGATATAGAATGGACTGAGAAGATATAGAGTGGACTGAGAGAACATAGAGTGGACTGAGAGGATGTAGAGTGGTCTGAGAGGACATAGAGTGGACTGAGAAAATGTAGAGTGGACTGAGAGAACATAGAGTGGACTGAGAGGATGTAGAGTGGACTGAGAGGAGAGAAGTTGGACTGAGAGGATACAGAATGTACAGAGAGGAAATTGAGTGGACTGAGAGGACATAGAGTGGACTGAGAGGACAGAAAGTGGACTGAGGGAACACAAAGTGTACTGAGAGGACGTAGAATGGACTGAGAGGAGATAGAGTGGACTGGGAGGATAGAAAGTGGACTGAGAGGACACAGAGTTTATTGAGAGGACATAGAGTGGACTGAGAGAACATAAAGTGTACTGAGAGGACAGAAAGTGGACTGAGAGGACACAGAGAGTACTAAGAGGACATATATTGGACTGATAAATATAGTGTGGACTGAGAGGACATAAAGTGGGCTGAGAAGATATAGAGTGGACTGAGAGGATGTAGAGTGGACTGAGAGGACAGAAGGTGGACTGAGGAGCTCCAGAGTGTACTGAGAGGACATAGAGTGGACTGAGAGGAGATAGAGTGGACTGAGGTGAGATGGAGTGGACTGAGGGGAGATAGAGTGGAATGAGGGGAGAGAAAGTGGACTGAGAGGACACAGATTGTACTGAGAGGACGTAGAATGCACTGAGAGCAGACAGAGTGGACTGATTGGACAGAAAGTGCACTGAGATGACACACAGTGTACTTAGAGGAGATAGAGTGGACTGAGAGGACAGAAAGTGGACTGAGAGGACTTAGAGTGGACTGAGAGGACATAGAGTGGACTGAGAGAATAGAAAGTGGACTGACAGGACATACAGTGGCCTGAGAGGACATAAAGTGGACTGAGAGGACACAGAGAATACTGTGAGGAGATAGAGTGGACTGAGAGGAGATAGAGTGGACTGAGAAAACAGAAAGTGGACTGACAGGACACAGAGTGTACAGAGAGGACATAGAGTGGACTGAGAGTTCACAGAGTGGAATGAGAGAGTAGAAAGTGGACTGAGAGTACATACAGTGAACTGAGAGGACAAAAAGTGGACTGAGAGGACACAGTGTGTACTGAGAGGACAGAGTGGACTGAGAAGATATAGAGTGGACTGCGAGGACATAAAGTGGACTGAGAAGATATAGAGTGGACTGAGAAGATATAGAGTGGACTGAGAGAACATAGATTTGACTGAGAGAATAGAAATTGAACTGAGAGGACATACAGAGGACTCAGAGTACAGAAAGTAGACCGGGGGGACACAGAGAGTACTGACAGTACATAGAGTGGACTGAGAAGATATAGAGTAGACTAAGAGGACATAAAGTGGACTGAGAAGATATAGAGTGGACTGAGAGAACATAGAGTGGACTGAGAGAATGTAGAGTGGACTGAGAGGACAGAAGGTAGACTGAGAGGCTACAGAGAGTACTGAGAGGACATATAGTGGACTGAGAGTAGATAGATTGGACAGAGAGGGGATAGAGTGGACTGAGAGGATAGAAAGTGGACTGAGAGGACACAGAGTGTACTGACAGGACGTAGAATGGACTGAGAGGAGAAAAAGTGGACTGAGAGGACTGAAAGTGGACTGAGAGGACATAGAGTAGACTGAGAGAACATAGAGTGGAATGAGAGAACATAGAGTGGAATGAGAGAACAAAAAGTGGACTGAGAGGACACAGAGAGTACTGAGAGGAAATAGATTGGACTCAGAATATATAGAGTGGACTGAGAGAACATAGAGTGGACAGAGAAGATATAGAGTGGACTGAGAGAACATAGAGGGCTGAGGGAATGTACAGTGGACATATTATGGACTGAGAGCAGATAGAGTGGACTGAGAGGACAGAAAGTGGACTGAGAGGACACAGAGAGAACTCAGAGTACATACAGTGGACTGAGAAGATATAGAGTGGACCGATAGGACATAAAGTGGACTGAGAATGTATAGAGTAGACTGAGAGAACATAGAGGTCACTGAGAGAATAGAAATTGGGCTGAGAGGACATACAGAGGACTCAGAGGACAGAAACTAGACTGAGAGGACAAAGAGAGTACTGAGAGGACATAGAGTGGACTGAGAAGATATAGAGTGGACTGAGAGGACATAAAGTGAACTGAGAAGATATGGAGTGGGCTGAAAGAACATAAAGTGGACTGAGAGGATGTAGAGTGGACTGAGAGAACAGAAGGTGGACTGAGAGGCTACAGAGTGTACTGAGAGGTCATAGAGTGGGCTGAGAGGAGATAGAGTGGACTAAGAGGACAGAAAGTGGACTGAGAGGACACAGAGTGTACTGAGAGGACGTAGAATGGACCGAGAGGAGATAAAGTGGACTAAGAGGACAGAAAGTGGACTGAGAGGACATTGTAGAGTGGACTGAGAAGATATAGAGTGGACTGAGAGAACATAGATTTGACTGAGAGAATAGAAATTGAACTGAGAGGACATACAGAGGACTCAGAGTACAGAAAGTAGACAGAGGGGACACAGAGAGTACTGACAGTACATAGAGTGGACTGAGAAGATATAGAGTAGACTAAGAGGACATAAAGTGGACTGAGAAGATATAGGGTGGACTGAGAGGACATAGAGTGGACTGAGAAGATATAGAGTGGACTGAGAGGACATAGAGTGGACTGAGAGTCTGTAGAGTGGACTGAGAGGACAAAAGGTGGACTGAGAGGCTACAGAGAGTACTGAGAGGACATAGAGTGGACAGAGAGGAGATAGAGTGGACTGAGAGGAGATAGAGTGGACTGAGAGGACAGAAAGTGGACTGAGAAGACAGAGTGTACTGTGAGGACGTAGAATGGACTGAGAGGAAATAGAGTGGACTGAGAGAACAGAAAATGGACTGAGAAGATATGCACTGGACTGAGAGAACATAGAATATACTGAGAGGATGTAGATTGGACTGAGAGGACATAGAGTGGACTGAGAAGATGTAGAGTCGACAGAGGGAACATAAAGTGGACTGTGAGGACATAAAGTGGAGTAAGAAGATATAGAGTGGACTGAGAGAACATAGAGTGGACAGAGAGGATATAGAGCGGACTGAGAGGAGAGAAGGTGGACTGAGAGGATACAAAATGTACAGAGAGGACATAGAGTGGACTGAGATGCGATAGAGTCGACTGAGAGGACAGAAAGCGGACTGAGGGGACACAGAGTGTACAGAGAGGACGTAGAATGGACTGAGAGGAAATAGAGTGGACTGAGAGGACAGAAAGTGGACTGAGAAGATATGGAGTGGACTGAGAGAACATAGAGTGGACTGAGAGGAAGTAGAGTGGACTGTGAGGACAGAAGGTGGACTGAGAGGCTACAGAGTGTACTGAGAGGACATAGATTGGACTGAGAGAACATAGAGTGGATTGAGAGGACACAGAGATTACTGAGAGGACATTGACTGGACTCAGAAAATATAGAATGTTCTGAGAAGATATAGAGTGGACTGAGAGAACATAGAGTGGGCTGAGAGAATGTAGAGTGGACTGAGAGGTCATATACTGGACTCAGAGGAGATAGAGTGGACTGAGAGGACAGAAAGTGCACTGAGAGGACACAGAGAGTACTGAGAGAACATAGAACGGACTGAGAAGATATAGTGTGGGCTGAGAATACATAAAGTGGACTGAGAATGTATAGAGTGGACTGAGAACATAGAATGGCCTGAGAGAATGAAGAGTGGACTGAGAGGACAGAAGGTGGACTGAGAAAGTTACAGAAAGTGCTGAGAGTACATGGAGTGGACTGAGAGGCGAGAGAGTGGACTGAGAGGACAGAAAGTGGACTGAGGGGACACACATTATACAGAGAGGACGTAGAATGGACTGAGAGGTGATAGAGTGGACTGAAAGGAAAGAAAGTGGACTGAGAAGTCTCAGATTGTACAGAGATGAGATACAGTGGACTGAGAGGAGATAGAGTCGACTGAGAGGACAGAACGTGGACTGAGAGAACACAGAGTGTACTGAGAGGACATAGAGTGGACTGAGAAGTCATAGAGTGCACTGAGAGGTGATAGTGTGGACTGAGAGGACAGAAAGTGGACTGAGAGGACATAGAGCGTACTGAGAGGACGTAGAATGGACCGAGAGGAGATAAAGTGGACCGAGAGGACAGAAAGTGGACAGAGAGGACACAGAGTGTACTGAGAGGAGATAGATTGGACAGACAGAACATAGAGTGGAATGAGAGGACACAGAGAATACTGAGAGGACATTAACTGGACTCAGAAGATATAGAGTGGACTGAGAGGACATAGAGTGGTCTGAGAAGGTATAGAGTGGTCTGAGAGAACATAGAGTGGGCTGAGAGAATGTAGAGTGGACTGAGAGGACATATACTGGACTCAGAGGAGATAGAGGGGACTGAGAGGACAGAAAGTGGACTGAGAGGATACTGAGAGTACTGAGAGGACATAGAGTGGACTGAGAAGATATAGTGTGGCGTGAGAATACATAAAGTGGACTGAGAAGATATAGAGTAGACAGAGAGAACATAGAATGGACTGAGAGGATGAAGAGTGGACTGAGAGGACATAGAGTGGACTGAGAGGACAGAAGGTGGACTGAGAAGGTTACAGAAAGTACTGAAAGTACATTGAGTGGACTGAGAGGCGAGAGAGTGGACTGAGAGGAGAGAAAGTTGACTGAGGGGACACAGATTGTACTTAGAGGACGTAGAATGGACCGAGAGGTGATAGAGTGGGCTGAAAGGAAAGAGAGTGGACTAAGAGGACACAGAATGTACCGAGGGGACGTAGAGTGGACTGAGAGAACATAGACTGAACTGAAAGGACAAAGTGGACAGAGAGGACACAAGGAGGACTGAGAGGACGTAGGGTGGACTGAGAAGATATAGTGTAGACTGAGAGGACATAAAGTGGAATGAGAAGAAATAGAGTGGACTGAGAGTATTTAGAGTGAACTGAGAGGCTACAGAGTGTACTGAGAGGACGTAGAGTGGACTGAGAGGAAATAGAGTGGACTGAGAGGAGATAGAGTGGACTGAGAGTACAGAAAGTGGACTGAGAGGACAGAAAATGGACTGAGAGGACACAGAGTGTACTGAGAGTACGTGGATGGACAGAGGGGCGATAGAGTGGACTGAGAGGACAGAAAGTGGACTGAGAGGACACAGAGTGTACTGAGAGGTGATATAGTGGACTGAGAAGATATAGTGTGGACTGAGAGGACATAATGTGGACTGAGAAGATATAGAGTGGACAGAGAGGACATAGAGTGGACTGAGGGGCTGTAGAATGGTCTGAGAGGACAAAAGGTGGACTGAGAGGCTACAGAGTGTACTGAGAGGAGATAGAGTGGACTGAGAGTAGAGAGAGTGGACTGAGAGGACAGAAAGTGGACTGAGAGTACGTAGAATGGACTGAGAGGATGTAGAGTGGACCGAGGGGACATAGAGTGGACTGAGAAGATGTAGAGTGGACTGAGAGAACATAGAGTGGACTGTGATGACATAAAGTTGAGTAAGAAGATATAGAGTGGACTGAGGTAACATAGAGTGGACCGAGAGGACATAGAGTGGACTGAGAGGAGAGAAGGTGGACTGAGATGATACAGAATGTACAGAGAGGACATTGAGTGGACTGAGATGAGATAGAGTGGACTGAGAGGACAGAAAGTGGAGTGAGGGGACACAGAGTGTACTGAGAGGACGTAGAATCGACTGAGAGGAGATAGAGTGGACCGAGATTACAGGAAGTGGACTGAGAGGACACAAAGTGGACTGAGAGGACAGAGAAAATACTGAGAGGACACAGAGAGTACTGAGAGGACATAGAGTGGACTGAGAAGATATAGTTTGGACTGAGAAGATATAGTGTGGACTGAGAAGACATAAAGTGGACTGAGAAGATATAGAGTGGACCGAGAGAACATAGCGTGGACTGAGGGTAATTAGAGTGGACAGAGAGGACAGAAGGTGGACTGAGAGGCTACAGAGTGTACTGAGAGGACATAGAGTGGACTGAGAGGAGATAGAGTGGACTGAGAGGAGATAGAGTGGACTGAGAGGACACAAAGTGGACTGAGAGGACACAGAGTGTACTGAGAGGACGTAGATGGACTGAGAGGAGATAGAGTGGACTGAGACTACAGAAAGTGGAGTGAGAGTACACAGAGTATATTGAGAGGAGATAGAGTGGACTAAGAAGATATAGTGTGGACTGAGAGTACTTAGAGTGGACCGAGAGGATGTAGAGTGGACTGAGGAGACAAAGGGTGGACTGAGAGGCTACAGAGTGAACTGAGAGGGCATGGAGTGGGCTGAGAGGAGATAGAGTGGACAGAGAGGAGATAGAGTGGACTGAGAGGACAGAACGTGGACTGAGAGGACACAGAGTGTACTGAGAGGACGCAGGATGGACTGAGAAGATATAGTGTGGACTGAGAGGACATAAAGTGGACTGAGAATATATATAGTGGACTGAGAGAACATAGAGTGGACTGAGAGGTTTTAGAGTGAACTGAGAAGACAGATGGTGGGCTGAGTGGCTACAGAGTGTACTGAGAGGACATGGAGTGGACTGAGAGGAGATAGAGTGGACTGAGAGGACAGAAAGTGGACTGAGGGGACTCAGAGTGTACTGAGAGGACGTAGAATGTACTGAGAGGAGATACAGTGGACTGAGAGGACAGAAAGTGAACTGAGGGGACACAGATTGTACTGAGAGAACATAGAGTGGACTGAGAAGACAGAAAGTGGACTGAGAGGACACAGAGAGTACTGAGAGGACATAGACTGGACTCAGAAAATATAGAGTGGACTTGGAGGACATAGAGTGGACTGAGAAGATATAGAGTGGACTGAGAGTACTTAGAGTGGGCTGAGAGAATGTAGAGTGGACTGAGAGGACAGAAGGTGGACTGAGAGGATACAGTGTGTAATGAGAGGCCATATAGTGGACCGAGAGGAGATAGAGTGGACTGAGAGGACAGAAAGTGGACCGAGGGGTCACAGAGAGTACTGATAGGACATACATTGGACTGAGAAGATATATTGTGGACTGAGTGGACATAAAGTGAACTGAGAATATATAGAGTGGACTGAGAGAATATAGAGTGGACTGAGAGGATGTAGAGTGGACTGAGAGGACATAGAGTGGACTGAGAGGACAGAAGGTGGACTGAAAGGACACAGAGAGTACTGAGAGGACTTAGAGTGGACTGAGAAGGCACGGAGTTGACTGGGAAAACATGGATTGTACTGAGAAAACTGGGAATGTACCGAGAGAACATAGAGTGGACTGAGATGACATAGAGAAGACTGAGAAGACATAGAGTGGACTGAGAAATCATAGAGTGGACAGAGAGGACATAGGGTGGACTCAGGACGTAGAGTGGACTGAGAGAACATACAGTGGACTGAGAAGATATAGAGTGGACTGAGAGGACATAGTGTGGAAAGAGAAGACAGGGAGTGGACTGAGAGGACAGTGTGGAGTGGGAAAACATAGAGTGGACTGAGATTACACATAGTGGACTGAGAAAACAGGGAGTGGACTGAGAGGACATAGAGTGGACTGAGAAGACATAGAGTGGACTGAGAGGACATAGAGTGGACTGAGAGACATAGAGAAGACTGAGAAGACATAGAGTGGACCGATTGAACATAGAGTGAATTGAGAGGACATAGTGTGGACAGAGAGGACATAGAGTGGACTGAGATTACATAGAGTGGACTGAGATGATATAGAGTGGACCAATATGACATAGAGCGGACTGAGAAAACATACAGTGGACTGATAGGACATAGAGTGGACTGAGAGAACTTGGATTGAACTGAGAACATATAGGGTGCACTGAGAAGAGAGGGAGTGGTGGAGATGACATAGAGTGGACTGAGGAGACAGGGAGTGGACAGAGAAGACTGAGAGTGGTCTGAGAGGACATAGAATGGACTGAGAGAACAAAAAGTGGACCGAGGGGACAGTGAGAGGTCTGAGAAAACATAGGGAACAGAGGGAGAAAAAGAGAATTTTAAGTGCAGAAATTGGACTGAGAGGACACAGAAGAATATGACGGAGTAGAGAGAGAATAGAAATATATGTTGAGCTCGAGAAAATTATTCCCCTCAGTGAGACTTGTAATCATACATGTGATTAATACGGGAAGTAATAAATTGCAATAAAAAATCAAAAGCAGAAAATCTAGACATACGTTAAGTCTCTTGCTGTGAAAATTACGGGCCACTGTTTGAACGCAGTGAAGGCATTCTGTCTTGAGTTTGATCCTAGTAAAGTTATAACATATCGTTATGGATATGAAGGAACTGGAAAAAATGGTAGTCCTGTAAACATAATGTCCCATGTGAACGTATTAGCAGGCCATAGTTAGAATCCTGTCAGGACATTATTTCGCGAGTTCGATCCTTGTAAACTTATGAATGGCAGGTAGAGGTGTGAAATGCTAAAAAAGAATTGCAGAATTAGTAAATATAAACGCCCTTACTGGAATAGTAACATGTTGTACTCTGAAGTAAGTCAGAGAATTATTATCTTAATTCGAGCCTAGTGTAAACATATGACATTAGTATGGGTATGAAGGCGTTGGTACTCTAAAGAATGCAGAATTTGTAAAGTCCCTGTCCTAAATAGTAATCGACAATTGATTTAAGGCTGAAGGGCTTTAACTCCTAAGTTGGAGCATTGTGAACTTATGAGTTATTAGTGTGTGTATGAAGGGAAAGGCAAAAATTTGGAAGATTATTATACTTCACGACATCTTACTGAAATATCCTTAGTATCACACCTGGAAGGGCATTATTTTCTAGAGTGGAATAATGTAATCCAATAGGAACAGTTGACACAGATGGTAAGGATAGGCCTAGTATGAGGGAAAGTGATCCGCAGGGAAAGTGAGACATTAATCATGAAACAAGTAAATAAATCATACCAATATTGTTGTACACATAGAATGTAATACATATTGAACAATCCTTACACATTCTGGTATAAACAATAATAAACTACAGATGTTATTAAACAGTATAATTATGAAGAAACTAATAAATAATGTTAAACCAGTACTGGTACCTAACTGCATGACAATGTTTAGGTAATGATGAATGCAATGACGGTAAAACATAAAAAACGCGTGCAAATGCAATTATTTTACAACACCAATATAAACATTAAAAATAAGGAAATAGCATAAACTGTAAAGGAGGATATTTCCATATAATTGCCTAACGTAGGAACAAACCTATCTTTTTCTTTCGGTTTTCTTACAGTTTATATTTGGCGTGACATGGGCTTCGATGTCTAAATCAATGATTTCTTATAATACCCTTGCCTATACGATAAATGAAAGCCTATTGCATCAGTACTGTACCTATGTTGAACCATAGTATAACACCTGCACGTGGGAAATTGAAGGTGCTTCCCCATCTCCACTGCGTCTCTTATATGAGGAGGCTGCAGTAAGTCAACATATTGCATACTGTTGAGCCTGACGTAATTGAAAGTTCTGCGTGGCTGTCCAGTGTCGTGCCTCAACAAGGTCGAAGTTATGTTTGGGTGATTAGTCAATGATCACTACACTCATACTTTACAGTCTACGTATCACGTTCATCATTTAATATTACACGAACTCAACATGCCGTATTATATTTATTGAACATTATAATGATTTTTTTAAATATTGAGTTTCAAATATGAGCAGTCCCTACTTTTTACGGCACACTGCTTTCAAAATATATCACTTATCAGTCAGATATTTCTGTATGTAGCTCAGTTGGTAGAGCAGCTGACTACGGACTGGAAAGTCCGGGATTCGATCCCAGGTGGTGACAAAATTTTTTCTCGTTGCCAAACTTTCAGAACGGCCCCGAGGTTCACTCAGCCTCCTATAAAATTGAGTACCGGGTCTTTCCCCGGGGTAAAAGATGGTCAGAGCGTGGTGCCGACCACACCACCTCATTCTAGTGCCGAGGTCATGGAAAGCATGTGGCTCTATCTCCATGCCCCCCAAGTGCCTTCATGGCATGTTACGGGGATACCTTTACCTTTTTACTGTACATAACTCTCCCCTCGCTTAGAAAGGAATGGTTTTGTATTGTGGCCTGCGGTACTGATACTGTAACATATTTGTGTGCACTTGTAAAGTACCTCGTATAGGGCCACGTTTAGTAGCGAGCTGGACTCCGTAGTCCTGATTATGACGTAATCGCGATAATCGAGCTATATTAACGTCTACAAAAGCTGGTACTAGCGTACGAAAAACATTTGCTCTATATACATAAGCAGCACAAGTTATATTATATTTTCGATAAGGAGAACAAGATTTCACTGTATGGATGTAGTAGCAAGTTTTTATTTATGATAATAAGCTCATTCCCAAGTGTTGTATACTGCACACATTCCTTACGACGTTCTTGAACGTTGAGGATATGTAAATTACGAATATAGACATAGACTATCCAAGTTGAGTATTGTGTGAATTAGCAGTTAAATGCCATTTATTACATTCTTAAAAATTATATATTATATGGATCATAAGAGGAGACAAAGAGGAAAGCAGAAAATAGGAAAGACTGTAGAATAATGGGTGTGCATTGAAAGACCTACCCTTGGACAGAACGCTATGAATGAATATTATATATATATATATATATATATATATATATATATATATATATATATATATATATATAGCGCTGGGCATTTATGCCCAAGGTTGCGGGTTCGATCCCGGGCCAGGTCGATGGCATTTAAGTATGCTTAAATGCGACAGGTTCATGTCAGTAGATTTACTGGCATTGTATTGTATGGGGCAGAAACATGGACATTACGACGAAGTGGATAGAACCGACTATGAACATTTGAAATGTGGATGTGGAGAAGGAAGGGACGTGTGAAATGGAGAGACAGAATAAGAAAGGGAACTATGTTGGAAACAGTGGGTAAGAAAGAATGATGCCGAAACTTATCAGAGAGAGAAAAAGGAATTGGCTGGGTCACTGACTGAAAAGAAACTGCCTGCTTAAGGATGCACTGGAAGGAATGGTGAACGAGAGAAGAGTTCGGGGCAGAAGAAGATATCAGATGATAGACGACATTAAGATATATGGATCATATGCGGGGACAAAGAGGACGACAGGAAATAGGAAAGACTGGAGAATGCTGGGTTTGTAATGAAAGACCTGCCCAAGGGCAGAACGCTATGAATGAATGAATAATGAATGAATGAATGAATGAATGAAAATTCATAGTTTTCTGCCCAAAGGCAGGCCTTACAATGCAAACCCAACAATCTCAAATCTTCACTAATTTCTGCCTTCCTCTTAACCTCCGCATATGATTCGTGTATCATAAAGTTGTCCATCATCTGATATCTTCTTCTGCCTCGAACTTTTCTTCCGGTCACTATTCGTTCCCATTGCATACTTTAGTAGACAGTTTCTTCTCAGCCAGTGACCCAGCCAATTATTTCTTTTTCTCTTCCTGAACAGTTTCAGCATTATTCTTTCACCTACTCTTTACAACACAGCTTCATTTATTATTCTGTCTGTCCATTTCATACGCTCCATTGTTCTCCATATCCGAATTTTAAATGCTTCTGGTCTCTTCTTTTCACTTCGTCGTAATATCCATGTTTAAGCATCACAGAATGCCCCACTTCACACAAAGCACATCACTAGTCTCTTCCTCTTCTTTTTTTATAGGTCGGCAGAAGATGCTCATTATTATATTAAAGCTTCTTTTGCCATTGCTATTCTCCTCCTGACTTCCTAACAGCAGCACATATTACTGCTTATACTACACCCAATTTATTACATAGTCTAACTTGTATATGTTATTATTGTCACATAAACCATGTGTTTTTCACTCCAAAGGCATAGCTAAGATAGAGTTATCACTAGCACTAGGACTTTCATTCCACTACCACCACCATCATCACTATCACTTCCATAATCTCATCTCCACTTACTCGAATTATTTCGTGCATAGATGACTCGCACTGTTACAGAGACAGGTGGCAAGTTTGGAGGTACTCGCTCTCTCAACCATTTCTCTAAGCTGGAGGAATTCATTTCTTGGTGGTAGTCACCAGTAGTTGAGTCAACTTTATAACTGAGGAGACCACCATCACGAAATCAGTTTCGAAACCTATATATATTATTATTATTAGCCTTTTGACTTGTTTCCTTCTAACATCTTATCTTTTCTGGCATTATTTTTTGGAAATTCAAATCGGTGTCTATCGAAGTCTCATAGAGACAATTTGTCTTTGCTCTGCTCTAAAGCGTTTAACTTTTGTCATATTGTTGCAACGCAAATAAATAATGTTCGGTCGTCCTCGAATGAGTCTTCGATCCTGTAATATCTTCCGCAGAAATCTCATGCTTTTAGTATAGTATTAAAAACATTACAACATTTTACTATCTCTCTTCCTTCTAAACGCAAACTGTTACTTGCATAGAGGCAGAGATTTAAAATGATTGTTTACAGACTATGGAGCGGTAATGTTTTTCAACGGATGATATACCCTACTGAATGTTATCTCAGTTATCTCAGCTCGGCATATCGCACTCATAGGTCGAGAGGTTACGGTATCCTAGTTCCTCAACACCTCTCTCAGAAGTAGCTACTAGACGCTGCCCTACAATACTATACGCTTTTGGTAGAAGTGACTAAAAATATAGTGATATAGACCGTTGTTCCTAGCAAGAAATTCATGGTTGTAACTTGTGTAGAAGCGCCTCTGATACTGAAATTGAAAAACAATTTCCATTAAAACTCGGTTTTAAAAATTGTAACATAGACCGTTATTCTGCCCTACGCTATCTAGCGTCTGGCTAATATAAAGGTGATAATGCAAGCGAAATCAGTTTAGGGTCCAGCAGCGAAAGCTACCCAGTATCTGCTCTAAAAGGGTTGAGGGAAAACCCTGGAAAAATCGTCAAACAGTCAATTTGTCCCACACACGATTTGAACTCTATAGGGAATTATACAGTTAAGAAACTGTTCAATTACAAGTTTTCCTTGCCAAAACTCACGAACTAATTATTTCCTTTATACGGAATTTACTACTTGCACTGCATCTAAATATTAGGGTGGTATTAATTTAATTGAAGACCTTACTGTGCTAATCTTCCTCATGAGCAAAACGAGTTTGGTCTTTTTGCGAGGAAGCTCTGAAATGTATTAATAAAAACTATCGGAGCTTGTTCCTACTGTACGTGCTGTAGCTTGCTCACATAGTTTGCTTCACCTCGCGTGGGAGTTCGTATCAGTAGAGTCTTCGGTCGAGGTCAGTCCAGCCACAACAAGCGATACCGGCACGTGTATTTCGATCGAAAGGATTAGTGATTGAGCTATGAGTGACACGGAGGCTAATGTTGAGAAAAAGGGAAATATTATTTTATTTCTGTTTATGGACTTCATTAAGCATTTTTCAGTTATATTTCAGAAGTCAATGTTACCGACTTTTGTATACATGTAACTCTCATCTAAATCAAATTTTTGGATTCTTTGTAAGTTCGTGCATATGTATATACACTTTTTGCTGGTTGAGTGGAAGAGAAGGCCTTACGGCCTTAACTCTGCCAGCTAAAATAAATTATTATTATTATTATTATTATTATTATTATTATCATCTCCTCTCCGTCCACTCCATCTCCTCTCAGTCCACTCTATGTCCTCTCAGTCCACACCATCTCCTCTCAGTCCACTCTATCTCCTCTCAGTACACTCAATGTCCTCTCAGTCCACTTCATCCAATCTCAGTCCACTCTATCTCCTCTCAGTCCACTCTATGTCCTCTCAGTCCACTCTATCTCCTCTCAGTCCACTCCTTGTACTCTCAGTCCACTCTATGTCCTCTCAGTCCACTCTATGTCCTCTCAGTCCACTCTATCTCCCCTCAGTCCAGTCTATCTCCTCTCAACCCATTCTATCTCCTCTCAGTCCACTCTATGTCCTCTCAGTGCACTCTATCTCCTCTCAGTCCATTCTATGTCCTCTCAGTCCACTCTATCTCCTCTCAGTCCACTCTACCTTCTCTCAGACCACTCTATGTCCTCTCAGTCTACTCTATGTACTCTCAGTCCACTCTATCTCCTCTCAGTCCAATCTATATCCCCTCTCAGTCCTCTCAATCCACTCTATCTCCTCTCAGTCCTCTCCATCTACTCTCACTCCACTCTATGACATCTCAGTCCAACCTATGACCTCTCAGTCCACTGTATGTCCTCTCAGTGCACTCTATCTCCTCTCAGTCCACTCTATCTCCTCTCATTCCACTCTATGTCCTCTCAGTCCACTCTATCTCCTCATTCCCCTCTATATTCTCTCAGTCCACTCTATCTCCTCTCCGTCCACTCTATCTACTCTCCGTCCACTCTATCTCCTCTCAGTCCACTCTATCTCCTCTAAGTCCACTCTATATTCTCTCAGCCAACTCTAACTCCTCTCAGTCCAATCCATGTTCTCTCAGTCCACTATATTTCCTCTCAGACCAATCTGTGTCCTCTCATTCCACTCTATATCCTCTCATTCCATTCATTGCCTCTCTGTCCACTCTATCTCTTCTCAGTCCACCCCAAGTACTCTCGGTCCACTCCATGTCCTCTCACTACACTCTATCTTCTCTCAGTCCACTCTATCAACTCTCAGTCCACTCTATGTTCTCTCAGTCGAATCTATGTCCTCTCAGTCCAGTCTATCTCCTCTCAGACCAGTCTATCTCCTCTGCGTCCACTCTATGTTCCCTCAGTCCACTCTCCTCTCCGTCCACTCTATCTCCTCTCAGTCCTCTCTATATATCCTCTCAGTCCACTCTATGTCCTTTCAGTCCAATCTATCTCTTCTCAGTCCACTCTATGTCCTTTCGCTCCATTCTACGTGCTTTCAGTCCACTCTATGTTCTCTCAGTCGATACTATGTCCTCTCAGTCCCGTCTATCTCCTCTCGGTCCAGTCTATCTCTTCTGCGTCCACTCTATGTCCTCTCAGTCCACTCTATCTCCTACCTGTCCAATATATGTCCTCCAGTCCACTCTATATATACTCTGATCACTATATGTCCTCTCTGTCCAATCTATGTCCTCTCAGTCCAGTCTATCTCCTCTCAGTCCACTCTATGTCCTTTCAGACCACTCTATGTCCTCTCAGTCCACTCTATGTCCTATGTTGAGAAAAAGGGAAATATTATTTTATTTCTGCTTATGGACTTCATTAAGCATTTTTCAGTTATATTTCAGAAGTCAATGTTACCGACTTGGTGGCAAAAATAAATCCGCCGCATTTGCAGAAATTAGAAGTATCAAAAAAGGGTTAGGGTGCCTATAAACATACTTACTTACTTACTGGCTTCTAAGGAATCCGGAGGTTCATTGCCGCCCTCACATAAGCCCGCCACTGGACCCTATTCTGAGCAAGATTAATCCAGTCTCTATCATCATATCCCACCTCCCTCAAATCCATTTTAATATTATCTTCCCATCTACGCCTCGGTCTCCTAAAGGGTCTTTTTCCCTCCGGCCTCCCAACTAACACTGTATATGCGTTTCTGGTTTCACCCATACATGCTACATGTCCTGCCCATCTCTAACGTCTAGATTTAATGTTCATAATTATATCAGGTGTAGAATACAATGCATCCAGTTCTGTTGTGTAACTTTCTCCTTTCTAAAAAAATAGGGTAACAGTAAACTTAATTACTCGTATATATCGATATGCTAGGATTAAAAGAGAATTGAAAAAATACTAGGATTAAAAGATAAATGAAAAAAAGCAAAGCAAGTACCGAACAAAATAACGGTTGGACTAGGCCTACTTGTAAGAAATTGAGTACTACACATCATAAAAAAACGAACTTCTAGGACAAATGAAGAAACTTTTATAACAAGTCATAAGGCTAACTCTCTGACAGAGTCGGGTTTGTATGGGATCTTTAATTGTAGAATCCATAGTGACACTTGTGATGAACAAGGTTGCAGTTGGGTTTTCCTCGGGGTTATCCCGTTTTCCCTGATTAGGAATCTACTTCATTCTGTCAACATTTCTCCATTCAGTCATTATTCCATAGCATTCCTCGAATGCCGGTTAGTGACGTAAGGAGGGGCTGGCCTAGGGATGAGTGGGTTTGCCTACTCGAAACCTGGATACATTGCGCACCTTATTGTAGTTAGCAGGTCTGAGTTTGGGAATGTGCCTACCTCGAGGGTTAGTGCAATAGAACGTTATAGGTAGCAGTGCTGGGTTATAGTGCCCCTCTCCCGAAATTCCATTTCATTCCAGTGCATAATAGGCCCACTAGAACTGATAATTTCATGTAAGTTACATTTGGTGTAAGATGTAAATAAAGAGGTAATCGACATTTCGTATGTTATCAGCTGTGACTTGACATGCATTTTTTAGAATACTAAATCCTTAATAGCCATACTAATGTCACATGTTTAGATTAGGCTCGAATTAGGAAAATTATTCTTTACTTCAAAGTACAGCCTATTACTATTCCAGTAACGGCGTTAATATTTACAAATTCTACAATTTTTTTTTAGCATTTTCTTCATACCAGTACCGGCTGTACCTGTCACTAATAAGTTTACAAGGATCGAACTAGGGAAATAATGTCCTGACAGGATTCCAACTATGGCCTGCTAATAGATGGACATGGGATATTATGTTTACAGAAATAGCTTTTTTTTTCTTCCAGTTCCTTCATATCCATAACGATATGTTTTAAATTTACTAGTTTCGAACTCAAGAAAGAATGCCCTCACTGAGTTCAAACAGTAGCCCGTAAATATCACAGCAAGAAACTTATATCTACATTTTCTGCTTTTGTTTTCCTTTTTCTTTTTTTTTCTTTCTTTTTTTTTTTTTGTCTTTCCCCTACTAATAGCTAGCAAGATTACAAGTCTCACTGAGGGGAATAACTTTCTTGAGATCAACATATATTTCTGTTCTTTCTCTCTACTCTGTCATTTTCTTCTATGTCCTCTCAGTCCAATTTCTGTCCTTCTAATCCCTTTTCTGACCACTCAGTTCTCTATGTTCTCTTAGTTCACTCTCTGTCCTCTGAGTCCTCTCTCTGTTCTCAGTCCACTCTCTCTTCTCTCAATCCAATCTGGTTCCTCTCAGTCCACTCTATGTACTCTCAGTCCACTCTCTCGCCTCTCAGTCCACTCTCTGTTCTCTCAGTCAACTCTCTGTACTCATATTCCACTCTCTGAACTCTTAGTCCATTCTATGTTCTCTCAGTTTACTCTCTGTCATCACAGTCCACTCTCTGTCCTCTGAGTCCCATCTCTGACGTCTCAGTCCCCTCTCTAAACTCTCAGTCCACACTCTGTCCTCTCAGTGCAATCTATGTGCTCTCAGTTCACTCTCTGTCCTCCCAGTCCACTCTCTCGTCTCAGTAAAATCTGCTTCCTCTCAGTCCACACAAAGTCCAACCAGTCCATTCTCTGACACTCAGTCCACACTCTGCCCTCTCAGTCAACTCTGTGTCCTCTTAGTCCACTCCCTGTTTTCTCAGTCCACTCTATGTTATCTCAGTCCACTCTATGTCATCTCACTCCACTCCCTGTCTTCTCCGTCCACTCTATGTCCTCTCAGTTCACTCTCTGTGATCTCAGTACATTGTATGTACTCTCAGTCCACTCCCTGTTTTCTCACTCCACCCCATGTCCTCTCAGTCCACTCCCTGTCTTCTCAGTCCACTCTATGTTCTCTCATTACACCCACTGTCCTCTCAGTACACTCTGTGTTCTCTCAGACCAATCCCTTACTTCTCAGCAAACTCTATGTCTTCTCAGTCCACTCTATGTCCTCTCGGTCCACTCTATGTCCTCTCAGTCCACTATATGTTTTCTCAGTCAACTCTATGTACTCTCAGTCCACCCTATGTTCTCTCAGTACACTCTGTGTTCTCTCAGTCAACTACTTGTCTTCTCAGTCCACTCTATGTCATCTCAGTACTCTCTGTGTCATCTCAGTACACTCTGTGTTCTCTCTTTCCACTCCCTATCTTCTCAGTCCACTCTATGTCATCTCTGTACTCTCTGTGTCATCTCAGTAGACTCTGTGTTCTCTCAGCTCAATCCCTGATTTCTCCGTCCACTCTATGTCCTCTCAGTCCACCCTCTGTACTCTCAATACACTGTATGCCATTTCCGTCCACTCCCCGTCTTCTCAGTAGAATCTATGTCCTCTCAGTCCAGTCTGTGTCATCTCAGTACACTCTGTGTCCTCTCAGTACACTACCTGTTTTCTCAGTTCACTCTATGTCCTCTCAGTCTTCTCTCTGACTTCTCAGTCCACTCTATGTCATCTGAGTCCACTCTATGTACTCCCAGAAAACTCTATGTTCTCTCAGTCCACTCTATGTCATCTCAGTCCTCTCCCTGCCTTCTCCGTCCATTCTATGTGCTCTCAGTACACTCTCTGTGATCTCAGTACATTGTGTGTCCTCTCAGTCCACTCCCTGTTTTCACAGTCCTCCCCATGTCCTCTCAGTCCACTCCCTGTCATCTCAGTACACTCTATGTCTTCTCAGTCCATTGCCTGCCTTCTCAGTCCATTCTAAGTCCTCTCGGTACAATCTCTGTTCTCTCAGTACATCCTGTGTCCTCTCAGTCCACTTCCTGTCCTCTCAGTCCATTCTATGTCCTCTCAGTACATTCTATGTCCTCTCAGTCCACTCCCTATCCTCTCACTAAACTCCATGACATCTCAGTCCACTCTATATCCTCTCAGTCCTCCCTATGTCCTCTCAGTCCACTCTATCTAATCTCAGTCCACTCTATGTCCTCTTAGTCCACTTGCTGTCCTCTCTGCCACTCTCTGTTCTCTCAGCAAACTGTATCCTCTCAGTCCAATCCCTGTGCTCTCAGTACAGTCTATGTCCTCTCAATCCACTCCCTGTCTTCTCAGTCCACCCTATGTCATCTCAGTACACTCTGTGTTCTCTCAGTCCACTCTCTGTCTTCTCAGTCCACTCTATGTCGTCTCAGTCCACCCTCTGTTCTGTCAGTCAACTCTATGTCCTCTCAGTCCACTCTATGTCATCTCAGTCCACTCCATATCTTCTCAGTCCACTCTATATCTTCTCTGTCCGCTCTATGTCGTCTCAGTCCACCCTCTGTTCTGTCAGTACTCTCTGTGTCATCTCAGTCCACTCTATGTCTTCTCAGTGCTCTCAGTGTCATTTCAGTACACTCTGTGTTCTCTCAGTCCACTCCCTGTCCTCTCAGTCCACTCTCTGTCTTCTCAGTCCACTCTATGTCGTCTCAGTCCACCCTCTGTTCTGTCAGTCAACTCTATGTCCTCTCAGTCCACTCTGTCATCTCAGTCCACTCTGTCATCTCAGTCCACTCCCTGTCTTCTCAGTCCACCCCCTATCTTCTCAGTCCGCTCTATGTCGTCTCAGTCCACCCTATCTCCTCTCATTCCTCTCCATCTACTCTCAGTCCACTGTATGTCATCTCAGTCCACCCTATGTTCTCTCAGTCCACTGTATGTCCTCTCACTTCACTCTATCTGCTCTCAGTCGAATCTATGTACTCTCAGTCCAGTCTATCTCCTATGCTTCCACTCTATGTGCTCTCAGTCCACTCTACCTCCTCTCAGTCTACTCTATGTCCACGCAATCCACTCTATGTACTCTCAGTCCACTCAATGTCCTTTCAGTCCACTCTATCTCCTCCCAGAACCCTCTATTTGTCTCAGTCCACTATATGTACTCTCAGTCCACTCTATCTCTCTCTATCCACTTTCACTTTTCTGAGACTTTCACTTTTCTGTATTCCCTTCCACAATCACACCCCCACCCACCCCAGCCACCCCTAACCCACTACCTGCTCCTTCGACCAGTGCCCTGTTAAAATCGTCTTTCAGCTCGCATCCTAACACTTTAAAAGTAGCCCACATAAATTCTCAAAGCCTTCTCTGTCATTTCAATGAAGTTCAATCTATTTTCTCTCCTTTGTCTCTTCACGCTATTCTTATCTCTGAAACGTGGTTGAAGCCTTCCCTATCATCTTCTCTTGTAAGTTTAGATAATTACACCCTCTGTAGAAATGACCGAATCGGTAAACGCGGAGGTGGTGTTGCGATGTATGTGCGATCGGACTTACCGTTTAAAATTGTCTACCAGTCTTCGAATGAAGTCTTAGAACATCCTGAATATCTATTCATCGAAGTCGGTGCAAGCAACGAAAAGTGCCTCCTTGGAGTTGTATACAAACCCCCCTAAATCAGCATTCTTAAGTGACCTTGAAACACCTTTGCTTAATCTTGTGCCTCACTATGACCATACTGTTATTTTAGGCGATTTCAATACAAACTTATTAAATTCAAGTACTTACGCTACAGTTCAACTTAAGAACATGTTTGAGTCTTACAATATATCCATCCTTCCTTCCGCAGCTACCCACCACACCCAGGAATCGGAGACACTTCTTGACATTATTGCCACGACTAATCCTCAGCTAGTATTAACGAAAGGACAACTACCAGCGCCGGGTATCTCAGCACACGACATAATCTTTTTAGAATATTCCTTGTATTGTCCAAAATATAAACCTCGCATCACATCATACCGGGACTTAAAGCATATTGAGCATGATGAATTAATCAATGACGCACTTAGCCTGCCTTGGACTGAAGAGTGGAATTTACCAGACATTGACGACAAAATCGAAAAATTTAACGACCTAGTAATTCAGTTATACGATAAACACGCACCCTTGAAAACCAGACGAGTTGGTAGACACCCTGCGACTTGGATGTGCGATGCCATAAAATTACTCATGACAGACAGAGACACTGCTTATCGTAAATACAGACGGAGCAAGGACGAATTAGATTTTAATACTTACAAAGTTTTAAGAAATAAATGTAATCAAGCAGTAAGAAATGCTAAATTACGCCATGCACATTCCCTTATTCTACCTTCGGTCAGTGCGAAAGAATTGTGGCGTAACCTTAATAACCTGGGTCTAACAAAAGCAAAGCCTCGGGTAGATAACATCAACTTGTCACTCAATAGTCTAAATGAACATTTTGTCACTGCTCCACCTGAACCATTACATAAGCAAGAGACTCTTGAATTTCTCAGATCTTACCCCCAACCTGTGTGGGATAAATTCTTCTTTAAATACATTAACCCGACTGAGGTAATGAAGACGCTGCGACGTATGAAATCTAAAGCCCAAGGTATAGACAATATAAATATCACTCTCCTGTATAAAATAATAGATGTGATCCTGCCGAACGTCACACATATATTCAATGCATCTATTATGACTGGGTCCTACCCCTCACTCTGGAAAATGGCATTAGTGAAACCTTTACCTAAATCTAACACACTTTCTACAGTAAACCAATACAGACCGATATCAATTCTTCCCACTCTTTCAAAAGCATTAGAACATATTGTACATGGACAACTTATGAACTATCTCGACGAACACAAACTCCTTGATGACTATCAATCGGGTTTTAGACATGGACACAGCACTTCTACAGCCCTACTTAAAGTGACTGAGGACATCCGTGAAGCTATGGATAGGGGTGAAGTAACGGCACTAACTCTTCTCGATTTCAGCAATGCCTTTGGTTCTGTTGATATCGTCTTGCTTCTTGCAATGATGAAGGCTTTGCACCTGTCAGACAATACCTTGAGCTGGATGGACTCCTACCTACGTGACCGCCAACAGTGTGTTTCACTTGATAATCAATTCTCCCATTGGAGATGCACAAAGGCGGGAGTGCCGCAGGGCTCCGTATTAGGACCACTACTTTTCTCTATCTACATTAATGACGTATCAAAGAACTTACAGTATTGCCGATATCACCTCTATGACGACGACCTACAACTTTACATACATTCCAGACCCAATACGATGAATGAATCGATTGACAAGTTAAATTGTGACCTAGCCACTGTCTCCACTTGGGCGGCCAATTTCGGACTCGCACTTAATCCAAGTAAGACTCAAGCCATAATTATTGGACATAAGCGTTTAGTTAACTCCCTTAATAACAGTAATCTTTCAGTTGTTACCCTTAACAACACGCTAATCCCTTATTCATCTGTCGTAAAAAATCTTGGCTTCTTTTTTGATAATAATCTAAGTTGGAATTTTCAAGTTAAAGAAACGATAAAAAAAATCTGTTCCTCCATTCACTGTTTGAGTCGCTTGAGAAACTTCTTGCCCCAGCAACTAAAACTTACCCTAGTGCAAACCCTAGTAATGCCGCACTTCGATTATTGTGACATTTTGTTAAGTGACCTAAGTTCAGAATTGTCAGTCAAGTTACAGCGAGCTCAGAATATGTGCGTCAGATACGTGTGCAACATCCGACGGTATGATCACATATCACCGTCCTTCGCAAGTCTCTCGTGGCTCCGACTTAAAAAACGTAGGACTTTACACTCTTTGTCTTTACTCTTTCGAATTTTGCACACTTCAACACCAAATTACCTTTCGTCTCGTTTCTCTTATCTATACTCTAACCACGACGTAAATACCAGATCACTTATCTGTGGCACGCTAAGTATACCTCTTCATAGAACATCTTGTTATTCATCATCTTTTACAATATCCACCTCGCGTCAATGGAATTCCTTGTCACAAAGTATTAGGGGCTGCAAGACAATAAACACCTTTAAGAACAGCTTAAAAGATAACCTTATTAGCATTTCACTCCAATCATACTGATTTAAACTATCACTGACTACATTGTTACTTTTTTTCTTTAGACATCATCCTGATTGTGCTGTATTTTAATTGTCTCGTAATAATCTCTTTCTATTATCTAATATTATTTGAAATATATTAACATTCTATGTATTTTAGTTTAATTCTGCTACACAGTTTATTTCAGTGTTTAATTAATAGTTCATAGTATTTTGTTGTTTAATTTGTAAATAACTTTTGTATACATGTAACTCTCATCTAAATCATATTGTTGGATTCTTTGTAAGTTCATGCATATGTATATACACTTTTTGCTAGTTGAGTGGAAGAGAAGGCCTTACGGCCTTAACTCTGCCAGCTAAAATAAATCATTATTATTATTATTATTATTATTATTATTATTATTATTATTATTATTATTATTTCAGAACGGCCCCGAGGTTCACTCAGCCTCCTATAAAAATTGAGTACCGGGTCTTTCCCGGGGGTAAAAGGCGGTCAGAGCGTGGTGCCGACCACACCACCTCATTCTAGTGCCGAGGTCATGGAAAGCATGGGGCTCTACCTCCATGCCCCCCAAGTGCCTTCATGGCATGTTACGGGGATACCTTTTACCTTTTTTTATTATTATTATTATTATTATCATCTCCTCTCCGTCCACTCCATCTCCTCTCAGTCCACTCTATGTCCTCTCAGTCCACACCATCTACTCTCAGTCCACTCTATCTCCTCTCAGTACACTCAATGTCCTCTCAGTCCACTTCATCCACTCTCAGTCCACTCTATCTCCTCTCAGTCCACTCTATGTCCTCTCAGTCCACTCTATCTCCTCTCAGTCCACTCCTTGTACTCTCAGTCCACTCTATGTCCTCTCAGTCCACTCTATGTCCTCTCAGTCCACTCTATCTCCCCTCAGTCCAGTCTATCTCCTCTCAACCCATTCTATCTCCTCTCAGTCCACTCTATGTCCTCTCAGTGCACTCTATCTCCTCTCAGTCCATTCTATGTCCTCTCAGTCCACTCTATCTCCTCTCAGTCCACTCTACTTTCTCTCAGACCACTCTATGTCCTCTCAGTCTACTCTATGTACTCTCAGTCCACTCTATCTCCTCTCAGTCCAATCTATATCCCCTCTCAGTCCTCTCAATCCACTCTATCTCCTCTCAGTCCTCTCCATCTACTCTCACTCCACTCTATGACATCTCAGTCCAACCTATGACCTCTCAGTCCACTGTATGTCCTCTCAGTGCACTCTATCTCCTCTCATACCACTCTATGTCCTCTCAGTCCACTCTATCTCCTCATTCCCCTCTATATTCTCTCAGTCCACTCTATCTCCTCTCCGTCCACTCTATGTACTCTCCGTCCACTCTATCTCCTCTCAGTCCACTCTATCTCCTCTAAGTCCACTCTATATTCTCTCAGCCAACTCTAACTCCTCTCAGTCCAATCCATGTTCTCTCAGTCCACTATATTTCCTCTCTGACCAATCTGTGTCCTCTTATTCCACTCTATATCCTCTCATTCCATTCATCGCCTCTCCGTCCACTCTATCTCTTCTCAGTCCACCCCAAGTACTCTCGGTCCACTCCATGTCTTCTCACTACACTCTTCCACTCTATGTTCTCTCAGTCGAATCTATGTCCTCTCAGTCCAGTCTATCTCCTCTCAGACCAGTCTATCTCCTCTGCGTCCACTCTATGTTCCCTCAGTCCACTCTCTCACCTCTCCGTCCACTCTATCTCCTCTCAGTCCTCTCTATATATCCTCTCAGTCCACTCTATGTCCTTTCAGTCCAATCTATCTCTTCTC
Organism: Periplaneta americana; assembly: GCF_040183065.1. NCBI lineage: Eukaryota > Metazoa > Arthropoda > Insecta > Blattodea > Blattidae > Periplaneta > Periplaneta americana. Next base: position 123,713,964 of record NC_091126.1, read on the forward strand.
AGTCCACTCTATGTCCTTTCGCTCCATTCTACGTGCTTTCAGTCCACTCTATGATCTCTCAGTCGATACTATGTCCTCTCAGTCCCGTCTATCTCCTCTCGGTCCAGTCTATCTCTTCTGCGTCCACTCTATGTCCTCTCAGTCCACTCTATCTCCTACCTGTCCAATATATGTCCTCCAGTCCACTCTATATATACTCTGATCACTATATGTCCTCTCTGTCCAATCTATGACCTCTCAGTCCAGTCTATCTCCTCTCAGTCCACTCTATGTCCTTTCAGACCACTCTATGTCCTCTCAGTCCACTCTATGTCCTCTCAGTCAACTCTATCTCCTCTCACTCTACTCCATGTTCTGTCAGTGCACTCTATGTCCTCTCAGTCCACTCTATCTCCTCTCTGTCCACTCTATGTCCTCTCAGTCCAATCTGTGTCCTCTCATTCCACTCTAGGTCCTCTCATTCCATTCATCCCCTTTCAGTCAACTCTATCTCCTCTCAGTCCACTCCATGTCCTCTCAGTCAACTCTAAGTCCTCTCAGTCCACTCTATCTCCTGTCAGTCCACACAATCTCCTTTCAGTCCACTCTTTATTCTCTCAGTCGAATCTATGTCCTCTCAGTCCAGTCCATCTCCTCTCAGTCCAGTCTATCGCCTCTCAGTCCACTCTATCTCCACTCAGTCCACTCTATCTCTTCTCAGTTGAATCTATGTACTCTCAGTCCACTGTATCTACTATGGTTCCAATCTATGTGCTTTCAGCCCACTCTATCTACTGTCACTCCACTCTATGTCCACGAAATCCACTCTATGTACTCTCAGTCCATTCAATGTACTTTCAGTACACTCCATCTCCTCTCAGACCCTCCTATATTGTCTCAGTACACTATATGTACTCTCAGTCAACTCTATCTCCTCTCAGTCCACTCTAACTCCTCTCAGTCCACTCCATGTTCTCTCAGTCCACCCTAAATACTCTCTATCCACTCTATGCCCTCTCAGAACTTTCTATATTGTCTCAGTCCACTATATGTACACTCATTCCACTCTATCTCCTCTCTGTCCACTCTAACTCCTCTCAGTCCACTCAATGTCCTTTCAGTCCACTCTATCTCTTCTCAGACCCTTCTATATTGTCTCATTCCACTATATGTACTCTCAGTCCACTCCATCTCCTCTCAGTCCACTCTATGTCCTCTCAGTCCTCTCTATCTCCTCTCAGTCCACTCTATGTCCTCTCAGTCCACTCTATCTCCTCTCAGTCCAATCCTTGTACTCTCAGTCCATTCTATGTTCTCTCAGTCGAATCTATTTCCTCTCAGTCCACTCCATCTCCTCTCAGTCCAGTCTATCTCCTTTGAGTCCACTCTATCTCCTCTCGGTCTACTCTATGTCCTCTGAGCCCACTCTATCTCCTCTGAGTCCAATCTATATCCTCTCAGTCCACTCCATCTACTCTCAGTCCACTGTATGTTATCTTAGTACAACCTATGAGCTCTCAGTCCACTGTATGTCCTCTCAGTCCACTCTATTTCCTCTCAGTCCACTCTATCTCCTCTCATTCCACTCTGTCATCTCAGTCCACTCTATCTCCTCTCAGTCCGATCTATCTCCTCTCAGTCCACTCTATGTCTTCTCAGCCCACTCTAGCTCCTCTCAGTCCACTCCATGTTCTCTCAGTCCACTCTGTCCTCTCAGTCCAATCTGTGTCCTCTGATTCCACTCTATATCCTCTCATTCCAGTCATCCTCTCTCAGTCCACTCTATCTCTTCTCAGACCACTCCATGTACTCTCAGTCCACTCCATTTCCTGTCAGTCCACTCTATATCCTCTCAGTCCATTCTATCTCCTCTCAGTCCACTCTATCTACTCTCAGTCCACTCAATGATCTCTCAGGCGAATCTAAGTTCTCTCAGTCCAGTCTTCCTCTCAGAGCAGTCTATCTCCTCTGCGTCCACTCTATGTCCTCTCATTCCAGTCATTTCCTCTCAGTCCACTCCATGTCCTCTCAGACAACTCTATGTCCTCTCAGTCCACTCTATCTCCTCTCAGACCACTCTATCTCTTTTCAGTGCAGTCTATGTTCTCTCATTCGAATCTATGTCCTCTCAGTCCAGTGAATCTCCTCTCAGACCAGTGCATCTCCTCTCGGCGCAGTCTATCTCCTCTGCGTTCACTCTATGCCTCTCAGTCCACTCTATGTCCTCTCAATCCACTCTATATACTCTATGTCCACTCTACTTCCTCTCAGTCCTCTCTATGTCCTCTCAGTCCACTCTATCTCCTCTGAGTCCAGTCTATCTACTCTCACTCCATTCTATCTCCTCTCAGTCCACTCTATGTCCTCTCAGTCTACTCTATGTCCTCTCAGTCCACTCTGTCATCTCAGTCCCCTCCCTGTCTTCTCAGTCCACCCCCTATCTTTCAGTCCACTCTATGTCTTCTCAGTCCACTGTATGTCATCTCAGTCCACCCTATGTTCTCTCTGTCCACTGTATGTCCTCTCACTCCACTCTATCTGCTCTCAGTCGAATCTATGTCCTCTCAGTCCAGTCTATCTCCTATGCTTCCACTCTATGTGCTCTCAGTCCACTCTAACTCCTCTCAGTCCACTCTATGTCCACGAAATCCACTCTATGTACTCTCAGTCCACTCAATGTCCTTTCAGTCCACTCTATCTCCTCCCAGACAAATATATTTGTCTCAGTCCACTATATGTACTCTCAGTCCACTCTATTTACTCTCCGTCCACCCCATCTCCTCTCAGTCAACTCTATGTCCTCTCAGTCCACTCCATCTCCTCTCAGTCCACTCTATCTCCTCTCAGTCCACTCAATGTCCTTTCAGACCACTTCACCTACTCTCAGTCCACTCTATCCTCTCAGTCCACTTTACGTCCTCTCAGTCCACTCTATGTCCTCTCAGTCCACTCTATCTCCTCTCAGTCCACTCCTTGTACTCTCAGCCCACTCTATGTCCTCTCAGTAAACTCTATGTCCTCTCAGTCCACTCTATCTCCCCTCAGTCCAGTCTATTTCCTCTCAACCCGTTCCATCTCCTCTCTGTCCACTCTATGTCCTCTCAGTGCACTCTATCTCCTCTCAGTCCACTCTATGTACTCTCAGTCTACTCTATCTCCTCCCAGTCCACTCTACCTTCTCTCTGACCACTATGTTCTCTGAGTCCACTCTATCTACTCTCAGTCCACTCTATTTCCTCTCAGTCCACTCTTTCTCTTCTCAGTCCACTCTATATACTCCCAGTCCACTCTATCTCCTCCCAGTCCACTCTATCTCCTCTCAGTCCTCTCCATCTACTCCCAATCCACTCTATGACATCTCAGTCCAACCGATGACCTCTCAGTCCACTGTATGTCCTCTCAGTGCACTCTATCTACTCTCAGTCCACTCTAACTCCTCTCATTCCACTCTATGTCCTCTCAGTCCACTCTACTTTCTCTCAGTCCACTCTATCTCATCTCCGTCCACTCTATATACTCTCCGTCCACTCTATCTCCTCTCCGTCCACTCTATCTCCTCTCTGTCCTCTCTATCTCTAAGTCCACTCTATATCCCCTCAGTCCACTCTACATCCTCCCAGTCCAGTCTATCTCCTCTCAGTCCAATCTATATCCCCTCTCAGAACTCTCTGTCCTCTCAGTCCACTCTATTTCTTCTCAGTCCGCTGCATCTACTCTCAGTCCACTCTATGTGATCTCAGTCCACCCTATGTCCTCCCTGTCCACTGTATGTCCTCTCAGTCCACTCTATCTCCTCTCAGTCCAGTCTATCTACTCTCACTCCATTCTATCTCCCCTCAGTCCACTCTATTTCCTCTCAGTCACCTCTATGTCCTCTCAGTCCAGCCTATCTCCTCAGTCCACTCTATGTCCTCTCAGTCCACTCTAGGTGCTTTCAGTCCCCTCTATCCCCTCCCCCAGCTCTTCTGAGTCCACTCCATATCCTATCAATCCACTCTATATCCCCTGAGTCCACTCTACATCCACCCAGTCCAGTCTATCTCCTCTTAGTCCAATTTATATCCCCTCTCAGTCCTCTCTATCTCTTCTCAGTCCTCTCTATATTCTCTCATTCCACTCTATGTCCTCTCAGACCACTCTATCTACTCTCAGTCCCCTCTATGTCCTCAGAGTCCACTCTATCTCCTCTCAGTTCTCTCTATGTCCTCTCAGTTTACTCTATCTCCTCTCAGTCCACTCTATGTCCTCTCAATCCACTCTATCTCCTCTCAGTCCTCTCTATGTCCTTCCAGTCCACTATGTCCTCTCTGTCCACTCTATTTCCTCTCAGTCCACTCTATCTACCCTCAGTCCTCTCTATGTTCTCTCAGTCGAAACTATGTCCTCTCAGTCCAGTATATCTCCTCTTCTTCCACTCTATGTCCTCTCAGTCCACTCTATCTCCTACCTGTCCAATATATGTCCTCCAGTCCACTCTATATATACTCTGATCACTATATGTCCTCTCTGTCCAATCTATGTCCTCTCAGTCCAGTCTATCTCCTCTCAGTCCACTCTATGTCCTTTCAGACCACTCTATGTCCTCTCAGTCCACTCTATGTCCTCTCAGTCAACTCTATCTCCTCTCACTCTACTCCATGTTCTGTCAGTCCACTCTATGTCCTCTCAGTCCACTCTATCTCCTCTCTGTCCACTCTATGTCCTCTCAGTCCAATCTGTGTCCTCTCATTCCACTCTAGGTCCTCTCATTCCATTCATCCCCTCTCAGTCCACTCTATCTCCTCTCAGTCCACTCCATGTCCTCTCAGTCAACTCTAAGTCCTCTCAGTCCACTCTATCTCCTGTCAGTCCACACTATCTCCTTTCAGTCCACTCTTTATTCTCTCTGTCGAATCTATGTCCTCTCAGTCCAGTCCATCTCCTCTCAGTCCAGTCTATCGCCTCTCAGTCCACTCTATCTCCTTTCAGTCCACTCTATCTCCACTCAGTCCACTCTATCTCTTCTCAGTCGAATCTATGTACTCTCAGTCCACTGTATCTACTATGCTTCCAATCTATGTGCTTTCAGCCCACTCTATCTACTCTCAGTCCACTCTAAGTCCACGAAATCCACTCTATGTACTCTCAGTCCATTCAATGTACTTTCAGTACACTCCATCTCCTCTCAGACCCTCCTATATTGTCTCAGTACACTATATGTACTCTCAGTCAACTCTATCTCCTCTCAGTCCACTCTAACTCCTCTCAGTCCACTCCATGTTCTCTCAGTCCACCCTAAATACTCTCTATCCACTCTATGCCCTCTCAGAACTTTCTATATTGTCTCAGTCCACTATATGTACACTCATTCCACTCTATCTCCTCTCTGTCCACTCTAACTCCTCTCAGTCCACTCAATGTCCTTTCAGTCCACTCTATCTCTTCTCAGACCCTTCTATATTGTCTCATTCCACTATATGTACTCTCAGTCCACTCCATCTCCTCTCAGTCCACTCTATGTCCTCTCAGTCCTCTCTATCTCCTCTCAGTCCACTCTATGTCCTCTAAGTCCACTCTATCTCCTCTCAGTCCACTCCTTGTACTCTCAGTCCATTCTATGTTCTCTCAGTCGAATCTATTTCCTCTCAGTCCACTCCATCTCCTCTCAGTCCAGTCTATCTCCTTTGAGTCCACTCTATCTCCTCTTGGTCTACTCTATGTCCTCTGAGCCCACTCTATCTCCTCTGAGTCCAATCTATATACTCTCAGTCCACTCCATCTACTCTCAGTCCACTGTATGTTATCTTAGTACAACCTATGAGCTCTCAGTCCACTGTATGTCCTCTCAGTCCACTCTATTTCCTCTCAGTCCACTCTATCTCCTCTCATTCCACTCTGTCATCTCAGTCCACTCTATCTCCTCTCAGTCCGATCTATCTCCTCTCAGTCCACTCTATGTCTTCTCAGCCCACTCTAGCTCCTCTCAGTCCACTCCATGTTCTCTCAGTCCACTCTGTCCTCTCAGTCCAATCTGTGTCCTCTCATTCCACTCTATATCCTCTCATTCCAGTCATCCTCTTTCAGTCCACTCTATCTCTTCTCAGACCACTCCATGTACTCTCACTCCACTCTATTTCCTGTCAGTCCACTCTATATCCTCTCAGTCCATTCTATCTCCTCTCAGTCCACTCTATCTACTCTCAGTCCACTCAATGATCTCTCAGGCGAATCTAAGTTCTCTCAGTCCAGTCTATCTCCTCTCAGAGCAGTCTATCTCCTCTGCGTCCACTCTATGTCCTCTCATTCCAGTCATTTCCTCTCAGTCCACTCCATGTCCTCTCAGACAACTCTATGTCCTCTCAGTCCACTCTATCTCCTCTCAGACCACTCTATCTCTTTTCAGTGCAGTCTATGTTCTCTCATTCGAATCTATGTCCTCTCAGTCCAGTGAATCTCCTCTCAGACCAGTGCATCTCCTCTCGGCCCAGTCTATCTCCTCTGCGTTCACTCTATGCCTCTCAGTCCACTCTATGTCCTCTCAATCCACTCTATATACTCTATGTCCACTCTACTTCCTCTCAGTCCTCTCTATGTCCTCTCAGTCCACTCTATCTCATCTGAGTCCAGTCTATCTACTCTCACTCCATTCTATCTCCTCTCAGTCCACTCTATGTCCTCTCAGTCTACTCTATGTCCTCTCAGTCCACTCTGTCATCTCAGTCCCCTCCCTGTCTTCTCAGTCCACCCTGTATCTTTCAGTCCACTCTATGTCTTCTCAGTCCACGGTATGTCATCTCAGTCCACCCTATGCTCTCTCTGTCCACTGTATGTCCTCTCACTCCACTCTATCTGCTCTCAGTCGAATCTATGTCCTCTCAGTCCAGTCTAACTCCTATGCTTCCACTCTATGTGCTCTCAGTCCACTCTACCTCCTCTCAGTCCACTCTATGTCCACGCAATCCACTCTATGTACTCTCAGTCCACTCAATGTCCTTTCAGTCCATTCTATCTCCTCCCAGACAAATATATTTGTCTCAGTCCACTATGTGTACTCTCAGTCCACTCTATTTACTCTCCGTCCACTCCATCTCCTCTCTGTCAACTCTATGTCCTCTCAGTCCACTCCATCTCCTGTCAGTCCACTCTATCTCCTCTCAGTCCACTCAATGTCCTTTCAGACCACTTCACCTACTCTCAGTCCACTCTATCCTCTCAGTCCACTTTATGTCCTCTCAGTCCACTCTATATACTCTCAGTCCACTCTATGTCCTCTCAGTCCACTCTATCTCCTCTCAGTCCACTCCTTGTACTCTCAGCCCACTCTATATCCTCTCAGTAAACTCTATGTCCTCTCAGTCCACTCTATCTCCCCTCAGTCCAGTCTATCTCCTCTCAACCCGTTCCATCTCCTCTCTGTCCACTCTATGTCCTCTCAGTGCACTCTATCTCCTCTCAGTCCACTCTATGTCCTCTCAGTCTACTCTATCTCCTCCCAGTCCACTCTACCTTCTCTCTGACCACTCTATGTTCTCTGAGTCCACTCTATCTACTCTCAGTCCACTCTATTTCCTCTCAGTCCACTCTTTCTCTTCTCAGTCCACTCTATATACTCCCAGTCCACTCTATCTCCTCCCATTCCACTCTATCTCCTATCAGTCCTCTCCATCTACTCCCAGTCCACTCTATGACATCTCAGTCAAACCGATGACCTCTCAGTCCACTGTATGTCCTCTCAGTGCACTCTATCTACTCTCAGTCCACCCTAACTCCTCTCATTCCACTCTATGTCCTCTCAGTCCACTCTACTTTTTCTCAGTCCACTCTATCTCATCTCCGTCCACTCTATATACTCTCCGTCCACTCTATCTCCTCTCCGTCCACTCTATCTCCTCTCAGTCCAATCTATCTCTAAGTCCACTCTATATCCCCTCAGTCCACTCTACATCCTCCCAGTCCAGTCTATCTCCTCTCAGTCCAATATATATCCCCTCTCAGAACTCTCAGTCCACTCTATTTCTTCTCAGTCCGCTGCATCTACTCTCAGTCCACTCTATGTGATCTCATTCCACCCTATGTCCTCTCTGTCCACTGTATGTCCTCTCAGTCCACTCTATCTCCTCTCAGTCCAGTCTATCTACTCTCACTCCATTCTATCTCCCCTCAGTCCACTCTATTTCCTCTCAGTCACCTCTATGTCCTCTCAGTCCAGCCTATCTCCTCAGTCCACTCTATGTCCTCTCAGTCCACTCTCCGTGCTTTCAGTCCCCTCTATCTCCTCTCCCAGCTCTTCTGATTCCACTCCATATCCTATCAATCCACTCTATATCCCCTGAGTCCACTCTACATCATCCCAGTCCAGTCTATCTCCTCTTAGTCCAATTTATATCCCCTCTCAGTCCTCTCTATCTCTTCTCAGTCCTCTCTATATTCTCTCTTTCCACTCTATGTCCTCTCAGACCACTCTATCTACTCTCAGTCCCCTCTATGTCCTTAGAGTCCACTCTATCTCCTCTCAGTTCTCTCTATGTCCTCTCAGTTCACTCTATCTCCTCTCAGTCCACTCTATGTCCTCTCAATCCACTCTATCTCCTCTCAGTCCTCTCTATGTCCTTTCAGTCCACTATGTCCTCTCTGTCCACTCTATTTCCTCTCAGTCCACTCTATCTACCCTCAGTCCTCTCTATGTTCTCTCAGTCGAAACTATGTACTCTCAGTCCAGTATATCTCCTCTGCGTCCACTCTATGTCGTCTCAGTCCATTCTATGTCCTCTCATTCCACTCTATGTCCTCTCAGTCCACTTTATCTCCTCAGTCCGCTCTATAATCTCTCAGTCCACTCTATCTCCTCTCCGTCCACTCTATCTACTCTCCGTCCACTCTATCTCCTCTCAGTCCACTCTATCTCCTCTAAGTTCACTCTATATTCTCTCAGCCAACTCTAACTCCTCTCAGGCCAATCCATGTTCTCTCAGTCCACTATATTTCCTCTCAGACCAATCTGTGTCCTCTCATTCCACTCTATATCCTCTCATTCCATTCATCGCCTCTCTGTCCACTCTATCTCTTCTCAGTCCACCCCAAGTACTCTCGGTCCACTCCATGTCCCCTCACTACACTCTATCTTCTCTCGGTCCACTCTATCGACTCTCAGTCCACTCTATGTTCTCTCAGTCGAATCTATGTCCTCTCAGTCCAGTCTAACTCCTCTCAGACCAGTCTATCTCCTCTGCTTCCACTCTATGTTCTCTCAGTCCACTCTCTCTCCTCTCCGTCCACTCTATCTCCTCTCAGTCCTCTCTATATATCCTCTCAGTCCATTCTATATGCTTTCAGTCCAATCTATCTCTTCTCAGTCCACTCTATGTCCTTTCGCTCCATTCTACGTGCTTTCAGTCCACTCTATGTTCTCTCAGTCGATACTATGTCCTCTCAGTCCCGTCTATCTCCTCTCGGTCCAGTCTATCTCTTCTGCGTCCACTCTATGTCCTCTCAGTCCACTCTATCTCCTATCTGTCCAGTATATGTCCTCACAGTCCACTATATATACTCTCAGATCACTCTATGTCCTCTCTGTCCATTCTATGTCCTCTCAGTCCAGTCTATCTCCTCTCAGTCCACTCTATGTCCTTTCAGACCACTCTATGTCCTCTCAGTCAACTCTATCTCCTCTCACTCTACTCCATGTTCTGTCAGTCCACTCTAGGTACTCTCAGTCCACTCTATCTCCTCTCTGTCCACTCTATGTCCTCTCAGTCCAGTCTATGTCCTCTCTGTCCACTGTATGTCCTCTCTGTCCATTCTATCTCCTCTCAGTCCAGTCTATCTACTCCCATTCCATTCTATCTCCTCTCAGTCCACTCCATGTCCTCTCAGTCCCCTCTATGTCCTCTCAGTCCAGCCTATCTCTTCAGTCCACTCTATGTCCTCTCAGTCCACTCTACGTGCTTTCAGTCCCCTCTATCCTCTCTCATTACAATCTAGCTCCTCTCAGTCCATTCCATATCCTCTCAATCCACTCTATATCCCCTGAGTCCACACTACATCCACCCAGCCCAGTCTATCTCCTCTTAGTCCTATTTATATCCCCTCTCAGTCCTCTCTATCTCCTCTCAGTCCTCTCTATATTCTCTCATTGCACTCTATGTCCTCCCAGACCACAATATCTCCTCTCATTCCCCTCTATGTCCTCTCAGTTTTGTCTATCTCCTCTCAGTCCAGTCTGTGCCCTCTCTGTCCACTCTATGTCCTCTCAGTCCACTCTATCTCCTCTCAGTTCTCTCTATGTCCTCTTAGTTTACTCTATCTCCTCTCAGTCCACTCTATGTCCTCTCAATCCACACTATCTATTCTCAGTCCTCTCTATGTCCTCCAAGTCCACTACGTCCTCTCTGCCACTCTATTTCCTCTCAGTCCACTCTATCTACCCTCAGTCCTCTCTATGTTCTCTCAGTCGAAACTATGTCCTATCAGTCCAGTCTATCTCCTCTGCGTCCACTCTATGTCGTTTCAGTCCATTCTATGGCCTCTCAGTCCACTCTATGTCCTCTCACTCCACTCCATGTAATTCAGTCCAGTCTATCTCGTCCCAGTCCATTCTATGTCCTCTCAGTCCATTCTATCTCCTCTCAGTCCACTCTATCTCCTATCAGTTCACACTCTATGTCCTCTCTGTATATTCTCTCTCCTCTCAGTCCACTCTATGCTCTTTCAATCCTCTCTCTGTCCTCTCTGTCCACTCTATGCTTTCTCAGTCCACTCTATGTTCTCTCAGTCCACTCTATCTCTTCACAGTCTACTCCATGATCTCTCAGTCCACTCTATGTTCTCTCAGTCCAATCTGTGTCCTCTTATTCCACTCTATGTCCTCTTTCCATTCATCTCCTCTCAGTCCACTCTATATTCTCTCAGTTCACTCAATGTCCTCTCAGTCAACTCTATATCCTCTCAGTCACTCTATCTCCTCTCAATCCACTCTATGTTCTCTCAGTCGAAACTATGTCCTCTCAGGCCAGTCCATCTCCTCTCAGTCCAGGCTATCTCCTCTGCGTCCACTCCATGTCCTCTCAGTCCACTCTATGTCCTTTCAGTCCAGTCTATCTCGTTTGACTCCACTCAATGGCATCTCAGTCCATTCTACGTCTTTCCGTCCACTCTGTCCTCTCAGTCCACTCTATGTCCTATCAGTCGAATGTATGTCCTCTCAGTCCAGTCTATTCTCAGTCCAGTCTATCTCATCTGAGTCCACTCAATGTCTTCTATGTCCACTCCATGTCGTCTCATTCTACTCTATCCAATCTCAGTCCACTCTATGTCCACTCGGTCCAGTATATCTCCTCTCACTCCACTCTATGTCCTCTCAGTCCACTCTATGTCCTCCCAGTCCATTCTATCTCCTCCCAGTCCACTCTGCGTCCTCTCTGACCACTCTATGTCCTCTCAGTCCAGTCTATGTCCACTCAGTCCAGTCTTTCTCCTCTCAGTCCACTCTAGGTCCTCTCAGTCCTCTCTATGTCCTCTCAGTTCACTCTATGTCTTCTCAGTCCACTCTATCTCCTCTCAATCCACTCTATCTCCTCTCAGTCCATTCTATGTTCTCTCAGTCCACTCTATGTCCTCTCAGTCCAATCTGTGTCCTCTCAATCCACTCCATGTCCTCTCATTCCATCCTATCTCATCTCAGTCCACTCCATCTCCAATCAGTCCACCGCATGTCCTCTGAGTCCACTCCGTGTGCTCTCAGTCCACTCTATGTCCTCTCAGTCCATTCTATCTCCTCTCAGCCAAATCTATGTTCTCTCAGTTGTATCTATGTCCTCTCAGTCCAGTCTATCTCCTCTCAGACCAGACTACCTTCTCTGCGTCCACTCTATGTCCTCTCAGTCCACTCTATGCCCTTTCAGTCCACTATATCTCGTCTCAGTCCACTCTATGTCCTCTCAGTTCTCTCTATGTCCTCTCAGTCCATTCTACGTACTTTCAGTTCACTCTATGTTCTCTCAGTCGAATCTATGTCCGCCCAGTCCAGTCTATCTACCCTCAGTCCAGTCTGTCTCCTCTGTGTCCACTCTATGTCATCTAAGTCTACTCTACGTCCCCTCAGTCCACTCTATCTTCTCCCAGTCCACTCTATGTCCTCTCAGTCGACTCAATGTCTTCTCAGTCCACTCTATACCTACTCAGTCCACTCTATGTCCTCTCAGTCCTCTCTATCTCCTCTCTGTCCACTCTATGTCCTCTCAGTACACTCTACCTACTCTCAGTCCACTCTATGTACTCTCAGTCCCCTCTATGTCATCTCAGTCCACTCTGTGTCCTCTCAGTTCTTTCTATATCCTCTCAGTCCACTCTATCTCCTCTCAGTCCTCTCTATGTCCCCTCAGTCGAATATATGTCCTCTCAGTCCAGTCTGTCTTTTCTCAGTCCACTCTATTTCCTCTCAGTCAACCCTATGTCATCTCAGTCCACTCTACGTCATCTCAGTCCACTCTATGTCCTCTCGTTCCACTCTATCTCCTCTCAGTCCACTCTATGTCCTCTCAGTCCAGTCTAACTAATCTGAGTCTACTCTAAGTACTCACAGTCCACTCTAAGTCCTCTCAGTCCACTCTATGTCCCCTCAGTCCACTCTATGTCCTCTCAGTCAACTCTAACTCCTGTCAGTACCCTCTATATCACCTGAGTCCACTCCCTGTCTTCTCAGTCTACTCTATGTGCTCTTAGTCCACTCTATGTCCTCTCAGTCCACTCTATCTCCTCTCAGTACACTCTATGTCATCTGAGTCCACTCCCTGTCTTCACAGTCTACTCTATGTCCTCTCAGTCAGCTCTATGTCATCTCAGTCCACTCTATGTCCTCTCAGTCCACTCTATCTCCTCTCAGTCCACTCTATGTCCTCTCAGTCCTGTCTATCTCCTCTCAGTCCACTCTATGTCCTCTCAGTCCAGTCGGCTTCCTCTCAGACCACTCTATGTCCTCTCACTCCAGTGGTCTTCCTTTCAGTCCACTCTATCTCCTCTCAGTCCACTCTATGTCCTCTCAGTCCTGTCTATCTCCTCTCAGTTTACTCTACATCCTCTCAGTCCAGTCTGCTTCCTCTCAGTCCACTCTATGTCCTCTTAGTCCACTCTATCTCCTCTCAGTCCACTCTATGTCCTCTCAGTCCAGTCTGCTTCCTCTCAGTCCACTCTATGTCCTCTCAGTCCTGTCTATCTCTTCTCAGTCCACTCTATGTCCAGTCCAGTCTGCTTCCTCTCAGTCCACTCTATGTCCTCTCAGTCCAGCCTGCTTCCTCTCAGCCCATTCTATCTCCTCTCAGTGCACTCTATCTCCTCTCAGTCCACTCTATCTCCTCTCAGTCCTCTCTATGTCCTTTCAGTCTAGGCAGCTTCCTCTCAGTCCACTCTATGTTCTCTCAGTCCAGTCTGCTTCATCTTAGTCCACTCTAACTCCTCTCAGTCCACTCTATCTCCTCTCAGTCTACTCTATCTCCTCTCGGTCCAGTCTGCTTCCTCTCAGTCCACTCTATGTCCTCTCAGACCTGTCTACTTCCTCTCAGTCCACTCTATGTCCTCTCAGTCCACTCTATCTCCTCTCAGTCCACTCTATCTCCCCTCAGTCCACTCTATGTCCTCTCAGTCCAGTCTGCTTCTTTTCAGTCCAATCTATCTCCTCTCAGTCCACTCTATCTCCTCTCAGTCCACTCTATCTCCTCTCAATCCACTCTATGTCCTCTCAATCCAGTCTGCTTCCTCTTAGTCCACTCTATCTCCTCTCTGTCCACTCTATGTCCTCTCAGTCCAGTCTGCTTCCTCTCAGTCCACTCTATCTCTTCTCAGTCTACCCTATCTCCTCTCAGTCCACTATACCTCCTCTCAGTCCTCTCTATGTCCTCTCAGTCCATTCTGCTTCCTCTCAGTACACTCTATGTCCTCTCAGTCCAGTCTGCTTCCTCTTAGTCAACTCTATCTCCTCTCAGTCCACTCTATCTCCTCTCGGACCACTCTATGTCCTCTCAGTCCAGTCTGCTTCCTCTCAGTCCACTCTATGTTCTCTTAGTCCACTCTATTTCGTCTCAGTCCTCTCTATTTCCTCTCAGACCTCTCTATGGTCTCTCAGTCAAGTCTGCTTCCTCTCAGTCCACTCTATCTCCTCTCATGCCACTCTATCTTCTCTCAGTCCAGTCTGCTTCCTCTCAGTCCACTCTCTGTCCTCTCAGACCACTCTGCATCTCCTCAGTCCACTCTATGTCCTCTTAGACCACTCTATCTCCTCTCAGTCCACTCTATGTCCTCTCAGAGCACTGTATGTCCTCTCAGTACACTCTATGTCCTCAGTCCAGTCTGCTTCCTCTCAGTGCACTCTATGTCCTCTCTGTCCAGTCTGCTTCCTCTTAGTCCACTCTATCTCGTCTCAGTCCACTTTATCTCCTCTGAGTCCACTCTATCTCCTCTCAGTCCAGTCTGTTTACTCTCAGTCCACTCTATGTCCTCTCAGACCAGTCTGCTTCTGCTCAGTCCACTATATGTCCTCTCAGTCCATTCTCTCTCCTCTCAGTCCACTCTATGTCCTCTCAGAGCACTCTATGTCCTCTCAGTCCAGTCTATGACCTCTCAGTCCAGTCTATCTCCTCTCAGTCCATTCTACGTCTTTCCGTCCACTCTGTCCTCTCAGTCCACTCTATGCCTCTCAGTCCACTCTATGTCCTTTCAGTCGAATGTATGTCCTCTCAGTATAGTCTATTTTCAGTCCAGTCTTATCTCATCTGAGTCCACTGAATGTCCTCTATGTCCACTCCATGTCGTTTCAGTCTACTCCATCCCCTCTCTGTCCACTCTATGTCTACTCAGTCCAGTATATCTCCTCTCACTCCACTCTATGTCCTGTCAGTCCACTCTATGTCCTCCCAGTCCATTCTATCTCCTCTCAGTCCACTCTACGTCCTCTCAGACCACTCTATGTCCTCTCAGTCCAGTCTATGTCCACTGAGTCCAGTCTTTCTCCTCTCAGTCCACTCTATGTCCTCTCAGTCCTCTCTACGTCTTCTCAGTTCACTCTGTGTCTTCTCAGTCCACTCTATCCTATCAATCCACTCTATCTCCTCTCAGTCCATTCTATTTTCTCTCAGTCCACTATGTCCTCTCTGTCTAATCTGTGTCCTCTCAATCCACTCCATGTACTCTGATTCCATCCTATCTCCTCTCAGTCCACTCTATCTCCTATCAGTCTACTCCATGTCCTCTCAGTCCACTCCATGTCCTCTCAGTCCACTCTATGTCCTCTCAGGCCATTCTATCTCCTCTCAGCCCACTCTATGTTCTCTCTGTCCAGTCTATGCCCTCTCAGTCCAGTCTATCTCCTCTCAGACCAGTCTATCTTCTTTGCGTCCACTCTATGTCCTCTCAGTCCACTCTGTGCCCTTTCAGTCCAGTATATCTCGTCTCAGTCCACTCTATGTCCTCTCAGTCCTCACTATGTCCTCTCAGTCCATTCTACGTGCTTTCAGTTCACTCTATGTTCTCAGTCGAATCTATGTCCGACCAGTCCAGGCTATCTACTCTCAGTCCAGTCTGTCTCCTACGCATCCACTCTATGTCATCTCAGTCTATTCTACGTCCTCTCAGTCCACTCTATCTTCTCTCAGTCCACTCTATGTCCTCTTAGTGCACTCTATACCTTCTCAGTCCGCTCTATGTCCTCTCAGTCCTCTGTATCTCCTCTCAGTCCACTGTATGTCCTCTCAGTCCACTCTATCTACTCTCAGTCCACTCTATGTACTCTCAGTCCAATCTGTGTCCTCTTATTCCACTCTATGTCTTCATTCCATTCATCTCCTCTCAGTCAACTCTACATCCTCTCAGTCACTCTACCTCCTCTGATTCCACTCTATGTTCTCTCAGTCGAATCTAAGTCCTCTCAGGCCAGTCCATCTCCTCTCAGTCCAGGCTATCTCCTCTGCGTCCACTCGATGTCCTCTCAGTCCACTCAATATCCTCAGTCCACTCTATGTCCTTTCAGTCCAGTCTATCTCGTTTGACTCCACTCAATGGCATCTCAGTCCACTCTATCTACTCTCAGTCCACTCTATGTACTCTCAGTCCAATCTGTGTCCTCTTATTCCACTCTATGTCTTCATTCCATTCATCTCCTCTCAGTCAACTCTACATCCTCTCAGTCACTCTACCTCCTCTGATTCCACTCTATGTTCTCTCAGTCGAATCTAAGTCCTCTCAGGCCAGTCCATCTCCTCTCAGTCCAGGCTATCTCCTCTGCGTCCACTCGATGTCCTCTCAGTCCACTCAATATCCTCAGTCCACTCTATGTCCTTTCAGTCCAGTCTATCTCGTTTGACTCCACTCAATGGCATCTCAGTCCATTCTACGTCTTTCCGTCCACCTTGTCCTCTCAGTCCACTCAATGTCCTTTCAGTCGAATGTATGTCCTCTCAGTCCAGTCTATTCTCAGTCCAGTCTATCTCATCTGAGTCCACTCAATGTCTTCTATGTCCACTCCATGTCGTGTCATTCTACTCTATCCCCTCTCAGTCCACTCTATGTCCACTCAGTCGAGTATATCTCCTCTCACTCCACTCTATGTCCTGTCAGTTCACTCTATGTCCTCCCAGTCCATTCTATCTCCTCTCAGTCCACTCTGCGTCCTCTCAGACCACTCTATGTCCTCTCAGTCCAGTCGATGTCCACTCAGTCCAGTCTTTCTCCTCTCAGTCCACTCTATGTCCTCTCAGCCCCCTCTATGTCCTCTCGGTTCACTCTATGTCTTCTCAGTCCACTCTATCTCCTCTCAATCCACTCTATCTCCTCTCAGTCCATTCTATGTTCACTCAGTCCACTCTATGTCCTCTCAGTCCAATCTGTGTACTCTCAATCCACTCTATGTCCTCTCAGTCCATTCTATCTCCTCTCAGCCAAATCTATGTTCTCTCAGTTGTATCTATGTCCTCTCAGTCCAGTCTATCTCCTCTCGGACCAGTCTACCTTCTCTGCGTCCACTCTATGTCCTCTCAGTCCACTCTATGCCCTTTCACTCCAGTATATCTCGTCTCAGTCCACTCTATTTCCTCTCAGTTCTCTCTATGTCCTCTCAGTCCATTCTACGTACTTTCAGTTCACTCTATGTTCTCTCAGTCGAATCTATGTCCGCCCAGTCCAGTCTATCTACTCTCAGTCCAGTCTGTCTCCTCTGTGTCCACTCTATGTCATCTAAGTCTACTCTACGTCCTCCCAGTCCACTCTATCTTCTCTCTGTCCACTCTATGTCCTCTCAGTCCACTCAATGTCTTCTCAGTCCACTCTATACCTACTCAGTCCACTCTATGTCCTCTCAGTCCACTCTATGTCCTCTCAGTCCTCTGTATCTCCTCTCAGTCCACTCTATGTCCTCTCAGTCCACTCTATCTACTCTCAGTCCACTCTATGTACTCTCAGTCCCCTCTATGTCATCTCATTCCACTCTGTGTCCTCTCAGTTCTTTCTATATCCTCTCAGTCCACTCTATCTCCTTTCAGTCCTCTCTATGTCCCCTCAGTCGAATATATGTCCTCTCAGTCCAGTCTATCTATGCGCAGTCCACTCTATTTCCTCTCAGTCAACCCTATGTCATCTCAGTCCACTCTATGTCATCTCAGTCCACTCTATGTCCTCTCTGTCCACTCTATCTCCTCTCAGTCCACTCTATGTCCTCTCAGTCTAGTCTAACTAATCTGAGTCTACTCTAAGTACTCTCAGTCCACTCTAAGTCCTCTCAGTCCACTCTATGTCCCCTCAGTCCACTCTATGTCCTCTCAGTCAACTCTATGTCATCTCAGTCCAATCTATGTCCTCTCAGTCCACTCTATCTCCTCTCAGTCCACTCTATTTCATCTCAGTCCTCTCTATCTCCTCTCAGTCCACTCTATGTCCTCTCTGTAGTGTCTATCTCCTCTCAGTCCACTCTATGTCCTCTCAGTCCAGTCTGCTTTCTCTCAGTCCACTCTATGTCCTCTCAGTCCAGTGTTCTTCCTTTCAGTCCACTCTATCTCCTCTCAGTCCACTCTATGTCCTCTCAGTCCTGGCTATCTCCTCTCAGTTCACTCTACATCCTCTCAGTACAGTCTGCTTCCTCTCAGTCCACTCTATGTCCTCAGTCCAGTCTGCTTCCTCTCAGTCAACTCTATGTCCTCTTAGTCCACTCTATCTCCTCTCAGTCCACTCTATGTCCTCTCAGTCCAGTCTGCTTCCTGTCAGTCCACTCTATGTCCTCTCAGTCCTGTCTATCTCCTCTCAGTCCACTCTATGTCCTGTCCAGTCTGCTTCCTCTCAGTCCACTCTATGTCCTCTCAGTCCAGTCTGCTTCCTCTCAGTCCACTCTCTCTCCTCTCAGTCCACTCTATCTCCTCTCAGTCCTCTCTATGTCCTCTCAGTCTAGGCAGCTTCCTCTCAGTCCACTCTATGTTCTCTCAGTCCAGTCTGCTTCATCTTAGTCCACTCTAACTCTTCTCAGTCCACTCTATCTCCTCTCAGTCCACACTATCTCCTCTCAGTCCAGTCTGCTTCCTCTCAGTCCACTCTATGTCCTCTCAGACCTCTCTGCTTCCTCTCAGTCCACTCTATGTCCTCTCAGTCCACTCTATCTCCTCTCAGTCCACTCTATCTCCCCTCAGTCCACTCTATGTCCTCTCAGTCCATTCTGCTTCTTTTCAGTCCAATCTATCTCCTCTCAGTCCACTCTATCCCCTCTCAGTCCACTCTATCTCCTCTCAGTCCACTCTATGTCCTCTCAGTCCAGTCTGCTTCCTCTTAGTCAACTCTGTCTCGTCTCAGTACTCTCTATCTCCTCTCAGACCTCTCTATGTCCTCTCAGTCCAGTCTGCTTCCTCTCAGTCCACTCTATGTACTCTCAGTCCAGTCTGCTTCCTCTTAAACCACTCTATCTCCTCTCAGTCCACTCTATCTCCTCTCATTCCACTCTATGTTCTCTCAGTCCACTCTATGTACTCTCAGACCACTCTGCTTCTCCTCAGTCCACTCTATGTCCTCTTAGACCAATCTATCTCCTCTCAGTCCACTCTATGTCCTCTCAGAGCACTGTATGTCCCCTCAGTACACTCTGTGTCCTCAGACCACTCTGCTTCTCCTCAGTCCACTCTATGTCCTCTCAGTCCATTCTCTCTCCTCTCAGTCCACTCTATGTCCTCTCAGAGCACTCTATGTCCTCTCCGTCCAGTCTATGTCCTCTCAGTCCAGTCTATCTCCTCTCAGTCCACTCTATGTTCTTTCAATCCTCTCTGTCCTCTCAGTCCACTCTATGCCTTCTCAGTCCACTCTATGTCCTCTCAGTCCACTCTATCTCTTCTCAGTCTTCTCCATTTTCTCTCGGTCCACTCTATGTCCTCTCAGTCCAATCTGTGTCCTCTTATTCCACACTATGTCCTCTCATTCCATTCATCTCCTCTCAGTTCACTATATATACTCTCAGTTCACTCCATATCCTCTCAGTCATCTCTATATTCTCTCAGTCACTCTACCTCCCCTGATTCCACTCTATGTTCTCTCAGTCGAATCTATGTCCTCTCAGGCCAGTCCATCTCCTCTCAGTCCAGGCTATCCCCTATGCGTCCACTCTATATCCTCTCAGTCCACTCTATGTCCTCAGTCCACTCTATGTCCTTTCAGTCCAGTGTATCTCGTCTCACTCCATTCAATGGCATCTCAGTCCATTCTACGTCTTTCCGTCCACTCTGTCCTCTCAGTCCACTCTATGCCCCTCAGTCCACTCTATCTCCTCTCAGTCCACTCTATGTCCTTTCAGTCGAATGTATGTCCTCTCAGTCCAGTCTATTTTCAGTCCAGTCTATCTCATCTGAGTCCACTGTATGTCCTCTATGTCCACTCCATGTCGTTTCAGTCTACTCTATACCCTCTCTGTCCACTCTATGTCCACTCAGTCCGGTATATCTCCTCTGACTCCACTCTATGTCCTGTCACTCCACTCTATGTCCTCCCAGTCCATTCTATCTCCTCTCAGTCCACTCTACGTCCTCTCAGACCACTCTATGTCCTCTCAGTCCAGTCTATGTCCACTCAGGCCAGTCTTTCTACTCTCAGTCCACTCTATGTCCTCTCAGTCCTCTCTATGTCCTCTCTGTTCACTTTGTGTCTTCTCAGTCCACTCTATCTCCTCTCAATCTACTCTATCTCCTCTCAGTCCATTCTATGTTCTCTCAGTCCACTATGTCCTCTCAGTCCAATCTGTGTTCTCTCAATCCACTCCATGTCCTCTCATTCCATCCTATCTCCTCTCAGTCCACTCCATCTATCAGTCCACTGCATGTCCACTCAGTCCACTCCATGACCTCTCAGTCCACTCTATGTCCTCTCAGTCCATTCTATCTCCTCTCAGCCAACTCTATGTTCTCTCAGTTGTCTATGTCCTCTGAGTCCAGTCTATCTCCTCTCAGTCCACTCTATGGTCTTTCAATTCTCTCTGTCCTCTCAGTCCACTCTATGTCCTCTCAGTCCACTCTATCTCTTCACAGTCTACTCCATTTTCGCTCAGTCCACTCTATGTCCTCTCAGTCCAATCTGTGTCCTCTCTTTCAACTCTATGTCCTCTCAGTCCATTCTATCTCCTCTCAGCCAAATCTATGTTCTCTCAGTTGTATCTATGTCCTCTCAGTCCATTCTATCTCCTCTCGGACCAGTCTACCTTCTCTGCGTCCACTCTATGACCTCTCAGTCCACTCTATGCCCTTTCAGTCCAGTATATCTCGTCTCAGTCCACTCTATGTCCTCTCAGTTCTCTCTATGTCCTCTCAGTCCATTCTACGTACTTTCAGTTCACTCTATGTTCTCTCAGTCGAATCTATGTCCGCCCAGTCCAGTCTATCTACTCTCAGTCCAGTCTGTCTTCTCTGTGTCCACTCTATGTCATCTATGTCTACTCTACGTCCTCCCAGTCCACTCTATCTTCTCTCTGTCCACTCTATGTCCTCTCAGTCCATTCAATGTCTTCTCAGTCCACTCTATACCTTCTCAGTCCACTCTATGTCCTCTCAGTCCTCTGTATCTCCTCTCAGTCCACTCTATGTCCTGTCCAGTCTGCTTCCTCTAAGTCCACTCTATGTCCTCTCAGTCCCCTCTATGTCATCTCATTCCACTCTGTGTCCTCTCAGTTCTTTCTATATCCTCTCAGTCCACTCTATCTCCTTTCAGTCCTCTCTATGTCCGCTCAGTCGAATATATGTCCTCTCAGTCCAGGCTATCTATTCTCAGTCCACTCTATTTCCTCTCAGTCAACCCTATGTCATCTCAGTCCACTCTATGTCATCTCAGTCCAACTCTATGTCCTCTCAGTCCACTCTAACTCCTCTCAGTCCACTCTATGTCCTCTCAGTCCAGTCTAACTAATCTGAGTCTACTCTAAGTACTCTCAGTCCACTCTAAGTCCTCAGTCCACTCTATGTCCCCTCAGTCCACTCTATGTCCTCTCAGTCAACTCTATCTCCTGTCAGTACCCTCTATATCTAAATCTAAATAAATAAATAAATCTAATAATCTATATCATCTGAGTTCACTCCCTGTCTTCTCAGTCCAATCTATGTGCTCTTAGTCCACTCTATGTCCTCTCAATCCACTCTATTTCCTCTCAGTACACTCTATGTCATCTGAGTCCACTCCCTGTCTTCTCAGTCTACTCTATGTCCTCTCAGTCAACTCTATGTCATCTCAGTCCAATCTATGTCCTCACAGTCCACTCTATCTCCTCTAAGTCCACTCTATTTCATCTCAGTCCTCTCTATCTCCTCTCAGTCCACTCTATGTCCTCTGTCCTGTCTATCTCCTCTCAGTCCACTCTATGTCCTCTCAGTCCAGTCTGCTTCCTCTCAGTCCACTCTATGTCCTTTCAGTCCAGTGTTCTTCCTTTCAGTCCACTCTATATCCTCTCAGTCCACTCTACGTCCTCTCAGTCCTGTCTATCTCCTCTCAGTTCACTCTACATCCTCTCAGTTCACTCTGCTTCCTCTCAGTCCACTCTATGTCCTCAGTCCAGTCTGCTTCCTCTCAGTCAACTCTATGTCCTCTTAGTCCACTCTATCTCCTCTCAGTCCACTCTATGTCCTCAGTCCAGTCTGCTTCCTCTCAGTCCACTCTATGTCCTCTCAGTCCTGTCTATCTCTTCTGAGTCCACTCTATGTCCTGTCCAGTCTGCTTCCTCTCAGTCCACTCTATGTCCTCTCAGTCAAGTCTGCTTCCTCTCAGTCCACTCTATCTCCTCTCAGTCCACTCTATCTCCTCTCAGTCCTCTCTATGTCCTCTCAGTCTAGGCAGCTTCCTCTCAGTCCACTCTATGTTCTCTCAGTCCAGTCTGCTTCATCTTAGTCCACTCTAACTCCTCTCAGTCCACTCTATCTCCTCTCAGTCCACACTATCTCCTCTCAGTCCAGTCTGCTTCCTCTCAGTCCACTCTATGTCCTCTCAGACCTCTCAGCTTCCTATCAGTCCACTCTATGTCCTCTCAGTCCACTCTATCTCCTCTCAGTCCACTCTATCTCCCCTCAGACCACTCTATGTCCTCTCAGCCCATTCTGCTTCTTTTCAGTCCAATCTATCTCCTCTCAGTCCACTCTATCCCCTCTCAGTCCACTCTATCTCCTCTCAGTCCACTCTATGTCCTCTCAGTCCAGTCTGCTTCCTCTTAGTCAACTCTATCTCCTCTGATTTCACTCTATCTCCTCTCAGACCACTCTATGTCCTCTCAGTCCACTCTATGTCCTCTTAGTCCACTATATCTCGTCTCAGTCCTCTCTATCTCCTCTCAGACCTCTCTATGTCCTCTCAGTCCAGTCTGCTTCCTCTCAGTCCACTCTATGTACTCTCAGTCCAGTCTGCTTCCTCTTAAACCACTCTATCTCCTCTCAGTCCACTCTATCTCCTCTCATTCCACTCTATCTTCTCTCAGTCCACTCTATGTACTCTCAGACCACTCTGCTTCTCCTCAGTCCACTCTATGTCCTCTTAGACCACTATCTCCTCTCAGTCCACTCTATATCCTCTCAGAGCACTGTATGTCCTCTCAGTACACTGTGTGTCCTCAGTCCAGTCTGCTTCCTCTCAGTCCACTCTATGTCCTCTCTGTCCATTCTTTCTCCTCTCAGTCCACTCTGCGTCCTCTCAGACCACTCTATGTCCTCTCAGTCCAGTCTATGTCCACTCAGTCCAGTCTTTCTCCTCTCAGTCCACTCTATCTCCTCTCAGTCCTCTCTATCTCCTCTCAATCCACTCTATGTCCTCTCAGTCCTGTCTATCTCCTCTCAGTCCACTCTATGCCCTCTCAGTCCAGTCTGCTTATTCTCAGTCTACTCTATATCCTCTCAGTCCTGTCTGCTTCCTCTCAGTCCACTCTATGTCCTCTTAGTCCACTCTATCTCCTCTCAGTCCACTCTATGTCCTCTCACTCCAGTCTGCTTCCTCTCAGTCCACTCAATGTCCTCTCAGTCCTGTCTATCTCCTCTCAGTCCACTCTATGTCCTCAGTCCAGTCTGCTTCCTCTCAGTCCACTATGTCCTCTCTGTCCAGTCTGCTTCCTCTCAGTCCACTCTATCTCCTCTCAGTCCACTCTAACTCCACTCAGTCCACTCTATCTCCTCGCAGTCCTCTATGTCCTCTCAGTCCAGTCTGCTTCCTCTCAGTCCACTCTATGTGCTCTCAGACCTTTCTGCTTCCTCTCAGTCCACTCTATGTCCTCTCAGTCCACTTTATCTCCTCTCAGTCCACTCTATCTCCCCTCAGTTCACTCTATGTCCTCTCAGTCCAGTCTGCTTCTTCTCAGTCCAAACTATCTCCTCTCAGTCCACTCTATCTCCTCTCTGTCCACTCTATGTCCTCTCAGTCCAGTCTGCTTCCTCTTAGTCCACTCTATCTCCTCTCAGTCCACTCTATGCTCTCTCAGTCTACTCTATCTCTTCTCAGTCTACCCTATCTCCTCTCAGTCCACTCTATCTCCTCTCAGTCCACTCTATCTCCTCTCTGTCCACTCTATGTCCTCTCAGTCCAGTCTGCTTCCTCTTAGTCAATTCTATCTCCTCTCAGTCCACTCTATCTCCTCTCAGTCCACTCTATGTCCTCTCAGTACAGTCTGCTTCCTCTCAGTCCACTCTATGTCCTCTTAGTCCACTCTATCTCCTCTCAGTCCTCTCTTTGTCCTCTCAGTCCTCTCTTTGTCCTCTCAGTCCAGTCTGCATCCTCTCAGTCCACTCTATGTCCTCTCAGTCCACTCTATCTCCTCTCAGTCCACTCTATCTCCTCTCAGGCCTCTTTATGTCCTCCCAGTCCAGTCTGCTTCCTCTCAGTCCACTCTATGTCCTCTCAGTCCAGTCTTCTTCCCCTTAGTCCATTCTATCTCCTCTCAGTCCTCTCTATCTCCTCTCAGTCCACTCTATCTCCTCTCGGTCCAGTCTATGTCCTCTCAGTCCAGTCTATCTCTTCTCAGTCCACTCTATGTTCGTTCAATCCTCTCTGTCCTCTCAGTCCACTCTATGCCTTCTCAGTCCAATCTATGTCCTCTCAGTCCACTCTATCTCTTCACAGTCTACACCATTTTCTCTCAGTCCACTCTATGTCCTCTCAGTCCAATCTGTGTCCTCTTATTCCACTCTATGTCCTCTCATTCCATTCATCTCCTCTAAGTTCACTCTATATCCTCTCAGTTCACTCCAAATCCTCACAGTCAACTCTATATTCTCTCAGTCACTCTACGTCCTCTCATTCCACTCTATGTTCTCTCAGTCGAATCTATGTCCTCTCAGGCCAGTCCATCTCCTCTCAGTCCAGGCTATCTCCACTGCGTCCACTCTATATCCTCTCAGTCCACTCTATGTCCTCAGTACACTCTATGTCCTTTCAGTCCAGTCTATCTCGTCTCACTCCACTCAATGGCATCTCAGTCCATTCTACGTCTTTCCGTCCACTCTGTCCTCTGAGTCCAATCTATGCCTCGCAGTCCACTCTATCTCTTCTCAGTCCACTCTATGTCCATTCAGTCGAATGTATGTCCTCTCAGTCCAGTCTATTTTCAGTCCAGTCTATCTCATCTGAGTCCACTCTATGACCTCTATGTCCACTCCATGTCGTCTCAGTCTACTCTATCCACTCTCTGTCCACTCTATGTCCACTCAGTCCAGTATATCTCCTCTCACTCGACTCTATGTCCTGTCAGTCCACTCTATGTCCTCCCAGTCCATTCCATCTTCTCTCAGTCCACTCTGCGTCCTCTCAGACCACTCTATGTCCTCTCAGTCCAGTCTATGTCAACTCAGTCCAGTCTTTCTCCTCTCAGTCCATTCTATGTCCTCTCAGTCCTCTCTATGTCCTCTCAGTTCACTCTATGTCTTCTCAGTCCACTCTATCTCCTCTCAATCCACTCTATCTCCTCTCAGTCCATTCTATGTTCTGTCAGTCCACTCTATGTCCTCTCAGTCCAATCTGTGTCCTCTCAATCCACTCCATGTCCTATCATTCCATCCTATCTCATCTCAGTCCACTCCATCTCCTATCAGTCAACTGCATGTCCTCTCAGTCCACTCCTTCTACTCTCAGTCCACTCTATGTCCTCAGTCCATTCTATCTCCTCTCTGCCAACTCTATGTTCTCTCTGTTGTGTCTATGTCCTCTCAGTCCAGTCTATCTCCTCTCAGACCAGTCTACCTCCTCTGCGTCCGCTCTATGTCCTCTCAGTCCACTCTATGTCCTCTCAGTCAACTCTATCTCCTGTCAGTACCCTCTATGTCATCTGAGTCCACTCCCTGTCTTCTCAGTCCACTCTATGTCTTCTCAGTCCACTCTATCTCCTCTCAGTCCTCTCCATCTCCTCTCAGTCCACTCTATGTCCTCTCAGTCCAGTCTGTCTCCTCTCAGTCCACTCTATGTCCTGTCAGTCCAGTCTGCTTCCTCTCAGTCCACTCTATGTCCTCTCACAGCACTCACTGTCCTCTCAGTCCACTCTATGGCCTCAGTCCAGTCTGCTTCCTCTCAGTCCACTCTATGTCCTCTCAGTCCAGTCTGCTTCCTCCTAGTCCACTCTATTTCCTCTCAGTCCACTCTATCTCCTTTCAGTCCACTCTATCTCCTCTCAGTACAGTCTGTTTCCTCTCAGTCCACTCTATGTCCTCTCAGACCAGTCTGCTTCTGCTCAGTCCATTCTATGTCCTCTCAGTCCATTCTCTCCTCTCAGAGCACTCTATGTTCTCTCAGAGCACTCTATGTCCTCTCAGTCCAGTCTATGTCCTCTCAGTCCAGTCTATCTCCTCTCAGTCCACTCTATGTTCTTTCAATCCTCTCTGTCCTCTCTGTCCACTACATGCCTTCTCAGTCCACTCTATGTCCTCTCTGTCCAATCTGTGTCCTCTTATTCCACTCTATGTCCTCTCATTCCATTCATCTCCTCTAAGTTCACTCTATATCCTCTCAGTTCACTCCATATCCTCTCAGTCAACTCTATATTCTCTCAGTCACTCTACCTCCTCTCATTCCACTCTATGTTCTCTCAGTGCAGTCTATGTCCTCTCAGTCCTGTCTATCTCCTCTCAGTCCACTCTATGTTCTTACAATCCTCTCTGTCCTCTCAGTCCACTCTATGCCTTCTCAGTCCACTCTATGTCCTCTCAGTCCACTCTATCTCTTCACATTCTACTCCATTTTCTCTCAGTCCACTATATCCTCTCAGTCCAATCTGTGTCATCTTATTTCACTCTATGTCCTCTCATTCCATTCATCTCCTCTAAGTTCACTCTATATCCTCTCATTTCACTCCATATCCTCTCAGTCAACTCTATATTCTCTCAGTCACTCTACCTCCTCTCATTCCACTCTATGTTCTCTCAGTCGAATCTATGTCCTCTCAGGCCAGTCCATCTCCTCTCTGTCCAGGCTATCTCCTCTGCGTCCACTTTATATCCTCTCAGTCCACTCTATGTCCTCAGTCCACTCTATGTCCTTTCAGTCCAGTCTATCTCGTCTCACTCCACTCAATGGCATCTCAGTCCATTCTACGTCTTTCCGTCCACTCTGTTCTCTCAGTCCACTCTATGCCTCACAGTCCACTCTATCTCCTCTCAGTCCACTCTATGACCTCTCAGTCGAATGTATGTCCTCTCAGTCCTGTCTATTTTCAGTCCAGTCTATCTCATCTGAGTACACTCTATGTCCTCTATGTCCACTCCATGTCGTCTCAGTCTACTCTATCCCCTCTCTGTCCACTCTATGTGCACTCAGTCCAGTATATCTCCTCTCACTCCACTCTATGTCCTGTCAGTACACTCTATGTCCACCCAGTCCATTCTATCTCCTCTCAGTCCACTCTACGTCCTCTCAGACCACTCTATGTCTTCTCAGTCTAGTCTATGTCCACTCAGTCCAGTCTTTCTCCTCTCAGTCTACTCTATGTCCACTCATTCATCTCAATGTTATCTCAGTCCACTCTATGTCTTCTCAGTCCACTCTATCTCCTCTCAGTCCACCCTATCTCCTCTCAGTCCTCTCCATCTCCTCTCAGTCCACTCTATGTCCTCTCAGTCCTGTCTATCTCCTCTGAGTCCACTCTATGTTCTTTCAATCCTCTCTGTCCTCTCAGTCCACTCTATGTCCTCTCAGTCCACTCTATCTCTTCACAGTCTACTCCATTTTCTCTCAGTCCACTCTATGTCATCTCAGTCCAAGCTGTGTCCTCTCATTCCACTCTATGTCCTCTCATTCCATTCATCTCCACTCAGTTCACTCTATATCCTCTCAGATCATTCCATATCCTCTCAGTCAACTCTATATTCTCTCAGTCACTCTACATCCTCTCATTCCACTCTATATTCTCTCAGTCGAATCTATGTCCGCTCAGGCCAGTCCATCTCCTCTCAGTCCAGGCTATCTCCTCTGCGTCCAATCTATATCTTCTCAGTCCACTCTATGTCCTCAGTCCACTCTATGTCCTTTCAGTCCAGTATATCTCGTCTCAATCTACTCAATGGCATCTCAGTCCATTCTACGTCTTTCCGTCCACTCTGCCCTCTGAGTCCACTCTATGCCTCTCAGTCCACTCTACCTCCTCTCAGTCGAATGTATGTCTTCTTAGTCCAGTCTATTTTGAGTCCAGTCTATCACATCTGAGTCCACTCTATGTCCTCTATGTCCACTCCATGTCGTCTCACTCTACTCTATCCCCTCTCTGTCCACTCTATGTCCACTCAGTCCAGTATATCTCCTCTCACTCCACTCTATGTCCTTTCAGTCCACTCTATGTCCTCCTAGTCTAATCTATCTCCTCTCAGTCCACTCTGCGTCCTCTCAGACCACTCTATGTCCTCTCAGTCCAGTCTATGTCCACTCAGTCCAGTCTTTCTCCTCTCAGTCCACTCTATCTCCTCTCAGTCCTCTCTATCTCCTCTCAATCCACTCTATGTCCTCTCAGTCCTGTCTATCTCCTCTCAGTCCACTCTATGCCCTCTCAGTCCAGTCTGCTTATTCTCAGTCTACTCTATATCCTCTCAGTCCTGTCTGCTTCCTCTCAGTCCACTCTATGTCCTCTTAGTCCACTCTATCTCCTCTCAGTCCACTCTATGTCCTCTCACTCCAGTCTGCTTCCTCTCAGTCCACTCAATGTCCTCTCAGTCCTGTCTATCTCCTCTCAGTCCACTCTATGTCCTCAGTCCAGTCTGCTTCCTCTCAGTCCACTATGTCCTCTCTGTCCAGTCTGCTTCCTCTCAGTCCACTCTATCTCCTCTCAGTCCACTCTAACTCCACTCAGTCCACTCTATCTCCTCGCAGTCCTCTATGTCCTCTCAGTCCAGTCTGCTTCCTCTCAGTCCACTCTATGTGCTCTCAGACCTTTCTGCTTCCTCTCAGTCCACTCTATGTCCTCTCAGTCCACTTTATCTCCTCTCAGTCCACTCTATCTCCCCTCAGTTCACTCTATGTCCTCTCAGTCCAGTCTGCTTCTTCTCAGTCCAAACTATCTCCTCTCAATCCACTCTATCTCCTCTCTGTCCACTCTATGTCCTCTCAGTCCAGTCTGCTTCCTCTTAGTCCACTCTATCTCCTCTCAGTCCACTCTATGCTCTCTCAGTCTACTCTATCTCTTCTCAGTCTACCCTATCTCCTCTCAGTCCACTCTATCTCCTCTCAGTCCACTCTATCTCCTCTCTGTCCACTCTATGTCCTCTCAGTCCAGTCTGCTTCCTCTTAGTCAATTCTATCTCCTCTCAGTCCACTCTATCTCCTCTCAGTCCACTCTATGTCCTCTCAGTACAGTCTGCTTCCTCTCAGTCCACTCTATGTCCTCTTAGTCCACTCTATCTCCTCTCAGTCCTCTCTTTGTCCTCTCAGTCCTCTCTTTGTCCTCTCAGTCCAGTCTGCATCCTCTCAGTCCACTCTATGTCCTCTCAGTCCACTCTATCTCCTCTCAGTCCACTCTATCTCCTCTCAGGCCTCTTTATGTCCTCCCAGTCCAGTCTGCTTCCTCTCAGTCCACTCTATGTCCTCTCAGTCCAGTCTTCTTCCCCTTAGTCCATTCTATCTCCTCTCAGTCCTCTCTATCTCCTCTCAGTCCACTCTATCTCCTCTCAGTCCAGTCTATGTCCTCTCAGTCCAGTCTATCTCTTCTCAGTCCACTCTATGTTCGTTCAATCCTCTCTGTCCTCTCAGTCCACTCTATGCCTTCTCAGTCCAATCTATGTCCTCTCAGTCCACTCTATCTCTTCACAGTCTACACCATTTTCTCTCAGTCCACTCTATGTCCTCTCAGTCCAATCTGTGTCCTCTTATTCCACTCTATGTCCTCTCATTCCATTCATCTCCTCTAAGTTCACTCTATATCCTCTCAGTTCACTCCATATCCTCACAGTCAACTCTATATTCTCTCAGTCACTCTACGTCCTCTCATTCCACTCTATGTTCTCTCAGTCGAATCTATGTCCTCTCAGGCCAGTCCATCTCCTCTCAGTCCAGGCTATCTCCACTGCGTCCACTCTATATCCTCTCAGTCCACTCTATGTCCTCAGTACACTCTATGTCCTTTCAGTCCAGTCTATCTCGTCTCACTCCACTCAATGGCATCTCAGTCCATTCTACGTCTTTCCGTCCACTCTGTCCTCTCAGTCCAATCTATGCCTCGCAGTCCACTCTATCTCTTCTCAGTCCACTCTATGTCCATTCAGTCGAATGTATGTCCTCTCAGTCCAGTCTATTTTCAGTCCAGTCTATCTCATCTGAGTCCACTCTATGACCTCTATGTCCACTCCATGTCGTCTCAGTCTACTCTATCCCCTCTCTGTCCACTCTATGTCCACTCAGTCCAGTATATCTCCTCTCACTCGACTCTATGTCCTGTCAGTCCACTCTATGTCCTCCCAGTCCATTCCATCTTCTCTCAGTCCACTCTGCGTCCTCTCAGACCACTCTATGTCCTCTCAGTCCAGTCTATGTCAACTCAGTCCAGTCTTTCTCCTCTCAGTCCATTCTATGTCCTCTCAGTCCTCTCTATGTCCTCTCAGTTCACTCTATGTCTTCTCAGTCCACTCTATCTCCTCTCAATCCACTCTATCTCCTCTCAGTCCATTCTATGTTCTGTCAGTCCACTCTATGTCCTCTCAGTCCAATCTGTGTCCTCTCAATCCACTCCATGTCCTATCATTCCATCCTATCTCATCTCAGTCCACTCCATCTCCTATCAGTCAACTGCATGTCCTCTCAGTCCACTCCTTCTACTCTCAGTCCACTCTATGTCCTCAGTCCATTCTATCTCCTCTCTGCTAACTCTATGTTCTCTCTGTTGTGTCTATATCCTCTCAGTCCAGTCTATCTCCTCTCAGACCAGTCTACCTCCTCTGCGTCCGCTCTATGTCCTCTCAGTCCACTCTATGTCCTCTCAGTCAACTCTATCTCCTGTCAGTACCCTCTATGTCATCTGAGTCCACTCCCTGCCTTCTCAGTCCACTCTATGTCTTCTCAGTCCACTCTATCTCCTCTCAGTCCTCTCCATCTCCTCTCAGTCCACTGTATGTCCTCTCAGTCCAGTCTGTCTCCTCTCAGTCCACTCTATGTCCTGTCAGTCCAGTCTGCTTCCTCTCAGTCCACTCTATGTCCTCTCAGAGCACTCACTGTCCTCTCAGTCCACTCTATGGCCTCAGTCAAGTCTGCTTCCTCTCAGTCCACTCTATGTCCTCTCAGTCCAGTCTGCTTCCTCCTAGTCCACTCTATTTCCTCTCAGTCCACTCTATCTCCTTTCAGTCCACTCTATCTCCTCTCAGTACAGTCTGTTTCCTCTCAGTCCACTCTATGTCCTCTCAGACCAGTCTGCTTCTGCTCAGTCCATTCTATGTCCTCTCAGTCCATTCTCTCCTCTCAGAGCACTCTATGTTCTCTCAGAGCACTCTATGTCCTCTCAGTCCAGTCTATGTCCTCTCAGTCCAGTCTATCTCCTCTCAGTCCACTCTATGTTCTTTCAATCCTCTCTGTCCTCTCTGTCCACTACATGCCTTCTCAGTCCACTCTATGTCCTCTCTGTCCAATCTGTGTCCTCTTATTCCACTCTATGTCCTCTCATTCCATTCATCTCCTCTAAGTTCACATTATATCCTCTCAGTTCACTCCATATCCTCTCAGTCAACTCTATATTCTCTCAGTCACTCTACCTCCTCTCATTCCACTCTATGTTCTCTCAGTGCAGTCTATGTCCTCTCAGTCTTGTCTATCTCCTCTCAGTCCACTCTATGTTCTTACAATCCTCTCTGTCCTCTCAGTCCACTCTATGCCTTCTCAGTCCACGCTATGTCCTCTCAGTCCACTCTATCTCTTCACATTCTACTCCATTTTCTCTCAGTCCACTCTATATCCTCTCAGTCCAATCTGTGTCATCTTATTTCACTCTATGTCCTCTCATTCCATTCATCTCCTCTAAGTTCACTCTATATCCTCTCATTTCACTCCATATCCTCTCAGTCAACTCTATATTCTCTCAGTCACTCTACCTCCTCTCATTCCACTCTATGTTCTCTCAGTCGAATCTATGTCCTCTCAGGCCAGTCCATCTCCTCTCTGTCCAGGCTATCTCCTCTGCGTCCACTTTATATCCTCTCAGTCCACTCTATGTCCTCAGTCCACTCTATGTCCTTTCAGTCCAGTCTACCTCGTCTCACTCCACTCAATGGCATCTCAGTCCATTCTACGTCTTTCCGTCCACTCTGTTCTCTCAGTCCACTCTATGCCTCACAGTCCACTCTATCTCCTCTCAGTCCACTCTATGACCTCTCAGTCGAATGTATGTCCTCTCAGTCCTGTCTATTTTCAGTCCAGTCTATCTCATCTGAGTACACTCTATGTCCTCTATGTCCACTCCATGTCGTCTCAGTCTACTCTATCCCCTCTCTGTCCACTCTATGTGCACTCAGTCCAGTATATCTCCTCTCACTCCACTCTATGTCCTGTCAGTACACTCTATGTCCACCCAGTCCATTCTATCTCCTCTCAGTCCACTCTACGTCCTCTCAGACCACTCTATGTCCTCTCAGTCTAGTCTATGTCCACTCAGTCCAGTCTTTCTCCTCTCAGTCTACTCTATGTCCACTCATTCATCTCAATGTTATCTCAGTCCACTCTATGTCTTCTCAGTCCACTCTATCTCCTCTCAGTCCACCCTATCTCCTCTCAGTCCTCTCCATCTCCTCTCAGTCCACTCTATGTCCTCTCAGTCCTGTCTATCTCCTCTGAGTCCACTCTATGTCCTGTCAGTCCAGTCTGCTTCCTCTCAGTTCACTCTATGTCCTCTCACAGCACTCTATGTCCTCTCAGTCCACTCTATGTCCTCAGTCCAGTCTGCTTCCTCTCAGTCCACTCTATGTCCTCTCAGTCCAGTCTGCTTCCTCTTAGTCCACTCTATCTCCTATCAGTCCACTCTATCTCCTCTCAGTCCACTCTATCTCCTCTCAGTCCAGTCTGTTTCCTCTCAGTCCACTCTATGTCCTCTCAGACCAGTCTGCTTCTGCTCATTCCACTCTGTGTCCTCTCAGTCCATTCTCTCTCCTCTCAGTCCACTCTATGTCCTCTCAGAGCACTCTATGTCCTCTCAGTCCAGTCTATGTCCTCTCAGTCCAGTCTATCTCCTCTCAGTTCACTCTATGCTCTTTCAATCCTCTCTGTACTCTCAGTCCACTCTATGCCTTCTCAGTCCACTCTATGTCCTCCCAGTCCACTCTATCTCTTCACAGTCTACTCCGTTTTCTCTCAGTCCACTCTATGTCCTCTCAGTCCAATCTGTGTCCTCTTATTCCACTCTATGTCCTCTCATTCCATTCATCTCCTCTAAGTTCACTCTATATCCTCTCAGTTCACTCCATATCCTCTCAGTCAACTCTATATTCTCTCAGTCACTCTACCTCCTCTCATTCCACTCTATGTTCTCTCAGTCGAATCTATGTCCTCTCAGGCCAGTCCATCTCCTCTCTGTCCAGGCTATCTCCTCTGCGTCCACTCTATATCCTCTCAGTCCTCTCTATGTCCTCAGTCCACTCTATGTCCTTACAGTCCAGTCTATCTCGTCTCACTCCACTCATTGTCATCTCAGTCCATTCTACGTCTTTTCGTCCACTCTGTCCTCTCAGTCCACTCTATGCCTCACAATCCACGCTATCTCCTCTCAGTCCACTCTATGTCCTTTCAGTCGAATGTATGTCCTCTCAGTCCAGTCTATTTTCAGTCCAGTCTTTCTCATCTGAGTCCAGTCTATATCCTCTATGTCCACTCCAAGTCGTCTCAGTCTACTCTATCCCCTCTCTGTCCACTCTATGTGCACTCAGCCCAGTATATCTCCTCTCACTCCACTCTATGACCTGTCAGCCCACTCTATGTCCTCCCAGTCCATTCTATCTCCTCTCAGTCCACTCTACGTCCTCTCAGACCACTCTATATCCT
The DNA here is from genome assembly GCF_040183065.1 of Periplaneta americana. Taxonomy (NCBI): domain Eukaryota; kingdom Metazoa; phylum Arthropoda; class Insecta; order Blattodea; family Blattidae; genus Periplaneta; species Periplaneta americana. Next base: position 123,747,867 of record NC_091126.1, read on the forward strand.
CTCAGTCCAGTCTATGTCCACTCAGTCCAGTCTTTCTCCTCTCAGTCCACTCTATGTCCTCTCAGTCCTCTCTATGTCCTATCAGTTCACTCTATGTCCTCTGAGTCAACCCTATGTCATCTCAGTCCACTCTATGTCATCTCAGTCCACTCTATGACCTCTCAGTCCACTCTATCTCCTCTCAGTCCACTCTATGTCCTCTCGGTCCAGTCTAACTAATCTGAGTCTACTAAGTCCTCTAAGTCCTCTCAGTCCACTCTATGTCCTCTCAGTTCACTCTATGTCCTCTCAGTCCACACTATGTCCTCTCAGTCAACTCTATCTCCTGTCAGTACACTCTACGTCATCTGAGTCCACTCCCTGTCTTCTCAGTCTTCTCTATGTGCTCTTAGTCCACTCTATGTCCTCTCAGTCCACTCTATCTCCTCTCAGTACACTCTATGTCATCTGAGTCCACTCCCTGTCTTCTCAGTCTACTCTATGTCCTCTCAGTCAACTCTATGTCATCTCAGTCCACTCTATGTCATCTCAGTCCACTCTATCTCCTATCAGTTCTCTCTATCTCCTCTCAGTCCACTCTATGTCCTATCAGTCCTGTCTATCTCCTCTCGGTCCACTCTATGTCATCTCAGTCCAGTCTGCTTCCTCTCAGTCCACTCTATGTCCTCTCAGTCCAGTGTGCTTCCTCTCAGTCCACTCTATCTCCTCTCAGTCCACTCCATGTCCTCTCAGACGAGTCTGCTTCCTCTCAGTCCACTCTATCTCTTCTCAGTCTACTCTATCTCCTCTCAGTCCACTCTATCTCCTCTCAGTCCTCTCTATGTCCTCTCAGTCCAGTCTGCTTCCTCTCAGTCCAGTCTATGTCCTCTCAGTCCAGTCTGCTTCCTCTTAGTCAAATCTATCTCCTCTGAGTCCACTCTATCTCCTCTCAGTCCACTCTATGTCCTCTCAGTCCACTCTATGTGCTCTTAGTCCACTCTATCTCCTCTCAGTCCTCTCTATGTCCTCTCATTCCAGTCTGCTTCCTCTCAGTCCACACTATTTCCTCTCAGTCCACTCTATCTCTTCTCAGTCCACTCTATCTCCTCTCAGTCCACTCTATCTCCTCTCAGTCCTCTCTATGTCCTCTCAGTCCAGTCTGCTTCCTCTCAGTCCACTCTATGTCCTCTCAGTCCAGTCTGCTTCCTCTTAGTCCACTCTATCTCCTCTCAGTCCACTCTATCTCCTCTCAGTCCAGTCTGATTCCTCTCAGTCCACTCTATGTCCTCTTATTCCAGTCTGCTTCCTCTCAGTACACTCTATATCCCCTCAGTACACTCTATCTCCTCTCAGTCCACTCTATCTAATCTCAGTCCACTCTATGTCCTCAGTCCAGTCTGCTTCTTCTCAGTCAACTCTATCTCTTCTCAGTCCACTCTTTCTCGTCTCAGTCCACTCTATATCCTCTGAGTCCACTCTATGTACTCTCAGTCCGTCTGCTTCTTCTTAGTCCACTCTATCTCCTCTCAGTCCACTCTATGTTCTCTCAGTCCAGTCTGCTTCCTCTCAGTCCACTCTATCTCTTCTCACTCTACTCTATCTCCTCTCAGTCCACTCTATGTCTTCTCAGTCCACTCTATCTCCTCTCAGTCCACTCTATCTCCTCTCAGTCCTCTCCATCTCCTCTCAGTCCACTCTATGTCCTCTCAGTCCTGTCTATCTCCTCTCAGTCCACTCTATGTCCTGTCAGTCCAGTCTGTTTAATCTCAGTCCACTCTATGTCCTCTCAGAGCACTCTATGTCCTCTCAGTCCACTCTATGTCCTCAGTCCAGTCTGCTTCCTCTCAGTCCACTCTATGTCCTTTCAGTCCAGTCTGCTTCCTCTTAGTCCACTCTATCTCCTCTCAGTCCACTCTATCTCCTCTCAGTCCACTCTATCTCCTCTCGGTCCAGTCTGTTTCCTCTCAGTCCACTCTATGTCCTCTCAGACCAGTCTGCTTCTGCTCAGTCCACTCTATGTCCTCTCAGTCCATTCTCTCTCCTCTCATTCCACTCTATGTCCTCTCAGAGCACTCTATGTCCTCTCAGTCCAGTCTATGTCCTCTCAGTCCAGTCTATCTTCTCTCAGTCCACTCTATGTTCTTTCAATTCTCTCTGTCCTCTCAGTCCACTCTATGCCTTCTCAGTCCACTCTAAGTCCTCTCAGTCCACTCTATCCCTTCACAGTCTACTCCATTTTCTCTCAGTCCACTCTATGTCCTCTCAGTCGAATCTGTGTCCTCTTATTCCACTCTATGTCCTCTCATTCCATTCATCTCCTCCAAGTTCACTCTATATCCTCTCAGTTCACTCCATATCCTCTCAGTCAACTCCATATTCTCTCAGCCACTCTACCTCCTCTCATTCCACTCTATGTTCTCTCAGTCGAATCAATGTCCTCTCAGGCCAGTCCATCTCCTCTGCGTCCACTCTATATCCTCTCAGTCCACTCTATGTCCTCAGTCCACTCTATGTTCTTTCTGTCCAGTCTATCTCGTCTCACTCCACTCAATGGCATCTCAGTCCATTCTACGTCTTTCCGTCCACTCTGTCCTCTCAGTCCACTATATGCCTCACAGTCCACTCTATCTCCTCTCAGGCCACTCTATGTCCTTTCAGTCGAATGTATGTCCTCTCAGTCCAGTCTATTTTCAATCCAGTGTATCTCTTCTGAGTCAACTCTATGTCCTCTATGTCCACTCCATGTGGTCTCAGTCAACTCTATCCCCTATCTGTCCACTCTATGTCCACTCAGTCCAGTATATCTCCTCTCACTCCACTCTATGTCCTGTCAGTCCACTCTATGTCCTGTCAGTCCACTCTATGTCCTCCCAGTCATTTCTATCTCCTCTCAGTCCACTCTACGTCCTCTCAGACTACTCTATGTCCTCTCAGTCCAGTCAATGTCCACTCTGTCCAATCTTTCTCCTCTCAGTCCACTCTATGTCCTCTCAGTCCTCTCTATGTCCTCTCAGTTCACTCTATGTCTTCTCAGTCCACTCTATCTCCTCTCAATCCACTCTATCTCCGCTCAGTCCTTTCTATGTTCTCTCAGTCCACTCTATGTCCTCTCAGTCCAATCTGTGTCCTCTCAATCCACTCCATGTCCTCTCATTCCATCCTATCTCCTCTCAGTCCACTCCATCTAGTATCATTCCACTGCATGTCCTCTCAGTCCACTCCATTACCTCCCACTCCACCCTATGTCCTCTCAGTCCATTTTATCTCCTCTCAGCCATCTCTATGTTCTCTCAATCGTATCTATGTCCTCTCAGTTAAGTCTATCTCCTCTCAGACCATTCTACCTCCTCTGCGTCCACTCTATGTCCTCTCAGTCCACTCTATGCCCTTTCAGTCCAGTATATCTCGTCTCAGTCCACTCTATGTACTCTCAGTTCTCTCTATGTCCTCTCAGTCCATTCTACGTCCTTTCAGTTCACTCTATGTTCTCTCAGTCGAATCTATGTCCGCCCAGTCCAGACTACCTACTCTCAGTCCAGTCTGTCTCCTCTGCGTCCACTCTATGTCATCTCAGTCTACTCTACGTCCTCTCAGTCCACTCTATCTTCTCTCAGTCCACTCTATGTCCTCTCAGTCCACTCTACGTCTTCTCAGTCCACTCTATACCTTCTCAGTCCACTCTATGTCCTCTCAGTCCACTGTATCTCCTCTCAGTCTACTCTATGTCCTCTCAGTCCACTCTATCTACTCTCAGTCCACTCTATGTACTCTCAGTCCCCTCTATGTCATCTCAGTCCAATCTGTGTCCTCTCAGTTCTGTCTATATCCTCTCAGTCCACTCTATTTCCTCTCAGTCAACCCTATGTCATCTCAGTCCACTCTATGCCATCTCAGTCCACTCTATGTCCTCTCAGTCCACTCTATCTCCTCTCAGTCCACTCTATCTCCTCTCAGTCCACTCTATGTCCTCTCAGTCCAGTCTAACTAATCTGAGTCTACTAAGTCCTCTCAGTCCAATCTAAGTCCTCTCAGTCCACTCTATGTCGTTTCAGTCCACTCTATGTCCTCTCAGTCAACTCTATCTCCAGTCAGTACCCTCTATGTCATCTGAGTCCACTCCGTGTCTTCTCAGTCTACTCTATGTGCTCTTAGTCCACTCTATATTCTCTCGGTCCACTCTATCTCCTTCTCAGTACACTCTATGTCATCAGAGTCCTCTCCCTGTCTTCTCAGTCTACTCTATGTCCTCTCATTCAACTCTATGTTATCTCAGTCCACTCTATGTCTTCTCAGTCCACTCTATCTCCTCTCAGTCCACTCTATCACCTCTCAGTCCTCTCCATCTCCTCTTAGTCCACTCTATGTCCTCTCAGTCCTGTCTATCTCCTCTCAGTCCACACTATGTCCTGTCAGTCCAGTCTGCTACCTCTCATTCCACTCTATGTCCTCTCAGAGCACTCTATGCCCTCTCAGTCTACTCTATGTTCTCTGTCCAGTCTGCTTCCTCTCAGTCCACTCTAAGTCCTCTCAGTCCAGTCTGCTTCCTCTTAGTCCACTCTATCTCCTCTCAGTCCACTCTATCACCTCTCAGACCACTCTATCTCCTCTCAGTCCAATCTGTTTCCTCTCAGTCCACTCTATGTCCTCTCAGACCAGTCTGGTTCTGCTCAGTCCACTCTATGTCCTCTCAGTCCATTCTCTCTCCTCTCAGTCCACTCTATGTCCTCTCAGAGCACTCTATGTCCTCTCAGTCCAGTCTATGTCCTCTCAGTCCAGTCTATCTCCTCTCAGTCCACTCTATGTTCTTTCATTCCTATCTGCCCTCTCAGTCCACTCTATGCCTTCTCAGTCCACTCTATGTCCTCTCAGTCCACTCTATTTCTTCACAGTCTACTCCATTTTCTCTCAGTCCACTCTATGTCCTCTCGGTCCAATCTGTGTCCTCTTATTCCACTCTATGTCCTCTCATTCCATTTATCTCCTGTAAGTTCAATCTATATCCTCTCAGTTCACTCCATATCCTCTCAGTCAACTCTATAGTCTCTCAGTCACTCTACCTCCTCTCATTCCACTCTATGTTCTCTCAGTCCAATCTATGTCCTTTCAGTCCTGTCTATCTCCTCTCAGTCCACTCTATGTTCTTTCAATCCTCTCTGTCTTCTTAGTCCACTCTATGCCTTCTCAGTCCACTCTAAGTCCTCTCAGTCCACTCTATCTCTTCACAGTCTACTCCATTTTCTCTCAGTCCACTCTATATCCTCTCAGTCCAATCTGTGTCCTCTTATTCCACTCTATGTCCTCTCATTCCATTCATCTCCTCTAAGTTCACTCCATATCCTCTCAGTTCACTCCATATCCTCTCAGTCAACTCTATATTCTCTCAGTCACTCTACCTCCTCTCATTCCACTCTATGTTCTCTCAGTCGAATCTATTTCCTCTCAGGCCAGTCCATCTCCTCTCTGTCCAGGCTATCTCCTCTGCGTCCACTCTATATCCTCTCAGTCCACTCTATGTCCTCAGTCCACTCTATGTCCTTTCAGTCCAGTCTATCTCGTCTCACTCCACTCAATGGCATCTCAGTCCATTCTATGCTTTTACGTCCACTCTGTCCTCTCAGTCCACTCTATGCCTCACAGTCCACTCTATCTCCTCTCAGTCCACTCTATGTCCTTTCAGTCGAATGTATGTCCTCTCAGTCCATTCTATTTTCAGTCCAGTCTATCCCATCCGAGTCCACTCTATGTCCTCTATGTCCACTCCATGTCGTCTCAGTCTACTCTATCCCCTCTCTGTCCACTCTATCTCCTCTCACTCCTCTCTATGTCCTCTCAGTCCAGTCTGCTTCCTCTCAGTCCAGTCTATGTCCTCTCAGTCCAGTCTGCTTCCTCTTAGTCAACTCTATCTCCTCTGAGTCCACTCTATCTCCTCTCAGTCCACTCTATGTCCTCTCAGTCCACTCTATGTCCTCTTAGTCCACTCTATCTCCTCTCAGTCCACTCTATGTCCTCTCAGTCCACTCTATGCCTCACAGTCCACTCTATCTCCTCTCAGTCCACTCTATGTCCTTTCAGTCGAATGTATGTCCTCTCAGTCCATTCTATTTTCAGTCCAGTCTATCCCATCCGAGTCCACTCTATGTCCTCTATGTCCACTCCATGTCGTCTCAGTCTACTCTATCCCCTCTCTGTCCACTCTATCTCCTCTCAGTCCACTCTATGTCCTCTCAGTCCAGTCTGCTTCCTCTCAGTCCACTCTATGTCCTCTCAGTCCAGTCTGCTTCCTGTTAGTCCACTCTATCTCCTCTCAGTCCAGTCTGATTCCTCTCAGTCCACTCTATGTCCCCTTATTCCAGTCTGCTTCCTCTCAGTACACTCTATATCCCCTCAGTACACTCTATCTCCGCTCAGTCCACTCTATCTAATCTCAGTCCACTCTATGTCCTCAGTCCAGTCTGCTTCTTCTCAGTCAACTCTATCTCTTCTCAGTCCACTCTTTCTCGTCTCAGTCCACTCTATATCCTCTGAGTCCACTCTATGTACTCTCAGTCCGTCTGCTTCTTCTTAGTCCACTCTATCTCCTGTCAGTCCACTCTATGTTCTCTCAGTCCAATCTGCTTCCTCTCAGTCCACTCTATCTCCTCTCAGTCCACTCTATGTCTTCTCAGTCCACTCTATCTCCTCTCAGTCCACTCTATCTCCTCTCAGTCCTCTCCATCTCCTCTCAGTCCACTCTATGTCCTCTCAGTCCTGTCTATCTCCTCTCAGTCCACTCTATGTCCTGTCAGTCCAGTCTGCTTCCTCTCAGTCCACTCTATGTCCTCTCAGAGCACTCTATGTCCTCTCAGTCCACTCTATGTCCTCAGTCCAGTCTGCTTCCTCTCAGTCCACTCTATGTCCTTTCAGTCCAGTCTGCTTACTCTTAGTCCACTCTATCTCCTCTCAGTCCACTCTATCTCCTTTCAGTCCACTCTATCTCCTCTCGGTCCAGTCTGTTTCCTCTCAGTCCACTCTATGTCCTCTCAGACCAGTCTGCTTCTGCTCAGTCCACTCTATGTCCTCTCAGTCCATTCTCTCTCCTCTCAGTCCACTCTATGTCCTCTCAGAGCACTCTATGTCCTCTGAGAGCACTCTATGTCCTCTCAGTCCAGTCTATGTCCTCTCAGTCCAGTCTGCTTCTTCTCAGTCAACTCTATCTCTTCTCAGTCCACTCTTTCTCGTCTCAGTCCACTCTATATCCTCTGAGTCCACTCTATGTACTCTCAGTCCGTCTGCTTCTTCTTAGTCCACTCTATCTCCTCTCAGTCCACTCTATGTTCTCTCAGTCCAGTCTGCTTCCTCTCAGTCCACTCTATCTCTTCTCACTCTACTCTATCTCCTCTCAGTCCACTCTATGTCTTCTCAGTCCACTCTATCTCCTCTCAGTCCACTCTATCTCCTCTCAGTCCTCTCCATCTCCTCTCAGTCCACTCTATGTCCTCTCAGTCCTGTCTATCTCCTCTCAGTCCACTCTATGTCCTGTCAGTCCAGTCTGTTTAATCTCAGTCCACTCTATGTCCTCTCAGAGCACTCTATGTCCTCTCAGTCCACTCTATGTCCTCAGTCCAGTCTGCTTCCTCTCAGTCCACTCTATGTCCTTTCAGTCCAGTCTGCTTCCTCTTAGTCCACTCTATCTCCTCTCAGTCCACTCTATCTCCTCTCAGTCCACTCTATCTCCTCTCGGTCCAGTCTGTTTCCTCTCAGTCCACTCTATGTCCTCTCAGACCAGTCTGCTTCTGCTCAGTCCACTCTATGTCCTCTCAGTCCATTCTCTCTCCTCTCATTCCACTCTATGTCCTCTCAGAGCACTCTATGTCCTCTCAGTCCAGTCTATGTCCTCTCAGTCCAGTCTATCTTCTCTCAGTCCACTCTATGTTCTTTCAATTCTCTCTGTCCTCTCAGTCCACTCTATGCCTTCTCAGTCCACTCTAAGTCCTCTCAGTCCACTCTATCCCTTCACAGTCTACTCCATTTTCTCTCAGTCCACTCTATGTCCTCTCAGTCGAATCTGTGTCCTCTTATTCCACTCTATGTCCTCTCATTCCATTCATCTCCTCCAAGTTCACTCTATATCCTCTCAGTTCACTCCATATCCTCTCAGTCAACTCCATATTCTCTCAGCCACTCTACCTCCTCTCATTCCACTCTATGTTCTCTCAGTCGAATCAATGTCCTCTCAGGCCAGTCCATCTCCTCTGCGTCCACTCTATATCCTCTCAGTCCACTCTATGTCCTCAGTCCACTCTATGTTCTTTCTGTCCAGTCTATCTCGTCTCACTCCACTCAATGGCATCTCAGTCCATTCTACGTCTTTCCGTCCACTCTGTCCTCTCAGTCCACTATATGCCTCACAGTCCACTCTATCTCCTCTCAGGCCACTCTATGTCCTTTCAGTCGAATGTATGTCCTCTCAGTCCAGTCTATTTTCAATCCAGTGTATCTCTTCTGAGTCAACTCTATGTCCTCTATGTCCACTCCATGTGGTCTCAGTCAACTCTATCCCCTATCTGTCCACTCTATGTCCACTCAGTCCAGTATATCTCCTCTCACTCCACTCTATGTCCTGTCAGTCCACTCTATGTCCTGTCAGTCCACTCTATGTCCTCCCAGTCATTTCTATCTCCTCTCAGTCCACTCTACGTCCTCTCAGACTACTCTATGTCCTCTCAGTCCAGTCAATGTCCACTCTGTCCAATCTTTCTCCTCTCAGTCCACTCTATGTCCTCTCAGTCCTCTCTATGTCCTCTCAGTTCACTCTATGTCTTCTCAGTCCACTCTATCTCCTCTCAATCCACTCTATCTCCGCTCAGTCCTTTCTATGTTCTCTCAGTCCACTCTATGTCCTCTCAGTCCAATCTGTGTCCTCTCAATCCACTCCATGTCCTCTCATTCCATCCTATCTCCTCTCAGTCCACTCCATCTAGTATCATTCCACTGCATGTCCTCTCAGTCCACTCCATTACCTCTCACTCCACCCTATGTCCTCTCAGTCCATTTTATCTCCTCTCAGCCATCTCTATGTTCTCTCAATCGTATCTATGTCCTCTCAGTTAAGTCTATCTCCTCTCAGACCATTCTACCTCCTCTGCGTCCACTCTATGTCCTCTCAGTCCACTCTATGCCCTTTCAGTCCAGTATATCTCGTCTCAGTCCACTCTATGTACTCTCAGTTCTCTCTATGTCCTCTCAGTCCATTCTACGTCCTTTCAGTTCACTCTATGTTCTCTCAGTCGAATCTATGTCCGCCCAGTCCAGACTACCTACTCTCAGTCCAGTCTGTCTCCTCTGCGTCCACTCTATGTCATCTCAGTCTACTCTACGTCCTCTCAGTCCACTCTATCTTCTCTCAGTCCACTCTATGTCCTCTCAGTCCACTCTACGTCTTCTCAGTCCACTCTATACCTTCTCAGTCCACTCTATGTCCTCTCAGTCCACTGTATCTCCTCTCAGTCTACTCTATGTCCTCTCAGTCCACTCTATCTACTCTCAGTCCACTCTATGTACTCTCAGTCCCCTCTATGTCATCTCAGTCCAATCTGTGTCCTCTCAGTTCTGTCTATATCCTCTCAGTCCACTCTATTTCCTCTCAGTCAACCCTATGTCATCTCAGTCCACTCTATGCCATCTCAGTCCACTCTATGTCCTCTCAGTCCACTCTATCTCCTCTCAGTCCACTCTATCTCCTCTCAGTCCACTCTATGTCCTCTCAGTCCAGTCTAACTAATCTGAGTCTACTAAGTCCTCTCAGTCCAATCTAAGTCCTCTCAGTCCACTCTATGTCGTTTCAGTCCACTCTATGTCCTCTCAGTCAACTCTATCTCCAGTCAGTACCCTCTATGTCATCTGAGTCCACTCCGTGTCTTCTCAGTCTACTCTATGTGCTCTTAGTCCACTCTATATTCTCTCGGTCCACTCTATCTCCTTCTCAGTACACTCTATGTCATCAGAGTCCTCTCCCTGTCTTCTCAGTCTACTCTATGTCCTCTCATTCAACTCTATGTTATCTCAGTCCACTCTATGTCTTCTCAGTCCACTCTATCTCCTCTCAGTCCACTCTATCACCTCTCAGTCCTCTCCATCTCCTCTTAGTCCACTCTATGTCCTCTCAGTCCTGTCTATCTCCTCTCAGTCCACACTATGTCCTGTCAGTCCAGTCTGCTACCTCTCATTCCACTCTATGTCCTCTCAGAGCACTCTATGCCCTCTCAGTCTACTCTATGTTCTCTGTCCAGTCTGCTTCCTCTCAGTCCACTCTAAGTCCTCTCAGTCCAGTCTGCTTCCTCTTAGTCCACTCTATCTCCTCTCAGTCCACTCTATCACCTCTCAGACCACTCTATCTCCTCTCAGTCCAATCTGTTTCCTCTCAGTCCACTCTATGTCCTCTCAGACCAGTCTGGTTCTGCTCAGTCCACTCTATGTCCTCTCAGTCCATTCTCTCTCCTCTCAGTCCACTCTATGTCCTCTCAGAGCACTCTATGTCCTCTCAGTCCAGTCTATGTCCTCTCAGTCCAGTCTATCTCCTCTCAGTCCACTCTATGTTCTTTCATTCCTATCTGCCCTCTCAGTCCACTCTATGCCTTCTCAGTCCACTCTATGTCCTCTCAGTCCACTCTATTTCTTCACAGTCTACTCCATTTTCTCTCAGTCCACTCTATGTCCTCTCGGTCCAATCTGTGTCCTCTTATTCCACTCTATGTCCTCTCATTCCATTTATCTCCTGTAAGTTCAATCTATATCCTCTCAGTTCACTCCATATCCTCTCAGTCAACTCTATAGTCTCTCAGTCACTCTACCTCCTCTCATTCCACTCTATGTTCTCTCAGTCCAATCTATGTCCTTTCAGTCCTGTCTATCTCCTCTCAGTCCACTCTATGTTCTTTCAATCCTCTCTGTCTTCTTAGTCCACTCTATGCCTTCTCAGTCCACTCTAAGTCCTCTCAGTCCACTCTATCTCTTCACAGTCTACTCCATTTTCTCTCAGTCCACTCTATATCCTCTCAGTCCAATCTGTGTCCTCTTATTCCACTCTATGTCCTCTCATTCCATTCATCTCCTCTAAGTTCACTCCATATCCTCTCAGTTCACTCCATATCCTCTCAGTCAACTCTATATTCTCTCAGTCACTCTACCTCCTCTCATTCCACTCTATGTTCTCTCAGTCGAATCTATTTCCTCTCAGGCCAGTCCATCTCCTCTCTGTCCAGGCTATCTCCTCTGCGTCCACTCTATATCCTCTCAGTCCACTCTATGTCCTCAGTCCACTCTATGTCCTTTCAGTCCAGTCTATCTCGTCTCACTCCACTCAATGGCATCTCAGTCCATTCTATGCTTTTACGTCCACTCTGTCCTCTCAGTCCACTCTATGCCTCACAGTCCACTCTATCTCCTCTCAGTCCACTCTATGTCCTTTCAGTCGAATGTATGTCCTCTCAGTCCATTCTATTTTCAGTCCAGTCTATCCCATCCGAGTCCACTCTATGTCCTCTATGTCCACTCCATGTCGTCTCAGTCTACTCTATCCCCTCTCTGTCCACTCTATCTCCTCTCACTCCTCTCTATGTCCTCTCAGTCCAGTCTGCTTCCTCTCAGTCCAGTCTATGTCCTCTCAGTCCAGTCTGCTTCCTCTTAGTCAACTCTATCTCCTCTGAGTCCACTCTATCTCCTCTCAGTCCACTCTATGTCCTCTCAGTCCACTCTATGTCCTCTTAGTCCACTCTATCTCCTCTAAGTCCACTCTGTGTCCTCTCAGTCCACTCTATGCCTCACAGTCCACTCTATCTCCTCTCAGTCCACTCTATGTCCTTTCAGTCGAATGTATGTCCTCTCAGTCCATTCTATTTTCAGTCCAGTCTATCCCATCCGAGTCCACTCTATGTCCTCTATGTCCACTCCATGTCGTCTCAGTCTACTCTATCCCCTCTCTGTCCACTCTATCTCCTCTCAGTCCACTCTATGTCCTCTCAGTCCAGTCTGCTTCCTCTCAGTCCACTCTATGTCCTCTCAGTCCAGTCTGCTTCCTGTTAGTCCACTCTATCTCCTCTCAGTCCAGTCTGATTCCTCTCAGTCCACTCTATGTCCCCTTATTCCAGTCTGCTTCCTCTCAGTACACTCTATATCCCCTCAGTACACTCTATCTCCGCTCAGTCCACTCTATCTAATCTCAGTCCACTCTATGTCCTCAGTCCAGTCTGCTTCTTCTCAGTCAACTCTATCTCTTCTCAGTCCACTCTTTCTCGTCTCAGTCCACTCTATATCCTCTGAGTCCACTCTATGTACTCTCAGTCCGTCTGCTTCTTCTTAGTCCACTCTATCTCCTGTCAGTCCACTCTATGTTCTCTCAGTCCAATCTGCTTCCTCTCAGTCCACTCTATCTCTTCTCACTCTACTCTATCTCCTCTCAGTCCACTCTATGTCTTCTCAGTCCACTCTATCTCCTCTCAGTCCACTCTATCTCCTCTCAGTCCTCTCCATCTCCTCTCAGTCCACTCTATGTCCTCTCAGTCCTGTCTATCTCCTCTCAGTCCACTCTATGTCCTGTCAGTCCAGTCTGCTTCCTCTCAGTCCACTCTATGTCCTCTCAGAGCACTCTATGTCCTCTCAGTCCACTCTATGTCCTCAGTCCAGTCTGCTTCCTCTCAGTCCACTCTATGTCCTTTCAGTCCAGTCTGCTTACTCTTAGTCCACTCTATCTCCTCTCAGTCCACTCTATCTCCTCTCAGTCCACTCTATCTCCTCTCGGTCCAGTCTGTTTCCTCTCAGTCCACTCTATGTCCTCTCAGACCAGTCTGCTTCTGCTCAGTCCACTCTATGTCCTCTCAGTCCATTCTCTCTCCTCTCAGTCCACTCTATGTCCTCTCAGAGCACTCTATGTCCTCTGAGAGCACTCTATGTCCTCTCAGTCCAGTCTATGTCCTCTCAGTCCAGTCTATCTTCTCTCAATCCACTCTATGTTCTTTCAATTCTCTCTGTCCTCTCAGTCCACTCTATGCCTTCTCAGTCCACTCTATGTCCTCTCAGTCCACTCTATCCCTTCACAGTCTACTCCATTTTCTCTCAGTCCACTCTATTTCCTCTCAGTCCAATCTGTGTCCTCTCAATCCACTCCATGTCCTCTCATTCCATCCTATCTCCTCTCAGTCCACTCCATCTCCTATCAGTCCACTGCATGTCCTCTCAGTCCACTCCATGTCCTCTCAGTCCACTCTATGTCCTCTCAGTCCGTTCTATCTCCTCTCAGCCAACTCTATGTTCTCTCAGTCGTATCTATGTCCTCTCAGTCCAGTCTATCTCCTCTCAGACCAGTCTACCTCCTCTGCGTCCACTCTATGCCCTCTCAGTCCACTCTATGCCCTTTCAGTCCAGTATATCTCGTCTCAGTCCACTCTATGTCCTCTCAGTTCTCTCTATGTCCTCTCAGTCCATTCTACGTCCTTTCAGTTCACTCTATGTTCTCTCAGTCGAATCTATGTCCGCCCAGTCCAGTCTATCTACTCTCAGTTCAGTCTGTCTACTTTGTGTCCACTCTATGTCATCTCAGTCTACTCTACGTCCTCTCAGTCGACTCTATCTTCTCTCAGTCCACGCTATGTCCTCTCAGTCCACTCTATGTTTTCTCAGTCCACTCTATACCTTCTCAGTCCACTCTATGTCCTCTGAGTCCACTGTATCTCCTCTCAGTCCACTCTATGTCCTCTCAGTCCACTCTATCTACTCTCAGTCCTCTCTATGTACTCTCAGTCCCCCCTATGTCATCTCAGTCCACTCTGTGTCCTCTCAGTTCTTTCTATATCCTCTCAGTCCACTCTATCTCCTCTCAGTCCTCTCTATGTCCCCTCAGTCGAATATATGACCTCTCAGTCCAGTCTATCTATTCCCAGTCCACTCTATTTCCTCTCAGTCAACCCTATGTCATCTCAGTCCACTCTATGTCATCACAGTGCACTCTATGTCCTCTCAGTCCACTCTATCTCCGCTCAGTCCACTCTATGTCCTCTCAGTCCAGTCTAACTAATCTGAGTCTACTAAGACCTCTAAGTCCTCTCAGTCAACTCTATGTCCTCTCAGTCCACTCTATGTCCTCTCAGTCAACTCTATCTCCTGTCACTACCCTCTATGTCATCTGAGTCCACTCCCTGTCTTCTCAGTCTACTCTATGTGCTCTTAGTCCACTCTATGTCCTCTCAGTCCACTCTATCTCCTCTCAGTACACTCTATGTCATCTGAGTCCACTCCCTGTCTTCTCAGTCTACTCTATGTCCTCTCAGTCAACTCTATGTCATCTCAGTCCACTCTATGTCTTCTCAGTCCACTCTATCTCTTATCAGTCCACTCTATCTCCTCTCAGTTCTCTCTACCTCCTCTCAGTCCACTCTATGTCCTCTCAGTCCTGTCTATCTCCCCTCAGTCCACTCTATGTCCTCTGAGTCCAGTCTGCTTCCTCTCAGTCCACTCTATGTCCTCTCAGTCCAGTGTGCTTCCTCTCAGTCCAATCTATCTCCTCTCAGTCCACTCTATCTCCTCTCAGTCCACTCTATGTCCTCTCAGTCCCGTCTGCTTCCTCTTAGTCCACTCTATCTCCTCTCAGTCCACTCTATGTCCTCTCAGTCCAGTCTGCTTCCTCTCAGTCCACTCTGTCTCTTCTCAGTCTACTCTATCTCCTCTCAGTCCACTCTATCTCCTCTCAGTCCTCTCTATGTCCTCTCAGTCCAGTCTGCTTCCTCTCAGTCCACTCTATGTCCTCTCAGTCCAGTCTGCTTCCTCTTAGTCAACTCTATCTCCTCTCAGTCCACTCTATCTCCTCTCAGTCCACTCTATGTCCTCTCAGTCCACTCTATGTCCTCTTAGTCCACTCTATCTCCTCTCAGTCCAGTCTGCTTCCTCTCAGTCCACTCTATGTCCTCTCAGTCCACTCTATCTCCTCTCAGTCCACTCTATCTCCTCTCAGTCCACTCTATCTCCTCTCAGTCCTCTCAGTCCAGTCTGCTTCCTCTCAGTCCACTCTATATCCTCTCAGTCCAGTCTGCTTCCTCTTAGTCCACTCTATCTCCTCTCAGTCCACTCTATCTCCTCTCAGTCCAGTTTGATTCCTCTCAGTCCACTCTATGTCCTCTTAGTCCAGTCTGCTTCCTCTCAGTACACTCTATGTCCTCTCAGTACACTCTATCTCCTCTCAGTCCACTCTATCTTTTCTCAGTCCACTCTATGTCCTCTCAGTCCAGTCTGCTTCTTCTCAGTCCACTCTATCTCCTCTCAGTCCACTCTATCTCCTCTCAGTCCACTCTATCTCGTCTCAGTCCACTCTATATTCTCTCAGTCCACTCTATGTCCTCTCAGTCCCGTCTGCTTCCTCTTAGTCCACTCTATCTCCTCTCAGTCCACTCTGTGTCCTCTCAGTCCACTCTATCTCTTCTCAGTCTACTCTATCTCCTCTCAGTCCACTCTATCTCCTCTCAGTCCACTCTATGTCCTCTCAGTCCAGTCTGCTTCCTCTCAGTCCACTCTATGTCCTCTCAGTCCAGTCTGCTTCCTCTTAGTCAACTCTATCTCCTCTCAGTCCACTCTATGTCCTCTCAGTCGAGTCTGCTTACTCTCAGTCCACTCTATGTCCTCTTAGTCCACTCTATCTCCTCTCAGTCCTCTCTATGTCCTCTCAGTCCAGTCTGCTTCCTCTCAGTCCACTCTATGTCCTCTCAGTCCACTCTATCTCCTCTCAGTCCACTCTATCTCCTCTGAGTCCACTCTATTTCCTCTCAGTCCAGTCTGCTTCCTCTTAGTCCACTCTATCTCCTCTCAGTCCACTCTATGTCCTCTCAGTCCAGTCTGCTTCCTCTCAGTCCACTCTATGTCCTCTTAGTCCACTCTATCTCCTCAGTCCACTCTATGTCCTCTCAGTCCAGTCTGCTTCCTCTCAGTCCACTCTATGTCCTCTCAGTCCACTCTATCTCCTCTCAGTCCACTCTATCTCCTCTCAGTCCTCTCTATCTCCTCTCAGTCCACTCTGTCCTCTCAGTCCTGTCTATCTCCTCTCAGTCCACTCTATGTCCTCTCAGTCCAGTCTGCTTCCTCTCAGTCCACCCTATGTCCTCTCAGTCCACTCTATGTCCTCTTAGTCCGCTCTATCTCCTCTCAGTCCACTCTATCGTCTCTCAGTCCACTCTATCTCCTCACAGTTCGCTCTATCTCCTCTCATTCCACTCTATGTCCTCTCAGTCCTCTCTATCTCCTCTCAGTCCACTCTTTGTCCTCTCAATCCTGTCTATCTCCTCTCAGTCCACTCGATGTCCTCTCAGTCCAGTCTGCTTCCTCTGAGTGCACTCTATGTCCTCTTAGTACACTCTATGTCCTCTCAGTCCACTCTATCTCCTCTCAGTCCACTCTATCTCCTCTCTGTCCACTCTATATTCTCTCTGTCCAGTCTATCTCCTCTCAGTACAGCCTATCTGCTCTCAGTCCACTCTATATCTTCTATGTCCACTCTATGTCCTCTCAGTCCACTTTATGTGCTCTCAGTGCAATCTTTGCTCTATCTCTACAGTCTCTTTCCTACTAGTGCACTCTTTGCATTCTCAGTCCACTCATTGTCCTCTCAGTCCACTCTGTGTGCTATCAGTCCAATCTTTGTCTTGTCACTACACTCTCTGTCCTAGCAGTTCAACCCTTTTCCTCTCAGTCTTATCTCTGTGCTGTAACTACACTTTCCGTCCTACCAGTCCATTGTCTGTCTCCGTAGTTCACTCTATGACCTCAGTGCATTAGCTTCCCTGTCATTTTGGCATTATATGTCCTAGTATTACGATTATTTGCATATTTGTGGCACTTATACATGTTCCACGGAATTACATTTTTACGGGGATCGAACCCGGGTAATAATTTGTTTGGTCAACAGTTTCTTTGCCGTACGGTTTCCTGATCTGGAAGCATCGTGTCAATGCGACTCTGGTGTTCTGTCTGTAAACTACGTCCATGATTTCATACAGTTACAACATATTGGCTATGGAAATACATGATAGCAGCTGTTCTCTCATCGCTAAGGAGTGTAGTGTTGGCTGCCCTGCATACATGCTTAATTTGATTTACGTAGTAACCTTGCGCGCGTCCGCCATGACACTTCTCCTCGGCAACCTAAAGGTGGATTTAACCCTACTGGTGCGCTAGTTTCTCCCTTACTTCTAGTAATTCGTTCTATACCTCTCGCCTATTATGTTGGTAATTGGGAATAAATGGTGGAAGCTACAAGTATACAAATAAGTATCAAACGATATCTATGTTGAAAATAGTATTGTGGTTGCAAACTAAAACGATATTGTATCACTAGTCCTATATATACTGCGTCTTTATGGAGTATTCAAATCGATCTGAATACGATCCGTACTGAATACGATCCCTGTTTTCATGCAATTTTCGATACGTATTGAAAACTAGGGATGTGACAAACGGTTATTTTCTTGTAACTGTTATAACTGTCTCCGTTACTTTTGTTCAGTAGTTATAAATAACGGTTATAAGTAACGGTTACAATTTCCTGCCGGAGACAAAATAGCAGTCACACAAGAAGTTATATTTAACGGTTAAATAACTAGCAGAGGCATAGAAGCAGTTAGTTACCCACGAACAAGTTATATTTGAATGTTAAATAACTTACATTGTAAAAATGATTGAAAACGTTGACAAGTAGCCTACATTTGTAGCAGAAATACTGTTCCATAAAATATTGGTTTGATTGAACTTTCAACACTCGTAACAAAAACATAATAATAATAATAATAATAATAATAATAATAATAATAATAATAATAATAATAATAATAATCATCATCATCATCATCAATACGCCACAGAACCGACTGTTATTTAAGAAACACAATCATGAATCATATCATACCTCAAATATGTACATTATGAATTTATTTATTATAATAAATACGCATATACGTAGATCAGTTATTTTCAACCAGAGGTCCGCGGCCACCTGAGTATCCGCACAGCTATTAATGGGGGATCGCGAATAAAATAATAATAATAATAATAATAATAATAATAATAAATAATAATAATAACAACTCTTGATCTTCAAAATAGCTCCACCGATGCGATCATTTCTGAAACAGGATAGCACAAACTGGAACCTCTCCCATTATTTCATAGATTTGCCGATAGTTTAATTGTCATTAAACTGGACAAGTGTGAGATTGTAAGTTACTTCTTTCACAAGTGACAATGTCGTTCATTACACCGAAGTCTCTTACAGCTTCCGCACTGCCAATGGTGATGTAATTCGTGATTTATTTTGGCTTTGGCTGTAGTGAATGACAAAAGGACAATTTTTTCCTATTAAGTTATCCACGAAATGTCGGAAATCATAATTAGCTATAGAGAGTCTCCAACAAGCAGTGCAAAAGCCACTAAATTTCTCTATTTTCAATCGATCGCTTTAGCAGAATGCAGAATAGTAGCTGGTTACCTAAATTAGAAAAATGCGTTTATTTGATTGATTTTTCCTTGCGAGTTATTTTAACAAAGATCTTGGAACCAATATAAATATTTAACAAAGGGCTTGCGCGAGCCTTTGCGAGTGCCTTCCAGCACATCCCTGGCTGTGGTACAATTTTGGTGACTTCAGAACGGTGGGGGGGGGGGATAGTAACTGAATAATATGGATTTGTGTCACATAGCTTCAGTTTAATATTAGACAGGTTTTCTAAAATGTACCTTGTTTTCAGTTTACTTTTTGTATTTATTCAGTGCTAACATATATTTTTAAAATTTTCTTTTGAGATTTAGGAAGCCAAAGCCTCTCCCTGACCTACCCACTTGCTTACGCCCATGAAAGCATTGTAAAAGGATAAGATATGACGACTTTATAGAAGTGTAGACAAAGTCTAAGAAATTATTTAAAGTAGTTTTATCGGTACCTATATAAACAATCTCAAACTTTCTCCTCCCCCCACGACATTGAAAGGCTAGATCCACCTACGAAATTAGTAGGCCCCTAATGCGACAAATCATGCAATAATAGTTTATTTTAAATATTTGAAAACTTTATATTATTATGAAGGACATCAATAGCTTATGATATATAATAAACTAAATTGATTTATTCATGTTAAAATGTTAAATGTTATGTTTTATTTAACGACGCTCGCAACTGCAGAGGTTATATCAGAGTCGCCGGATGTGCCGGAATTTTGTCCCGCAGGAGCTCTTTTACATGCCAGTAAATCTACCGACATGAGCCTGTCACATTTAAGCACACTTAAATGCCATCGACCTGGCCCGGGATCGAACCCACAACCTTGGGCATAGAAGGCCAGCGCTGTACCAACTTGCCAACCAGGTCGACGTGATTTATTCATCATGACTAATTTTTGTGATGGTTTAGCTTGCATATACACATTCCCCTTCTGGTGGAAATATTTTATGAAGAGTATAGCCCTTTTTAATACATTTTCTTAGAGATTTAATAACAGTAATATTGTGAAATATAACATTCTCGGCTCTGATCGAAACCGTGTTTTGTGCTCTGCTTTAGGGAACAGACTTAGTTGATATTTTTGTAACCAGATGGTGAAACACATTAGTAATGCCGCGCTATCTCGTGGACCGTTTGAACACTACGTAATGACGTTATTATAACTACAGTACAGCCGGTCGTTCTCCGGCCCTGACGTTTCTCGTGACCGAGGGAGACAGTGTTGCCGATACGTATAGATAGAATGAAAACTGTCATGCGCTCGCCGGCCGATTTTGTGGCGCGGAATAAAAACTAATTCGAAAGCGTAGGCTTGCCTATAAATCATTTTACATATAACTTAGATCACATCCTTCGTTAGTGTACACAGCTAGCGTAGATCGCAAAAAAAAAAAAAAACTATTTCGAACGCGTATGTAAATCATTTTACAGTTTTACACAAACGTAAATCGCATCTTTCATTAATGTACACAGCTAAATTGTTATAACAGAATAAAAACTAATGTGAACACGTATGTAAATTATACATAGGCCTACAGTATATTACCACAGACTATGGGAATATCTTTATAATGAAAGTGTATCAAATGAAATAGACTCTACTTTCCTTAGAATCTGTTAATACTCAAGTGGAAAGATGCCACACTTTTAACGGTTGTTTTTCCAACTTTCAAAGCGTCACTAACTCTATCTACCACTTCGTAACAAGGAGAAGAGGTTCTCCATTGTCTCGCTCCTTCTCAAAATATTCACGCAATCTGTATATAAATTGATGACTTTAGCTCTTAAAAGAGCCGATTTTTTTCATCTTTGATTGTGACGAACACTGGCCATATTACTAAATCTATAAGGTATACAGGCACCGGTCCACACCTGTGGAGTAACGGTCAGCGCGTCTGGCCGCGAAACCAGGTGGCCCGGGTTCGAATCCCGGTAAGGGCAATTTCCTGGTTGAGGTTTTTTCCGGGGTTTTCCCTCAACCCAATACGAGCAGATGCTCGTAAATTTCGGC
The DNA here is from genome assembly GCF_040183065.1 of Periplaneta americana. Taxonomy (NCBI): domain Eukaryota; kingdom Metazoa; phylum Arthropoda; class Insecta; order Blattodea; family Blattidae; genus Periplaneta; species Periplaneta americana. The sequence goes on from NC_091126.1 coordinate 123,768,362, forward strand.
GCTGGACCCCGGACTCATTTCACCGGCATTATCACCTTCATTTCATTCAGACGCTAAATAACCTAGATGTTGATACAGCGTCGTAAAATAACCCAATAAAATGAAAAAAATTACAGGCACCGTAAACCGCACAAGCACAAAACAACACAACTACTTCGCCTGTACTATAACACAAAGAACTAACGACTCGTTCGCCACGTGCTTCGCATAAAAAAAGAAGTGGCAACATTGCGCTAAATACATCAGACGCTCATAGCTGGTTGGTTCTAGCAGACAAATTTCAAATTTAACCTCTAGTGCCCGCCTCTCTCCCAGTATTGCAAACTGCGATTGAATTAATCTTCGCATATCAGAACTCGTCTTGTAACAGCAAATTACAATAGAATTAAAAACATTACTTTAAACCGAACCAGAGTGTTTTAAGGTTAAAATTTAACAGAATGGTTTCATTCACAGTGGAATTTCGAGGTTCTTTTCACAACGTCAAGACGCCACAGGTTGCCAATGCTGGTCACTATCTTTCTCTCTCGTTCTCTCTTCTCTTTCCAAGCGAAATGTCAGAGCCGGAGACTGGCCGGCTGTAGTAATAGTTTCTTTTGCAGAAGTTACATCCAGACGAAAGTAACAGTGTAACAGCGGGTAACTAGTTATTTCGTGTCCAAGTTATTTTTGTAACCGTTACAATTAAGTAACTGTTACAAAGTAACTGCTACATTATTTTTCGCCCATCCCAATTGAAAACGATGTTAGTACGAAAGCTGAAGTTTCGAAAGTAGTTATGTTGGTTAACATGTCATCGACATATTAGCGTGTTGGTCACTCTGTAGGCATTAGCTATAAATAATTTTGCGTTTTCCAAATGAGGCACATGAAAACTTAATATTCTGGCTGTTAATGAATAATGGTATTATTGACTTTTAGGAAAACACGAAATATTATATTTTACAACACTCTTTTTCAACATACATATTGCTCTTGCTATTGGTAAAACAGCTGACACACCAAACAAATGACGATCGATCACGCTCTTAGCGTATTGAGATCGTATTGAATACGATACCCGTTTTCATGGAACTCAATTCGAACTGAATACGATCCCATCCCACTTTTTAGGTGTAGGTCCTGTCGACCTTGAGAGTGAGATCGAATTGAATCCCCGTTTTCATGAAGATTTCAATACGGTAAGTGTATTCAGATCGATCTGAATACTCCATGAAAATGTAGTAATACATCACACAAAAGCAAACATTTCAAAGATATGCCACAAGAGAATTATAATTACCAGGGAAAGGATTTATATGTAAATACATATTTACTTATAAAGCTAATATAATTTATATTTTGCATTATCTTTATGTTTCACAATGTGTAGGGTTGAAAAATCCTACTTTTATTTTCCATATTTTTCCATATTTTAGAGTTTAGTACATATTTTCGTTAATTTCCATATATTTTCCATATTTCATATAAAACAGTCCATATTATATTAGGTTTAACAATAAAACAAAACAAAATTCCATTAACTTTTAAAAATACATTTCAACAATAGAGATTTAAACACATGTTCAGTAATCCCTTTAACATCAGAGTTATTTGAAAATTAGCAGTCCTATCAACAATGGGAAAGTAAGTTACAAAACTGTATTAATTTAATTTAAAATTTTTAACAGACTTCAGTTGTGCAGCTCAACAGTTAAATGCCAGTCAGAGTACACATAGGTTCAGTTTTGTAAATCATACTATAAAGACGGTAAATATGCCAAAAGTACGTCATTCAGTCAATTTAAAATCAAAACTAACAAGTTACATTTCAGAATTTAAAGAAGATGGTTTATCAACTGACAATAAAATATTATTTTGTAATTTGTGTCAGTGTGCAGTATCATCTACACAAAAGTTCCTGGTGCAACAACACATTACAACTAGTAAACATCAGGCCAACAAACAACTAAATTCCAAGCAGAGACAATTGTTTTTAACACAACCAACAACATCGAATGTAAGATCTGAGTTTAACATCGACCTGTGCCGTTCTCTCATCTCTGCTGATATTCCTCTCTACAAACTAAAGAATAAGGTCTTCAGGGAATTCCTTGAAAAATATACTCAACATACAATCCCGGATGAGTCAACACTTAGGAAGACGTATGCTCCATCCATCTACGATGAGACAATACAGAAGATAAGAGATGAAATTAAAGATAGTTCAATTTGGGTTTCCATTGATGAGACTCCCGACAAAGAAGGTAGACTTGTTGGTAATGTAGTTATCGGTTTGTTAAGTGAACAATATTCTGAACGAATTCTTTTACATTGTGATGTTCTAGAAAAGTGCAATAACAAAACTATAGTTAAACTGTTCAACGAAGCTATGGGTATCCTGTGGCCAAAGGGTATTATGTACGATAATGTGTTATTCTTTATTAGCGATGCTGCCCCTTATATGGTCAAAGCTGGACAAGCATTATCTGTTGTATATCCTAAATTGACTCATTTTACTTGTGTGGCGCATGCATTTCATCGTGTGGCAGAAGTGGTCAGAGACAATTTCCCTAAAGTAGATTTGTTGATTTCATCAGTGAAAAAAGTATTTCTCAAAGCTCCCAGTAGAGTTAACGTGTTGAAAGAAATGTACCCTGAAATTCCATTGCCACCAAAGCCAATTTTAACTAGATGGGGTACATGGCTAGAAGCAGTTGAATATTATGCCGAACATATAGACTCTATTAACAATGTTCTCCTTGCATTGGACTCTGAAGATGCAGTCTCAATTGATACTGCGAAAACAGTTACCTGTGACATAAGTGTGAAGAATGACTTAGCTCACATTCAGCATACATTTTCATGCATCATAAAAACGCTCAAAAGTCTCCAAAATAGGCACCTTTCACTATCTGAAAGTTTTGAAATTATAAATAGTACTGTGGAACAACTGAATCGTGGTAGAGGTAAAGTTGCAGATGCAGTAAGAGCTAAGGTGGACACTGTACTTTCAAAAAACCCTGGATATGAAGAACTACAAAAGGTTGTTGCTGTGATGAGTGGTGAATCAACAGTGAAGATTAACTTGGACTTATCCCCAGCAGACATTGTGAAATTGAATTATGTACCAGTTACTTCTTGTGACGTCGAACGCTCTTTTAGTCAGTATAAATCTATCCTCAGAGACAATAGAAGAAGATTCACTTTTCAGCACTTGAAAGAAATGTTTGTAACCTATTGTTATGGTAACAGACAATAAAAATTGTGTTTTGTTGAAACTACATTGGAAGATAAGGTACGTCCATTATATTTTTTGTTTAGTTTGATTAAAATGTACCAATATTTAACGTACATAGTCATTTTTTTATAATTTTAAGTCCATATTTAATTCCATATTTTGGTAAAAATCCATATTTAATTCCATATTTTGGTAAAAATAACTACATATATATTTACATATTTCATATATTTTTAGTCCATATAAATCCGTTCCCTGATAATTACAATTTAGCGAGAGCTTATACGAATGCTAATACAATAAAGCAGTTTTGGCAATATCGTTGTCAGTAATTTTAACAGTTTAATTCACGCTTGACTGAAAAATGTTTTGGAATATATCTATTTAATATATACGAAATTAAAACGGACCGAAGACATTTCTTGAGAGACGGAACGGAAAGTATCCTTACATTCACGAACTGGAATGCCGTTCCGGTTGTCTCGGGTTCATTTCGAGCCCATGGTAGAATTCAATATTTTAAGAATGATTTATCTACAGATAAAATATAATAGGATAATATACAGAATGGAAAGTGTTCAATGGCAATAACTTCACAGGGTAATTCTTAAGATATAAGGTACAGAAATTTCTTCTGCCATTTTGCGTTGTTTCTTTTCATTTAACGAAAATTCAACTTTGTTTCCAGAAAAATCTGCAACATCGCAGTCAGTTAAGTAGCATTTGCCAAAGCATGGAGAAATCCCCCCCTCTTCCTAGCAGTGTTGGTGGTTGATCTGTTTCACGAGGTGACTGTGCTCTTGGTAAGTAACAATTACGACTCACGAGACATATTCTACTTTTTTCGTGGTTTTAGTAACTTATTTGTGCAGTGAGTATTTTTTTATCTTTTATCTCGCTACGCACCGCACATGGGACTGACGTCAGTACCAGATTTAGGCCAAGGCAACCTAGGCAACAGCGGCAATTTCTAGGGGGCGGAATTCTTTCTCTCTCTCTCTCTCTCTCTCTCTCTCTCTCCCTCCCTCTCTCTTTTCTTTTAACAGTGAAATTTGTTTGTAGAACACTTGTTGGTAAAACTTTTCTGAAGTTTGTTCTTAACACTTTGTGGAAGTCTTGTATTATATTGTTTTATCACATTGTCGCGGTTGCGGCGAGAGTAAAAGGAAAGTGTGCAGTTGCATAATTGAGGGGTGCTCTGCAATAACAAGGTATGTGTAAGAAGTGGGTGTTTGGCAGTAAGTAAAGTAACATTGTCTTCATTAACTAAGAAAGGCCTTTGCAAATCTACGTTTTTGAATTAGTATTATTGATAGTTTATTTGTATAAGTTTCATGTATTATTCGTCAAAATCTCGTTACTAGTTTGTTATTTTGATACATTAATGGTGGCGATTATACCGAGGTATGGGCACATACCTTGTGATTGCAGAGCACTCCTCAATTATGTCGCAATGCGTTATCACGTTATTATATACTGTACTATGAAACTGCTTAAATCTAACTGCTTGTATAAACAAGAATGCACTGTTGAAAATCAAATTGAAAGCGTGTTCATTATCGCTATGAATAGTAACTACAACTCATGTTACATTTCCAACATAGGCCTACGTACTTATATCGTCAACAATACTATTTAATTAATTTCCAGCATGTGCACTATCTATATAATTCGATATGAAAGGTTTATTCTGCAAAGAGTTAGAGTTTATTTTTCAATTTGCTTTATACTTCCTATCAAAGTAAGAAATACTCGTAATAATTATACCACCAGCAAAACCAATGCTTAAAAATAAACCACAGCCTGCCTTTCACAAATCAATTTTGTTTCAACAATGAATACGTATGAATATATTTCTTTGCATCGAGTCTGATGTGCTTCGTCAGCTCGACTTTGATGACACCAATGCTTTCTCTGTGAAGAAAGTACGAAGGAAATCTTTATAATTCACGAGTAAGATGCATGTATTTTGATTACAGTAATTTGTTGTTTTCTGAATTATAACTTTCATTTAAAACTAATTTAAACTAAACATGACCTGCATAATAACTTTTCATAAATTGTTTGTGTGAGTTGGGGGGGGGGGCAAATTTTATCACTGACAAGGGGCGGCACTACACCTAAATCCGGCCCTGACTGAGTGTGATTTATGTTGCGTTATTTCATAATGAAATTAAACTGACAGATTGTATGATTTACAAATATACATGTGTCTGGAAAGCTAAATTAAGCGAGTTTTCGTAAGGCGGAGTATCAGTTGCAAGTTAGGTTTGGCTTGTTTAGACTTTCGGTATGCCTTGCATAAGCGTTTTTATGTAGATATGTACCCTACACAAACTAATTTACCTTGGACCGAAAATGCAGTGTTTTCCTCCTTAGTGCATTATAATTTTCGTACCAATAGGTTAGGTGATGATTTATTGTAAAAATGTCTGAGAAAATCATCGGTGTGGTAGCCTATATAACAATAATTAAGAAAGGAAGACATTTCGGGGCGAGTTGTGTGGGTTTATATCTTTCACAGCGATCGCATCGTGTCTTTAGATTTAATGTGCTACAATTTTGAGATTATATTCAATTATTTAAGTAGACTTTCTCCTCCCGTCTATGGTTCGTAGCGGATTGAAGATTCACGAAAATATAATTTGAGATTATATTCAATTATTTAAGTAGACTTTCTCCTCCCGTCTATGGTTCGTAGCGGATTGAAGATTCACGAAAATATAATTTATTAACTTTATTTTGAAACATTCAAGTGTCGATAATTAATACTATAAATGGAGTTAAATTGTAATAGCAAGGAAGTTATGTAAAATAATAAGGTGATTGTTTTAAGCAGTGCAAAAGCAACTTTTAGTTAAAACAATCAGTTAATTTCAAACTTTGTCTAACGTCAACCTCACGCCCCTGAATCGGATTCATGCAATGAAATACGTTATATTTTATTGGAACTTAGTAAAACTGTGGCAACATATGGAGCTCAAATCAAATTTAATTAAGTTTATGGTAAATTAGGAAGTAGGTTGAAGGACTTGTAGTTTGACAACAGCGCATCGCTTGCTCACCTACGAACTCAGGTCTGAATAACATCATTACGTCCCTTAGTCACAGCAGTAGGGTTGTCAAACTTCCTCATGACGTGACATAACGATACGTTTAATTAATATTAGAGGAGAAAAATTCGCTCCGGCGCCGGGGATCGAACCCGGGTCCTTGGTTCTACGTACCAAGCGCTCTAACCATTGAGCTACGCCGAAGTTCTATACACAGTAGAAGTGGGGAAAAATAACGTAACAGTTATTTTGGAACCGTTCCTTGTTTCAAATTGTTCCAAAAAGTAACAGCACATTGGAATAATATGTTCCAAAATAACAGTGTTGCTCTGAGCTATATACGAGTAGTACGAAATACTTGCGGTTACAAATACTCGTTTCACATTGGAACTACATTATGACAACGCCAGTTCCACAGAACGGAACATGTTTGGTACTATTGAAAGCAGTGACGCCAACTTTTGGAAAATAGTGGGTGGGCTCAAACATTTGACGAGCCTTAAGTAAAATAAATCTCACAACACGACAAATTATTGGGTGGGCTCGGATCCCACGAGCCCATATAAGTTGGCGCCACTGTTTGAAAGCAGAATTGGGAATCCTTTCGTCGTACTGAAATAAATGTTGGAAACTAAAGTAAAAGATAAATAGTAAAGATACGAAGATCGTCTTTAAAAAATGTACACATTATCTTGGAACTGATGTTAATTGAGTATAGGATTCTATCAAATAATATAATGCCTGTATTATAGTAACGGTAATTTCCTAGTACCCGGTACTCATTACATAGGTCGTTCTTGTGTTTACACAGTGGTTCCTTTCTGAAAAAGAAAACGATAAAACTATTTTCTTTTGTCGAAAATGAACTACAACCTAAACTAACATAACCTAAGAACACATTATTATAGATACATAACGAATGAACAAATGGAGAACAGCAAATGATATGTAGGAGAAATACTGAAGGGGAGTTTGACAAGTAACAAATGAGGTACATAGTGTAATTGGGAGTATTTGTGTAGACGTGTACTGCAAATAATGTGTTATTGTAATAATACGTTAATGGTGGCACCGGACACAGAAATGTGAGGTACACCATTACATGTAAAGAAGTGCTGTGACAAATTATATCATATATCATATGTTGTTATAGATAACGAGTACCGGGTACTAGGAAACTACTACTACATTGTGAATTTTATCAAGGGAGATGAAAATATATAGGTTATGTTTTATTTCCAAATATTTTACAGTTTTAGTTTCATTACCAATTCTTGAAATTAAACTTAAGTCTGTTGAAACATGGCTATTATTGAAGTTCTTTTGTTTTAAAAAAGTGCAACGGTAAATTTTCATATTTCATTACAATGAGATTATTATTCTTCATGACGGTGCATTATTAATATGAATTTTAGCACGGCCGAAATGATTATAGCTTTTATTTACGCATTTTTGGAGAAATTGAACACTACTGTGACCTTCAGCTAAGCAGACGAGGAGGAATAGGTTAGGTTTTATTTACCACTGGGATCCATTTCGATTTCGTGAGCAATTTTACAAATAATTTAAAATTTCATTACATTTGATTACAGATTTTCTAAAAGAAACCTGGGAATCGGTCTATAATTGTAATGATGCCAATGCCTGTTTTCAAATTTTCTACAATTTAATCATAAAGTATATAGATAAAAATACTATTATAAACAGTAATCAGAAAATTTCTAATAAATCCAAGAAAATAAAACCCTGGATCACGGCCGGCATTATTAATTCTATTCGTACAAAAGACAAACTTGCTTTGAAAGTTAAGAATCCAAGTAACGTACAACTAAAAAATTACTACAGAGCATATAGAAATATGTTAACTCTTATCATTCGAAAAACGAAAATTAAATATTATGAATCCAAATTTGATAGATAAAAAATGAGCTAAAAAATTCTGGCAAGTTATAAATGAAGCTTCAGATGTAAATGTACAAAATAAACAGCCAATCAAGGAGTTAAAAAACGATAAGGGCGAAATATTACATTGCAGAAAAGAGATTGCAAACGAATTTAATAATTATTTTTCAGAGATAGGACACAAAGTTACTTCTAACATTAATACGTCAAATTTTAACTCTTCTCTACAAAATGAGACACAAGATGAACATTTAGCTTCCTCCATGTTTATTTTCCCTGTAACTGAAGATGAAATTATTATTTTGGTTAAAAAATAAAAAAATAATGTTGCTCCTGGTATAGATGGAATTAAGAATAATACTTTCAAAATTATTATCAAATATATATATCAAAACCCATAGTTCATATTTTTAACTTATGTTTTGTGAAAGGTATATTCCCAGATGTTTTGAAATGTGCCATAATAATTCCAATATACAAATCTGGAGATAAAAATAATTTAAATAACTATAGACCTATATCTTTACTTCCAACATTTTCCAAATTGCTTGAAAAATGTTAAAAGAATAGATTAGGGGAGAGTCGGGTAGTATCGGACATCGGGTAGTATCGGACATCGGGTAGTATCGGACAGTGCGTTTCTTTCATCTACCACCATATGGTAGTACCTGAATGACATGGTTACGTTTTTCTGTGCGACATCACAGAAACGTAACCATGTCAATCAGGTACTATCATCGTGTGGTAGATGAAAGAAACTCACTGTCCGATATTACCAAATGTCCGATACTACCCGACTCTCCCCTAATAAATTATTTGGAAAAACATAAAATCCTCTCTAAAAATCAGTTTGGTTTCCGCAATAATATTTCTACTGATGATTCTCTTATTAATGTTACTGGAAAAATTATCAATGAACTAGATATCGGAAACAATTGTTTGGGTATTTTCTTGGACCTACGGAAAGCTCTTGACACTATCAATCATAATTTACTTTTGGACAAACTACATACTATTGGAATTAGAGGTATAGTTTTAAAATTATTTCAATCATATTTTAGTAACAGAAGGCAAATGACCAAAATTTAAGATCAATTTAGTGAATACAAATATATTGATATAGGTGTACCGCAAGGAACAATTTTGGGACCTATTTTATTTCTAATGTATGTTAATGATCTGCTAAATATAAATTTAGAAAAATTTAATGCAGTGGTCCTCAACTCAGAGCACTGTGTCGTCATCAAGCCTTGCCCGCTCGCCCGCTGAGCAAGCGAAAGTCGTAACAGGGCAGACGTTCAGCGGCGGGACCACAATATGAATTTACTGCACAGGTTTATGATTGTTTTCTGATGTAAAAAGATACGGGCTAAATAGAAATAACTAAATAAACCATGTTAAGCAATTTGAAAAAACATTGTAGACTATTTTCAACAAAGTTAGATGTTAATAATTTTATAATTACGTTTAGAAATGTAATTCACAATTCATGTTAATTATTCGGTAATGCATGACAATTACTGTAAATGTATAAACTGCTTCTGTTAGGGAAAGTGTTGAACAAAACACATAAAAACCTTAGGAATAGTAATGCAGAAATTAACTCCATTCAGTTCATTCAACACTGGCATTACAACTGATCTTTCGGGATCTGTTTAATTCTCTTTTCCCTCAGCAATTTCTCAACGTTTGGAACTATTCTTCGTATAGATCTGAGAGCACATTTTAAGTTGTGATCCGACACTTGGTTTCATAACATGGCTTGTTTTTCTTCATCATAGGAAAAAATTACTGTTCGCACAGTTATATGGATCCTAACATGTAGGCCTAGGTCTGTACAATCGAGGAAATCTAACACATGGAAAGTTCATATAAAAGTCAGATAAACTTATTTTGTTTTGATATTTGCCCTTCAGTTCACTATCGAAAAGTAAATCAATAAGTTCCAATTACAGATAATAATCGAAAATCAAATTGAAAATTTTCCTAGTCTTTAAATCTCGAATCAAATTCCTGGCGCAGATCGCATTATGTGTGAATATATTCTTCGAAATCCAAAGTCTTAAGAAACTAGTAGGCCTATATCGTTGTTAATTTTGAAAAATGTGCTGTAACTTATCCTTCTAGTTAAGCTAACGTTCCATAATTAGAGGTGGTTTCATATTAAACGCCTTCACTCTGTCATATAAAAAAGTACCCCAGTCACACGCCATGAAGGCACTTGGAGGGCATGGAGGTATAGTCCTATGGTTTCCATGACCTTGGCACTAGAATGAGGTGGTGTGGTCGGCACCACGTTCCGACCGCCTTTTACCCCCAGGAAAGACCCGGTACTCAATTTTATAGGAGGCTGAGTGAACCTCGGGACCGTTCTGTAAGTTTGGCAACGAGAAAAATCCCGTCACCACTTGGGATCGAACCCCGGACCTACTGTGCAGTAATCTTGTTCTTACCTTGTAGAAAACAATTTAAAGCATTCAGATAATTACATTAGAAAGGCAAATTCACAAATCCATTTTTTCATTTTTCACTTATGATACAGGCGTTTCTTTTTTCTTCGTGAACGATGATGTTTCCTCCCTCGGTTCAAAGAACCTATTCAATAATTTGCCACGACTTAGTCACCGTACTTTATTATAATGTGACAGCGACGTGAGATTCGAACTCACGACCAGCGTCCCGCAAGAGAGCCGACACGGGCTCCACGGAGCACTGAGGGACGACGCGCGGCGGAGAGAAGAGAGGGGAAAGGGCCTACGCGGCGAGGGAGTTCGCGCGCGCAACTACTGCGTGCGGAGTGAAGGGGGGACGGACCCTCCCGACTCTTCCAGAAGTCCGTCGAAGTGGAGATATCCAGATAATTCGAGAGAGCTATCTCTGCACACCCGTAGAAATTTCTCGCAACTATGATTTTGCTATAAAAGAAGAAACGCGAGCGAACCTGAGTAGTAGTTTTCAGTTTATTCAGCCATTCAGTGAGTAAGCCAGAGCAAGCAAGCCAGTCTTGTGTACCGGAGTTCGACTCGAGTGTGCGTCCGCAACTGTGTCAGCATCCGAAGGCCTGAGTTCGAGTGCAGTGGACCGCAGTTGGAGGGACCTGAGTTCGAGTACAGTGGACTGTCTCTGAAGGTCTGTGGTTTGAGATACTGTGAACTCGAGTGACTGAGCTAGAAAAACTGTGAACTGAGAACTGACAGTTCTGATTTGTAAATAGTGCTTTGTAAATATTAGTTAAGATTAACAGTTCATTGTTGTTCGTAATAGTCCAAGTAAATTCTCATTGTCGTTTGTGGAGTGCAATAACGAACGCTGTGTTGCTGTGCGGAGAGCAAATCCCATTGTTGACGAGAGCGTTTAAGTTGAATTGTAGAAAGGAATTATTGTTGAGATAATAAAGTCACAATAATATGACAGATCGCCATACTCACTATTCCATTCGTCAAGAAAGACTTAAATTGACTATGAGTGAGATCTTTCGATCTAATTGTTGGTGTATAATGCAGTTAATAGAAATAACTTCATGGGATAAATTAACGCTTTTCACTCGTCCTTTAGACTCCTTATTACACCCGTTTTACTTCCAACCATGAAAGGAGCACCATTGGTTACCAAGGATATAAGTTTATTCCAAGACAGTCCAAAATAATTTCTACAGCCTCTACATGAAAATATCGTAATCATTAATAGTATCCTTTATGAGAATAATATATAAGAGCTCTCCTTAATCTGAAGGTTTTCAATAACGTTTCTTACAAAAATCACCAGGTGGGAATTATCGCTAACGTAAGTATTTTCATCTACTGCCAAAGAATAACAAATGAAAGTTGGTGACAAATAATTACTAGTTGCACCTGAACGTCCTCGGCTAGACCTCGGATGGGACGCATCACGGTGGAAGGAGACAAGCTGATAGATTCAAACCCTACACTTGTTGAGACAAAAGTCTTCAGTTGCAATTAAACATTTTCAAATTTTCAATCTTTAAAAGGTTTCTAATATCTTACTATTACAAGTGAAATTTTATAACTGAGTCGCACAGCCGATTCACTAACATTGTGACCTTAAGGGGACACTCAACTTAAAAATTGCAGAAAAAGTGTCATAGAAATGAAAAATTAAATTTCTACACTAATTTACGTGACATAACTAAATCAATACGCAGAATTCTTCCCCTATTCATTAAGAAGTCACAGTCAAATGCACAAAGCCAAAAAATAAAAAATGATAATTAAAAGTGATATTTCAATTAATGATTGATTAAAAATTGAAATATTTTTTATTTTGAAAAGTATTGGATCTAATGAGCTGAGATTTTGCATGTTACTTTCCATGTGTACATTAAACTTTTTATCTAAATTTGAAAAAGATTGGTCAAATAGGAAAAAAGTTCCAAAATATAATTGAGTGTCCCCTTAAACAACTTCTAACTCATTTTCCTTCAATTGTTGAACTAATACTGCACGCTCTTCATCTTCGTATCTGCCATATGCGAGTCGACCTGGTTGGCAAGTTGGTATAGCGCTGGCCTTCTATGCCCAAGGTTGCGGGTTCGATCCCGGGCCAGGTCGATGGCATTTAAGTGTGCTTAAATGCGACAGGCTCATGTCAGTAGATTTACTGGCATGTAAAAGAACTCCTGCGGGACAAAATTCCGGCACATCCGGCGACGCTGATATAACCTCTGCAGTTGCGAGCGTCGTTAAATAAAAAAACATAACATTAGCCATATTCGTTACTGTGAGTTGTACAATGTATCTGTAAATTGTATTTCTTGAGTGTGGCCTACGTTTTGAAGTGTTTTCTGCTCCTCACATCTCTTGTTTAAATGGATGGCAAGAACCGCCTCTGTTCACTACAACGCAACGTTACAAACCGGTCCTCTGCCCGGTACAGTAAGCACGCAACAGCCAAGCACTGCCCGTGCCCGTTCATACGCGAGTTGATGATCACTGATTTAATGGATCTATATAGTCATATGCGGATGATACAGTAGTTATTTTCAGTGGGTTTTCTTGGCAAGAAGCATATAGAAATGCTAATGTAGGTGCTAATATTGTTAAAAATGGCTTAATTCCAACTTCCTTTCTTTAAATATATCTAAATCAACTTTAGTACCTTTTTGGCTAACAGCTACTAGTGTTCAAAATTTAAAATTTAGCGATGAACATAGACTAATAATACACAGTGAAAATTGTTTAGATCCCAAAAGTTGTAAATGTCCACCATTGAAAGAAGCCACGTATGTCAAATATCTGGATATCATTATTGATCAGAAATTAAAATGGCCTCATCACATTACTTATCTTTGTAAGAGGCTTCGTAAAACAATTTATAAATTCGTTAATCTTCGATGCTACTTAGCCATTAGAGTTCTACGAAATGTTTATTTGGCCATTATTCAGTCTATCATTCAATATGGTATATTTGTTTGGTGTGGAAGTACAAAAAGTAATCTTAGTCCGTTAAATTTACTACAAAAACGAATAATTAAAATTTGTTTGAAGAAACGTTTCGATTATCCAACTAAATTAATTTATTCTGAATTTAATGTATTTAATATTGAACAAATTTATAAGTATACGCTGTTAAAATTTTATCATAAAAATCGTAATAAGTTTGTATTACAGACACATAATTATGACACAAGACGAAAAATTAATTCAACATTAGTAGAACCTAAATGTCTCACATCTGCTGGTCTAAAGCATAGAATTAATTTTGGCCCTTCGGTTGTACAATGCTTTAACTTCTAACATGTAACCCACTAACATATAACAAGAAAATTAGAAACGTGTTAATATCTTCAATTTGATTAAATACATTTATAGCCTATGTATATGAATTAATCAGCCTATATTAGATTTGTATTCTAAAGATGCTGAATGGGGTACTGTGGAGTAGATCCATTTCCAAACAAATGAAGAAAAGAATTCTACAATCTATAGTTGAATCTACACTAACATACGGGGCAGAGGGATGGACACTTGTTGAACGTCAGAAGTGTAAGATACAAGCAACGGAGATGGAGGGAATAAGAAGATCTGCTAAAGTATCCAGATTGGAAAGGAGAAGGAATGAGGATGTGAGGCAAATGATGGAGATGGAAGAGTCGGTAATTGAAAGAATCGAAAAACGAACTCTTCAATGGTATGGCCACGTAAAAAGGATGAAAGAAGGAAGATGGCCAAAGATTATTCTGGAATGGTCACTTCGGGGAAGGAGGAAGCGTGCGAGACCAAGAAAAACATGGAAAGCCGGTGTCATGCAAATGATGAAGGACCGACATATGCAGGAGGAGGATTGGCGGGATCGAGAAGGATGGCGGAAGGGAATTCAGGGCAACCGCTGAAGAGTGGAAGAGCCCACAAAAGAAAAAAAAAAGATTCTATAATTTTGAAATATATAGTCCTACTTTTCACGTGCGATATTATTCTTTTCTAGTGTTAATATTATATTATATAATTCCATTGCCGCTGTAATTTAAACTTTAGTTCCTATTTTATTTTACTTATTTATTTTTATTATTATTATTTTTATATTTTTTATATTTCTCTTATATTAATATTGTATCATATAATTTCTGTAACTGTAATTTTAAATTCTATTTCCTATTTTATTTTATTTTATATTCTCTTATAGGCCTATCAATATTATATCTGAACTGCGAACGAACACGAGCGCTGCTCATTCGGTCTCAAATTTTGTTAATACTACTGTACCTCTTTTTTATATTATTTGTATTATTTTATTTCTATTTCTCCTGTTTGTTTGTAATTATATTCTTTATTCTGTATATTTAAATTTAAATAAATAGATAAATAAATAAATAAATAAATAAATAAATAAATAAATAAATAAATAAATGAAATAAAATAAAATAAACATTTCCTGCTTCGAACAAACCTGATCTACGAATTCAATTTAGCATTAGAAAAGATTTCATTCCCAGGAATTCACATCTCGACTCATTATGACATCGTACTACATCACATGGCATACAGGGAAGTATGTGATCATTTAGCGTCCTAAACACCACTGTTATATTGCATACTAGTCGTACGTACGTACATGTTCCTAAATACCACTGTTACATTACATACTAGTAGTACGTGGCTCTTCCAGTGAGCTCT
The DNA here is from genome assembly GCF_040183065.1 of Periplaneta americana. Taxonomy (NCBI): domain Eukaryota; kingdom Metazoa; phylum Arthropoda; class Insecta; order Blattodea; family Blattidae; genus Periplaneta; species Periplaneta americana. The sequence goes on from NC_091126.1 coordinate 123,783,667, forward strand.
ATGCTCACTGGCCTGTTCCAAAACACCGCTGTTACATTAATACTCCTGTTATACAAAATACTTGCTGTTACAAAAAATACTCGATGCTATGGAACTACATTATGAGTTATGACTATAAAATAACGTAGCGGCCTGTTCCAAAACACACTGTTACATTACATACTAGTAGCACAGTTTAGTATATACAGTTGCGAAGCTCAATACTTACTAAATATGCAAACATAGACAGTTGAAATATGCATCCATAGATAGTTGCTAGCCACCAGGATCGCTACTATCGCCTCATCACAGAGACTTTCCCTAGCAGACGATAAAATGTATTGTACTTTTGATATCGTGTTCTTTTGAAAAATTAACACCTACCTTCCCTTATTGAAATACGAAATACATAAGGTTTATATATTACTTTCATAAAGTATATATTATATTTTATAAACTCACTTTCCTGGATCTTTCGGAAGGATAACTCTGACCTCTTTTTCTTAGAATTTATAGTGCAACAAACGTCTCCTTGCCCCATATTATTACTCAAATTATTGTATTTTAGCCATTTACAGTTATTACAACCGATAACGAACATTTCACAGTTTACACAACTTTTCACAACAATGCGAAATACGGCACAGTCAATGCCTTTTCGATCTAGACCAGGCCGTAATATATGTTCGGGTTTTCTATTTCAGTGTATGGAGCTCAGTGAATTATTATATTATAACTTTATTGCGTATCATAGCTAAGTTTTATTTAGTGTAATGTGTCCATAAGTTCCCTTTACTTCTTGTTGCATAATATGTTGCAGAAATAATTACAAAACTGTGTTATTTTAATGTGAAGAGAATTTTACATGTTAACATAATCTGTTCGCATCAACATTTTAAGTTTAGAATGGAAGCTATTTTGAGGTTTAATAAAAAATAATTTATATTGTGATTTTAATATAGCACATCTACCTTCCTTGATAAAGACAGAAAATTTATCATACCACTCTTATGAAATTAGTGTACGTACGATTGTTACTTCGTCTCTTAGGTAGTAGATAAATACAATAATTCAATACTCAATTGTAGTATTAAAATACGGACAAATTGAATGTGAGGAGTATCATACATGCCATTATGCTTAATTATAATGTACAATGTATAAAATGGGCGAGACCTCATTCATATTCGATACATATAATTACGAATTTAGGAATTAAGATATAGTAAACATAACCTATAATATTTCCATATGAATGGCAGGGCATTGGAGACCACTAAAATTAGACAGAAAGGGGCAACTGGGACAATAAACATAATCTATAATTTCAACACATCTAAATATTCGTGCGGTGCAACTGAAAATTACTGAATCGTGCATAAGTGAATGTACAATAATTTCGCAATATTTAATCGAAATAAAGGCAGGTAGGTCTATTACACATACGAACAACGTAATTTTCACACCAAAAATAATATTACACCTTAACTCGCAAGGAGTAATGTCTGAAGTGTCTCCTGATCATTGTTTTAAATTTTATTAATGCAATTACACTACATTTTAGAGAAATATATGTTAGGCCTACTTTGTGCGAGATCGGGCGTATTTGCTTGCTTTCCGCACAAAACCAATACGCGATAAGTGTGAAATACCACATTCAGTATTCCCAACTTAACACACATAACAATTTCCCTCTTCTTACCGCTTAAGCGCCATATTCATTTTACTGCTTTAGGCTTTTAACATATTATTTTTAGAGACGTTTAACATAGTAATAATTATAAATTGGAAACTTACCACTGCAATTTCACCTAAATTGCACTGTTAATTATTGTTTTTAAATATTTGCAAAAATTAAGTAAACTCTACAACACCACAAAAGTTACTGCATTTGTAATGCAAGTAACATTAAGGAAGCCGTGAAAAAATCAACAAGATTCCAGATGCCGATGTTATTACTGCAATATGTTATATAAATAATATTGTTAAAATATTAAAATGAAAAATAAATCATTACATAACCTTACCGTTTGTTTTAAGTTCGCATTTATAGACTGGGGAAAAAAAAGACAGACGTATATCACGGCCTGCTGGAATATAGTAAACACAGCAAACATTTTATAGCAACAATTTGAAGATAGATATTTTTGTTTTTAAAAGTTGCCGTCATTGAATAAAAACCAAGATGGAGATTTCATTGCAACTAATTAGAAATTCCTCTTTCAGGTATGTAATAAACGATCTTCGCACAAAATAATGTACGATACACGAGCGGTATGTTTGTTTCCATGTTCTCGGAAATTAAAAACGCTCAACTACGTTTCGCTTTTTCAATCTTTTCCTCGAACATGAAAACATCAACATACCGCTCTTGTAACGCATATTACTATTTTATGCATTCCAATTAATTTATATGGTTGAAACGCCACCCTTCGTGATCGCTTTAAGCGAGTCACATGGTCTGCCTTACGGCCTGTATTAGATCACGATGCCAGTGACACAGTCTATTGTTCCTAGTACACACAGCGCTCCAAGCGGCTAGCAACTATCGCGAGAAATGCAAAAATCACCCCAAGCTTCGCGATTGTATATACTAGACTGTGCTAGTAGTACTGTACCTGTTATACAAAATACTTGCTGTTACATTTTACAATATACCCGATGTTATGGAACACGGCCGACTTGATGCTCCCTTCGGTTCTAAAGGTGAAGCGAAGCTAGCATCAATACGGCCGTGTATGGAACTACATTATGACAACCAAAGAGTTTGTAATATGTATTACAAACCCTTTGATGACAACCGTTGCTGCAGTGTTGTCAATTTAGCGACTTTGTCACTAGATCTGGCTACTTTTAACAATTTTCAGGGACACAATCAATACCAACTTTTAATCCTGAACTGGCGTCGTGCATAAATATAACGTAACTGGTTTCGTGGTGTCAATACTGTCAGTATGACTTCTGGGCTTTCTCATGGCCCTCGACTTATGCTTTTGCCTTTTTTACCCAAATGTTTGCATAAACTACTTTGACTAAAGGGTTTTAACATAAATAAAATTGTGTCATACGCTTCACAGAAAGACAGAACTGAAGTTAGGGACTTGACTCTGGAAGATTTTCGTTCATTCCTGGTGTGTTTTATTTTGGTGCAGTTTTCAAATTATATATATATATATATATATATATATATATATATATATATATATATATATAATGTAAAAATTAATTTCTGATCCTACAGAATTTATCTCTTATGGCAACAACATGGAGTTAGGCCACAAAGGGAAAAACACTGGAGGAGAGGGATTCGATCCGTGCTGTGGAGCGAACTTCGGCGTAGGCTATATAATATATGGTGGTGCTGTTATTTTGGAACTGTTATTTGGAACCTAGTATTTTCGTGGAACTGGAACAGTTGGAATTGTTACGAGAAAATAACTTTTCCCATCTCTAATACACAGCACCGGATCGAATCCCTCTCCATGTTTTTCTTCCAGTTCTGTTACGGTAGGCAGGAGAGGGATTCGATCCGGTGCTGTGGATTTAACTTCGGCGTAGCTCAGTGGTTATAGCGCTTGGAGCCACCGGCGTGGCTCAGTCGGTTAAGGTGCTTGCCTGCCGGTCTGAAGTTGCGCTCGGGCGCGGGTTCGATCCCCGCTTGGGTTGATGACCTAGTTGGGTTTTTCCTAGGTTTTCCCTAACTATAAGGTGAATGCCAGTTAATCTATGGCGAATCCTCGGCCTCATCTCGCCAAATACCATCTCGCTGTCACCAATCTCATCGACGCTAAAAAAAAACCTCGTAGTTGATGCACCGTCGTTAAATAACGAATCAAAAAAGAACGCATGGTACGTAGAATCAAGGACCCGGTTCGATCCCTGGCACCGGAGCGAATTTTTCTTCTCTAACATTAATTGTTACCGTAACAGACGTATTCTGTAGGACAAAAAGAATAATCTGTACGTAGATTCTTAGAGCAACAGTGCATATTACTGGGGAATCCCGGCTACCAAGTCACTCGACTGAGTGCACTCCTTGTATAATGGCAATTGACTTAAAAAAAAGTCAACATAGACCTACATGTCGAACTTGGAGTCAGGCCACAAAGGGAAAAAACACTGGAGGAGAGAGATTCGATCCAGTGCTGTGGATTGAACTTCGGTGTAGCTCAATGTTTAGAGCGCTTGGTACGTAGAACTAAGGACCCGGGTTCGATCCAAGGCGCCGGAGCGAATGTTTCTCCTCTAATATTAATTGTTACCGTAACAGACGTATTCTGTAGCAACCAAAAAATTCATATTTACGTAGATAACGATATGTGTTAATCTCTCTAATTTGCTAGAAAACCATTCATTTTATTTAAAACTGTAAAGGAATAAATAATTCTTTCTCAGTTTCTGATTATTCCTTGCAAAAATTCCTAATTAAAATATTATTCCCAAATGAAAAAAAATCTCACAAAAAAGTCTGCGCAAAATTGTAGTACTTACATCCTATAAAGGGCGAACAAATGGTGATAGCGAAGCCAACCTGGTTACCTTATTTGCCCAAGGCTATTTGGAGCGTAACTGTGAAAAATATCTCCAATTCTCTATATTCCCATCCCCACCACATTACTGTTGACACTTCCTCCTCATGTACAGAACAGCCTACTGAAGAAAAATTTTAATGTATACTTATGAAATTGAAGCAACTTATCTTGCCATTTTAAAACACAACTTTCTACATTTGTTAGGCCGTGTTTAATTTTTACAAAAACGAGGCGCTGAGTGCAATAACAGCTTAAGTTGAAAACCCATGTTTTGAGAAAACAATGACCAAGTTTTAGAATAATGAAGAAATTGTATTAAAACATACACTCGCTAATTTATTTTGTATAATACTTCAGACTGTATAAAGCATTTAAATAAAAAATCTGTTATAATTGATACACAACCCATTTTTAAATATTTGTAAATAAATGATGGAAAACTTAAATCGTTATTGCATACAAAGTCTGGGACTTCTTAAATTAGAGTATCTAGGCATTGAAACCAGAAATAAAGTGTTATTTAACAAACATACAGTACATGAACTTTATTGAATGAATAATAAGAAATAATAGTACATTAAGGCTTCAACTTATCGAAATAATATACAATAAGACTTTAGGCGATAAGTCCTTACATTTTTTTATGGAAATATACTCTCCTGGGCCATTAGACATTTGTTTCATTTTTAAAGTTCAATATAATTCTAGATAAAACCTAAACCAAATATTGATGTATTGCAATAGTTACAGTATTGTAGCTTCGGTGCGTTTTTTTTTTTTTGCTCTCCTGTAAAATTTCTCCAGTTGGATCTGATACCTTTTGCTAAAAAGCTCCACAAATGGCAACGATGAGTACTGGTAATTTAAGGGCGAAGTTTTGCATTTGAAGTCGATTTCCATGGATATGAAACTGAATAGTTACGTAAATTAAGTTGCTCACATGCAGTAAGGATTAAAATTTTCATTCCTTTAGTCTAATTGAAGAAATGAATTCAAAATTAATTAACTTTATACGGTGTTTTGCAAAGTTTTGCGTAGCTAATAAGTGACCCATAATTATTATGTTTTACATCACAGCGGTGATATTTTTTTTATTCTAATCTCACTACAGACATTCCATGTTATATACAAATTGAAGCAACGTGTTTACTGTATATGCTTTGTGTGCTTTAATAGCTACAATTGTGGAGGACGTATACTTGTTTGAGCATTTTATAACTCTCGTACGATGCAATGTTCTCCCGTTTCTTTATGTTCATATTGTAATTGTGGCTTAAAGAATAGCATTGGTTTGTTGGCAAGTGTATCGAGTGCAGCAGAAGAACCAATTCAGTATATCTTTGCGGTATTAATTTGAGTATTTCGTCTGAAATTTGAAGTATACTTCTGAATGTGATATTATTTAAATTATAAATTTCATAACTTGCTGTGTTTGGCAGCTGTTTTCTTTCACTTCTTACACAAATGCTTCATTTCATGTGAAAGAATCTAGCAACCGATCTCTCAGCTGGTTTGCGTTAAGCTTATTCGCAGTTACTGTAAAGATTGAAGTGATTATTTAGTTACGCTGTTTTTGAAATGATAAGGTATAACTGCATGCTTTGATTCCTGAACCAGCTATAATGATCAAAACCGATTTTGACGTAATAGCATTATATACGTATGTCTTACTCTGTGAATCCAATGGCAAATTTATGCTTTTTGCTAATTACTGCTGTTTGTCACTGAAAATAATATTCAAATGTATAATTATTTTTTTTCAAAACCTTCTATTTTATTTTTTTCCCGCAAAAACCTATTATCTCATATTTTAATTTGGAAACTATGGCATACTCTAGTGTATTATTTGTTATGTGGAATGGTATCGAATGTCATTAAGATAAGGATAAGCAGATATTTACAGATTGGTTCATTTATTTTAAAGCTCGTTGCTGTAAACATATGACAATGATACAGCAGGTTTTGTAGAATCAAGCCTTTTAAAAATATTTTTTGTCTGATTATGAATTCGCTGAATTAAGTAGCAACTTGGTTTCTATATTAAGAGTTTTGGGATTTGAATTAAAAGTTGAAACCACAGCTGGATAATATAATAATCTACATTAAGGTTGAATTTTTTTGTAAATAAATTATTACATAATCATTTTTATTTTTATGTTCTTGGTGAGTTATTTGGTTAAGAATATAATCAATTCATTAATTGCTGTCTTCATTCATTCATTCATTCATTCATTCATTCATTCATTCATTCATTCATTCATTCATTTCGTTCTCTCATTCATTTTTTCATTCTTTCATTCCTTTACACTTTGACGTCTTTAATCTTCTCTTCATTTGCTGATTTATTATGCAAGTGTCAAATAAATTGATTGCTTTACTTATTTGTTAGGTATTGTGTAGAAAATTTACGTCAATGTTTACAATTGCTTTACATCTGTATTGCAAAACAGGTATAATTGATTTTATCAGGAACAAAAGTTTACAATTGTATGCAAGGATTAAAATTATGTTTATTTTAGATACAGAAAATGTATGGAAGAACTTCTTATATACCAATAAGAAAATAAATATATATATAAATCTTGTCATCTATGTGGTCGAATAATAATATGAAAAATAAAGTCGGATAGAAAAAGCAAAAATGAAAATCATTTTTAAGTTACTTTTCTCGAAATTCTTGAAAGTTGATTATAGTCCATTTCTTTTCAACCGGTCGCTTGTCTGGCCTGAATCGTGATATAGATAGGCAATTTTTATTTCAACAATTTCCTATATCTACAATTCCAGGTGAGAGATTTGTACGAATTATGCGTTGTTCAAGAATTTAATAGCTGCTATTCTACAGGAGCATTTTTTCATAGTAATCTATGAAATTACCACTTTGTGAAACATTCTCTTATGCATTTATTTTCTATTTAATTCTGTTCATTTTATGATGTGTTAAAGGAAAGTACTCCAATGGTTTCAAGAGAATTGAATAAAACAAAGAGGTCAAGTTAATGTGATCATTCGTACATAAATTCAGTTTTTTCATCTAAATTCGAGCTTTATGTCTGAATATCAATGAAAAGAATCATAAAATGATATTATGGGACATCATAGAACAAAGAAATTTCTACAAAGATTCCTCGGGCAGGCGACGGAAATTAAGTGGACTGCACGTAATATATCATTTTGTGTAGTATACTTAATTTCCGCTGTCTTTCTAGAAGGAATGTCAACGATGAATATTACAAATCTTCTGGTGAACTACATGCATTGTAATTACTTAATCTGCATTTGAATATGCTTTTTTATGTAGTGTGAATAGAACGTGTGCAGTAAAAGTAAAATTTCACAGCCAATAGCCTGTTTGGAAGAAGGCTATTATAATATTAATTAGCTTTTTGCGGTCTCTAGTAAGGTGTTACGTAGTTAATAAATAACACTAACTTATTCTTCTGTTCTGTGTTTCAATAGCTACAATTCTGGAGTGAGATGTTGTCTTAGGTTTTATATATATTTTTTCCGTTTTTTTTTTTTAATATTGTTGTGTGTTATGGAATATTGTTGGTTTTGTGGGGTAGTAAATTGAGTGCAGCACAAAAAGCTGATTAAATGTTTTCCGTAAAAGATATAGTGTTTTTATCTAGATTTTGAAGCATTCTACTGAATTTGAATATCTGATTAAAATGTGATTTTGAGACATCAAAAAATGAAATTTACTACGGATTCTCTCTGATTTTTGCTAGTTCAGGTAACGCTCAATAGTGAAACCTAAACATTGTCGTGGGTTTTTATTATCTACTCATTATAGCATTATATGAATTGCGCTCCTTTTAAAATAATTCAGTATGCAATGGTTACACGCATCTTTCTGTTCCAATGATGGTCACTTTTCTTCATGTTCATATTATGATAATGACTGAAGGGATAATAGACCTACAGGACAGTTGATATGTCAAGTGATTGGTTGATATGTTAAGTGATTGGAACAGAAAACGTCAAATCCAAGTGTGTTTCTGTTCATAATTTCAGTTTTATCACCGAAAATCGAGGGTTTTCACTTAATTATAAGAAAAGAAACCTAGATGAATAATATAAGAGCACATGGAAGAAATGAAGTTTTAATGAGAATTCTGGGAGAAGCGACGGGAATTAAATGTAGCCTGCTACACGTCATGTATGAACTTTATGGTAGATATGATTTCCGTTGCCTTACCAGATGAAATGCCAACCATGAATACTGGAAATCTATGGGTTAAATTTTGCATTGGAAGTTAATTTCCCTGAATTTGAAACGGCCTAGTTATGGTGACATTTCTTATTCCAATCACTCTACACACAATCAATGTTATTTACAAATACAAGTGACATGTTTACGATAAATGCGTTTTGTATGACAATACGTACATTCCTGAGGTACGATTTTTCTTAGGCTGTTTATTTTTTGTGCACTTCATTAATATGTTGGAATGGTAACTTATTCTTTCCCGTTCCTTTCTGTCCATATCAACATTCTGAAATATAAAATAGTATTGTTTTTTTTTTGAAGTATATTGAGTGCAGCAGTAAAAATCAAATCAAAATGTCTTAGTTAATATTTGCAGTTTTCCCAAGGAAATTTGAGGCATTATTTTACTTGCTCCACTGAAATTTTATGAATTCTGCCAAACGTGAATGAATATATGAGTAAAACATTATATTATGACACTCTATCAAACCGAATTTAACTGAGGTTTCAAAGGTCGAGGAACGGAATTAAATGCCGACAGTAGTTTGTGAAACGCTTTTAATTTTCGTTATAAATCCACATGAATTGGCAGCAACAGATATTGCAAATATAGAGGTGAATTTTTTTTAGTTGGCTATTTGAGGGGCTCACAACCAGAGTGGACCAAGTCCACCAGTGAGCAATTTGTGGATTAATAAATCTCGGATGAAGAAAACATAGATTTATTCATTGCCATAACAAACAAAGTCCATAACTCATTTGTTACTCCAGAGAAGGCAACATTTCCTATGCAAGGTGAAGGTTGCTAAGCGTGAGCTAGTACTCTAAGACTCAATTTCTCAGAATTTTTCAGATGGACTTGGTCTACTCTGGTTGTGAACCCCTCATTTAACGACACTGTATCAACTAGGAGTTTATTTAGCGTCGATGAGATTGGTGATTGCGAGATGGTATTTGGCGAGATGAGGCCGAGGATTCGCCGTAGATTACCTGGCATTCACCTTACGGTTGGGAAAAACCTCGGAAAAAACACAACTCGGTAATTAGCACATGCGGGGATCGAATCCGCGCCCGAGCGCAAATGCAGACCGGTAGGCAAGCACCTTAACCGACTGAGACACGCCGGTGGCTTACTGGTGAATTAATGGTTTTTAAGTCCTCACTCCTGCATTTGAAACTCCTTAGATATATATTTAAACTAGCTTTTGTGTAGTATGCAATGGTATTTTATTCCATTTACCTATTTCGGAAGAAGTAAGCTTAATTTGTATGAACTTTATGCTTCCTGATGAAAGGCGTTGCATAGCATAAAAGTGACATAATATTAATTGTCCGTTTTGCTTACAATACAGACAAGTCTTATTAAAATAATTTACTATGAACTATCTATAATATTTACAAGCGGGGACACCTGACAGATGTGTATGTATTATACGTTGCCTTTTGGTTTAATGGCTACATTTTTGTAGGAATATTTCGCCGTAGGAATCTATGAATTGACATCGTTGTAAAAAATTAGGTTATGCAAAGTTTTCCTGGTCTTTTCTGGCCATATTATGGCAGTGTGTTAAAAGACATTCTTCTACTGTGACAGGAGAAATAAATGCAACGAGAAGCTCGAATCAACGTGACGTTTCGTTCGTAATTTGTGTTCTGTCACTAAAATTCGAGACTTCTGACAAAATGTAAGCGAAAAGAAGAATAAATCAGTATTACGAGGCATCATGAAAGCAATGAAATTTACGAAAATTGCTCGGGCAGGCGACGGGAATTACGTAGACAACACGTAATATATAATTCGTGTGGTACACGTGTTTTCCGTCGTCTTTCCGGATGAAATATCGACGATGAATACTTCAAATTACTGGTGAAATGCATGAATTTTATGACCAAAACCGTGCATTTGAGACTGTGTAACTTGTCTATGTAAATAAATAGCACATGTGCAGTAAGAAGAGAAAATTTACCACCATTATTCTATTTAGAATATAGCAATTTCGATTTAATTTGGAATTATGCAGTCTGTTGAAAGGTGTAGCGTAGCTAGAATAAACGAAACACACTTGTGTATTATACATCGCGGTGGTGACATTTCCAATACCATTCATTGTGCAAAGGTCCTACGACATTTTCAAATTCAAGTAACATGTGTCCGATGAATGCTTTGTCGTGTGCTGTAATAGCTATATTTAAGGAGGAAAATATAGTCTTAGACCAAATGTTTGAGCTCTTTAGAAAACCGTTAGGATGCAGTGATTTCCCAATCCTTTCTCTTCATAAGTAATATGTAATAGTACTGGTTTGTTGACAAGTGTATTAAGTGCAGCAGAAGAACCAATTCAATACGTGTTTCTGGTACTAATTTTAGTATATCAACTGAAATTTGAAGTATACTTCTGAATGTGAATGTATACGTGAATTAATAATTATTTTGAGACAACATGTAACAAACTTATTTTAATTGAGACTGCTTTGGCGGGCGACAGGAATTAAATGTAAACTACGCAATATAGTTCATTTGAAGCTTTTAATTTTCATTGTCTCTGCAGATGAAAAGTAAAGGTTGTAAGTATAGTGCAATTTTTCTCGTGAAATTCATGGATTTTTAACGTCCATATATCTGTGTTTAAAATGTGTAGATATATTGTTTATGTAAGTCTATGAAATTACTACTTTGTGGTATGTTATCTTATGGAGTGCTTTTCCGTTTAATTATGTTCATTTCATGATGTGTTGAAGGAAAGTACTCTACGGATTTTAAGAGAATTCAATGCAACAAAGAAGTCAAATAAAAGTAATTATTGGTACAAAAATTCTGTTCTTTAATCAAAATTGGAGCCTTTGCCTGAATATCAGCGAAAAGAATTATTAAGCGTTAATGTGATACATTATTTGAACAAACAGTTTTGTTCTGAGATTCCTCGGGCAGACGACGTGAATTAAGTGGATAGCACGTAACATATCATTCGTGTTGGACGCTTGATTTACGCTGTCTTTCTAGAAGGAGTATCAACGATGATTACTAAAAATATACTGGTGAACTTCATGCATTGTAAGTCGAAAAACTGCATTTGAAATTGTTTTATTATGTGGTGTGAATAGAACATGTGCAGTAATAAATAAAATTTAACATTCAATAGTCTGTTTGGAAGAAGACTATTTTAATATTTATTACCTTTTTGCTGTCTGTATGGAGGTATTACTTTGGAAATGAGTGACAAATTCGTCTGTTCTAAATCGTGGTGGTAATATTTTTTTATTCCACTCGCTCTACATGCATCCCATGATATTTACAATTTCATGTGATTTGTATGCGATTTATGAGTTCTCGTGTCCTTCAGTAGCTACAATTCTGGTGCACGATGTTATCTCAGTCTATTTCTCGTTTCTTTATTTTTATTATACTATTGTGGGTTATAGAATAGTGTTGGTTTGTAGGTTAGTGAATTGAGTGATGAAGAAAAAGCCGAATAATCATGTTTTATATTAAAACTATAGTGTTTCTTCTCTGAATTTTCATGCATTCTACTGAAAGTGAATATAAGACTAAAACATGAGTTACTAAACCACATCTAAAAATGGAAATCGACTATGGATTCTCTATGATATTTACTAGTTCACGTGGCGCTGGATAGCGCAATCTAAAGGCTCATTCACAATGAAAATTAAACATAACGTAAACATTAATATAAGCACATAAACATATGCCACAAACTTAAGTAGCCAAGGCCCATTCACAATGAAAATTAAACATAACGTAAACATAACACGTGTGTGGAAACAAACATACTAAATCAACAAAACTACAGAATTTATTACATAAAAATGGAGAATTGCACAATGACTGACGATGTAGCTATTCAATTTATGTTTCTAATAACTACAATGGCATCAGTATATGGCTTTCAGTACTTGAAATCAAAGAAATGGAGATGTAAAATAATCAACTTTTCGTCATATGATTCCATGTTGCTCGCCTAGCTATCATCACGGCCAATAGATCAAAATATTGCCTGTAGGCAAAGCCCATGAGATGTTAAACGAAAAGCGAAAACACGCTTTCTGCTTGTGTGCTGTTTCCAAATCATATAAAATAAGCATGAAAGTTTGGAGTTTGCAAACTTTCATGTTAACGTCTTATGATTAAGATTAAGTTTATGCATATGTAATTCATTTTGAATGCTTTCATTAAATAACATGGACACAAGGTTTTATGCTTACGTTATGTTTATGTTTAATTTTCATTGTGAATGGGCCATAAGCGTTATCGTGAGTTTTAATAACTTTTCTTCTGCAGGAATATATTTTCGCTATAGAATTCTGTGAATAGAAATCTTATTAAATTTCCTAGTATGCAATGCTTACACACTTCTTTCTGTTCCAGTCACGGTCACTTTTCTTCCTGTCAATATAATGATAATGATTGAAGGGATAGTAGGCCTACTGGAAAGTTGACATGAGAAGTGATTGGAACAGAAGAAAATATCAAATTCTAGTGTGTTTCTTTTATAATTCCAGTTGTTTGATATAAAGTCGGGGCTTCTGAATTATTTAAACGAAGGGAAAGCTAGGTAAATAATGTAACACCACATGGATGAAAAAAGTTTTACTGAGATTCCTGGGACAGGCGTCGGGGATTAAGTGTAGGTTATTACACGTTAGGGATGACCCATCAGATATAATAACGATTGTCGTTTTCATTCCAGATGAAATATCAATCATAAATACTGGATACTTATGGATGAATTTTGAAATGGAAATCCATTTGTTTAAATTTGAAACTGTCTAATTATGTAAATAAAATCGAAATTTTTTAAGTAAGAAATGAAATTTTCATTCCTTTATTGCACTTGGAAGAAATGAATTTATTATTAATTACCTTTATGCGATTAGTTCATAATTACTATTGTGTTTTACATCACAGTGATGACATATTTCATTCCAATCACACTACACAAATTCTATGTCATTTAGAAATCCAAGTGACAAGTTTGTTATATATGCGTTTTCGTGTGCTTTAATGGCTACATATCTGTGTATCGATTTCTCTTAGGCCAACTATTTCTTTAAGCACTTTATAAATATATTGCGATGGAATTATTTTCCATTCCTTTCTGTTCATATTATCATTGTGGGTTATAGAATAGCACTTTTTTTGTTGGTAAGTAGGTTTGAGTGCGGCATAAAAAATATCAAATACTGTTTTTCCGTTTTTTTTTCCGCAGCGTGAGTCTTATTGTGTCTAGAGCCACAACTTACTGAACTCACGCACACTTTGCAGGACTCCCCCGTTTACTGGGTTAGTTTACCCGAGGGCCATTGCGAGACACCACACACACTGATACAATGAACAGAAGAGCAGTCCCCGCAAAACAATCCAAAATATATCCCCTTGACTTCACGACCTGGAATCGAACAAGGATCACCTTCATTAGGAGTCCAGAACGCTACCTCAAGACCAAGGAGGCAAATATGTTTTTCCGTTAATAAATTGGGTTTTCTCAAGGAAATTTTAGGCATTATTATAGTCATTCCATTGAAATTTTATGAATTCTACTCAATGAGAATATATATTATATGGATAAAACGTCATATTATGAGCCTCTACCACTTCCAATTTAACTGAAATTTCTAAGGCCGACGAATGGAATGAAATATAAAATACGTACCTATCAATAGCCTAGTTTGTGAAGCGCTTGTAATTTTCGTTATATTCCCAGATGGAATGGCAGCAACAATATTGCAAATATACTGGTGAATTAATGCTCTTTAAGTCTCTGCTGCTGCATTCGAAACTGCTTAGATATATTCAGAAATTAGTTTTTGTGCAGTAAGCAATAGAATTTTATTAAATTTGCTTATTTCGGAAGAAGTAACCTAAATTTGTATGAACTTTATGCTTCGTGATGAAAGACGTTGCATAGCATAAAATATGACACAATATTAATTGTCTGTATTGCTTACGACACATACAAGTTTTATTCATATTCATATTCATATTCATATTCATATTCATATTCATATTCATATTCATATTCATATTTATTGTCATCATACGTCTTTCAGTTAGTGGTTTCCCTCACATTTCTGCATACGGTCCACCACTACCTTGCTCATATATCCTTTATATTTCTCTTATCATCTATGTCTCCCCCAATCTGCCAATTATCTAAGTTTTAAACCTGCTTCTGTCTATTTCTTCATCCATCCTTTCTGATGTACAGTGTTTACAACTCTTTACCTACCTTATCTTCCCTCAATATAATTCCCGAATGCTATGCAATACTGTCCACCTTACTCTTATATAGAAACATTCGCGTCTACATCTACTCCTAGACAAGTCTTATTAAAATAATTTATTATGCATTCAGTTGTGAAAGGAGTGAGAGATTTAGTGTTAAAAAATTCAAGTTCCTAGACTTAAATATCACGTCTAACGTGAACTAGCTCATCACGTAGGCAAATTGAGCATTCCCTAATTTAGGGAGGCCTTTGCCCTTCATGGGACACAATAGGCTATTTTTATCTCATCTTATCTCTATAATATTTACAATCGGGAACAGGTGAGAGATTTGTATGTATAAATGCGTTGCCTTATGGTTTAATGGCTACATTTATGTAGGAAGATTTGGTCGTAGACTTCTATGAATTGACACCTTTGTGAAATATTACCTTATGCAATGTTATCCTGCTCCTTTCTGGTCATTATGATAATGTGTTAAAAGACATTATTCTACTGCAACAGAGAACTAAATGCAAGGAGAATCTCGAATCAACGTGACGTTTCGTTCGTAATTTGTGTTCTGTCACTAAAATTTGAGTCTTCTGAGTAAATGTAAGCGAAAGAAAACTAAATCAGTATTACGAGACATCATGAAACCAATGAAGTTTTACAGAAATTGCTCGTGCAGGCGACGGGAATTACGTAGACAACACGTAATATATAATTCGTTTTTTACACGTGATTTCTGTCGTCTTTCCGGATGAATGATCAATTATGAATACTTCAAAATACTAGTGAAATGCATGAATTTTATGACCAAAACCCTGCATTTTAGACTCCGTAACTGCTGTATGTACAATAAGTAGGTCATGTGCAGTAAGAACAGAAAATTTACATATTAACCTATTTGGAGGGTATCAATGTTGATATAATTTGGAATTATGCGGTCTGTTCAACGGTGTAGCGTAGCTATGAATGTCCCAAATTCACTTGTGTATTATACGTCGCGGTGATTATATTTCTATAGTCATGTCGCTGTTATTTCCGGCGTGACTCCTTCTCTTTGCTTTCGTCTTAGGAAATGAAAGCTCTATAAAGTCTAGGTAGGTAGTATCGCTCGCCATTTTTTTCTTTCGTTGCCGAGCTACCAAACGAGGAATCTACCTGACGCACTGTTAAACATTATCATGTCGTAGCTCCTGTGATAATAAATCAAACACACTATAATTGAGCAAATAATTGAGTGGCAAATAACGTCCTCGTTTCTTTTCTGCGAACGCGGACGAAAGAGCCAAATTGGCGGGCGATTATAATAATATTTATCGATCAGCAGCAAATGATAAGACGCACTCGTTTAAATGTAGCCGACCTGAAACGTGATTGGCTGGCGGAAATAAGAGCGACGGGACTTTAATACCATTTATTCTGCAAAGATTCTACGAAATTTTCAAAATCAAGTAACATGTGTACGATATATTTGGTGTCGTGTGCAGTAATAGCTACATTTAAGGACGAAGATTTCGTCTTAGACGAAATGTTTGAGCTCTTTAGAAATCTGTTAGGATGCAATGGTTTCCCATTCCTTTGTGTTCATAAGTTTTGTGTAATAGCAGTGGTTTGTTGGAAAAGTGTACTGAGTGAAGTAGAAAATCCAATTCAATATGTGTGTCTGGTACTATTTTTAGTATATCATCTGGAATTTGGAAAATTCTTCTGAATATGAATGTATATGTGACTTTATCATTATTTTGAGACAACATGTAACAAACGAATTTTAATTGATAATGCTCTGGTGGGCGGCAGGAATTAAATGCAAATTACGCAATGTATAGTCCGTTGAAGCTTTTAATTTTCATTGTCTCTACTGATGAAAAGTCAGTGATGTATGTATAGTGCAATTATCCTGGTGAAATTAATGGATTTTTAACGTCCATATATCTGTGATTAATCTGTGTAGATATAAGGTAATGTACCCAAATCAGAGACAGGTTCGTAATAATAAATACATTGTTAATTTCTCCGGTATAATTTTCCATCACTCGACAAGTATAGGAAATCAATGTGTGCTTCTAAGACATCGTGTTCTTTGTCTAACCTCAGTTGAAAGTAAGCAACTAAGCTGAGAGCAAGGAAAGTAATTTTTCTCATTTTGAACTTTTTGATGGTTTCTGTTGAGGAAGTGAACAGCAGTTAATGTAAGGTACAACAAATGTATTATTAATTTTATAAAATTGCTGGGAAAATGTTGCATATAATAAGGTAGAATGCTAATAAGTGAGATAATAATTTATGACCTTGGGTAGCTACTTCATTTTTATTTATTCCGTTCCCTAATAAGAGATACCTAGGGGTCCTATTAAGAGATAGTTTCTCTTATTTAGAACCCTTATTTGGTTTTATTATGATGCCCACCTTTGAGAATATACGAAAGGCGTTAATGCTTGTAGTCGTGTCCGTTTGTCTGCCATAAACTACATAAGAACCAATGAAAGATTAATTGAAATATTAATTAAAATTAATTACAAATTAGGTCAATCATTAATTACAGTAGGAAAAAAATGAGAACTCTTTTTTTCTGTGATATAAATGTAAATATGCAACTTTTACTAATTTCGATCTGCTGAATTCAAAAATGCATTTTAGTTTGCCGTACCACGTCAGGTTTTTTGGCAATTTAGCAAAACGTTATTTTGCCACAAAATAAAATTATAAGTTACAGCGTGTTCGTAGAAATCATGTAATTATTTTGTGTATCTGATTCGTTAACACATTCATCTATTTTTTTCTACGATGTATAACTATAAAATAAACTGTTAAGAATTCACAGAAACATTAAGCCTATATACTGTACAAGCAAAACATTTTACTAAACTAAATTATAAGAGCAGAGAGCTCACCTTCAGAATTAGCCTATGTTAGACGTTCTCGGTTTCGCTTTTTCTCTTTCCATGGGATCTTACTGTTTGTGAAGTCCTCGAGTATTCTCTGCAATACTTCAACAGTAATCGGCAATCATATTTGCATCTCAACGTCCCTGGTAGCGTTGCTCTACCTTTTTTTAGATCCTGTGGAACCTTTGACCTTGCTCTTCGCTGAGGGCTCTTAAATTCGCAGGAAAGTAATCTATATGGTCCATTAGAAAGTGAAGCTTTAGGTTCATGTTACAACCGAGCACTTTGAACTTGTCCAACATGTTTTCTACAATTTCTTTGTACCGTAGATCCTTTACGTTACCAAGAAATTTCTTCACAACTTCTTTGAATGCGTTCCATGCGCTTTCTTCTGTTTCTTTCATTGTAAGTACTGGTGAAATTGTGGTCCATCATCAGCTTTCGAATTTGTGGGCCATCAAATATTCACTCCCTGATTTCAGCTTGCGACAATGAAGAAGAGTTCGTACATAAGTATTGGAAGGAAGAAAGATTTTTGTCTAGTGCCTTGACAAACTGCTTCATAACCCCCAGTTTTATATGTAAGTTAACAGGGGGAGTATTTATTTTCTTACGAGCAACGAGACTTACATTGTTAATATTTTTGTCTGCTGGCGTTAATTGTTTTCTCTCAGGCCAGTATACAATACTCCAATGTTTGTTCCTGGCCCTGCTATCCACTTGCACAGGAAGCACGGAAATTTTGTGTATCCTCCCTGTTGTCCCAATAGAACCTTCAGGTCACTGCATATTTGCCACTCATGTTCAAGATATTTAATTTTTTCGAGAACCAACCTTAATGTTGCATATGATTCCACTAGGACTGTAGAATGTGGAAATGGTATGGACGCTAATTTATTGCCTTTAAGAAGCAATACTGCCTTAAGACTACTTTTCGAAGAATCAATAAAACCCTCCAACTTTTGGGTCATATACCACCTCTCCCAACTGTTTTAGTAGATTTCTCACAACTGTACAATATACCATCTATCGTCTTGTGTTCAGTATTTCCGGAAAAGTCTTTCACGATTCCTGTACCACGAAACTGTAACTTCAGGTGCCAACATGTTCTTCTCATGCAGTCTAGAGCCTATTAATTCACTTTTCTTTTTGGCGAGTCCTAATTCCCTTACCAAATCATTCAGCTCGGGTTGGGTAATTTTTTTTGGTAAATTGTCAAATTCGTCTGGATCAGAAGACATCTCAGTATCTTCGTTCGGGGAACTGCTTTCAGATTCACTGTCATCCAAGTTTGCTGGTGGTGTAGGTAGGCCTACAGGTAAGCCCATGAGAAACAGGCCTCAAAGCTGATTAAAGATCTGTATACTTAATTGATTTCTTGTTTTCCTTGTTGTAACCAGTAACATTATACATACAAAAATAACAGTCATCATAGTGATTCCTCTGCTCACCCCATACCATTGGTATAGCAAATGGCATTACTTTCCGTTTTTCTGCATACCAGTAACGCAATCCTTCTACACAATTATTACAGGCATTTTGAGGTGCAAATGATTTATCCATGTCACCAACTTTTACTTTGAAGTAACCAAAATATAACTTCTTTACAAACGAATGGGCTATATTTTACGAACTTTTCCATCGAACATTTAACACCCTCAAATATAGCAAAACTTCTAAGGATTTTGTATACACTGTCTCCTACGCAATCCTGATGTACTCGCCATATTCAGTTTTTAAAATCACGCTTTTGCACTACGATTCTAGGGACTCCACTGTAACAAAATTCACATGTGTTCACAAAAGTAAGCCAGTTGCTCAACTGACAAGATTTAAGAACTGTATATTAGAGTTTTCTGTAAAGAACAACTTCCCGGCAAAGTGAGAAAGGGGATGGGGTGATAGGGCATGGGATGATGAAACATCATTCTGAGATAAATATTAGAACAAAAATATTCAGTTGTGGAAATTTAGTGCCATCAGCTAGGGGGCAATTCGGCTTAATGTATAGTGAATACTGCGCGGCAATAAATATCGAAAAATTGAAATTTCGACACAACTAGACATGATACATAAAAAATTAAATCATTTTCGAACTCAGGGCATCGATTTCCATACAAATTACCAACTTTCTATTTTACCGCAGAACAGTTGTTCCCTAGTGTTATCCATTGTCCTCAATTATTCATTACAAAAATTACTAATTGAAATGATTGTTATCATTATTAACGACTAAAATTAATTATTCATTCAGATGACAATAATATCAATAGCTAAAATCAATTAAAATTGGCTAGTCCGACAATATTTACCTTACTTAAAGATCAAAACATAAGTGCGTAATTGGTGAAATATCCTCTACACATTGCAAATAAAAATCTTGTGTGATTATTAAAACTATTAAATTTAATTGTATATATGTATGTATGTATTTATTCATACTGCAATGGGTATATACCCGGTGGCAGTGGTAACTAATTACACTCAATAATGACAATAATAAACTGTTAATTAAAAATACACTTAATAATAATACCAATAATTAATACTAACAATAATTTATAATAATAATAATAATAATAATAATAATAATAATAATAATAGGGAATATCCTAAATTAAATGAAGCACTATCACTTAAAATAACATTTAAAATAAATCTAATTTGTATCTTAAATCTAAGTTCGAACTAAAACCCACGAGTATGATATGTTCATATCTGCACAAGTACCTTTCCACATTACACTCATTTCGCTGTCAACTCACTCACTGCACTGGAACTACGACACATTTCACTGATTCTATCCCGATTTCACTAACACTTCAAAAACATTTCACTGTTCAAATACTTTGCACTGCCACTATAACTATAAAGCTTCCCTGACAGGAACACGTTTCACTGACACAACCCACTTCACTGACACAACACACTTCACTGACACAACATAATTCTTCACTGATACAACACTTCAATAACAAAATATAATTTACATCCTTTACATACTGTGTATAATTATCGTCTATTAGTAAAGTCCTTAAGCCTATTTTTAAATACGTTTTTGGTTGTTGGTAAAGCCTTTAGTAAGTCTGCAGGTAAAGCATTCCAGTCCCTGATAGTACGATTGAGAAAAGAAAACTTTCCAATGTCCGTCCTCTGTCTTCTTTCCCTCAATTTATATGAGTGGTCGTTCCTTGAAGAGTAATTTGGCGGTTGCAACCTATTTTTTATTTCTCTCCAGGCAGGCTCACCTCTGTATGTTTTGAACAGTGCACATAATCGAATTCGCGTTCTCCTGTTCGTGAGTGTGTCCCATTTTAATTGTGAATTTTTGGACAACACTTGAGAGCCCGTTTTTGAATCTTCTCCAGTGTCTTAATGTGTTCTAATCTGTAAGGATCCCAACATGCAGCACCATATTCCATTACTGGACGTACTAGTGATTTATATGCAATCTCTTTGGATTTATCAGACCCTTTTGTTAGTACCCTCATCACAAAGTGTAACGCTCTCCATGCTTTTCCCGCTGTGTCCGTAACGTGTTCCCCCCCAGCCGAGATCGCTGCTAAATGTTATTCCGAGGTATTTACATTTGTTAACTTTCGGAATGGTTTCACCCCCTAATGTATACGATGCGACTATTTTATTTCTTTTCCTTGTAAAGCGGATGGCTTTGCTCTTTAGAGAATTTATTTTCATTTTGTTGCCTATTGCCCAATCGTTTAATCTATTTAGGTCGGTCTGAAGAAGAGTAGTATCTTCATAACGTTTTATTTCCCTGTATACCATACAATCATCCGCGAATAAGCGAACCCTAGACAAGATATTAACTGGCAAATCATTTACAAAAGCCAGGAATAGAAGAGGCACCAAGACACTCCCCTGTGGGACTCCGGAAGTAATAAGTTTTCAACTAGCAATAATCGCACCTCGGTTAGACCTCATGTGATTCCAGGTTTAGAAAATTTCTTTGGACCTGTATAAATATCGCCACTACAGCCAGTGCCAGCGTTTGTGGCGCTTGTCCTTGAGTAAAAAGCTAGTCAGTGAGCGCTTGTTGCCAGTATAATTGAGAACGGTAATACCCAACACGTCATGTAAGCAATCTGACAATCACAGTTGTCAGTCTTATTGGCCACTGATTGCGTCAAAGGCAAGACACTCGCACTTTGCGTTTCTCGGAAGTGTCTTTGAGTACACTGTCTAGTTAGTGGCATCTGTTACCACTTCGGCTGAGAGTGGTACCACCTCCTAAACAGATGTAACGTCAACAATCTGCCAATCACAGTTGTCAGTTTCAATGCCCACAGACTGTGGCAAAGATAAGTTATTCGCTCTCAACGTTCCTATTACTTATTTCACGTGCCAGAAACGGTGACTTTAGTTGTATCACAGTTACAGAAGCAGCAACAATCACCTCAAGAGCCGCAAGTTTGAATCAGTTAGGAGTCGCATGTAAAGTATTCACGGTAGACAAAGGAGCTATCATAATATCAACTATTTATCAGAAAAAAATGTGAAAGAGTTTAGATCAGGAAAAACAAAGAAAAGATGGAGCTCGCAAGAAGTTGTTTGAAAAACAACAAAACCCACAGAAAAGCTCAGTCCAAGAAGCACTGCTTGAGTTCGTCCAGTGATGAAGAATCCGATGTGGAAATGCAATTAATTAACTCTAGTGACACGGAATATGGAGAAAATTATAATGATGGAGGGTGCTTGTTTTGCACTGGATTTTTTCAGAACACACCAGGGCCCAGAGGGGAGAAATAGCCTCAGTGTTCAAAATGTCGTCGTTGGGCACACGAAGACTGCGGCTCTGATGAAGAACTATTTATTTGTCCAACTTGCTCACTACAGCGAAATAAGAATTGTGTCAATTAAAGGGGTCGCAAAATAAGTGCAGTCAACTTAAATTTAAAATATGGAGATCGAAGTTTGATATTCCACCATTTTTTCTTTCTCTAGCAAAATATTGACGTTAGCAATAGTAGCCTAAGTAAGATTAGTACATTCACGTCCGATTTGACCGACTTTTAGTAAACCATCTTAATTTCACTTGGAAAGATTTCAAATAAACAACAGAATTTCTATTGAGAGGAGGTAGACCACTGTTGCACTGACCACTTCAATTTTAAAATGTTGCTGAATTTATTAAAGTATCTACATGGTTTAACAACGTTATATATTCCTTCAATTTTCATCCAATGATAATATTGTGAATTTTATGAGTAACAACAATGTAATTTATTCGTCACAACAATGATTCCTTTCTACAATTCGCCTTAAACGCTCTCGTCAACAATTGGATTTTCACTCAACACAGTATTCGTTATAGCACTCCACCGACGACAATGACAATTTACTTGGACTAGTACGAACAACAATGAACTGTTAATCTTAACTAATATTTACAAAGCACTATTTACAAATCAGAACTATCAGTTCTCAGTTCACAGTTCTTCTATCTCAGTCACTCGAGTTCACAGTATCTCGAACCACAGACCTTCAGAGACAGTTCACTGTACTCGAACTCAGGTCCCTCCAACTGCGGTCCACTGCACTCGAACTCAGGCCTTCGGATGCTGATACAGTTGCGGACGCACACTCGAGTCGAACTCCGGTACACAAGACTGGCTTGCTTGCTCTGGCTTTCTCACTGACTGGCTGACTAATCAACTGAAAAACTGCTGTCGTTCCTTCGCGACCGTAATTTATAACCACAGCGACGTAGCCTCGAAAGTTCCACGCGTCTCTAGAGATGGCACTCCAGAAAAATCCAGAGCCCTCTCCTCTCTACCAGCACCAGATGCGCGCGCACTCTCTCTCCACTCTCTCGCCGCGTTGGCCCTTTCCCCTCTCCGCCGCGCGCCATCCCAAAGTGCTCCGCGCGATCTTCTCTCTTGCGGGACGCTGGTCGTGAGTTCGAATCTCACGTCTCTGTCACATTGCTCCCTCCTTAGGACTGCTCGTCTCGGGCAGTCCCTTGGTAGGCTGCTAGTCGGTCCATCGTTTGGGGTCCTCCGGCTGCTCCCTCCTTATGGTGGCGCCACCCCATCTTTGGCTTGGCTGGGCAGCGATACTCGTACTGCGTGGGCGCCGTCTTGCTTTTCCACTTGGCCCTCCAAGGAGAGCTCGCCGGCCACGGGTTGGTCTTCGGCGTCCATCAGGAACACTTCATCCCGACCAAGACGGAGTATACGGCGCCGGACGTCCACCGTCGCATCGAGTAACCGCATAGCGTCGAGTCCTCAGGACGACGTCCTCAGTGATGTTGGCGACGAACACCCACATCTCCAGTTTCCTCTTCCCCAAGGTCAGGTCCAGGAAGACCTCTCTCTGGATGGGCAAGCTCTCGCCTGAAGCAGTCCGTAGCTCATATTGGCGCAGCGGCGTCCTCCCAGGTAGGCCCCCCACGACGTCTGGTCTGGCGATAGTGAGCATCGCCCCGGTGTCCACCAGTACTCTGCATGGACGGCCTCTTATCCGTCCTTCAGCAATCAGCCCATCGTCGCATCTTCTGTCGACCGGTTTCAGGACGAGCCGAGGGGACGGTGATGATGGCGCCGACGTGCTCCTCCTAGCATCGGCCCCCTCTTTCTCCTGACTGTTGCCAGGTCGGTCGCAACTCCTCCGCAGGTGCCCAGGTTCACCGCAGGACCAGCAGGTGGGCACCCGTCGTCTCCGTTGCTCAGGCGACTGTTGGTTTCTCACGGTGTCAGCCACCTCTCTCTCCGGCCGGTGGCCAGAGCGGTCGCAGTCCCTCCTTAGGTGTCCCGGTCTCCCGCAGGACCAGCAGGTGGGCGCCCGTCGTCTCCGCCGCTCCGTTGACTGTTGGCGCTCCTCGACGTCGGCCACCTCTCTCTCCTGCTTGCGGCCAGATCGGTCACAGTCCCTTCTCAGATGTCCCGGTCTGCCGCAGGACCAGCAGGTGGGCGCCCGTCGTCTCCGCCGCTCCGTTGACTGCTGGTGCTCCTCGGCGTCGGCCACCTCTCTCTCCTGCCTGTGGCCGGATTGGTCACAGTCCCTTCTCAAGTGTCCCGGTTTGCCACAGGACCAGCAGGTGGGCGCCCGTCGTCTCCGCCGCTCCGTTGACTGCCGCTCGGGTGGCTTCGGTTGGCGCCCCCCAGCATCCGTCGCCGTGACGCTCCTGATCCAGTGCGGTGTGGAGACTCCCGCCGCCAACTTGGCTGCCTCCATCCTGAGGGCCGCCGCCAGAGCTGCGTTGATGGTACGATGCTCTGCCAGGAGTAGCTGTTGTCTGATTTCGGGGTCTCGAACTCCGCTGCCGAAGGTGTAGGCCGCCTCTCCAGCGATGAAGTCATTAGGTAGGCCCCTGAAGGCCTTATGGGCAAGTTGTTCCACCGCCATCGCGAATTCTTGCAGGGACTCGCCTGACTGTTGGACCCTCGTTTACAGTTGGGTCCTGAATGCTGCAGCAAGTTGATGGTCACCATAACGTCCCTCCAAGGCCGCCATTATCTCAGCGGCTGTCCCATCTTCTGGAACGCTGTGAAGAATCTCCGACGCCTGTCCCTGAAGCGCGGCCAGCAGCTGAGTAGTTTTCTCTGCTGCCGTCCACCCATTGTGCTCTGCGATGGCCTCGAACTGGCGACGGAATATCGCCCAAGACGTCGTACCGTCGAACTTCGGTGTCTTGACGTTGTAATGTCTGGGTGAAGGCGATGGTTCCTTAGGGCCACTATATGGAGCCCTCAACTCTGTGGCCGCTTCTTGCATGGCACGTCGAACTTCCTCGGCAACTATCTGTTTATGTTCTCTAGCCTGGCGATCCACCAACGCGAGGATGTGCTTGTTTTCTTCAGCATGTCGGTCCATCAACGTGAATATGTGCTTGTTTTCCTCGGCGTGTTTGTCCATGACCTCACTCGTCTTGTCCAGCAACTCGCTCGTCTGCTCTTGACGACGCTCGAGATCGCGGATTTTGCCGTCGAAATGGTCTACCTCCTGTCTCAATTCGGCTACTGTCTCGTTTATAGTTGTAAAATTCTTGTTTAGGTTGTCAAGATCGGCTTTGAGTTCGTCTTTCACGATGGCGACAATTCCATCTACGTGGGCCGAAACGCTTTCAATTTGCGTAGTGACGTCATCTTTCACTCCGCTTATGTCGCCTTTCACTCCGCTTATGTCGTCTTTCACTTCACTTATGTCACTTTTCATCTCCGTTTTCACATCACGTATGTCGTTCTTAACCTCACTAATGTGCCTGTTCATGTTATCTTTTACTTCACTGATATCGTTCTTCATTTCTGCTTTTACTGCACTTATGTCATTTTTCATTTCAGCTTTCATTTCCGCGATGGCTTGCAGGATTTTCTGTAGGTTCTCCATTGTCGATAATGTCCCGATTCTGACACCAGTGTGAATTTTATTAGTAACAACAATGTAATTTATTCGTCACAACAATGATTCCTTTCTACAATTCGCCTTAAACGCTCTCGTCAACAATTGGATTTTCACTCAACACAGTATTCGTTATAGCACTCCACCGACGACAATGACAATTTACTTGGACTAGTACGAACAACAATGAACTGTTAATCTTAACTAATATTTACAAAGCACTATTTACAAATCAGAACTATCAGTTCTCAGTTCACAGTTCTTCTATCTCAGTCACTCGAGTTCACAGTATCTCGAACCACAGACCTTCAGAGACAGTTCACTGTACTCGAACTCAGGTCCCTCCAACTGCGGTCCACTGCACTCGAACTCAGGCCTTCGGATGCTGATACAGTTGCGGACGCACACTCGAGTCGAACTCCGGTACACAAGACTGGCTTGCTTGCTCTGGCTTTCTCACTGACTGGCTGACTAATCAACTGAAAAACTGCTGTCGTTCCTTCGCGACCGTAATTTATAACCACAGCGACGTAGCCTCGAAAGTTCCACGCGTCTCTAGAGATGGCACTCCAGAAAAATCCAGAGCCCTCTCCTCTCTACCAGCATCAGATGCGCGCGCACTCTCTCTCCACTCTCTCGCCGCGTTGGCCCTTTCCCCTCTCCGCCGCGCGCCATCCCAAAGTGCTCCGCGCGATCTTCTCTCTTGCGGGACGCTGGTCGTGAGTTCGAATCTCACGTCGCTGTCACAATATTTTTTTCCATGTTCAAAAACAAAATTAAATAACACACGTATCTCATACTTGGAACCTCTTTCCAAAACATCATTATTTCCCAGTTTTACTTCTTTTTATAATTTAAAATAATAATAAAAACTGACTAAAATTGTATTGTCAATTCTAAAAACAGACGAAATGCTGTATGTATTCCACTCATTCAGATTAAAAATGTCTATTCTCATCATCATATATAAGCAGTTAAAAAAAGTGTCTCTTATTTGGGTACTTTACATTATTGTTTATGTAAGTCTATGAAATTACTACTTTGTGATATATTATCTTATGGAGTGTTTTTCCGTTTAATTCTATTCATTTTATGATGTGTTGAAGGAAAGTACTCTACTGATTTCAAGAGAATTGAATGCAACAAAGAAGTCAAATAAAGGTGATTATTGACACATAAAGTCTGTTTTCCTTTAATCAAAATTGAAGCCTTTATCTGAATATCAGACAAAAGAATTATTAATCGCTGTTGCGAGACATCATGGAACACACAGTTTTGATCAGAGATTCCTTAGGCAGGCGAAGTGAATTAAGTGGATAGCACGTAACATATCATTCGTGTTGGACGCTTGATTTACGCTGTCTTTCTAGGAGTATCAACGATGATTACTAAAAATCTACTGGTGAACTTCGTTCATTGTAAGTCGAAAACCTGCATTTGAAAATGCTTTATTATGTAGTGAGAATAGAACATGTGCAGTAAGAAATATAAGTTTACATTCAATAGTCTGTTTGGAAGAAGCCTATTTTAATATTAATTAGCTTTTTACGTTTTTTGGGAGGTGTTATGTTGGAAATGAATGACAGATTTGTTTTTTCTACATTGTGGTGGTAATATTTTTTTTATTCCAATCTCCCTACATGTATCTCACGATATTTACAATTTCATGTGACTTGTATGCGATTTATGCGTTCTCATGTGCTTCAATAGCTACAAATCTGGTGTACGATGTTGTCTCAGACTATTTCTCGTTTCTTTATTTTTATTATACAATTGTGGGTTATAGAATAGTGTTGGCTTGTAGGTTAGTGAATTGAGTGCTGAAGAAAAAGCCGAATAAACATGTTTTCCATTAAAAATTTAGTGTTTTTCTCTGGATTTTGATGCATTCTACTGAATGTGAGTATAAGACTAAAACATGAATTTCTAAACAACAGCTAATAAATGAAATCGACTATGGATTTTCTATGATATTTACTAGTTCACGTGGCGCTGGATAGTGCAATCTTAGCGTTATCGTGGATTTTAGTAACTTTTCTTCTGTAGGAATATATTTTCGTTATAGAATTCTGTGAATAGAAATCTTTTTAAAATATTCCAGTATGCAATGTTTACACACTTCTTTTTGTTCCAGTCACGGCCACTTTTCGTTCTGTTAATATAATGATAACGATGAAGGGATAGTAGGCGTACATTGCAAGAACATGGCAGAAAGCAGCTAGCAGCTAAGAAAACGCTCCTCACTCAAGTGTGTTTTTTGAAGGTGTATATAAGTTTAAGAGCAATAGAAATAGTCGTAATAAGTTTATTTATATTCGATTGTTCGGTACACTAATTAAGTTATGTATTATCAACATGACCCGCGGAAAGAAAAGCGAGGAATCAGAATCAGTTGAGGATGTGGTGAAGCGTGTTGTGAAGGCAACGTGGGCAGAGGAAGCCATGGTGCAAGGTATTGCCAACCTTATACGTGAGTCGATTTGCGAAGAACTAAAAAAAAAAACAATCGAAATGAACACTTCTGTAATTCAGGACCTGAAGAACGCACTAGCAGAACGTGATATCAAAATAAACACACTGGAGGAGAAGCTAGTGAGGAAGACGGACGATCTGGAGCAATACCAGAGAAGGCAGAGTCTTCGCATCTTTGGAGTGGAAGAAACTGAAGGCGAAAACACGGACAGCATCGCCAGAGACATCGCCGTAAAGATTGGTGTGGAACTTAGTGACACTGACATCGATCGCAGTCATCGTGTTGGACGTAAAAGTGAAAACAAGCATAGGCCAATAATAGTTAAGTTTGTTAGTTATCGAAAACGCAGTGAAATGTATCGGAATAAAAAGAAGCTTAAAAATAGCGGTATTGTGCTTAGAGAGGATCTAACCCAGTTACGGTACAAACTTTTACAGGACTGCATCACACGTTTCGGATTGCGCAATGTATGGACTGTTGATGGCGCAATTATGGTGAGCACCGAAAATGGAAAGAGACGTATTACATCCGCAGCAGACATTGAGTGTTGAGTGTTTTTTCTCTTGTGCTAGTTTTAAGTAAGCTAACCAATTAACCTATAGAATAGCTACGCTAAGTGGTAAGTACAGTTGTTAGTTTCAATAGTTCGTAAGTTGGCACCATTGAAACTCCGACAAGTGTAAACCTACCAACAACCCCTAGCGAGTCACCTCTGGCTGTAACTCACCCTCTTTTAACAATAGAGACAAGCCTGTCTAGGAATGTCACCGACCCTCCACTTTCTCTTTCTACACCGTCTACAGCTGACCTCCTTAAACAATCTTTCACTTCCCACCCCACTAACCTTAAGGTAGCACACGTCAACACTCAAAGCGTTATTTGTCATTTCAATGAATTCTATTCCATATTTGCTCCAAATGATATGCATGCAATTCTAATTTCCGAAAGCTGGTTGAAACCTACACTGTCCTCTTCTCTTGTAGATATTAATGGTTATGTACTGTGTCGAAATGACAGAACAGGCAAAGGGGGCGGCGGTGTAGCAGCTTACATTAGATCTGATCTTCGACCTAAAGTTATTCTTCATTCTCCCTCAGAGTACAGTGCACGGCCTGAATATTTATTTATTGAAATTTATGCAAGTCTACAAAAGTGTCTTCTGTGCGTTGTCTATATACCACCGAAGATAAATCATTTAACTGACGTAGAAAATTCACTTTTAGACATTTTGCTGCTTTATGAACACGTTGTAGTAATGGGTTGCTGTAACAACAATCTTCTAGTAACGTCCCCTTCCAGTGTACGGCTCTCAAACATGTTTGCGGCCTGCAATATGACAATTCTACCGCTCCAAGCCACTCATCACACAGAGACTGCAGAAACACTACTAGACATCATAGCAACTACAAATCCCCACAAAATAATAACGCACGGATAACTACCGGCGTCTGGGATTTCTGCACATGATATATTTGTAGAGTATTCATTGCAGTGTCCTAAGGCAACACCAAAACGCATTCAGTATAGGGATCTGCGACATATCAACGACGCCTCTTTAATTTCTGACGCGTTATTACTGCCATGGCGTGATGTTTGGACTCTCCGTACAGTAGACGAAAAAGTACAAGCTTTTAACAACCTTGTTATTACATTATATGACAAACATGCCCCAATAAAAACTAGACGCATTACGAGACCTCCAGCTCCCTGGATGACTACAGAAATCCGATCACTGATGAGAGACAGAGACGAAGCTTTTCGGAAATTCAAGAGACTAAAAAGTGACATAGATGTCTTGCGGTACAAGCGACTAAGAAATATGACCACACAGACAATTAGAAATGCTAAGCTTAGACATGCTTACAGTCTCATTGAACCTGATATTAGAGCATCCGATATGTGGAGAAATGTTAGGTCAATGGGACTGGGACAATCTAAGTCACAAATTGACAATACTATTTGTCTAGATGATTTAAACAATTACTTCACATCCACCACTACCCACGCACATGACGCCGCAACGAAACAACAGACTATTAATGAATTAATCTCTACACCCGCCCCAGTACGAGATAAGTTCTTCTTTTCCTACATAACACCTTCTGACGTAATATCAGCACTAAAGCGCATCAAGTCAAAATCACAAGGAGTAGACAATATAAATATAGAACTTCTGAACAAAATTATGGACATAATTCTTCCGACACTAACCCATATATTCAATGCATCCATAATGACTTCACATTACCCAGACATATGGAAAAAGGCTATTGTTCGTCCCCTTCCTAAAATTAAGTTACCTGAAACACCTAATGACTATAGACCAATTAGTATTCTTCCTGTTCTCTCAAAAGCTTTGGAAAGAATTGTGCACAAACAACTGACAGATTACCTCAATACTCACAATATTCTTGACCCTTACCAATCAGGCTTCAGAACGGGACACAGCACATCGACTGCACTGCTTAAAGTGACTGAGGATATACGTGAAGCTTTAGACAAAGGACAGATCACAATACTAACACTTTTAGACTACTCCAAAGCCTTCGACACTGTAGACGTTGACTTACTAATTGCAAAATTAAGAGTACTGCATTTTTCTGATAATGCGTTAGCGTGGATGGACTCCTATCTTCGTGAACGCCAACAGTGCGTGTCTATTAATAATCGTTATTCCACTTGGCGTACCACGAAGACTGGCGTACCACAAGGCTCTGTCCTAGGACCTCTACTATTTTCTATTTATATTAATGATATTTCTTCTAATCTAACATCCTGCCGACACCATATTTATGCTGACGACATACAAATTTATATGCATACTCGACCTAACTACATAAATGACGCCATAACTAAAGTTAATGATGACTTGAATTCTATATCCATATGGTCGAAAACGCACGGACTTAATTTAAATGCAAGTAAATCGCAGGCAATCTTAATAGAACATCAAAGATCGAAGTGTGACAAACAAAATTTGCCACCGATAATTGTAAGTAATACTACTATTCCATACAGTACGACTGTGAAGAACCTTGGTATTTATATGGATTGTCACCTGGAATGGAATGAACAAGTGAATCACACTTCCAAAAAAATATTTTCCGTTATTCACTCATTAAAGCGACTGAAGCACTTTCTTCCTGATAAATTAAAATTAATCCTTGTACAAACACTCGTGATGCCACACTTTGACTACTGCGATATTATATTAAGTAATCTAAATGCAAATTTGAGCAACAGGCTACAACGTGTGCATAATGCGTGCGTCCGTTATATTTGTAATATTCGGAAGTATGATCATGTTTCCCCGTCTTTCCAAACTCTGTCTTGGCTAAGGCTAACCGATCGACGAGCCCTGCATTCTCTTGTTCTCTTATTTCAAATTCTGCGCACCGCTACCCCAATCTATTTGGCTTCTCGTTTTCAAAATTTATCCGCATATCATCAGCTAAGTACAAGATCTCATCATAACAATTTACTCATTATACCCTACCACAAGACATCTTTATATTCTTCATCCTATACAGTTTCAGTTGCTAGAAATTGGAACTCGCTTCCGAGTGATATAAGGGGTTGTTGGACAATAACTTCATTTAGGTCAAAATTACATAAATTCTTACTTAACAGATGAATTGCTGATTAATATGTGTTACTTACAATGAAACTAACATCTGTCCATTCTTATTATTATTATCATTAATTTCTCTAAATATATTTACAAAACCTCTAATGGCAATTACATTAATATTCTCATTATAGAAATAGAAATATATGCATTCTCCCTGTAACATAGTCCTAGTAAGGTTGTATTAAATTAAATTTTCATCATTTTACTAGCTATTTCAAATATTAAATTAATTATAATTCATTGAATTAAATTAGCTCATAAATTAAGTTACTACTTTACCTTATAGATTTATCTAAATTTAAATAAATGTGTAGTGAAGAATATTGCTGGAGAACCTTTTAAGTGTAGAGTAAATATTTGTAATTCAAATTTATGTATTGTATTGATTAAGGCTGGTTGAGTGGAAGAGAAGGCCTTATGGCCTTAATTCTGCCAGCGAAAATAAAACGTTATTATTATTATTATTATTAATATTATTATTATTATTATTATTATTATTATTATTATTATTATTATTATTACTGGAAAGTTGACATGAACAGTGAGTGGAACAGAAGGAAATATCAAATCCAAGTGTGTTTCTGTTCATAATTTGAGTTGTTTGATCGAAAGTCGGGGCTTCTGAATTATTTAAACGAAGGGAAAGCTAGGTATGTAATGTAAAACCACGTGGATGAAATAAAGTTTTACTGACATTCCTGGGACAGGCGACCGGAATTAATTATAGGCTATTACACGTTAGAGATATCCCTTAGGATAGATTATGATTTCCGTTGCCTTTCCAGATGAAATATCAACCTTGAATACTGGAAACGTATGGGTGAATTTTGCAATGGGATTCGATTTGCCTAGAATTGAAACTGCATAATTATGTAAATTAAATAGAACCTGTGCAATAAAAATTAAATTTTCATTCCTTTACTCTACTTGGAATAAATGAATTTATTATTAATTACATTTAACCGATTTCTTCATAACTATTATTGCGTTTTTAATCACAGTGGTGACATTCTTCATTCCAATCACATTGCACAAATTCTATTTCTTTTAGAAATCCAAGTGACATATTTGCTATATATGCGTTTTCGTGTGCTTTAGTGTGGCTACATGTCTGGGTATCGATTTCTCTTGGGCCAACTATTTGTTTAAGAACTTTATAAATATGGTGCGATTGAATGGTTTTCCGTTTATTTCTGTTCATATTATAATTGTGTCTTACAGAATAGCACTTGTTTGTTGGCAAGTAGTTTTGAGTGCGGGAGAAAAAAATTTCAAATCCTGCCTTTCCGTTTTTCTTTAATAATAACGTCGCCGCAACCTGCGGCTTATTGTGTCTAGACCCACAACGTTACTGAACAAAAGCACACTTTGCAGGACTCCCCCGTTTACTGGGTTAGTTTACCCTAGGGCCACTGCGAGACACCACACACACTGATACAATGGACAGACAAGCAGTCCACGCAAGACGATCCAAAATAAATCCCCCTGACTTCACGACTTGGAATCGAACTCAATTCACCTTGATCAGGAATATAGAACGCTACCTCAATACCAAGGAGCGTATATGTTATACTGTTAATAAATTCGGCTTTCTCATGGAAATTTGAGGAATTATTATAGTCATTCCATTTAAATTGTATGAATTCTACTCAATGAGAATATATATTATATGAATAAAACGTCGTAATATGAGCATCTACCACTTCGAATTTAACTGAGATTTCTAAGGCCGACGAATGGAATGAAATGCAAAATACGTACCTATCAGTACTTTGTAAAGCGCTTGTAATTTTCGTTATATTCCCAGGTGGAGTGGCAAGCAACGAATATTGCAAATATAATGTTGAAGTTAATGCTTTTTAAGTCCCTACTGTTGTATTTGAAACTGCTTAGATATATTCAGAAATTAGTTTTTGTGCTGTGAGCAATGGAATTTTATTAAATTTGCCTATTTTGGAAGAAGTAAGATTAATTTGTATGAACTGTATGCTTCGTGATGAAAGACGTTGCATAGCATAAAATATGACACACTAACTTATTAATTGTCCGTTTTGCTTACGATAGAGACAAGTCTTATTAACATAATTTATTATGCATTCAGTTGTGAAAGGCAGTGAGAGATTTATTGTTAAAGAAATTCAAGTTCCTAGACTTAAATATCACGTCTAACGTGAACTAGCTTATCAGGTTGGCAAATTGAGCTTTCCCTTATTTAGGGAGGCCTTTGCCCTCCACGGGACACAATAGGCTATCTTTATCTTAGATTATCTCTATAATATTTACAAGCGGGAACAGGTGAAAGGTATGTATGTATTATGCGTTGCGTTATGGATTAATGGTTACATTTGTGTAGGAAGATTTCGTCGTAGGAATCTATCAATTGACATCTTTGTGAAATATTACGGTATGCAATGTTTTCCTGCTCCCTTCTGGTCATTTTTTGATATGTTAAAAGGAATTATTGTACAGTAACAGGAGAAGTAAATGCAACGGGAATCTCGAATCGACGTGACGTTTCGTTCCTAATTTGTGTTCTGTCAGTAAAATTCGAGCCTTCTGACTAAATGTAAGCGAAAGAAGACTAAATCAGTATTACGAGGCATCAGGAAACCAATTAAGTTTTACGGAAATTGCTCGGGCAGGCGACGGGAATTACGTAGAGAACACGTAATATATAATTCGTTTGGTACACGTGATTTTCGTCGTCTTTCCGGAAGAAATATCGATGATGAATACTTTAAATTAATGGTGAAGTGCATGAATTTTATGACCATAACCCTGCATTTGAGACTGCGTAACTATTGTATGTACAATAAGTAGGTCGTGTGCATTAAGACCAGAAAATTTATACATTAAACTATTTGGGGGATATCAATGCTGATATAATTTGGAATTATGCGATCTGTTGAACGGTGTAGCATAGTTATGAATGACCCAAATTCACTTGTGTATTTCACGTCGCGGTGATTATATTTCTATAGTCGTGTCGCTGTTATTTCCGGCGTGACTCCTTCTCTTTGCTTACATCTTAGGAAGTGAATGCTCTATAAAGACTAGGTAGGTAGTATCGCTCGCCATTTCTGTTCTTTCGTTGCCGAGCTATCAGACGAGGGATCTACCTGACACACTGTTAAACATTATCATGTCGTAGCTCCTATGATAATAAATCAAGCACACTGTAATTGAGCAAATAATTGTGTGGCAAATAACGTCCTCGTTTCTTGTCTGCGAACGCGGACGAAAGAGCCAAACTGGCGGGCGATTATAATAAGTATTTATCGATCAGCAGCGAATGACAAGACGTACTCGTTTAAATGTAGCCGACCTGAAACTTGATTGGCTGGCGGAAATAAGATGGACGGGACTTTAATACCATTTATTCTGCAAAGATTCTACGAGATTTTCAAAATTATGTAACATGTGTAAGATATATTTGTTGTCTTGTAAAATAATAGCTACATTTAAGCACGAAGATTTCGTCTTAGACCAAATATTTGAGCTCTTTAGAAATCTGTTAAAATGCAATGGTTTCCAGTTCCTTTCTGTTTATAAGTATTATGTATTAGCACTGATTTGTTGGAAAAGTGTATTGAGTGAAGTAGAAAATCGAATTCAATATGTGTTTCTGGTAATGTTTTTAGTAAATCGACTGAAATTTGAAGAATTCTTCTGAATATGAATGTATATGTGACATTATCATTATTTTGAGACAACATGTGACAAACGAATTTTAATTGATAATGCTCTGCTGGGCGACAGGAATTAAATGTAAATTACGCAAATGTAATGTATGTTTGAAGCTTTTAAATTTCATTGTCTCTGCTGATGAAAAGTCAGTGATGTATGTAAGGTCCAATTATTCTCGTGAAATTAATGGATTTTTAACGTCCATATATTTGTGTTTAATCTGTGTAGATATCTTCTTTACTTAAGTCTATAAAAATACTAGTTTGTAGTAAGTTATCTAATGGAGTGCTTTTCCGTTTAATTCTGTTCATTTTATGATGTTTTGTAGGAAAGTACTCTACTGATTTCAAGAGAATTGAATGCAACAAAGCAGTCAAATAAAAGTGACTATTGGTATATAAATTAATTTTTTTAATCAAAATTGAAGCCTTTGTCTGAATATCAGCAAAAGGAATTATTTATCTCTGTTGCGAGACATCATGGAAAACCCAGTTTTGTTCAGAGAATCCTGAGGCAGGCGACGTGAATTAAGTGGACAGGACGTAATATATCATTCGTGTTGGACGCTTGATTTACGCTGTCTTTCTAGAAGGAATATCAGCGATGAGTACTAAAAATCTACTTTTGAACTTCGTGCATTGTAAGTCGAAAAACCTGCATTTGAAAATGCTTTATTGTGTAGTGAGAATAGAACATCTGCAGTAAGAAATATAATTTTACATTCAATAGTCTTTTTGGAAGAAGCCTATTTTAATATTAATTAACTTTTTACGGTCTTTAGGGAGGTTTTCGGTGGAAATGAATGACAAATTTGTCTGTTCTACATTATGGTGTTAATATTTTTTATTCCAATCGTTCTACATGTATCTAATGATACTTACAATTTCATGTGACTTGTATGCGATTTATGCGTTCTCGTGTGCTTCAATAGCTTCAATTCTGGTCTAAGGTGTTATCTCAGTCTATTTCTCGTTTCTTTTTTATTATACTACAGTAGCGTGCAAATTAATCCGAACAACGTAATTACTTATGCAAAAACACTCAAACGGGATAGAAAAAAGTATCTAAGACATACCTCAGTAATCTATGTGGTCTCCCTTGTTCCTAATAATTGCCCTGAGACGATATGGCATTGATTCCACTAATTTCCCACAAATGTTCTGCATTTCTTCATCGCGAAACCATACACCAATGAGGGCAGAAATCATCTTCTCCTTTGTAGAACAATCCATTTTTTGCATTCTTCTTTTGCAAATTGACCACAAGTTCTCAATGGGGTTGATATTGGGTGACTTGCCTGGCCAGGGGAGTACCTGTATATTCTACTTGTTGTAGAATTCTGTAGCTTTTCCAGACGTATAGCATGGTGCCAGGTCTTGTTGGAACACAACTCTGTCATTCGGAAATGAATTTTTGCAGCTGGGGTGAATATATTTGTCAGAATTCATCATTCCCTTGATAGGTATTAATGCTCCAGGCCCTTCATGTGTAAAACAACCCTAAAACATTACTTTAGGGGGGTATTTGGGTGCTTGTTGGAGATGAGCTGCTGTTACTTTTTCGGATCCTTTCCGTACGTAAGAAACACGTTGGCTGTGGACCTCGAAATGAGACTCATCGGAAAAAATACATCCTTCCAGTCATTCACTGTCCAGTGTTGATGCAATTTTGCCAACATTAAGCGTTTTTTGCACATAAGAGGTGTTAGCAGTTGCTTCTTAATAGGCTTACGAGCCCTTCGTCCAGCTTCCAAAAGCATACGCCGCACTGTTGTCACGTGAATATTCGCCCCAGTGGTAGCCATTAACTCGCGGGTTAAGTCGACAGCAGTTAGTCTAGGATTTAATTTACTTTTCCTGATAATTAAACGATCATCTGCAGGTGAAGTCTTCCTTTTCCGGCCACAGTTTCCTTTTTTCTGGGGTGTGATGGATCCAGTCTCCCTGTATCGTTTTATGATCGAATTAACAGTAGCCAAACCGATGTGACATTCTGCAGCAATTTGCCTCTGTCTTACAGAAGAATACTCAGCTAATGTTATAATTTTAGACCGTTTTCGTGGAGTTGTATCCATTTGTAAAGACGACACAATGCACACAGGATTGCGATATTAAGTCTTCAACACAACTGAAATGCTTATAAGTACAAAACGACAGGCAAAATGTCACAAATTATAAAAAAATAATAACGACAGACCTTCAACAATGGAATTACACGTACTACAGATGTCAATTAAAGAGGTATGATCAGCTGTGAGGCCAAAAATGACAGAAAATGAAAAAAATATGTCGTGTTCGGATTAATTTGCACGCTACTGTATTGTGGGTTATAAAATAGTGATGGTTTGTAGTTTAGTGTATTGAGTGCCGGAGAAAGCCCCGAAAAATCATGTCTTCCATTAAAAATATAGCGTTTCTACTCTGGATTTTGATGCATTCTACTGAATGTAAATACTTACTTACTTATTGGCTTCTAATGAACCCGGAGGTTCATTGCCGCCCTCACACAAGCCCGCCATTGATCCCTATCCTGAGCAAAGTCAATCCAGTCTCCACCATCATATCCCACTTCCCTCAAATCCATTTTAATATTAACTTCCCATCCACGTATCGGCCTCTCCAAAGTCCTTTATCCAGCCGGCCTCCCAACTAACAATCTATATGCATTTGTGGATTCGCCCATACGTGCTACATGCCCTGCCCATCTAAAGCGTCTGGATTTAATGTTCCTAATTATGTCAGGTGAAGAATACAATGCGTGCAGCTCTGCGTTGTGTAACTTTCTCCATTCTCCTGTAACTTCATCCCTCTTAGCCCCAAATATTTTCCTAAAAGCCTTATTCTCAAACACCCTTAATCGCTGTTTCTCTCTCAAAGCGAGAGTCCAAGCTTCACAACCATATAGAACAACCGGTAATATAGCTGTTTTATTAATTCTAAATGTCAGATTTTTTGACAGTACACTAGATGACAAAAGTTTCTCAACGTAATAATAACAGGCATTTCCCATATTTATTCTGCGTTTAATTTCCTCCGCAGTGTCATTTATATTTGTTACTCTTGCTCCAAGATATTTGAATTTTACCACCACTTCGAAGGAAAAATCTCCAATTTTTATATTTCCATTTCGTACAATATTCTCGTCACGAGACATAATCATATACTTAGTCTTTTCGAGATTTACTTCTAACCCTATCGCTTTACTTGCTTCAAGTAGAATTTCCGTGTTTTCCCTAATCGTTTATGGATTTGCTGCTAACATATTCACGTCATCCGCATGGACAAGAAGCTGATGTAATCCGTTCAATTCCAAACCCTCTGTGTTATCCTGAACTTTCCTAATGGCATATTCTAGAGCAAAGTTAAAAAGTAGAGGTGACAATGCAACTCCCTGCTTTAGCCCGCAGTGAATTGGAAATGCATCAGATAGAAACTGGCCTATACGGACTCTGCTGTCATTTTCACTCAGACACATTTTAATTAATCGAACTAGTTTCTTGGGAATACCAAATTCAATAAGAATACCATATAAAACTTCTCTCTTAACCGAGTCATACGCCTTTTTGAAATTTATGAATAACTGATGTACTGTACCCTTATACTCCCATTTTTTCTCCAATATCTGACGAATACAAAATATCTGATCAATAGTCGACCTATTACGCCTAAAACCGCACTGATGATCCCCAATAATTTCATCTACATATGGAGTTAATCTTCTCAGAAGAATATTCGACAAAATTTAATACGACGTCAACATAAGAGATATTCCTCGAAAGTTACTGCAGTTAGTCTTGTCACCCTTCTTAAAATATAGGTACGATTATCGACTCCTTCCATTGTACTGGGATAATTTCCTTTTCCCAAACTGCAAGTACTAGTTTATAAATTTCGCTAGGTAATGTGCTTCCACCCTCTTGTATTAATTCAGCTGAAATTTGATCAATACCTGGAGACTTGTACTTTTTCAGATTTTCTATTGCAATTTCGACTTCAGAAAGTGCGGGTTCCGGTATAAATGAATGTATACTGAATGTAAACATAAGACTAAAACATGAATTTCTATAAAACATTTAAACAATGAAATCGACTATGGATTCTCTATGATATTTACTAGTTCGCGTGGCGCTGGATAGTGCAATTTAAGCGTTATCGTGAGTTTTAATCACCTTTCTTTTGTAGGTATTTATTTCCGTTATAGAATTCTGTGAATAGAAATCTTTTTAAAATATTCAGGTATGCAAAGTTTACACACTTCTTTCTGTTCCAGTCACGGTCACTTTTCGTTCTGTTAATATAATGATAATGATTGAAGGGATAGTAGGCCTACTGGAAAGTTGACATGAGAAGTGAGTGGAACAGAATAAAATATCAAACCCAAGTGTATTCCTGTTTATAATTGTAGTTGTTTGATCGAAATTCGGGGCTTCTGAATAGTTTAAACGAAGGGAAAGCTAGGTATATAATCTAATATCACGTGGATGAAATAATGTTTTACTGACATTCCTGGGACAGGCGACCAGAATTAAATATAGGCTATTACACGTTAGATATGATCCATGAGATAGATTATGATTTCCTTTGCCTTTCCAGATGAAATAACAACCATGAATACTGGAAACGTACGGGTGAATATTGCAATGGAATCCATTTGCCTGAAATTGTAACTGCCTGATTATGAAAATTAAATAGAACATATGCAAAAAAAATGAAATTTTCAATCCTTTATTCTACTTGGAAGAAATGAATTTTTTGTTAATTACATTTATCCGATTTCTTCATAACTATTATTGTGTTTTACATCAGACTGGTAACATTTTTCATTCGAATCACACTACACAAATTCTATGTCATTTAGAAATCAAAGCGACATATTTGCTATATATGTGTTTTCGTGTGCTTTAATGGCTACATATCTGGGTATCGATTTCTCTTGGGCCAACTATTTGTTTAAGCACTTTATAAATATATTGAGATGGAATTGTTTTCCGTTTCTTTCTATTCATATTATCATTGTGGGTTATAGAATAGAACTTGTTTGTTGGCAAGTAGGTTTGAGTGCGGCAGAAAAATATATCCAATCCTGTATTTCCGTTTCTTTTTTTACTAATTTCTTCGCCGCAGCCTGAGGCTTATTGTGTATAGACCCACAACGCTGCTGAACAAGAGCACAATTTGCAGGACTCCCGCTATTACTGGTTTAGTTTACCCGAGGGCCATTGCGAGACACCACACACACTGAAACAATGGACAGCAAGCAGTCCACGCAAGACGATTCAAAATATATCCCCCTGACTTCACGACTTGGAATCGAACTCGGGTCATCTTGGTCAGGAGTCTAGAACGCTACCTCAAGGCCAAGGAAGCGTACATGTTCTTCTGTTAATAAATTCGGCATTCTCATGGAAATTTGTGAATTTGTTATAGTCATTCCAATTAAATTGTATGAATTCTACTCAATGAGAATAAATATTATATGAATAAAACGTCATATTATGAGCCTCTACCACTTCGAGTTTAAGCTAGATTTCTAAGGCCGACGAATGGAATGAAATGCAAAATACGTACCTATCAATAGTTTGTAAAGCGCTTGTAATTTTCGTTATATTCCCTGATGGAATGGCAGCAACGAATATTGCAAATACGGTATAATGGTAAAGTTAATGCTTTTTAAGTCCCTAGTGCTGTATTTGAAACTGCTTAGATATATTCAGAAACTAGTTTTTGGTGCTGTGAGCAATTGAATTATATTAAATTTGCCTATTTTGGAAGAAGTAAGATTAATTTGTATGAACTTTGTGCTTCGTGATGAAAGACGTTGCATAGCATAAAATATGACACAATATTAATTGTCCGTTTTGCTTACGATACAGACAAGTCTTATTAAAATAATTTACTATGCATTCAGTTGTGAAAGGCAGTGAGAGATATATTGTTAAAGAAATTCAACTTCCCGGACTTAAATATCACGTCTAACGTGAACTAGCTTATCAGGTTGGCAAATTGAGCTTTCCCTTATTTAGGGAGGCCTTTGCCTTTCTTGGGACACAATAGGCTATCTTTATCTTAGCTTATCTCTATAATATTTACAAGCGGGAACAGGTGAAAGGTGTGTGTGTGTATTATGCATAGACTTATGGTTTAATGGTTACATTTAGATTGATGTAGGGAGATTTCTTCGTTGGAATCTATCAATTGATATCTTTGTGAAATATTACGGTATGCAATGTTTTCCTGCTCCCTTCTGGTCATGTTTTGATATGTTAAAAGCCATTATTCTACTGTAACAGGAGAAGTAAATGCAACGAGAATCTCGAATCGACGTGACGTTTCGTTCCTAATTTGTGTTCTGTCAGTAAAATTCGATCCTTCTGACTAAATGTAAGCGAAAGAAGACTAAATCAGTATTACGAGACATCATGAAACCAATTAACTTTTACGGAAATTACTCGGGCAGGCGACGGGAATTACGTAGACAACACGTAATATATAATTCGTTTCGTACACGTGATTTCCGTCATCTATCCGGATCAAATATCGACGATGAATACTTTAAATTACTGGTGAAGTGCATGAATTTTATGACCATAACCCTGCGTTTAAGACTGCGTAAATATTGTATGTACAATAAGTAGGTCGTGTGCAGTAAGAATAAAAAAGTTATACATTAAACTATTTGGGGGATATCAATGCTGATATAATTTGGAATTATGCGGCCTGTTCAACGGTGTAGCGTAGTTATGAATGACCAAAAATCACTTGTGTATTTCACGTCGGGGTGATTATATTTCTACAGTCGTGTCGCTGTTATTTCCGGCGTGACTCCTCTTTGCTTACGTCTTAGGAAGTGAAAGCTATATAAAGTCTAGGTAGGTAGTATCGCTCGACATTTTTCTTCTTTCGTTGCCGAGCTACCAGACGAGGAATCTACCTGATACACTGTTAAACTTTATCATGTCGTTGCTCCTATGACAATAAATCAAGCACACTGTAATTGAGCAAATAATTGAGTGGCAAATAACGTCCTCGTTTCTT
Organism: Periplaneta americana; assembly: GCF_040183065.1. Taxonomy (NCBI): domain Eukaryota; kingdom Metazoa; phylum Arthropoda; class Insecta; order Blattodea; family Blattidae; genus Periplaneta; species Periplaneta americana. The sequence goes on from NC_091126.1 coordinate 123,826,688, forward strand.
GTCTACGAACGCGGACGAAAGAGCCAAACTGGCGGGCGATTATAATAAGTATTTATCGAATAGCAGCGACCGACAAGACGCACTTGTTTAAATGTAACCGACCTGAAACGTGATTGGATGGCGGAAGTAAACCGACGGAACTTTAATACCATTTATTCTGCAATGATTGTACGAGATTTTCAAAATCGTGTAACATGTGTAAGATACATTTGTTGTCGTGTGCAATAATAGTTACATTTAAGGACGAAGATTTTCGTCTTAGACCAAATGTTTGAGCTGTTTAGAAATCTGTTAGGATGCAATGGTTTCCAGTTCCTTTCTGTTCATAAGTATTATGTAATAGCACTTGTTTTTTGGAAAGTTGTATTGAGTGAAGTAGAAAATCGAATTCATTATGTGTTTCTGGTACTGTTTTTAGTAAATACACTGAAATTTGAAGACGTTTTCTGAATATGAATGTATATGTGAATTTATCATTATTTTGAGACATGTAACAAACGAAATTTAATTGATAATGCTCTGGTGGGCGACAGGGATTAAATGTAAATTACGCAATGTAATGTCTGTTTGAAGCTTGTAATTTCAATGTCTCTGCTGATGAAAAGTCAGTGATGTATGTATAGTCCAATTATTCTGGTGAAATTAATAGTTATTTATCGTCCATATATTTGTGTTTAATCTGTGTAGATATCTTCTTTACGTAAGTCTATGAAAATACTAGTTTGTAGTAAGTTATCTAATGGAGTGCTTTTCCGTTTAATTCTGTTCTTTTTATGATGTTTTGAAGGAAGGTACTCATATGATTTCAAGAGAATTGAATGCAACAAGGAAGTAAAATAAAAGTGACTATTGGTATATAAATTCAGTTTTTTTAATCAACATTCAAGCCTTTGTCTGAATATCAGCGAAAAGACTTATTAATCGCTGTTGCGAGACATCATGGAACACACAGTTTTGTTCAGAGAATCCTGAGGCAGGCGACGTGAATTAAGTGGGCAGCACGTAACATATCATTCGTGTTGGACGCTTGATTTACGCTGTCTTTCTAGAAGGAATATCAACGATGATTACTAAAAATCTACTGGTGAACTTCGTGCATTGCAAGTCGAAAACCTGCATTTGAAAATGCTTTATTATGTAGTGAGAATAGAACATGTGCAGTAAGAAATATAATTTTACATTCAATACTCTGTTTGGAAGAAACCTATTTTAATATTAATTAACTTCTTACTGACTTTAGGTAGGTGTTACGGTGGAAATGAATGACGAATTTGTCTGTTCAATTTTGTGGTGGTAATATTTTTTTATTCCTATCTCTCTACATGTATCTCATGATATTTACAATTTCATGAGGTCTGTATGCGATTTATGCGTTCTCGTGTGCTTCAATAGCTACAATTCTGGTGTAAGATGTTGTCACAGTTTATTTCTCGTTTCTTCTTTTTATTACACTATTGTGGGTTATAAAATAGTGTTGGTTTGTAGGTTAGTGAATTGAGTGCTGAAGAAAAACCCGAAAAATCATGCCTTCCATTAAAGATATAGCGTGTCTTCTGTGGATTTCGATGCATTCTACCGAATGTAAATACTTACTTACTTACGTATTGGCTTTAAGGAACCCGGAGGTTCATTGCCGCCCTCACACAAGCCCGCCATTGATCCCTATCCTGAGCAAGATCAATCCAGTCTCCACCATGATATCCCACTTCACTCAAATCCATTTTAATATTATCTTCCCATCTACGCCTCGGCCTCTCCAAAGACCTTTTTCCCACCGGCCTCCCAACTAACACTCTCATGCATTTGTGGATTCGCCCATACGTGCTGCATGCCCTGCCCATCTCAATCGTCTGGATTTAATGTTCCTAATTATGTCAGGTGAAGAATACAATGCGTGCAGCTCTGCGTTGTGTAACTTTCTCCATTCTCCTGTAACTTCATCCCTCTTAGGCCCAAATATTTTCCTGAGAATCTTACTCTCAAATACCCTTAATCTCTGTTCCTCTCTCAAAGTGAGAGTCCATGCTTCACAACCATACAGAACACCGGTAATATAGCTGGTTTATAAATTCTAACTTTCAGATATTTTGACAGCACACTAGATGACAACAGCTTCTCAACATAATAATAACAGGCATTTCCCATATTTATTCTGCGTTTAATTTCCTCCTGAGTGTCACTTATATTTGTTAATGTTGCTCCAAAATATTTGAATTTTTCCACCTCTTCGAAGGATAAATCTCCAATTTTTATATTTCCATTTCGTACAATATTCTGGTCACGAGACATAATCATATACTTAGTCTTTTCGGGATTTACTTCCAACCATATCGCTTTACTTCTTCAAGAGAATTTTCGTGTTTTCCCTAATCGTTTGTGGATTTTCTCCTAACATATTCACGTCATCCGCATAGACAAGAAGCTGATGTAATGCGTTCAAATCCAAACCCTCTGTGTTATCCTGAACTTTCCTAGTGGCATATTCTAGAGCAAAGTTAAAAAGTAGAGGTGACAATGCATCTCCCTGCTTTAGCCCGCAGTGAATTGGAAATGCATCAGATAGAAGCTGGCCTATACGGACTCTGCTGTAAGTTTCTTTAACACTCATTTTAATTAATCGGACTAGTTTCTTGGGAATACCAAATTCAATAAGAATACCATATAAAACTTCTCTCTTAACCGAGTCATATGCCTTTTTGAAATTTATGAATAACTGATGTACTGTAGCCTTATACTCCCACTTTTTTTCCAATATCTATGGAATACAAAAAAATCTGATCAATAGTCGCTCTATTACGCCTAAAACCACACTAATGAACCCCAGTAATTTCGTCTTCATATAAAGTTAATATTCTCAGAAGGATATTCGACAATATTTTATACGACGTGAACAAAAGTGACATTCCTCGAAATTTACTACAGTTAGTCTTGTCTCCCTTCTTAAAAATTGGTACGATTATCGACTCCTTCCATTGTTCTAGTATAATTTCCTTTTCCCAAACTGCAAGTACAATTTTATAAATTTCGCTAGATAATGTGCTTCCACCCTCTTGTATTAATTTAGCTGAAATTTGATCAATACCTGGAGACTTGTACTTTTTCAGATTTTCTATTGTAATTTCGAATTCAGAAAGTGTGGGTTCCGTTGTAAATGATTGTATCCTGAATGTAAATATAAACTAAACATGAATTTCAATACAACATATAAAAAATGAAGTCGACTATGGATTCTCTATGATATTTACTAGTTCGCGTGGCGCTGGATAGTGCAATCTAAGCGTTATCGTGAGTTTTAATACCCTTTCTTCTGTATGTATTTATTTCCGTTATAGAATTCTGTGAATAGAAATCTTTTTAAAATATTCCAGTATGCAATGTTTACACACTTCTTTCTGTTCCAGTCACTGTCACTTTTCGTTCTGTTAATATAATGATAATGATTGAAGGGATAGTAGGCCTACTGGAAAGTTGACATGAGAAGTGAGTGGAACAGAATAAAATATCAAATCCAAGTGTGTTTCTATTCATAATTTTAGTTGTTTGATCGAAATTCGGGGATTCTGAATTGTTTAAACGAAGGGAAAGCTAGGTATGTAATGTAACACCACGTGGATGAAATAAAGTTTTACTGACATTCCTGGGACAGGCGACCGGAATTAAATATAGGCTATTACACGTTAGATATGACCCATAAGATAGATTATGATTTGCTTTGACTTTCCAGATGATGTATCAACCCTGAATACTGGAAGCGTATGTGTGAATTTTGCAATGGAATCCATTTGCCTGAAATTTAAACTGCCTAATTATGAAAATTAATTAGAACATAATTAATAAAAAATGAAATTTTCATTCCTTTAATCTACTTGGAAGAAATGAATTTATTGTTAATTATCTTTATCCGATTTCTTCATAACTATTATCTTGTTTTACATCCCAGTGGTAACATTTTTCATTCCAATCACAATACACAAATTCTATGTCATTTAGAAATCAAAGTGACATATTTGCTATATATGCGTTTTCGTGTGCTTTAGTGGTTACATGTCACGGTATCGATTTCTCTTGGGCCAACTATTTGTTTAAGCACTTTATAAATATATTGAGATGGAAATGTTTTCCGTTTCTTTCTCTTCATATTATCATTGTGGGTTATAGAATAGAACTTGTTTGTTGGCAAGTAGGTTTGAGTGCGGCAGAAAAATATATCCAATTCTGTATTTCCGTTTCTTTTTGTACTAATTTCGTCGCCCCATCCTGAGGCTTATTGTGTCTAGACCCACAACGCTGCTGAACAAAAACACACTTTGCAGGACTCCCCCGTTTACTGGGTTAGTTTACCCGAGGGCCATTGCGAGACACCACACACACTGAGACAATGGACAGACAAACACTCCACGCAAGACGATCCAAAATAAATCCCCCTGACTTCACGACTTGGAATCGAACTCAATTCACCTTGATCAGGAGTCTAGAACGCTACCTCAAGACCAACGAAGCGTACATGTTCTTCTGTTAATAAATTCGGCATTCTCATGGAAATTTGTGAATTTGTTATAGTCATTCCAATTAAATTGTATGAATTCTACTCAATGAGAATAAATATTATATGAATAAAACGTCATATTATGAGCCTCTACCACTTCGAATTTAACTGAGATTTCTAAGGCCGACGAATGGAATGAAATGCAAAATACGTACCTATCAATAGTTTGTAAAGCGCTTGTAATTTTCGTTATATTCCCTGATGGAATGGCAGCAACGAATATTGCAAATACGGTATAATGGTAAAGTTAATGCTTTTTAAGTCCCTACTGCTCTATTTGAAACTGCTTAGATATATTCAGAAAATAGTTTTTGTGCTGCAAGCAATGGAATTTTATTAAATTTGCCTATTTTGGAAGAAGTAAGCTTAATTTGTATGAACTTTATGCTTCGTGATGAAAGACGTTGCATAGCATAAAATATGACACTATTAATTGTCCGTTTTGCTTACAATACAGACAAGTCTTATTAAAATAATTTACTATGCATTCAGTTGTGAAAGGCAGTGAATCATTTATTGTTAAAGAAATTCAATTTCCTAGATTTAAATATCACGTCTAACGTGAACTAGCTCATCACGTTGGCAAATTGAGCTTTCCCTTATTTAGGGAGGCCTTTGCCCTTCGTGGGACACAATAGGCTATCTTTATCTTAGCTTATCTCTATAATATTTACAAGCGGGGACAGGTGATAGGTGTGTATGTATTTTGCGTTGGCTTATGGTTTAATGGTTACATTTATGTAGGAAGATTTCGTCGTAGGAGTCTATCAATTGACATCTTTGTGAAATATTACGTTATGCGATGTTTTCCTGCTCCCTTCTGGTCATGTTCTGATATGTTAAAAGACATTATTCTATTGTAACAGGAGAAGTAAATGCAACGAGAATCTCGAATCAACGTGACGTTTCGTTCGTAATTTGTGTACTGTCAGTAAAATTCGAGCCTTCTGACTAAACGTAAGCGAAAGAAGACTAAATCAGTATTACGAGACATCATGAAACCAATGAAGTTTGCGGAAATTGCTCGGGCAGGCGACGGGAATTACGTAGACAACACGTAATATATAATTCATTTCGTACACGTGATTTTCGTCGTTTTTCCGGATGAAATATCGACGATGAATACTTTAAATTTCTGGTGAAGTGCATGAATTTTATGACCATAACCCTGCATTTGAGACTGCGTAAATATTGTATGTACAATAAGTAGGTCGTGTGCAGTAAGAACAGAAAAATTATACATTGACCTATTAGGGGGATATCAATGTTGATATAATCTGGAATTATGCAGCCTGTTGAACTGTGTAGCATAGCTATGAATGACCCAAATTCACTTGTGTATTACACGTCGCGGTGATTATATATCTATAGTCGTATCGCTGTTATTTCCGGCATGACTCCTCTTTGCTTACGTCTTTGGAAGTGAAAGCTCTATAAAGACTAGGTAGGTAGTATCGCTTGCCATTTTTGTTCTTTCGTTGCCGAGCTACCAGATGAGGAATCTACCTGACACACTGTTAAACATTATCATGTCGTAGCTCCTATGATAATAAATCAAGCACACTGTAATTGAGCAAATAATTGAGTGGCAAATAATGTCCTCGTTTCTTGTCTGCGAACGCGGACGAAAGAGCCAAACTGGCGGGCGATTATAATAAGTATTTATCGATCAGCAGCGAATGACAAGACGTACTCGTTTAAATGTAGCCGACCTGAAACTTGATTGGCTGGGGGAAATAAGATGGACGGGACTTTAATACCATTTATACTGCAATGATTCTACGAGATTTTCAAAATCATGTCAAATGTGTAAGATATATTTGTTGTCGTGTGCAGTAATAGCTACATTTAAGGACGAAGATTTCGTCTTAGACCAAATGTTTGAGCTCATTAGAAATCTTTTAGGATGCAATGGTTTCCAGTTCCTTTGTATTCATAAGTATTATGTAATAGCACTGGTTTTTTGGAAGAGTGTATTGAGTGAAGTAGAAAATCGAATTCAATATGTGTTTCTGGTACTGTTTTAGTATATCGAATGAAATTTGAAGAATTATTCTGAATATGAATGTATATGTGGCTTTATCATTATTTTGAGACAACATGTAACAAACGAATTTTTATTGATAATGCTCTGGTGGCCGACAGGAATTAAATGTAAATTACACAATGTATAGTCCGTTTGATCCTTTTAAATTCCATTGTCTCGGCTGATGAAAATCAATTATGTATGTATAGTCCTATTATTCCGGGTGAAATTAATGGATTTTTTACGTCCATATATTTGTGTTTAATCTGCGTAGATATCTTCTTTATGTAAGTCTATGAAAATACTACTTTGTGATATGTTATCTTATGAAATGCTTTTCCATTTAATTCTGTTCATTTTATGATGTATTGAAGGAAAGTACTCTACTGATTTCAAGAGAATTGAATGCAACAAACAAGTGAAATAAATGTTACTATTTGTATATAAGTCAAAATTGAAGCCTTTGTCTGAATATCAGCAAAAAGAATTATTAATCGGTGTTGCGAGACATCATGGAACACAGAATTATATTCAGAGATTGCTCAGGTAGGCGCCGTGAATTAAGTGGACAGCACGTAACATATCATTCGTGTTGGACGCTTGATTTACGCTGTCTTTCTAGAAGGAATATCAACGATGAGTACTAAAAATCTACTGGTGAACTTCGTGCATTGTAAGTCGAAAACCTGCATTTGAAAATGCTTTATTATGTAGTGAGAATAGAACATGTGCAGTAAGAAATATAATTTTACATTCAATAGTCTGTTTGGAAGAAGCCTATTTTAATATTAATTAACTTTTTACTGTCTTTAGGGAGGTGTTACGGTGGAAATGAATTACGAATTTGTCTGCTCTACATTGTGGTGGTAATATTTTTTTATTCCAATCGCTCTACATGTATCTCAAGATATTTACAATTTCATGTGACTTGTATGCGATTTATGCGTTCTCGTGTGCTTCAATAACTACAATTCTGGTGTAAGATGTTGTCACAGTCTATTTCTCGTTTCTTTTTTTATTATACTATTGTGGGTTATAGAATATTGTTGGTTTGTATGTTAGTGAATTGAGTGCTAAAGAAAAACCCGAAAAATCATGTCTTCCATTAAAGATATAGTGTTTCTTCTCTGGATTTTGATGCATTCTACCGAATGTAAATACTTACTTACTTACGTATTGACTTTTAAGGAACCCGGAGGTTCATTGCCGCCCTCACACAAGCCCGCCTTTGGTCCCTATCCTGAGCAAGATCAATCCAGTCTCTACCATCATATCCCACTTCCCTCAAATTCATTTTAATATTAAATTCCCATCTACGTCTCGGCCTCCCCAAAGTCCTTTTTCCCTCCGCCCTCCCAACTAACACTCTATATGCATTTGTGGATTCGCCCATACGTGCTGCATGCCCTGCCCATCTCAAGCTTCTGGATTTAATGTTCCTAATTATGCTAGGTGAAGAATACAATGCGTGCAGCTCTGCGTTGTGTAACTTTCTCCATTCTCCTGTAACTTCATCCCTCTTAGCCCCAAATATTTTCTTAAGAACCTTATTCTCAAACACCCTTAATCGCTGTTTCTCTCTCAAAGTGAGAGTCCAATCTTCACAACCATATAGAACAACCGGTAATATAGATGTTTTATTAATTCTAAATGTCAGATTTTTTGACAGTACACTAGATGACAAAAGCTTCTCAACGTAATAATAACACGCATTTCCCATATTTATTCTGCGTTTAATTTCCTCCTGAGTGTCATTTATATTTGTTTCTGTTGCTCCTATATATTTGAATTTTTCCACTTCTTCGAAGGATAAATCTCCAAGTTTTATATTTCCATTTCGTACAATATACTGGTCACGAGACATAATCATAAACTTTGTCTTTTCAGGATTTACTTCCAACCCTATCGCTTTACTTGTTTCAAGTAGAATTTTCGTATTTTCCCTAATCGTTTGTGGATTTTCTCCTAACATATTCACGTCATCCGCATAGACAAGAAGCTGATGTAATCCGTTCAATTCCAAACCCTCTGTGTTATCCTGAACTTCCCTAAAGGCATATTCTAGAGCAAAGTTAAATAGTGGAGGTGATAATGCATCTCCCTGTTTTAGTCCGCAGTGAATTGGAAAAGCATCAGATAGAAGCTGGCCTATACGGACTCTGCTGTCAGTTTCACTAAGACACATTTTAATTAATCGAACTAGTTTCTTGAGAATACCAAATTGAATAAGAATATCATATAAACCTTCTGTCTTAACCGAGTCATACGCCTTTTTGAAATTTATGAATAACTGATGTACTGTAGCCTTATACTCCCACTTTTTTTCCAATATCTATGGAATACAAAAAAATCTGATCAATAGTCGCTCTATTACGCCTAAAACCACACTAATGAACCCCAGTAATTTCGTATTCATATGAAGTTAATATTCTCAGAAGGATATTCGACAAAATTTTATACGACGTGAACAAAAGTGACATTCCTCGAAATTTACTGCAGTTAGTCTTGTCTCCCTTCTTAAAAATTGGTACGATTATCGACTCCTTCCATTGTTCTAGTATAATTTCCTTTTCCCTAACTGCAAGTACAATTTTATAAATTTCGCTAGATAATGTGCTTCCACCCTCTTGCATTAATTTAGCTGAAATTTGATCAATACCTGGAGACTTGTACTTTTTCAGATCTTCTATTGCAATTTCGAATTCAGAAAGTGTGGGTTCCGTTATAAATGATTGTATACTGAATGTAAATATAAGACTAAAACATGAATTTCTATACAACATATAAAAATGATATCGACTATGGATTCTCTATGATATTTACTAGTTCGCGTGGCGCTGAATAGTGCAATCTAAGCGTTATCGTGAGTTTTAATAACCTTTCTTCTGTAGGTATTTATTTCCGTTATAGAATTCTGTGAATAGAAATCTTTTTAAAATATTCCAGTATGCAATGTTTACACACTTCTTTCTGTTCCAGTCACTGTCACTTTTCGTTCTGTTAATATAATGATAATGATTGAAGGGATAGTATGCCTACTGGAAAGTTGACATGAGAAGTGAGTGGAACAGAATAAAATATCAAATCCATGTGTGTTTCTGTTTATAATTTTAGTTGTTTGATCGAAAGTCGGGGCTTCTGAATTGTTTAAACGAAGGGAAAGCTAGGTATGTAATGTAACACCACGTGGATGAAATAAAGTTTTACTGACATTCCTGGGACAGGCGACCGGAATTAAATATAGGCTATTACACGTTAGATATGATCCATGAGATAGATTATGATTTCCTTTGCCTTTCCAGATGAAATAACAACCATGAATACTGGAAACGTATGGGTGATTTTTGCAATGGAATCCATTTGCCTGAAATTGTAACTGCCTGATTATGAAAATTAAATAGAACATATGTAATAAAAAATGAAATTTTCATTCCTTTAATCTACTTGGAAGAAATGAATTTATTATTAATTAACTTTATCCGATTTCTTCATAACTATTATTGTGATTTACAGCACAGTGGTAACATTTTTCATTCCAATCACAATACACAAATTCTATGTCATTTAGAAATCAAAGCGACATATTTGCTATATATGCGTTTTCGTGTGCTGTAGTGGCTACATGTCTGGGTATCGATTTCTCTTGGGCCAACTATTTGTTTAAGCACTTTACAAATATTTGCGATGGAATTGTTTTCCGTTTCTTTCTATTCATATTATCATTGTGGGTTATAGAATAGCACTTGTTGTTTGGGAGTTAGGTTTAAGTGCGGCAGAAAAAAAATTCAAATCCTGTATTTCCGTTCCTTTTTTTACTAATTTCTTCGCCGCAGCCTGAGGCTTATCGTGTCTAGACCCACAACGCTGCTGTGCAAAAGCACACTTTGCAGGACTCCCCCGTTTACCCGAGGGCCATTGCGAGACACCACACACACTGATACAATGGACAGACAAGCAGTCCACGCAAGACGATCCAAAATAAATCCCCCTGGCTTCACGACTAGGAATCAGACTCGGGTCACCTTGATCAGCAGTCTAGAACGCTACCTAAAGACCAAGGAAGCGTACATATTATTCTGTTAATAAATTCGGTTTTCTCATGGAAATTTGGGGAATTATTTTATTCATTCCATTTAAATTGTATGTATTCTACTCAATGAGAATATATATTATAAGAATAAATCGTCATATTATGAGCCTCTACCACTTCGAATTTAACTGAGATGTCTAACGCCGACGAATGGAATGAAATGCAAAATACGTACCTATCTATAGTTTGTAAAGCGCTTGTAATTTTCGTTATATTCCCAGATGGTATGGCAGCAACGAATATTGCAAATATAATGGTGAAGTTAATGCATTTTAAGTCCCTACTGCTGTATTTGAAACTTCTTAGATATATTCAGAAAATAGTTTTTGTGCTGTGAGCAATGGAATTATATTAAATTTGCCTATTTTGGAAGAAGTAAGCTTAATTTGTATGAACTTTATGCTTCATGATGAAAGACGTTGCATAGCATAAAATATGACACAATATTAATAGTCCGTTTTGCTTACGATACAGACAAGTCTTATTAAGGGTACATGTACGTGAACGACGACAAATATTATCAGAAAATGCAGATTTTAAATTTCTAAAATTTTATAAGGAAATGAACTCACAATTGGACAAAATTTACAAGGTACCACAACAAGACTTATTACAACTTAAATATTTGATAAAAGTATTAAAAAATGTTACTAATAATATTTTTTTAGAATTCCCTCTTTACTTTAAATTAAATTTTCCAAAATTTGAACATTTTCACACATATTGTTTCATAACTCCACAACCATTGGAGATAGAATTCTGAAATTTTGTACTCTGATTTAACATGCATTTATGCAAAAGGTAGACTACAATAATGGCTATTTCTTTGAAAATAGAAAAATTAGGTCACAAAACATTGTGTAAATTTTAATATATTTTGTATAGTGCAAATAAAAAATTAATTGTATTAAAATGAACAACTCTACATGTCTGAGAGTAGTCTGCTTTTCAGAAATAAGTGTGCATTACATGCAGGAAAAATATTAAAGATGTCAGAGAGACCATAACAATGTTACGGTTACCAAATGATGTAACTGCAGAATTTTGTTTTTGTTTTTTTTTTTCATACTTTGATAAAACTGGATTGAAAAATATTATTAGTAAACTTTTTTATACTTTTATCAGATATTTAAGTTCTAAATAAGACTTGTTGTGGTACCTTGTAATTTTCGTCCAATTGTGAGTTCATTTTCTTATCAAATTTTAGAAATTTAGAACCTGTATTTTCTGATAATATTTGTGATCGTTCACGTACATAAACCCTTAATATAATTTATTATGCATTCAGTTGTGAAAGGCAGTGAGAGATTTATTGTTAAAGACATTCAAGTTCCTAGACTTATATATCACGTCTAACGTGAACTAGCTCATCACGTTGGCAAATTGAGCTTTCCCTTATTTAGGGATTCCTTTGCCCTTCATGGGACACAATAGGCTATTTTTATCTTAGCTTATCTCTATAATATTTACAAGCGGGAACAGATGAGAGGTGTGTATGTATTAAGCGTTGCTTTATGGTTTAATGGTTACATTTATGTAGGAAGATTTCGTCGTAGGAGTCTATCAATTGACATCTTTGTGAAATATTACGTTATGCAATATTTTCCTGCTCCCTTCTGATCATGTTTTGATATGTTAAAAGGAATTATTGTACAGTAACAGGAGAACTAAATGCAACGAGAATCTCGAATCAACGTGAGGTTTCGTTCGTCATTTGTGTTCTGTCAGTAAAATTCGAGCCTTCTGACTAAATGTAAGCGAAAGAAGACTAAATCAGTATTACGAGACATTATGAAACCAATGTAGTTTACGGAAATTGCTCGAGCAGGCGACGGGAATTACGTAGACAACACGTGATATATTATTCGTTTGGTACACGTGATTTTCGGCGTTTTTCCGAATGAAATATCGACGATGAATACTTTAAATTACTGGTGAAGTGCATGAATTTTATGACCATAACCCTGCATTTGAGACTGCGTAACTATTGTATGTACAATAAGTAGGTCGTGTGCAGTAAGACCAGAAAAATTATACATTAAACTATTTGGGGGATATCAATGCTGATATAATTTGGAATTATGCAGCCTGTTGAACGGTGTAGCGTAGCAATGAATGACCCAAATTCACTTGTGTATTACACGTCGCGGTGATTATATATCTATAGTCGTGTCGCTGTTATTTCCGGCATGACTCCTTCTCTTTGCTTACGTCTTTGGAAGTGAAAGCTCTATAAAGACTAGGTAGGTAGTATCGCTCGCCATTTTTGTTCTTTCGTTGCCGAGCTACCAGACGAGGAATCTACCTGACACACTGTTAAACATTATCATGTCGTAGATCCTATGATAATAAATCAAGCACACTGTAATTGAGCAAATAATTGTGTGGCAAATAAGGTCCTCGTTTCTTGTCTGCGAACGCGGACGAAAGAGCCAAATTGGCGGGCGATTATAATGAGTATTTATCGATCAGCAGCGAATGACAAGACGTACTCGTTTAAATGTAGCCGATCTGAAACTTGATTGGCTGGCGGAAATAAGATGGACGGGACTTTAATACCATTTATTCTGCAAAGATTCTACGAGATTTTGAAAATCAGGTAACATGTGTAAGATATATTTGTTGTCGTGTGCAGTAATAGCTACATTTAAGGACGAAGATTTCGTCTTAGACCAAATGCTTGAGCTCTTTAGAAATCTCTTAGGATGCAATGGTTTCCCGTTCCTTTCTGTTTATAAATATTATGTAATAGCACTGGTTAGTTTGAAAAGTGTATTAAGTGAAGTAGAAAATCGAATTCAATATATGTTTCTGGTACTGTTTTTAGTATATCGACTGAAATTTGAAGACGTTTTCTGAATATGAATGTATATGTGGTTGTATCATTATTTTGAGACAACATGTAACAAACGAATTTTTATTGATAATGCTCTGGTGGCCGACAGGAATTAAATGTAAATTACGCAATGTAGAGTCCGTTTGAAGCTTTTATATTTCATTGTCTCTGCTGATGAAAATCAATGATGTAGGTATAATCCAATTATTCCGGTTGAAATTAATGGATTTTTAACGTCCATATATTTGTGTTTAATCTGTGTAGATATCTTCTTTATGGAAGTCTATGAAAATACTACTTTGTGACAAGTTATCTTATGGAGTGCTTTTCCGTTTAATTCTGTTCATTTTATAATGTGTTGAAGGAAAGTACTCTACTGATTTGAAGAGAATTGAATGCAACAAAGAAGTGAAATAAATGTTACTATTTGTATATAAATCGAAATTGAAGCCTTTGTCTGAATATCAGCGAAAAGCATTATTAATCGCTGTTGCGAGACATCATGGAACACACAGTTTTCTTCAGAAATTCCTCAGGCAGGCGACGTGAATTAAGTGGACAGCACGTAACATATCATTCGTGTTGGACTCTTGATTTACGCTGTTTTTCTAGAAGCAATATCAACGATGAGTAGTAAAAATCTACTGGTGAAGTTCGTGCAATGTAAGTCGAAACCTGCATTTGAAAATGCTTTATTATGTAGTGAGAATAGAACATGTGCAGTAAGAAATATAATTTTACATTCAATAGTCTGTTTGGAAGAAGCCTATTTTATTATTAATTAGCTTTTTGCGGGCTTTAGGGAGGTGTTACGGCGGAAATGAATGACAAATTTGTCTGTTCTACATTGTGGCGGTAATATTTTTTTATTCCAAACGCTCTACATGTATCTCATGATATTTACAATTTTATGTGAGTTGTATGCGATTTGTGTGTTCTCATGTGCTTCAATAGCTACAATTCTGGTGTAAGATGTTTTCTCAGTCTATTTCTCGTTTCTTTTTTTATTATACTATTGTGGGTTATAGAATATTGTTGGTTTGTATGTTAGTGAATTGAGTGCTGAAGAAAAATCCGAAAAATCATGTCTTCTATTAAAAATATAGTGTTTCTCCTCTGGATTTTGATGCATTCTACTGATTGTAAATATAAGACTAAAACATGGAAATCTAAACAACGTCTAAAAAATGAAATCGACTATGGATTATCTATCATATTTATTAGTTCACGTGTCGCTGGATAGTGCAATCTAAACGTTATCATGGGTTTTAATAACTTTTCTTCTGTAGGAATATATTTCCGTTATAGAATTCTGTGAATAGTAATCTTTTTAATATATTCCAGTAGGCAAAAGTTACACACTTCTTTCTTTTCCAGTCACGGTCACTTTTCGTTCCGTTAATATAATGATAATGATTGAAGGGATATTAGGCGTACTAGAATGTTGACATGAGAAGTGAGTGGAACAGAAGAAAATATCAAATCCAATTGTTTCTTTTTATAATTTTGTTATTTAATCGAAATTCGCAGCTTCTGAATTGTTTAAACGAAGGGAAAGCTAGGTAAGTAATGTAAAATCACTTGGATGAAATAAAGTTTTTATGAGATTCCTGGGACAGGCGACCGGAATTAAATATAGGCTATTGCACGTTAGATATGACCCATAAGATAGAATATGATTTCCTTTGCCTTTCCAGATGAAATATCAAACATGAATACTGGAAACGTATGGGTGAAATTTGCAATGGGAATCCATTTGCCTGAAATTGAAACTGCCTAATTATGAAAATTAAATAGAACATATTTATTTATTTATTTATTATTTTGCTAATATAATTGTAACATAAAATATAAAATATACAGAGATACTTTAGCTCGCCCCTGAAAGAGTAGAACTCGTGCTCAGGGGCGGATTCCTGAATTGAAATTAATAATTGTACAATACATTTTTCAATTATAATATATAAATTTAAATTTACAATCTTTCAATTTTTATAAAATCCATACATAACTTAATAAATATGCAATAAAAAATGAAATTTTCATTCCTTTATTGAACTTGGAAGAAATGAATTTATTATTAATTACCTTTATCCGATTTTTTCATGACTATTATTATGTATTGGGTCATTCCATATCAAATCAACAAGGCGCTCAACCCGATCCACTCAGGTTTCTTTCAAAATTTGAGGGTTTGTTTTACCTACCGTGCTAACTAAACTGCCGAGTTTCATATGTCCTGTGCTTTTAGTTTTCTGTCAGTGGCGTTTCAAACATGAAGAAAAATCATATTTTTGTACGCACGCCGCTTCAATTAAAATTATATATCTCAACAACGTCTACAGATAAATTTACAAAAAATGGGTGATACATTCTTAATATGTGATAGTTTTTATTGCATATATTGTTTTCTGCATGTATTCAATTACACTAAAAAAACATGGTGAAACAATTTTCATATATTCATAATTAAAAATGCGTGGGTTCTATTTTAAGGGAAAAAATATATAGTACGCCTCAATTAGTGATATAATGAACTGATAAGTTTCAACTTTGAATCATCATAGGTTACAAAGATAAAAATTATTATGTTACTGCAAGCGTAAGCTAACCGTATAAGTCGCGATAATTATGTCCCACACATTCGTTGTATTTAATTATATTTGATCATATTCTTTAATGTCGCTATGTAATTTAACATGTAGTACATAATTCGAATTTTTTAAATTATTACCTCAAATGAATTATTGTCACATGGATTTTGTTAAACCTGAATTTCTGTAAGAAATGCTTACCTTTCATTGCTGAGATGAAATAGCCCGATCATCTTTCCAGACAGGATGCTGCGTTGTTTCACCTGCATTTTCAAATTGCTTAGCAAGTATAATACCCATCCTAAACAGCAGGACTGTATGAAACTTGTGTTCCAGGTATTGCGGTGGATTTTGCAAATCGAAGAGCAAGCAGTTTTTCCTCTTCAGTATAGCTTTTTCAGTCACATAAACTGTATTAATGTTTGGGAGATGATCCCTTGTCCAGTCGTACAATTCCCTAGGTGTAGTTATTTGTTTATCGGATGGTCTCTGCAAACTAGCACAAGCCGCAAACCTTTTAAGTGTCCAACCTACAACGTCGCATGCTCTTTTGCCATGTGATATGCAAAAATAATGCAATTCTGTTGGAAATCCAAAATCTTCTTCATGTTATGTAAGGTTCAGGAAATTTTTTCCTATTTTTATACTGAGCAGAGAATCCATCGGAGAAAAACATAATTTTTGTGTTGAATTACAGATGTTTGTTTTAATAACTCCATTAGATATTTTTGAAACAGATGTACAGCTGCAGTGTCATATTTCGGGCAGTGTGAAATTATTACCAGATTTTTAATAGAGACTGTATCGGATGACGATTCGTTATAATATATTACGAAAGTACGAATGGTTGTCTGCACATTAGTCCTGTGATATGACTGAATTTCATCTTGGATTACGAAATAATAGTTTTCAGCGAAGTCGCATAACACAACAAGCTGGCACGGCTGTAGAAATGATTTCATATCCGCGTAGAAACTTACTTTGTTCAGATGATATAAATGAGTGAGTCAGTAAACCACCAAGTTTCTCCAAGAGATAGTCGAAAAATTTGTCTGTGGGTTTCATTATGGTCTCAAGCGTTGATCGGTCAGTCGTCATCCACTGCTTGTAGGTCACTGATTCACTGAAGTTTTATTCGAAACATTTCTCTAAACTCTCTCTAATTTAGAATGGTTCAGGACATTCTGTACATTTCCTGAACAAGCAATTTATATGAGGAGGATTGCATACCATAGTAGCCAAGAAATGTTGGTAAGTTGGAAGGTTTAAAGGAAAATTTTCTAGAAATCCACGTAGACCTGAAATTTGAAGCAGTAATTAGGAGAGGGAGAGACCGATTTAATAGCGAAGTGATATCTCCATATTTTTGTGACATGTAATCGCGGGGATGTTCTGGCGACTTGGTTAGAATTAGCTTCCCACGCAGATGGTTCACATCCTCTCGTCACCTGTCAGCATCGGACTGATTTATGGCCACCTTGGGCAGGGTTTTGCATAGACACTCTTTCAAGCGTAAAAGCCAAAGTTGGACTAGACCCGTGGGAAAGTAATTGCAAGCTTGGGTTTTCCAAAGAACGGGTATTCTTGTGAGATATACAAACTAATTAGATGTTGTGGGAAGTCCAAAGTCTAAATTTAGAGATTACGTATTTCGCGCCCAATGAGAAGAGATCTTGGTCCAGCTTATGAGGTCACTTTGGACCAATAGGGAATAGATTTTAGGCCGGTTAAGTGACGTAGTTGTTAGCCAATAGGTTAATTAGTTTTAGCGTAGGATAGGTTTTTATAAATAAGGGTGACGGGGAGCGGAAATGAAACACAACTCATCGTGTCGGCGGCCCTACATACAGGGCACAATCACAACATCTCATCGTGTCGGCGGCCCTACATACAGGACACAATCACAACTTCTTATCGTGTCGGCGGCCCTACATACAGGGCACAATAACTACTTCGTTTTGTGTCGACAGGACTACGACTTCTTTTCGTGTCGACGGCACGACGCACTGAGTTTTTTTGGTGTCGGCGGCCCAACTTAATAGTCTTTCCTCCGGCGAAGACTCGATAGATAGAACGTTGTCATCAGTGAGACTACTCGTCAACGTTTAGGAGCTTCGATCATAGTGTACTGGGCAGAGTATTGAATTTATAGTATCGGATAGAGCTTATTCAGAGCTGCCATAGAGTCGATACAGAAGTGCGACCAACGATTGAATTATAAGTCAGCCGGAAATACATACTCTAGGGTTTACCAAGTGAATACGACAATAAACTTATAGTTTTGGAGTTTACACTGCCTTTTATATAAGTAGCCGGCTTGGTAATATTCCTGACATCATCCTACACCACAACCGTACCTCGGCTACCGTGAGTGAATCTCATGCAACACCGAGACGCACCCACCCTCAAATGGCGCCCAACGTGGGGCCCCAATAACGACCACCCGCCCACAAATGGCGCCCAACGTGGGGCTCGAAGGAAGACAACTGTTCCAGTGACCGGCCCCGGGTGCGAACACAGCACCAAACAACGCGGAGGACCGGACGGAGCAGTTCAGCCCTGCATAGCCGAGGAACGACGCTGGAAGGCGGGAATAGAACCAGGCCATCGCGACATCACAACACTAGAGAAGGCAACACGGAGACCACCAGAGAAGGCAACTCGGAGAGGCGGTGGCAAGTATGAAGGGAGGATGTATAAATGTGTGTATATGTGTATATGATATTTTGGGGGAATAATTATAAAGTGTATGTGTTTCAATTTATGGTGTGATATTTTGGGTATATATATATATATATATATATATATATATATATATATATATATATATATATATATATATGTATTTTTTCTATTGTGTGAGATATTTTGGGGGAAAGAGTGAAACAAGTGTATTGCGTAATTTGTTGGAAGTGAGTAGAGTGCAAATACAGGCCTAGTTAGACTATCATTGGGAAAGCAAGCGTCGGATAGATGACAGAGTAGCGTATAGATGATACTACATAGCCATAGGAGTAGGGTAGTTAGGAAAATACGAGAAAGACGAGGAAATAGAAACAAGGGAACCATGGAGCAAAGGAAGGATGAGGAAATTATGGAAATTAGGGAGGAGGTCGAGAATAACACATGACAGGAAATAGAGGGAGAGCGAAAGGTGGAAAAGCAACAGAGGAGAGAGAGTGGCAAAGGGGAAATGACGCTAGAGCAGTTATGGGAGCAGATGAGACAATTCATGGAAAATAATTCAAGGGAAAGTAGAGAACAAATAAAACAAATGGAAACTAAGTTACACAGCAACTCAAGAGAAAGTCGAGATCAAATAAAACAAATGGAAACTAAATTAGAGAATAACTCAAGGGAAAGGAGAGAGCAGATTCTGAGGGAAAGTAGAGAACAAGTAAAACAAATGGAAAATAGATTGGGGGAAAGTTCGAGGGAGATTAGCGGTCATATTGCGAAATTAGCGGAAAGAGGAAACAAGATTGAGGACAAAATAGAGAAGCTAGAGGGGATACTAGCCGAGAATGGGATCGGAATGGAGAACCAATTGAAGATAGCTATGGATAGGATGTCAGAAAGTATGAAGGATTTAGAAGTTAGAGTTAGAGATAGCGCTACGAGAGAGAATAGCGATCTAAAATCAGCTGTGGAGGAAGCGATAGTGGAGAAGGTTCGAGAAATTCAGAATTCGGTGGAAGAGAAAATAGGTGAGATGGATCAGGAAGTGGACGGTCTCAAGCGAGCCATAAGGAATAAAGAAAGGGCCGATAACGAATGTTTGGAAGAATTAAGAAGTAAATTAAGCTCAATAAACGACGTACTAAATGGGGGTAGTCCCTCAAATTTAAGCGGACATAGCAGCTCGGACCGTGCAGTTTCTAGACAAGAGGGCACAAGTGAGAGCCCGGCATCAGGTAGTAACATAAATGTAAGACATGTCAACAATAGTGTCAGTGAGGAATGTCAGACCTCACGTGATGACGTGCGTAGTGAGTTGATAAATGTAAACGACAAGGCATATTTTGGCCGTCCTCAGTACCCCACCCACATTATGAATGAGATTGGTTACCCTATTTTTGATGAGGTTGAATTTTCAAACCCACATAATTACATAAGTGAGCTGGAAACGTACTTCAGACTAAGAGGGGTGCCGGATGACCTAAAAATGACTGTTGTACGAAAGAGCCTAAAGAGCCGACCACTCAACTGGGCGCTAGTGGCCCTAGGGGATAATGTCACCTATGAGGAATTCAGAGAAAAATTTTCGGAGAGATACTGTGGACAAAGACAACAACAAAGAATTAGGAAGGAAATTAATCAGAGCAGGTTTGACTCGGGAATAGGCGTCTCTATGATAGATTATTTCCTTGAACTTGTTAAGAAAGGGAAAAGCCTCAATCCGCCAATACCGGATTCAGAGCTGATCCAAACTGTGATTTCGCAGTATCCAGAGAACATCAGATATAATCTGATCGTAGCAGGACCCCGAGACTTCGGGGAAACAATAGATCTATTGACTGCGCTGGACGGTTCGGACGCCACGCACTATGAATGTAGTGGACAGGCAGATTACGAACATGGTAAAGGAAAGGGTTCAAGCCCCACCGACCAGAAAGCGGGGAAGGGGGCAAGTACGGCCTTTTCATCCCCATGGACAGGAGCCCAAAATCAGAGTAGCTGGGGTTGTGACAGGAGCCCCAGCAATGTATATAGTCGATACCATAATGGTGAGAACGGAGGGAATGGTCCCAACAGGGAGAGGAGGAGTGACCCGCCCTTTGGGGGTCCTTACAATAATATTAGGAATAACCAGAGCAATCATAACAGGATGAGAAACGATAGAGGAGGTGTTGGTCCCGTGCGTAGGGTTAACCACATACGATGGTACACGGGAAGGTAAGAGAATGGAAATAGTAGGCTTAGAGCCCAACCACATTGGCTTAGGAACAGAAATTACAGACAGGGATTCTGGCAGCCTAATTTTAGCAGGGGACCGCAAAATCGAGGTGATTGGAGGAGACAAGAGCAGGAGAGAGGTAGACGAGACGTCCTATAAGAAATGGCCTCACAAGGGTGCAATAGGCCCCCTACGCAGTGTAACGGGGGACAAAGTAGGAATAGAGACATGAACGGACGTCAGCAAAGTCCGGTCAGAATAAATATGGGCCAGGAGCCTATAAATAGTGGAAATAGAGACGAGATAGCAGTGGAACCGACTGCATCACACTCGGGAAACTGCTAGACAGAAGTCTTAAGGGTTCGAAGATTTCTGTAGCTAAGTGCAGTAAGCCACTATCGAAAGAATCCACCAACGCGGTAAGCGTAAAGAGACAGAGCGAGATTACTAACCCAGAGTTAGAAAATAATGGGACTTATATATTGCCATATATAGATGCTAGAATATTTGGGAAAAAGTGTTGTGTGTTGTTGGACTCGGGCTCCACAAATAATGTATGCAGCTTGGAATTTTTTCAAAGGTTAGGGATTCAGGAATAAAACTGCAAACGTTACCCATATGTTCACTGTACTGTGCGGACGCCCTAAGCAAGAAGAAGGAAAAGGTAAAATATCAAGTGTGGTTCGAGTTAGAGTGCGGAGACGTGAAATTAAATGCTATTTTTCTTGTGATACAAAGGTTGACTACCGACATCATTATTGGAGTAGAAAGCTTCTATGAATGGCACGCGCTATTAGATTTCAGGCAAAACAGACTAGGGGTTACGGCAGGTAACGGCAGTGTAGGCCATGTCCCATTCAGTAGGAATAACGCTCGATCGGAGCTAGACGAAAGAACCGCGGGAGAGATAGAATTACAGGAAGAGTTATTTTTCGTAGAGCATCTCAAAATTTGTAAGAATGTAATTATAGAGGTTAATCCGTGGGAAGGTAACGAGGTAACTAGGGGAGTGTGTCAAGTAGACTGCGGAGAATGCGAGTTGTGCATCGGCGAATTAGTCCAGGCGAGACAAATAGGACGTAATCTCATTAGCGGTAGGGCCAGCCATTGTAATGGGGATTCGCTTGGCGATCTTAGGCAGGTGGACGCGTCTAACAATAGGAGGACAGATACTTTCGAAATAGTAAGAGATAAAGTTAGTCAGGCACACGGCCTGAGTGAGAGTGAAAGAAAACGCTTAATGGATGTTGTAGGTAGCCATTTAAATGTCTTTTCAGACGCGCCGGGTCTGTGTAGAGTGTATACACAAAAAATTAAGGTGGTAGGAATGGAGGAATTTCGGCATAAATGTAGACCCATCCCCCTATCTTTACGGGATCAGGCAGACGAAGTCATAAATGATATGGTAAAAGATGGCGTTATTGAAGTATCAGACTCGCCTTACGTAAATGCATTGTGCTGGGTTAGGAAGCCCAATGGAAGCTTAAGAGTAACGATAAATGCCCGACACGTTAACACGTTTTCAGTTAAAGATAATTTCAGGACGGAGTCAGTGGACACTTTGTTAGGCCGTATCAGTGACTGTTCTATATTCACTAGTCTGGACTTGACCAGTTTGTATTGGCAGATTCCGCTGGACGAGGACTCGAGAAAATTCACAGCGTTCTTACACAACGGGAAAGTTTATCAGTATACCCGATGCCCATTCGGCATCGCGAGTTCTGGATCTGCGCTACTTAGGGTACTTGACATAACTTTTGGTGATTCGACGAAAGGTTTTCTGGCACAGTACATTGTCGATTTTCTTATATGTGGCAATAATGTTGATAGGCATATTAGAGATATTGATTTTGTACTCACTAAATTGAGAGAGGGTGGTATGACAGTCAAGCTGGGGAAAACAGCATTTTTTTAAAGTTGAGACAGTTTTCCTGGGTTACGTAATTTCGTCTGACGGAATTAGACCGGACCAAGAGAGAATTCAGAGCATTTCGAGGATCCCTCCGCCGCGGAACCGGAAACAGGTTCGTAGATATCTAGGTATCCTACAATACCAGAATCGGTTTCTCGTCAATTATGCTAAGCATGTAGCCCCACTCAGAGCATTGTTGAAGAAGGATACACCCTTTAGGTGGGGGTCGGCAGTGCAGGAAGCATTCGATCGAACGAAACTGCTTTTCGCCGACTCAATTCTGTTGGAAAGGTCTAACGACAGCCTACCTTTTCAGATTTATACTGATGGGTCTTCATATGGATATGGAGCAATTCTATGTCAAACCGATGAAGATAATAAGCGACATGTGATTACCACAGCTTCTAGGGGACTGTCGCGTACCGAAAGCAACGCATCAATCACGGAACTTGAGATTTCTGCTGTGTACTTCGCACTACAGAAGTTCCGTCAGTATATCTTTAATAGGCAGATCATCATATTTACTGACCATGTAAGCCTAGCGTTTCTGAGTAGATGCAAATTGACGAACTCTAGAATATCTAGATATGTGCACGAAATTTTGGCTCATGATGTGACGATTAGACATATTCCGGGGACAGACAATATCTTTGGTGATTGTCTCTCTCGTTTGAATTCCAAATCGGGGCTACCGGAAACTATCACCGCCCCCGCGTACGAAATTGCCGTGATGAAAATTGATTCCACGAGGAATGGAGCTCTGACGGGAAAATTTCGGAGAATTGCAGATTTGCAGCAGGAGGATTCCACGATAAGGGCCTTAATGGACAAAGCTAGAGAAATCTCACAGGTGAAAGATGAAGTGTATGGATTGCGCTCTGGTATCTTGTATAAATTGCATGGTAGGGATATCCAGAAGTGGAAGATATACATACCTGCGAGTATGGAGAATGAACTTATAAATAACTTTCACCTATCAATGTGTCACTCTGGGAGTGATAGGATTATTTTAACTATGTCAGAATCATTTTATATTAAGCAACTGTCAAAGAAGGTTAGAAGGGTAATATCTCGTTGCGAGGTCTGCCAGAGGGCGAAACCTCTAAATGTAAGGTATGACAATGTACCACAGGTCATTATTAGGGGTAAAAAGAATGAACTTGTAGCAGTGGACGAACACGGTCCAATGCCCACATTCCTTCGGACCCAGGTACATATTTGTTACGTACGATGTATTCACAAAATTTGTAAAGATTTACTCTTTAAGAAATATCTCTAGCAAGTTGTGTGCTGATAAGCTGGTTAGAGACTACATACCGACTTACGGTCCGGTAACAGCGGTGCTCAGTGACAATGTGTCGGTACATAAATCGAAAGTGTTTTGCAAAAGGCTGGAAGATGCGGGCGTGAAGCTATACAATTGTTCCGCATACTTTCCCAGCGGTAATCCCTGCGAAAGAGCGCTTAGGGATATATCATTGTATCTCCGTATTCTGTGTCACCGAAACCATAAGGACTGGTTTAGGCAATGTGAGGTGATTGAGAGAGTCATGAACCACTCTATCAATCCAACGACCGGAATAGCTCCGATCAAACTTATGTTAGGGATCGATCCCGATCCCATGATAAAGAGTTTGCCGCAGGCAATACAGGAGGGTGAGCCTCCTAGTGCGGAACTACTGTGTAAACTAGCTTTCGACCGAATCAGGAAAAAGGCTGAGTATAGACTCGGTAAAGTCAAAAGATATCGCCACAAATGGGAGCCCTCAACCGGCGATTTGGTATTGCTAAGAGACGTGAAGTTATCTTCCGCCCTTAGAGGACGTTACTCACGCATGGAGTTACTGTACAAGGGGCCCTACGAAATTAAAAGTAAATACGGAGACCATACTTTCGAATTGGTAGAAAGGGGAAAGAGAAAACCTGTTGGAAGGTGCCACAAGCAACTCTTGAGGCCTTTCAAACAGGAGACTCTAGGAGGCAGGAATGAGAAAGAACAAGGCTAGTTAGTCTCACGCGTACAGCCAGGTGAACATGTACAGTGCGGGAGGTACAACCAAGCACGCAGAGTGTGTATTTGATCAATGAATAAATGTAAATATGTGAATGAATGGGATTGTACATATGTAAATGTGAATATACATTGTACATTGTTGTGCTTATTGTGTGAGAGTTGTGTGCATAGAAAGGCTTGTGAAGATATATGTAATATTTATTGTAATTGTTTGTAGTGACATTGTAATCTGATTGTATTGGAAATAATGTATCACCGGCTGACCGCGAAGGGGAACTATGAGGCTAGTTATAGGCAGAAAGCGGGGACATCTCATAACATTGGAAACTCTTTCGGGAATTTCCAATGGTTATGTAGATGGGCATTTGAAGCAGTAATTAGGAGAGGGAGAGACCGATTTAATAGCGAAGTGATATCTCCATATTTTTGTGACTTGTAATCGCGGGGATATTCTGGCGACTTGGTTAGAATTAGCTTCCCACGCAGATGGTTCACATCCTCTCGTCACCTGTCAGCATCGGACTGATTTATGGCCACCTTGGGCAGGGTTTTGCATAGACACTCTTTCAAGCGTAAAAGCCAAAGTTGGACTAGACCCGTGGGAAAGTAATTGCAAGCTTGGGTTTTCCAAAGAACAGGTATTCTTGTGAGATATACAAACTAATTAGATGTTGTGGGAAGTCCAAAGTCTAAATTTAGAGATGACGTATTTCGCGCCCAATGAGAAGAGATCTTGGTCCAGCTTATGAGGTCACTTTGGACCAATAGGGAATAGATTTTAGGCCGGTTAAGTGACGTAGTTGTTAGCCAATAGGTTAGTTAGTTTTAGCGTAGGATAGGTTTTTATAAATAAGGGTGACGGGGAGCGGAAATGAAACACAACTCATCGTGTCGGCGGCCCTACATACAGGGCACAATCACAACATCTCATCGTGTCGGCGGCCCTACATACAGGGCACAATCACAACTTCTTATCGTGTCGGCGGCCCTACATACAGGGCACAATAACTACTTCGTTTTGTGTCGACAGGACTACGACTTCTTTTCGTGTCGACGGCACGACGCACTGAGCTTTTTTGGTGTCGGCGGCCCAACTTAATAGTCTTTCCTCCGGCGAAGACTCGATAGATAGAACGTTGTCATCGGTGAGACTACTCGTCAACGTTTAGGAGCTTCGATCATAGTGTACTGGGCAGAGTATTGAATTTATAGTATCGGATAGAGCTTATTCAGAGCTGCCATAGAGTCGATACAGAAATGCGACCAACGATTGAATTATAAGTCAGCCGGAAATACATACTCTAGGGTTTACCAAGTGAATACGAAAATAAACTTATAGTTTTGGAGTTTACACTGCCTTTTATATAAGTAGCCGGCTTGGTAATATTCCTGACATCATCCTACACCACAACCGTACCTCGGCTACCGTGAGTGAATCTCACGCAACACCGAGACGCACCCGCCCTCAAACTTTAATAAATTGCTTCCGGCATAAATTTTACATTCTGATAAGGACACAAAAGCAGACAGTATAGTCCACTAACTCCAGCTAGAATACAATTTCTTGGTCTAAGAGCTGAAAATTTGGAGAATATTACCTTCATTTCAGGGTTAATTAGAATTCTTAAACTCTGCATATAAGCTTAATTCATTTCTGCTCATGTGATTTACTCCCTTATTCTTTAATCACAACAAATTTTCTTACCAGGCATCATTCTGCTTATCTCGTCAGAACAACAGAATTCTTTAACTTTACCGGCAACAGCCGCGAGCAAGGGTTATCCAGGTTTCGGATTTGATGAACACAAAATTCCCTTTCCCTTTACCAGGAATTTGGCTTTCCGAATTATGTATTCGAAAGCTGAAAGAAACTCTTTTTTATATTATTTACGCTCCAGCTTTCAGGTAGTAGTGTTAAAATGGTGATTTTCTCACTTTTACCTGAATTTTGAAAATTTTCCTGCAACTGAGACAAAATTTCAGAATCAGAAAGGTCCTGAATAATTTCGAGGGAGTTATACCTGAAATCTTGATTTGCAGAAAGGTCCTGGTTCCTCGGCGTCTTTAATATCGAAGACTTTATCTTTTACAATATTTTCAAATATCTGTCTCTTATATTAATTTCTCTTGTTGTAGTCTTTTTTTGTTTAATAAGGAACACACCTTGGTCAGAAATACTTGTATTTAATGAACTTACATTTGCTGTAGAATCGACGTATTCTTCATTACTAGAGTCATTCTGAGGATTCTGCGTAATAGCAGCATATTATATTTTTTATTTCTTTGCGACTCATAGCGCACACCTTTTGTTCCTATTTTAAATCAGGAAATACATTAAGCATCCACGATATAATACTTCTTATATGTTTCCTCTAATTACAATGCCCTGATTTCTCGAAGGGATTGCAGCAAACATAGGCCTATAACTTAAAATGCGACTCCATTACATCGCACAAAACTACCACATACTACAAAAACTAACGACACTGCACTTGAAACAGATTGCACGTTTTGTATAAATTGAAGACTGTATAAACTTCCACTCATGACGGCCTGACAGATCGACGACGCAGATTATGAGACAAGTACGAACTCGCGCGCCTGCAGTATTGGTGTAAGATGGGTTTAAGTGCTACAAACCAATACATTGATATCTTTTTTTACTGATATTCCTGAAACGTTTCCAAAATGAAACTTACACCAAGGGGAGAATGCTCTTACCTCTATAACATATATTTTTCGCGAAATAATTTATGTCCCGCATTTATAGATATTCAATGTTAAAATGTGTTTCACGTGACCATCCAATAAAGAATTCATTACTTTGATGCAAACCTATTTTTATTGAAACGTATGATCCCTTAGCTTTAAAATAAGCCCAAGTTTAAGATTCTACCTCAATTAGAAGAGAAGTTATGAATTATTTTTGTTGACATAGTATGCGACATTTTTACATTTTTTCTCGTATTGACAGAATTGCTGTATGGATATCGTGCATTATTGAGGGCTAAAATTTTACATAATTAATTAACTTAAGGTTCTTTACCATCCCACCAAATTTAATGAAAATCTGAGGTGGTCGGGTTGAAAAGTCCACTTTTTTGTGTTGATTTGACATGGAATGACCCTATTACATCAGAGTGGTAACATTTTTCATTCCAATCACACTACACAAATTCTATGTCATTTAGAAATCAAAGTGACATATTTGCTATATATGCGTTTTCGTGTGCTTTAACCCTAGGATGCATGGCGTCTTGGACTTACATCAATGCATAATGGGGGCCTTTGAGGCCCCCATTATAAATTCAATGGATATTCTTATCTTTAAAGTTCAATTTCAATGTTGTGGTATTTTGTTCAGTTCGTTATTCAATATAGGGCCATAATAGAATAATTACACACTATGTATTTGTTTTGAATAGCTAAATATGATAAAAATTTCTCTATATGCACAAGTTCTGAAATTATAGTTCCATTATATAAAGTGGTTATACGCTGTGTCGTGGTCTAAGGCATCCTGCTTAGGACTCACGTTACGAAATGCGCGGTGGTTCGATTCCTCATGAGGGAAGAAATTTTCTCTTGAAATTTCGGCCAGTGTATGGGACCGATGCCCACCCAGAATTGTGATGCACTTGGGGAGCTCTGTTAGGTAGCGAAATCCAGTTATGAAAGCCAGCTGTAACGGCTGGGGGAATCATCGTGCTAACCCCACAATGCCGCCATTCTGGTTGGATGATTGTTCACCTCTTCTTCGGTATATGGACGTGAGTTCAACAGCCTGCTGGTCGGTCATGTTCCTTCATGGACTGTCGTGCCTCGGATTATTATTATATAAAGTGTAGTCCAATGCCCTTTTACTGAAAACAGTCTTCCCAAACAAGAACACTTTGCTCATTGCACACTTTCTTTTGAACAACACTGAGCAATTTTTCTTTCTAAATCACGTACGCACAAAAAGCATCTTCTTTTTGGCATTATTCTTGGATGAAATCCATATCCATTTCCTGGGGCCGTTTGACTCCACACCTGGCAAATGCTTGAAGGACATTCATGTTCAAGTTTGGATTCATATGTGGTCTTATAAGTTCAAGGTTGTAACATCGCACCAAGTTTGTTTCTTATGGCTGCTAAACGTCGTCCTTCCAGTTTTGTACAGTATACAATAGGCTACAATATTAGTTGTGATGAAGTAACTCCATCCATGCTTCGGTATTGACTAATATTCCTCTTACGACACCTGGAGAAATTTTTGTAATATTATGAGTAGCACCCGGTTAGAAGGTGGTAGTGTTTTACACAACTGAGTTCCGTCACTTCCGATCAGAATGTTCGCAGGCAGGGAGTATTTTCTGTATGACATGTCAGATGCTTCATCACTACTTATGTACTATGTATTCTGAACTATCTGATATAGAGCTGTATTCAGGTTCATTCTCTGAAGCTTTGCTAGATTCATCCAACCATTCAGAAATTGCGGTTGAAGAATTAGAATGATCTGTATTTATTGCAGTACTTGAAGTAGGCCTTTTTTTTAGAAACACTAGTTGATGCCATACTCTATACAAAAGAATAAAACTTTCCAAGTTTAGAAATATGTGTGTAAATAGAAGTAAGAAAAACATTTGCATGATTTTTATTTTTTTCTCTCTATGAGGCCGGGAGGGGAACATTCCTATACACCGCGAACTGAGGCCTATTATGCGCCCCTGGAATGAGTTGCAGCCCAACGACCGCACCAACGCCGAACCGACCTAAGCCCTAACACCCTAACGACCAGTCCCGTCCAAAGACGTTATATAGTATACTAGACTCACACAGAGCGCTGGTGTGCTGTCCAAAATTGAAACCAGTCTGCGCATGTTTACGCCGCCATGCTACTGGTAGAAACAGAGCGGTAAACACGATTGTCATACTTGTCCTTTGTTTTGTCTCGGGTGTTTTTAGTGAACAGTGTGAAAGTAATGGCAATAGAATTTTGAAATATGATATATTATCGCCGCGGCCTCATACTTAACATGCCGGCATCATACAATAACGTGCGGTGTGCTTTTAAAACATAATTTTGCCGACCGATTGTTGCTCTGTAAGTTTCACTCTAAGCATCACGTTGTCACGTCTACTTCCTCGATAAGAATAAGCACTAGTTTGTTATATTGTTAAATATACGAGTACGTTGGCTTTCTTAACTCTTAATAATAACTCTTTAATAATAATTTTAATCACATACCTTAATATTCGTCCTCAGCACAAGACATTGCAACCTCGGTTTTAGTCCCCGTGGATTAGACAAGTAGGTGTCATTTAATAATGAAAGCAGCTTATTGGCTGCATTATTGAAATTAAGGCGAGTGATTGGAGCGGTGACAGAAGAAATTGAAAACAATAATACAATTAAATTTCAAAGACCTGCCGAATGTTAACCATGAGAGCGCGGCGATAATACCATCCCTGTTTAATTTTCCAAGCCATTTGCAAAAGGTACGATATAATATTATCTCTGTTGTTACAATATCAATATCATTAAAAATCAATCAGTAGTTTACGACAATAAAGAATACTTAATTGTTAGTACAGGTATATCAGACTGTAGAGAAATCCCACTGAGTGGATTATTTAGACTTACACGTTAGATGTTAAAACATTAGTGGAAAGATAACTTTTTGTTTTTATTATGTTCATAAATGAATTTATCTGAAAGATAATAAACTTTCATTCAAGATCCATATATGGATAAATAAATATACGGATAATAAATAAATAGCTGTAATAGGTAAGCCTTCTTTTTGAACTTATGATTCAGAGTTCACCTATAAATAAATATTTTACATTTTGCCGGATATATCTTATTAACGAAAGCAAAGAATGGCATCTTATTGATATTACATATGTGCATAAAAATTATGTACCATCACTCCGTAAGCAATGATAATATATCTATTTTATTTATTTAAAATAACAATACAATATGTAAAAAATCCACACATAAAACGTATGTGTTTTTTCAGCTTGCATAAAGTGATTGTTTAGTTTTTAGGTCTTCACGTTACCAATTGTTTGCAATGTATTAGGTACCGATATTTTTTATAATTGCTAGCATTCCCTTTATTAATTGAAGAATGAATTCAATGTAATTTGGCTACCTTCGAGCATTATATTTTGCCAGATTACCTATGTCCTGTGGTCTAAAAGTACCGATAATATAATTTTCGATTCTCTAAAACTTAACAGGTGTATATTGATTATCACATACAGTATTTATTTCACTTAAGAATTTGATTATAATAAGAACTTGTGTAATCAAGGTGCATATATTTGTCTTGTGATCTAAACGTAATGTATGTTAACCCATATATGCCCAGAATAATTTTTTGTTTTCAAATTTAATAAAATTGAATTCCTGAGTGCATTAGCATTAATGAAAGTAGAATTTTCAGAAATTTTTTATATCGCATTTCTAGTTCCTGAGATATGATGTGTTGCGAAAACGCATCACCGGGCACATAGGGTAGCAATTATTACTCACATTTTGTTTTTAATATAATGACTTAATAATTAAATAAGACGACATATTTTGACCTAACCTATTTTATTACCATGCACAGAATGTATTTTACATGATCTGAGACATTATTTCTGAAAATTAAATTCTTGAAAATATTTAACACTGGAAGCAACAAGATGAAAAGTTTTAATTTTATCTCATTATTTTTGAAAAAAAAAAAAAATTCTTGGAAATATTTAACATTGAATGTAACATGAAAAATTAACATTTTGCATCATTAGAGACATTATTTATGAAAATTAAATTCTTTGCAAGCAACACCTTGAAAAGTTTATATTATTTACATCGTTAGAAACATTATTCCTGAAAATGAAATCTTGGAAGCATTTATCATGCAAAGCAACGTCACATTTTAGACATCGTTTAGTTGTCTGAGATTTACAAACAGCACACCTTGTTCTCTTTTGCTGAGTGATTATAATATGGCCCCTTTCATCAAATCGAACACTTGGTGCTACTCTGCTGCTGACAGGAGTCACAGTTAGACTAGGTCTTGACTTCGGTGTTCCATATTGTCTCTGATAGCCATTGCGATACTTCTACGAAATGACAGAAGATCCATGTCTTCCATATGACTGACTATATAAAGAAGCGATGTGTTTTGCACACCGACATCTAACCCCCGCAAAAAAGAAAGACCACCACCAGAAAGGGCCTCACCTTAGACAACCTATCGCTGTTGTCAAGTTGTGTGTTGCCATTTAGATGAAGGTTTCTCATTATTTCATCAAATCTATTGCATCTCATAGCTCTGACTATTGATTCATTTCTTGTGTCACTGCTCTCTTCCCAGTATATTCGACGGCGCAGGACTTTAGTATATCCACTTACAAGAAGAATTCCAAGGAATGTTTTGTAATCATTAGGGGAAAAACTAAATTTATCCTTGCCTTTCTGCACCGCATATGCAACACTTTAGTTTACAATATCAAGTACAATATTTTCATGGAAAAATAATTGAAAAATATCAATTGGCAATAACTTCTTTTCATGTTGCGATTCGACTCACAATTTTCAATTTCCTCATTTACTTTTCTTTTCAGTTAACAGTAACTTGTTAAATTACTCTTTTTCCATTTTCTTATAGTAGTCCCTTTATCTCCCGACAGGCTCTGATATTTCACGTATTTCTGCACCTTCTGGCATATATTCATTCTGTGCCTGATTTTATATTATTGTATCTTCTTCCATGTACTGAGGACCACTATCCCTTCAGCCTCCAGTTGATGACAATTTAGATTATTTATGTTTCCATCGAAGTCCTCATCAGCACTATCTTCATCGATATCACTTCTAGCTTCCGGTGGAGGTATGAAAACATCTATAGAATCTGCCTGAATTTTGACGTTCTCTTCCATGATGGTCCATATTTCATGTACACTTAGGCCCCTTGAATATAAATCATGAATAGAATAACTATTTTATGCGAAAACTCGAATTCCATAAGTAAATATATATAATTATTTCACTAATCTCAGAAAGACAGTTTTGATATTCAATGTGCCCGGTGTTGCAAAAACGCAACACCAACATTCAGGCATACATTACAGAAGTAACGTTTCATGCATTGTCCAGCTACTTTTACAAGAAGTATCCTAAGAGTCTTTAGATTGTAATACATACAAGAATAGGTATAATAAAATTATAAAAATAAACAAAAATTACATTCCTTTATGACAGACTGCAGACATTTCAACATTAGTAATTATCACTTCTTTTCTTCTCAAGTATTGCGCCATCAATGAGTCAGTTATCAAATGTTTTCAATAAACTAGGTCTACCAACATCAGTATAATAGATAATAAGTGCCATAAACTTAACAAATACTAAAAACCATGATTCACACACGTTTAAGAGCAAAGAAGTAAAATGTTGCGAAAACGCATCACCGGGATAATATGGGTTAATATAATTTTAGATTCTCTGCAACCTAACAATATGCTGATTATCGTAATATTATACAATCTATAATGTGTATTGTGTAGGCCTATTTATAGATGTATGAGTATGTTTTCTATAAATTGCTGTGTACGTATTTTCTTTTCCTTAATGTTCCAACGCACATCAATGAAACTTTGAATATGTTTATTTCGTCCTAATTTTACGTTAAACGTCGAAAATGGCCATAATCTGTCAATTTTACATAATCACAGCGTTAAATTGCGTGATTTACGTATTGCTGTTATGCGTCTGCTCTCCAACAATATGGCGGCAAGCGCAGCGTTCAATTTGCCCCGGTTTCCTCGTTTCGCGCAGCCGAGACTGTAGGGGCTTGGTCCCGTCATCTCTCTAAGTCCGTGTACCATTCAAAGACGTTGTAGTTACCATTCCACCTTAACAGCCTCCATCACATTCCCCCCTCAAACGGTCTGAGGTGTAGGCCACCCCTCCCGTCGGGAGGGGAGTGGGTTCCTTTCACGAAATACGGTTCTTTAATATATCCATGGAGGCTGGCCGAGAGCATCATGAGCATCGAAGGGCCGCCGCAGGCGTGATCTGAAGGCCA
Organism: Periplaneta americana; assembly: GCF_040183065.1. Taxonomy (NCBI): domain Eukaryota; kingdom Metazoa; phylum Arthropoda; class Insecta; order Blattodea; family Blattidae; genus Periplaneta; species Periplaneta americana. Next base: position 123,860,677 of record NC_091126.1, read on the forward strand.
AGAAAGACAACCAGAATGATAAGGAAAGGATGATGAGGAGGGGGAAAGGAAGTGGCGAGAATGAGTGGAATTCCATACGCCTGATAAAGTTACCTGATATTCATCCATAGGAGTGAGGGAAAACCCCCGAAAAACCTCACACAGGCAACTCGTCTAAAGGGGGGGATCGAACCCCGGCCCGATGGGTTTGGGAGCGAACACATTACCACGAGACTATAGCGGTGGATATTATTTCTATTAGTAAGACACAAAAAACGCAATTAGAATAATAAAAATACTTGCATTTCACAGCACTGAGAACAGCAGCTTACTCTGCTAGTGTTAAATCCAAAAATGATTATAAAATTAAAATGTTGCAACAACGCTACTAGGATACAAATGTCAGAAGTGTCAACATTCATATATTAGCAGTAAAACATAAAATTGTACGGCTGTATAATGAATAAAGCAGGACAGGCCTGAGAGGCCCCGCTGTGCATTATACGTGTAGAATTAACAAACATTAATTTTAAACAGTTTATTTTAATGTGTCTTCTTAAATGATCATACAACATGTTCTTAGATATATTTTAGAAGATTACATGAAGTTTGGTGCAATTTCATAATATTTTAACACTTTTAAGAGAGTAATAAAATTGATGAAAGGCCTCAAAGACCCCCGCCATGCATCCTAGGGTTAATGGCTACATATTTGGGTATCGATGTCTCTTAGGCCAACTATTTGTTTAAGCACTTTATAAATATATTGCGATGGAATTGTTTTACGTTTCTTTCTATTCATATTATCATTGTGGTTTATAGAATAGCACTTGTTTGTTGGCAAGTAGGTTTAAGTGCGGCAGAAAAAAATATCAAATCCTGTCTTTCATTTCTTTTTTTACTAATTTCGTCGCCGCAGCCTGAGGCTTATTGTGTCTAGACCCACAACTCTAGTGAACAAAAGCACACTTTGCAGGACTCCCCCGTTTACTGGATTAATTTACCTGAGGGTCATTGCGAGACACCACACACACTGATACGATGGACAGAAAAGCAGTCCCCGCAAGACGATCCAAAATAAATCCCCCTGACTTCACGACTTGGAATCGAACCCGGATCACCTTAATCAGGATTCCAGAACACTACCTCAAGACCAAGGAGGCGTACATGTTTTCTCTCTATAAATTCAGTTTTCTCATGGAAATTTGGAGAATTGTTATATTCATTCCACTTAAATTGTATGAATTCTACTCAATGAGAATAAATATTATATGAATAAAACGTCATATTATGAGCCTCTACCACTTCGAATTTAACTGAGATTTCTAAGGCCGACGAATGGAATGAAATGCAAAATACGTACCTATCAATAGTTTGTAAAGCGCTTGCAATTTTCATTATATTCCCAGATGGAATGGCAGCAACGAATATTGCAAATATACTGGTGAAGTTAATGCCTTTTAAGTCCCTACTTCTGTATTTGGAACTGCTTAGATATATTCAGAAAGTAGTTTTTGTGCTGTAAGCAATGGAATGTTATTAAATTTGCCTATTTTGGAAGAAGTAATCTTAATTTGTATGAACTTTATGCTTCGTGATGAAAAACGTTGCATAGCATAAAATATGACACAATATTAATTGCAGGGGCGGCCCGTCCATAAGAGCTGCGGTGCTGCAGCACTCCCTGCTTTGGCAGGAAAATAAAAATAATATTTATTTTAATTTGTAGAATAATTTTTACAGCTTTTTATTGGTAAATTGCTTTATATTTCATCTGGACGGGAATATGTAATATCATCTTATGCATAATCTTTTTGCACGTCGACTGTATTGGAATTGACACTGCATTCAAAGTCGTCCTGGGATCTGCAGGGTGGGACAGCTCATAGAGAGTGTGTCTTGTTTTGTCAGGGGTTAGAGAGGTGAAGGGAAGCAGAGGGAAACTTGCGCTGTTTAAAACCCATATTTCACTGCAGTGGTTTGCAGAGCTAGGCCACAACGGAAGAAGATCTTTCCTCCTCTCCTACACAGCTATTGTAATGCTACGTTAAATGGATTCTCTATTCCCTTGAAACTTAATGACAAAATTTTTATTTTCTCTTCACATACTTACTGTTGTAGAATTTTATCGAGTTAATATAACGAAATTAATATTCTCTTTTGCCTTATTATTACGTATATACCCAGCCTCCAGCAGAACCTAATATTTGCCTTAACTCAAAATGATTGCACGAGTAGAATCATTTTAATATAGCACGTAAAATACGAAAGAGACTTCTTTTCCACTTTTAGAACATTGTTGACCATCAGTATATCTGAGTGTTACTTTGGTGTGACGTCTTAGTGCCGTAACTTAACCAGTGCAAATGTGCAAGCATGAGTGTGTGTGAATTACAGAATATTAATTTTATTTATTTACTTATTTTTAGCGGAGAAGATTGATGTAAAGAAGTGAAATTAAATGGTCGTCCTTTACCCGACTTAAATCTTATTCAAGCTTCATCCAGCCGAAATAGTGCATATATGTAAGGAAGTATAACAATGAAATTTACGCTAAGCATTTGTGGTAACGTGGATGTGAACAAAAAAAATTCTGTATATTGTTTCCCTTGCCTCCTGTTTGGTGGTGATACTGCATAGGCTAGGAGTGGTGTGACAGATTTAGGACATTTGCTCCTAAAAATTAAAAATCACGAATCTTCGCTCTCTCACCTGATAAATGTTGTTTCATTGGCAATGTTAGGCAAAACTAATATTGCTGCGCAACTAAGTGAAGCGAACAGAACAAACATTCTCAAACATAATCAAGAAATGAGAAAAAATCGTGAAATTATTTAAAAAATATTGATTTTGTGGCCAATATGAACTTCACCTTAGGGGACATAATAAAAAAACGATTCGAAGAACCCTGGTGTATTTCGTGAGTTGCTACAGTTCGTGAGTAATCAAAACGAGCTTCTCAAAAATCATTTGGAACATGCCACTGTTTAAAGGGAGTTCTAAACCAATTCAAAATGAACCGGTAGATTGGATGTTGAGTGTCTGCCGATCTGAAATTCAGACTGAAATCGATGGTAATAGTTTTTTTTTTTTAGCGATTATGGCAAATGATGCTATCGACATCGCCCAACTAAGTCAGGAAGTTTTTATTTTTCGATACGTAGTGCATTTATTTTTGTCCTGTACTTATTAGTAATGATATCAAGAAGTCAAATTTGTATGTACCAAAATCTACTGCAGCTCCCCCCAATCCACATATTCACGAGCCGCCACTGATTAATTGTCTGTTTTTCTTACGATACAGACAAGTCTTATTAAAATAATTTACTATGCATTCAGTTGTGAAAGGCAGTGAGAGATTTATTGTTAAAGAAATTCAAGTTCCTAGATATAAATATCACGTCTAACGTGAACTAGCTCATCACGTTAGGCAAATTAAGCTTTCCCTTATTTAGGGAGGCCTTTGCCCTTCATGGGACACAATAGGCTATCTTTATCTTATCTTATCTCTATAATATTTACAAGCGGGAACAGGTGAGAGATGTGTATGTATTATGCGTTGCCTTATGTTTTAATGGTTACATTTATGAGGAAGATTTCGTCGTAGGAATGTATCAATTGACATCTTTGTGAAATATTACGTAATGCAATGTTTTCCTGCTCCTTTCTGGTCATATTTTGATATGTTAAAAGACATTATTCTACTGTAACAGGAGAACTAATGCAACGAGAATCTCGAATCAACGTGACGTTTCGTTAGTAATTTGTGTTCTATCACTAAAATTCGAGCCTTCTGACTAAATGTAAGCGAAAGAAGATTAAATCATGAAACCAATGAAGTTTTACGGAAATTGCTTGGGCAGACGACGGGAATTACGTAGACAAAACGTGGTACACGTCATTTCCGTCGTCTTTCCGGATGAAATATCGACGATGAATACTTCAAATTACTAGTGAAATGCATGAATTTTTAGACCAAAACCCTGCATTTGAGACTGCGTAACTATTGTATGCACAATAAGTAGGTCATGTGCAGTAAGAACAGAAAATTTACATATTAACCTATTTGGAGGATATCAATGTTGATATAATTTGGAATTATGCGGTCTGTTGAACGGTGTAGCGTAGCTATGAATGACCCAAATTCAATTGTGTATTACACGTCGCGGTGATTATATATCTATAGTCGTGTCGCTGTTATTTCCGGCGTGACTCCTCTTTGCTTACGTCTTAGGAAGTGAAAGGTCCATAAAGTCTAGATAGGTAGTATCGCTCGCCATTTTTGTTCTTTCGTTGCCGAGCTACCAAACGAGGAATCTACCTGACGCACTGTTAAACATTATCATGTTGTAGCTCCTATGATAATAAATCAAACACATTTTAATTGAGCAAATAATTGAGTGGCAAATAATATCCTCGTTTCTTTTCTGCGTACGCGGACGAAAGAGCCAAATTGGCGGGCGATTATAATAAGTATTTATAGATGCCTAGAATGTGAATTACATCATCAGCAGGGAATGACAAGACGCACACGTTTAAATGTAGCCGAACTGAAACGTGATTCGCTGGCGGAAATAAGAGCGACGGGACTTTAATACCATTTATTCTGCAAAGATTCTACGAAATTTTCAAAATCAAGTAACATGTGTACGAATATTTGTTATCGTGTGCAGTAATAGCTACATTTAAGGACGAAGATTTCGTCTTAGACCAAATGTTTGAGCTGTTTAGAAATCTGTTAGGATGCAATGGTTTCCCGTTCCTTTCTGTTCATAAGTATTACGTAATAGCACTGATTTGTTGGAAAAGTGTATTGAGTGCAGCAGAAGAACCAATTCAAAACGTGTTTCTGGTACTAATTTTAATACATCGACTGAAATTTGAATTATTCTTCTGAATGTGAATGTATATGTGACTTTATCATTATTCTGAGACACATGTAACAAACGAAATTTAATTGATAATGCTCTGGTGGGCGAGAGGAATTAAATGTAAATTGCGCAATATATAGTTCGTTTGAAGCTTTTAATTTTCATTGTCTCTGCAGTTGAAAAGTGAAGATTGTATGTATAGTGCAATTATTCTGGTGATATTCATGGATAGCTAACGCCCATATATCTGTGTTTGAACTCTGTAGTTATATTGTTTATGTAAGTCTATGAAATTACCACTTTGTGAAATATTATCTTATGGAGTGCTTTTGCGTTTAATTATGTTCATTTTAATGATGTGTTGAAGGAAAGTACGCTACTGATTTCAAGAGAATTGAATGCAAAAAAAGTCAAATAAACGTGATCATTAGTACACAAATTCAGTTTTTAATCAAAATTGGAGACTTACGTCTGAACATCAGCGAGAAAAATTATTAAGTGATGTTGTGAGACATCATGGAACAAACACAGTTTTGTTCAGAGATTTCTCGGGCAGGCGACGTGAATTAAGTGGACAGCACGTAACATATCATTCGTGTTGGACGCTTGATTCACGCTGTCTTTCTGGAAGGAATATCAATGATGAGTACTGCAAATCTACTGGTGAACGTCAGGCACTGTAAGTCGGAAACCTGTATTTCAAAATGTTTTATCATGTATTGTGGAGTAAGAAAAAAAATTAACATCCAATAGTCTGTTTAGAAGAATTCTATTTTAATAATTATTAGCTTTTTGCGGTCTGTATGGTGGTATTACGTTGGAAATGAATGACAAATTTGTCTATTCTACATCTTGGTGGTAATATTTTTCTTATTCCAATCGCTCTTAATGCATCCCATGATATATACAATTTCATGTGACCTGTATGCGATTTATGCGTTCTCGTGTGCTTCAATAGTTACAATTCTGGAGTAAGATGTTGTCTCAGTCTATTTCTCGTTTCTTTATTTTCATTAGACTATTGTGGGTTATTTGCAGCTGAGCAGAGCATAGGTTATTATGAAACTAAGAAAAAGAAACCGTGGTTTGATGAAGATTGTTGCATGGTAGTAGAAAGAAGGAAACAGGCAAAATTGAAATTCTTACAGGATCCAGTTGAGGAGAATAGAGATAATTATTTCAATGAAAGACGGGAAGCAAGTCGTACACTTAGGAATAAAAAGAGAGGTTACTTGAAGGAAAAACTGAATGAGGTAGAAACAAATAGTAAGAATAAAAACATTCGAGATTTATATAAGGGTATAAAGGAATTTAAGAACGGATATCAGTCAAGGGTAAACGTGATCAAGGATGAGAATGGTGACTTGCTTGCAGACTCTTCATCAATCCTAAACAGATGGAAAAACTATTTTGCGCAACTACTAAATGTACATAGGCCAAATAGAAATGATCGGGACGATATTGAAATACAAACTGCTGAGCCATTTATACCCGAACCCACGATTTCAGAAGTCGAAATTGCGATAGAAAATCTGAAAAAGTACAAGTCTCCAGGTATCGATCAAATTCCAGCAGAATTAATACAAGAGGGTGGAAGTGCATTATATAGCGAAATTTATAAACTTGTACTTGCTATTTGGGAAAAGGAAATTGTACCAGAACAATGGAAGGAGTCCATAATTGTACCTATTTTTAAAAAGGGGGACAAAACGAACTGTGGTAACTTTCGAGGAATATCACTTTTGTTGACGTCGTACAAAATTTTGTCCAATATTCTTTTGAGGAGATTAACTCCGTACGTAGATGAAATTATTAGGGATCATCAGTGCGGTTTTCGGCGTAATAGATCGACTATTGATCAGATTTTTTGTATTCGGCAGATAATGGAGAAAAAATGGGAGTATAAGGGTACAGTACATCAGTTATTCATAGATTTCAAAAAGGCATATGACTCGGTTAAGAGGGAAGTATTATATGATATTCTTATTGAATTTGGTATTCCCAAGAAACTAGTTCGATTAATTAAAATGTGTCTCAGTGAAACATACAGCAGAGTCCGTATAGGTCAGTTTCTATCTGATCCTTTTCCAATTCACTGCGGGCTAAAGCAGGGAGATGCACTATCACCTTTACTTTTTAACTTCGCTTTAGAATATGCCATTAGGAAAGTTCAGGATAACAGGCAGGGTTTGGAATTGAACGGGCTACATCAGCTTCTTGTCTATGCAGATGACGTGAATATGTTAGGAGAAAATACACAAACGGTTAGGGAAAACACGGAAATTTTACTTGAAGCAAGTAAAGCGATCGGTTTGGAAGTAAATCCCGAAAAGACAAAGTATATGATTATGTCTCGTGACCAGAATATTGTACGAAATGGAAATATAAATATTGGAGATTTATCCTTCGAAGAGGTGGAAAAATTCAAATATCTTGGAGCAACAGTAACAAATGTAAATGACACTCGGGAGGAAATTAAACGCAGAATAAATATGGGAAATGCCTGTTATTATTCGGTTGAGAAGCTCTTATCATCCAGTCTGCTGTCCAAAAATCTGAAAGTTAGAATTTATAAAACAGTTATATTACCGGTTGTTCTATATGGCTGTGAAACTTGGACTCTCACTCTGAGAGAGGAACATAGGTTAAGGGTGTTTGAGAATAAGGTGCTTAGGAAAATATTTGGGGCTAAGCGGGATGAAGTTACAGGAGAATGGAGAAAGTTACACAACACAGAACTGCACGCATTGTATTCTTCACCTGACATAATTAGGAACTTGAAATCCAGACGTTTGAGATGGGCAGGGCATGTAGCACGTATGGGCGAATCCAGAAATGCATATAGAGTGTTAGTTGGGAGACCGGAGGGAAAAAGACCTTTAGGGAGGCCGAGACGTAGATGGGAGGATAATATTAAAATGGATTTGAGGGAGGTGGGGTATGATGATAGAGACTGGATTAATCTTGCACAGGATAGGGACCGCTGGCGGGCTTATGTGAGGGCGGCAATGAACCTTCGGGTTCCTTAAAAGCCATTTGTAAGTTGTAAGTATTGTGGGTTATAGAATAATGTTGGTTTGTAGATTAGTGAATTCAGTACAGAAGAAAAACCCGAATAAACATGTCTTCCTTTAAAAATATAGTGTTTCTTCTCTGAATTTTGATGCATTCTACTGAATGTGAACATGTGACTAAAACATGAATTTCTAAACAATATGTAAAAAAATGAAATCGAATATGGATTGTCTATGATATTTACTAGTTCATGTGGCGCTGGATAGTGCCATCTAAGCGTTATCGTGGGTTTTAATGACTGTACTCCTAAAGGAATATATTTTCGCTATAAAATTCTGTGAACAGAAATCTTTTTAAAATATTCCTGTATGCAATGGCTACACACTTCTTTCTGTTCCAGTCTTGGGCACTTTTCTTTCTGTTGATATAATGATTAAGACTGAAGGGATAGTAGGCCTACTGGAAAGTTGACATGAGAAGTGGGTGGAACAGAAGAAAATATCAAATCCAAGTGTATTTCTGTCTATAATTTCAGTTGTTTGATCGTAATTCGAGGCTTCTGAAATATTTCAACGAAGGGAAAGCTAGGTAAATAATGTAACACCACGCGGATGAAGTAAAGTTTTACTGAGATTCCTGGGGCAGGCGACTGGATTTAAATGTAGGCTATTACACGTTAGATATGACCCATAAGATAGATTATGATTTCCGTTGCCTTTCCAGATGAAATATCAACCTTGAATACTGGGAACGTTTGGGTGAATTTTGCAATGCAAAACCATTTGCCTGAATTTGAAAGTGCCTAATTATGTAAATTAAATAGAACATGTGCAATAAAAATGAAAATTTCACTCCTTTACTCTACTTGGAAGAAATGAATTTATTATTAATTACTTTTTTCCCATTTGTTCATAATTACTATTGTGTTTTAATTGACAGTGGTGACATTCTTCATTCCAATCACATTACACAAATTCTATGTCATTTAGAAATCCAAGTGGCATATTTGCTATATATGCGTTTTCGTGTGGTTTAATAGCTGCATATCTGGGTATCGAATTCTCTTAGGCCAACTATTTGTTTGAGCACTTTATAAATAGATTGCGATGGAATTGCTTCCCGTTTTATCTGTTCATATTATTATTGTGCTTCATAGAATAGGATTGGTTTGTTGGCAAGTAGGCTGTGTGCGGCAGAAAAATATAGCAAATGCTGGCTTTAAATTTTTTTTACTAATTTGGTCACCACAGCCTGAGGGTTATTGTGTCTTGACCTACAACTCTACTGAAGACATGCACACACTGCAGGACTCCCCCGTTTACTGGGTCAGGTTACCCGAGCGCCACTGCGAGACACCACACACACTGGGATAATGGACACACAACCAGCCCCCGTAAATTAGTCCGAAATAAATCACCCTAACTTCACGACCAGGAATAGAGCCCGATCCACCTTGTTCATGAGTCCAGAACGCTACTTCAAGACCAAGGAGACGGACATGTCTTTCCGTTAATAAATTCGGTTTTCTCAAGGAAATTTGAGTCATAATTTTAGTTATTCCATTTAAATTTTATGAATTCTACTAAATCTGAACATATAAATATAACGTGATATTGTGAGATTCTACCACTTCGAATTTAACTGAGATATCTGAGACCGATGAATGGAATTAAATGCAAAATACGTACTTAACAATAGTTTGTGAATCTCTCTTAAATTCGTTTATATTTTCAAATGGAATGGCAGCAACGAATAATGCAAATATACTGGTGATGTTAATGTTATGGTTTATTTAAGGACGCTCGCAACTGCAGAGGTTATATCAGCGTCGCCGGATGTGCCGGAATTTTGTCCCGCAGGAGTTCTTTTACATGACAGTAAATCTACGGACATGAGCCTGTCGCATTTAAGCACACTGCCATCGACCTGGCCCGGCATCGAACCCGCAACCTTGGGCATAGAAGGCCAGCGATATACCAACTCGCCAACCAGGTCGACTATACTGGTGAATTTAATGCTTTTTAAGTCCCTACTTCTGCATTTGAAACTGTTTATATATAGGCTATTGTTAAACAAGCTTTTGTGAAGTAAGCAATGGAATTTTATTCTATTTGCCTATTTCGGAAGATGTAACCTTATTAACGCCCAGTGGTCTATTTATAGGCCCTTGCATACTCCATTACATTAGATGTTTTTATTGGCGCCACATTGATTCAATATTAATGATCATCATAAATATATCATGTAAGATGTTAACTAAACTTAGCAACATTTTATCTTCCTTCAAAAATAAGAATTCATTAAAGTATCTTAGTTCGAATTAGTTAGGTGTAAAATGATGTTGCACTGTGTAAAAATAAAATTATTTTTCCGTGTCATAATGTCTCGATATTGTTATTGATTTGTGATTTAGTAGTGTCAAGTTTACTACTATTGCATCGCACAAGGAAAACACAGATTTATGTAAAATTATTGGAGCAATACGAACTGAAAGGAATGCGGTCTGTAAATAGATCGCTGGGCGCTTATGATATCATGTGAAAATAACAGTAGAAAGATGTGTGACATTGCACTCTGTACCGCAAGAGTTGATAATAACAAGTGACTGTCGGCAGTGGTACTGTGCTATTGCAAGTAGATTAGCACCTGAAAGCTTATTAGCATCTATTTGATTTCCAGAACGTGTTATTGTGTACCCTAAGTTGGAAATAAATGTGATATGGTGTACGTCTGCAGTGTATACTGTACATTTTTGAACAATGGATTTATTCCTTGTTACTTCTCAGTACAGTTGTCAATAAAATATGCAAAATATTTCTCGACCAATAAAGAAAACCACGCATCCCATTTTCACCAACATATTATAACAGTAAACAAGAAAATATTCAATATTATAATGGTACGATATATTGCTGTCCCGCGCCGTGGCGTTGTCGTCTAAGGCATCATGCCTAGGACTCGCGTTACGGAATGCACGGTGGTTCAAGTCCTCATGGGCGAAAAAATTTTCTCATAAAATTTCGGCCAGTGTATAGGATCGGTGCCCACCCAGCATCGTGATGCACTTGGTCAGCTACGATAGGTAGAGAAAATCCTTTTTCGCAAACCAGCTATAACGATTGGGGGAATTATCGTACTAACCACACGATACCTCCATTCTGGTTGGGTAATCGTCCACTTCTGCTTCGGCACGTGGACGTGAGGTCAGCAGCCGACTGGTCGATCTTGGACCTTCATGGGCTGTAGCGTCAAGGATTTACTATATATATCTATATATAGCGATATATTGCTTCATTTTCTTTCGCAATATTATGTCGCAATATATCACTTTTGACTAATTTCTTCTGTTTCCAACATCACATTGAGGTTTTCTATTCCCTGTGTAAAAAATCTCTGGTAAGAACACAGCGGAAATGACGTCAGTAATAGGCCTGACTTAGTCTTAGGCAGCAGAGTTGTGCTGAATATGCTCGATTGCGTTGTACATCCTCAGGCTCACAACACATGATTTGCTAATTTGTTTTAGAATTAGAGACCTTTTGCTCCACCTTTAGGATCTTGGTTTCTGGGCTACAGAATCTGTGAGAGAAAACAGAATGGACGCCTATACTCTTCAGGATACGAAATTACTGCAGAATTCAGTACGAGAGTCCTACGATTAAACATTTGATGCTAATGGTGAAATTCTGTTCGTGAAGTGGGATGACAACACTTGTGTACCTGTAGGATCAAACTTTGATGTAGGGGCTTCTGCAAACAGGTGGGACAGAAATTTAAGACAGGAGATAAGGGTGCAGCAAACACAGGTCATATTTTTTTAGTAGATTATTTGCGACGCTTTATCAACATATTAGGTTATTTAGCGTCTGAATCAGATGAAGGTGATAATGCCAGAGAAATGCGTCCGGGATCCAGCTCCGAAAGTTACCAAGCATTTGCTTATACTGGGTTGAGGGAAAACTCCGGAAAATTCCGAACCAGGTAACTTGCCACGATCGGGAATCGAACCCGGGCCACCTGGTTTCGCGGCCAGACGCGCTAACCGTTACTTCACAGGTCATAAAGAACTATAGTAAGTACATAGGTGGAATGGACCATCATGATTGATTAGCAGAAAAATATGTCACTTCAACCCGTGGAAAAAAGTAGTACTGGGATCTCTTTCTAGGAATGCTAGATATGGCTATAGTAAATGGTTGCATTACCTACAGAGTAATTTGCAGTTCATTTTTATGTTCAGATAGGTCTGGTAATATAGTACAAAAAAAAATATATATATATATATAAGTTCAATCATAAGACATATCTCTTTGCAAATGTTTATTTGCTATGAAGGTATTAAATATATATTAACGTTTTCACCTTATTTGGCATCATCAGATATAATAAAATACGTGATCTGAAACTTGAATGAATTGACAAACGCGCAGTATAATGTACATGGTAATTGAATCTTCATGAGTTTTATGTATGAGGCTATATATAAGGTTGTAATAATTGATTTCAATACAATACAAGTTTGAAAGAGTCGAAAGTGGTTGTATATACTGTACATATAACTCATGTTACAGGTGTACATACATGATTAAATAGTGAGCAATTGAATTATACAAAATATCGGCGATGTTATAGACATCAATTAAAGTTTGATTATGAATGAAAAATGAAGAAATATCATAGATTTAAAATTTGCGAAGGATAAAATGTATTAAAATACTATATAATTAGTGTAGTACTATGTTACAAATTGATAAGTCTTGTATTGTTAACAATTAATCATTATCAAGAACACATGCTTGTGGCTTCTGCTGGGATGTACTGAAATAAAAGGGGGGAAAGATATGAATCAGTTGTGAATCGTAATTAGCGTGTGTTGTGCACTTGTGAATTTAATAAATTGTTTAAGATTACTTACGTATATGTACGCTTGGATTTTGGACATGAGTATTCTATCTGATTTAATGCGTGCTGAAAATAGTTGTCATTGGTGGTTTGTTGTGCGTAATCATGGTTATCAGGAACTGTATATATATAGATGCTTTCTGAAAATAAGGAAATATTGGTTTTATGATGTGTTTCGAAGAGTATGAACAGTTGGTCATAGGGGGGGGGGAGATTAAATGTAAATGTGTATTAATGAATGACTATTATGATCAGAAGTGAAAGTTTGTAGTAAATAATTAAGAAGTTAATGACGGTTTGCGATTACTTACGTGTGTATGTGCCTCTATTTGTTTGTAGATGTGTGCTACTCGGTGGTTTGGAGCGTACTGAGGACAGGGAGATCGTAGGCCTATGTGTTTAGCTGTGTGATGGCGTAGTGATTTAAAGGGGAACTATATTGGGTAGCGTGTCGTCAACGTTGTATCGTGGTGCGGATGGCTCTGCTTTAAATTGTGTATAACGGATTTCTAAAATTTAATAAGTTTTCGTTAATTATATTTCTATCTTTGTCATAATAATATGAAATGAAATATTCTTCGGCTGCATTTATGTAAGTATTATTATTGTAAGTTTTTAAAATGCTTAGTGTATCGTGACGTTGACCTAGTTCATGTCCTGTATTAATTAAATGTGCCGCGTATTTTGATTTTTTTTTATTGTTCTTAAAATCGTAAACATGTTCTTTATATCTTGTTTTAATATTGCGTTTGGTCTGTCCGCTGTACTTCTTATCACATGTGTAGCATTTGAGCATATATACACCTTTACTGTTTAATTTATCTCTGGTATTTATTGTGTTATAAATATTATTGTTTAACTTATTATTTGTTTTAAATGTTATGTTTATGTTTTCTTTGTTAAAGAAATTTTTTAATTTATTAGAAATGTATTTGTTGTATGTTAGTGTTGTCAGATAAATAAGGGACAGATGAATAAGGGATTAGCGTGTTGTTAAGGGTAACAACTGAAAGATTACTGTTATTAAGAGAGTTAACTAAACGCTTATGGCCAATAATTATAGCTTGAGTCTTACTTGGATTAAGTGCGAGTCCGAAATTGGCCGCCCAAGTGGAGAGAGTGGCTAGGTCACAATTCAACTTGTCAATTGATTCATTGATCGTATTGGGTCTGGAATGTATGTAAAGTTGTAGGTCGTCGGCATAGAGGTGATATCGGCAATATTATAAGTTCTTTGATACGTCATTAATGTAGATAGAGAAGAGTAGTGGCCCTAATACGGAGCCCTGCGGTACTCCCGCCTTTGTGCATCGCCATTGGGAGAACTGATTACCAAGTGAAACACACTGTTTGCGGTCACGTAGTTAGGAGTCCATCCAGCTCAAGGTATTGTCTGACAGATGCAAAGTCTTCATCTTTGCAAGAAGCATGTCGGTATCAACAGAACTAAAGGCATTGCTGAAATCGAGAAGAGTTAGTGCCGTTACTTCACCCCTATCCATAGCTTCACGGATGTCCTCAGTCACTTTAACTAGGGCTGTAGTAGTGCTGTACCCAGGCCTAAAACCCGATTGATAGTCATCAAGGAGTTTGTGTTCGTCGAGATAGTTCGTAAGTTGTCTGTGTACAATATGTTCTAATGCTTTTAAAAGAGTGGGAAGAATTGATATCGGTCTGTATTGGTTTACCGTGGAAGGTGTGTTAGATTTTGGTAAAGGTTTCACTAATGCCTTTTTCCAGAGTGAGGGGTAGGACCCAGTCATAATAGATGCAATGAATATATGAGTGACGGTCGGCAGGATCACATCTATTATTTTGTGCAGGAGAGTGATATTTATATTGTCTATACCTTGGGCTTGAGATTTCATACGTCGCAGCGTCTTCATTACGTCAGTCGGGTTAATGTATTTAAAGAAGGGTTGGAGGTAAGAACTGAGAGATTCAAGAGTCTCTTGTTTATGTAGTGGTTCAGGTGGAGCAGTGACGAAATGTTCATTTAGACTATTGAGTGACAAGTTGATGTTATCTACCTGAGGCTTTGCTTTTGTCAGACCCACTTTATTAAGGTTACGCCACAATTCTTTCGCACTGACCGAAGGTAGAATAAGGGAATGTGCATGGCGTAATTTAGCATTTCTTTCTGCTTGATTACATTTATTTCTTAAAACTGTGTAATTATTAAAATCTAATTCGTCCTTACTTCGTCTGTATTTACGATAAGCAGTGTCTCTGTCTGTCGTGAGTAATTTTATGGCATCGCACATCCAAGGCGCAGGGCGTTTACCAACTCGTCTGGTTTTCAAGGGTGCGTGTTTATCGTATAACTGAAATACTAAGTCGTTAAATTTTTCGATTTTGTCTTCAATGTCTGGCATACTCCACACTTCAGTCCAAGGTAAGCTAAGTGCGTCATTGATTAATTCATCATGCTCAATATGCTTCAAGTCACGATATGATGTGATGTGAGGTTTATATTTTGGACAATACAAGGAATATTCTAGAAAGATTATGTCGTGAGCTGAGATACCCGGCGCTGGTAGTTGTCCATTCGTTAATACTAGTTGAGGATTAGTCGTGGCAATAATGTCAAGAAGTGTCTCCGATTCCTTGGTGTGGTGGATAGCTGCGGAAGGAACGATGGATATATTGTAAGGCTCAAACATGTTCTTAAATTGAACTGTAGCGTAATTACTTGAATTTAATAAGTTTGTATTGAAATCACCTAAAATAACAGTACGGTCATAGTGAGGCACAAGATTAAGCAAAGGTGTTTCAAGATCACTTAAGAAACCTGATTTAGGAGGTTTGTATACAACTTCAAGAAGGCACTTTTTGTTGCTTGCACCGACTTCGATGAATAGATATGCAGGATGTTCTAAGACTTCATTCGAGGACTGGTGGACAATTTTAAACGGTAAGTCCGATCGCACATATATCGCAACACCACCTCCGCGCTTACCGATACGGTCATTTCTACAAAGGGTGTAATTATCTAAACTTACAAGAGAAGATGATAAGGAAGGCTTCAACCACGTTTCAGAGATAAGAATAGCATGAAGAGACAAAGGGGAGAAAATGGATTGAACTTCATTGAAATGACAGAGAAGGCTTTGGGAATTTATGTGAGCTACTTTTAAAGTGTTAGGATGCGAGCTGAAAGACGATTTTAACAGGGCACTGGTCGAAGGTGCAGGTAGTGGGTTAGGGGTGACTGGGGTGGATGGCGGTGTGGCTGTGGAAGGGAGTCCAGAAAAGTGAAAGTCGTTTGTGTGAGGGGCTGCAGACAGCGAGTCATTCACCTCGATGCAGTCAATACTGACAACTTAGAGAAACTAAATTAATATAAACTAATAGTAATGCAATAATGACAGAGGTTAATAATAATATTGATATGAAATAACAGTAATAGTGAATATTGCAAGCCTACCACTAAAAATTGAATTAAGAACTAAGAAAATGTGGTAGTGTATGATATTATGAACTAGTGCTTGCATATTAACTACGGCAGATCAGAAGCTTTTACAATTTTATGTTTTACATTCCCAATTTTAACAAAAATAATGCCGTCTGTGGTCCAGACATTAGTCAGTCCATATCTCGTGATGCAGTTATTTCAATAGTGCATGCCGGGATTGAGTTAAGTCTTCTCTCAACATTACACCTGAGTTTTTTTTTATTTATTTTTTATTAGTGAACACTTCTCTTCTTTTTCGGTGACTTACAAATTTGACGATCACCGGCCGAGGTCGGTCTCCTTGCCTCCCAACCCGGTAACTCCTATCGATGTCGCTCACCACCAGGTTGACCCCGACTTTTGCCGCGACTTCGATGGCGATCTGGTCTGTGTCCTCGTTTTTTTCCGGGATCCCTAATATACGGAGACACTGCCGGCGCTGATATTGTTCAAGAGCGTCCTGTTTGTCTTCCAACTTCCTTTCTAGGCTGACGATATTCTCATCTTTCTCACGAAGGGACGCCTCCAGTTTTTCGATCACCTCCGTGTTGCGCGCGAGAGCCGACTTCAGCTCCGACACTATCGAGTCCTTGATGAGGTTGGTAAGACCCGCCAATATGGTGGGATCGCGCCAAGACTCCTCAAACACACGCTTCACACAATCTTGAATGCTTTCATCCTGTTGCCTGTTTTTTCCACGAACCATGATAGCAGAAATTATCAAACAACACTGGTAGAACAATGAATACAAAAATAATAGACGAAATGCGGGTACACCTCCAGAAAAAATATGCGAATGCACGAGCTCAAACTAGCGTTGCTACTCACTGTCCGCCATGATGTGTTGAAGGATAGTACTCTACTGGTTTGAAGAGAATTGAATGCAAGAAAGAAGTTAAATAAATTTGACCATTGGTACATAAATTCTGTTTTTTAATAAAAATTGGAGCCTTTTGTCTGAATGTCAGCGAAAACAATTATTAAGCAATATTGTGAGACATTATGGAACAAACAGTTATGTTCAGAAATTCCTTGGGCAGGCGACGGAAATTAAGTGGACAGCACGTAACATAACATTCGTGTTGGACGCTTGATTTACGCTGTCTTTCTAGAAAGAATATCAACGATGAAACGGTACTACAAATCTACTGGTGATCCTGCATTTGAAAATTCTTTATTACGTACTGTTGAAAACTAATCTTGGAACTTGACAGGAATGCGGCGCGACCCTACAGTTGGCGATAATGACCCCTATTAGTAATGATAGCGTACTACCAGGTGTCTAAAAACTATGTTACGTACTCATAGCGGAAGCTGTTAAGAAAGTCCCATGTCAGCGTTACATTAAGATGCGGTGTCACTGTTTTCACTACCCCTACTGCCATCACCGTCATCAGTATTACTAATGTTATCACCAGGGAACGGATTTATATGGACTAAAAATATATGAAATATGTAAATATATATGTAGTTATTTTTACCAAAATATGGAATTAAATATGGATTTTTACCAAAATATGGAATTAAATATGGACTTAAAATTATAAAAAAATGACTATGTACGTTAAATATTGGTACATTTTAATCAAACTAAACAAAAAATATAATGGACGTACCTTATCTTCCAATGTAGTTTCAACAAAACACAATTTTTATTGTCTGTTACCATAACAATAGGTTACAAACATTTCTTTCAAGTGCTGAAAAGTGAATCTTCTTCTATTGTCTCTGAGGATAGATTTATACTGACTAAAAGAGCGTTCGACGTCACAAGAAGTAACTGGTACATAATTCAATTTCACAATGTCTGCTGGGGATAAGTCCAAGTTAATCTTCACTGTTGATTCACCACTCATCACAGCAACAACCTTTTGTAGTTCTTCATATCCAGGGTTTTTTGAAAGTACAGTGTCCACCTTAGCTCTTACTGCATCTGCAACTTTACCTCTACCACGATTCAGTTGTTCCACAGTACTATTTATAATTTCAAAACTTTCAGATAGTGAAAGGTGCCTATTTTGGAGACTTTTGAGCGTTTTTATGATGCATGAAAATGTATGCTGAATGTGAGCTAAGTCATTCTTCACACTTATGTCACAGGTAACTGTTTTCGCAGTATCAATTGAGACTGCATCTTCAGAGTCCAATGCAAGGAGAACATTGTTAATAGAGTCTATATGTTCGGCATAATATTCAACTGCTTCTAGCCATGTACCCCATCTAGTTAAAATTGGCTTTGGTGGCAATGGAAT
Organism: Periplaneta americana; assembly: GCF_040183065.1. Lineage (NCBI taxonomy): Eukaryota > Metazoa > Arthropoda > Insecta > Blattodea > Blattidae > Periplaneta > Periplaneta americana. The sequence continues at coordinate 123,879,150 of NC_091126.1, forward strand.
TTCAGGGTACATTTCTTTCAACACGTTAACTCTACTGGGAGCTTTGAGAAATACTTTTTTCACTGATGAAATCAACAAATCTACTTTAGGGAAATTGTCTCTGACCACTTCTGCCACACGATGAAATGCATGCGCCACACAAGTAAAATGAGTCAATTTAGGATATACAACAGATAATGCTTGTCCAGCTTTGACCATATAAGGGGCAGCATCGCTAATAAAGAATAACACATTATCGTACATAATACCCTTTGGCCACAGGATACCCATAGCTTCGTTGAACAGTTTAACTATAGTTTTGTTATTGCACTTTTCTAGAACATCACAATGTAAAAGAATTCGTTCAGAATATTGTTCACTTAACAAACCGATAACTACATTACCAACAAGTCTACCTTCTTTGTCGGGAGTCTCATCAATGGAAACCCAAATTGAACTATCTTTAATTTCATCTCTTATCTTCTGTATTGTCTCATCGTAGATGGATGGAGCATACGTCTTCCTAAGTGTTGACTCATCCGGGATTGTATGTTGAGTATATTTTTCAAGGAATTCCCTGAAGACCTTATTCTTTAGTTTGTAGAGAGGAATATCAGCAGAGATGAGAGAACGGCACAGGTCGATGTTAAACTCAGATCTTACATTCGATGTTGTTGGTTGTGTTAAAAACAATTGTCTCTGCTTGGAATTTAGTTGTTTGTTGGCCTGATGTTTACTAGTTGTAATGTGTTGTTGCACCAGGAACTTTTGTGTAGATGATACTGCACACTGACACAAATTACAAAATAATATTTTATTGTCAGTTGATAAACCATCTTCTTTAAATTCTGAAATGTAACTTGTTAGTTTTGATTTTAAATTGACTGAATGACGTACTTTTGGCATATTTACCGTCTTTATAGTATGATTTACAAAACTGAACCTATGTGTACTCTGACTGGCATTTAACTGTTGAGCTGCACAACTGAAGTCTGTTAAAAATTTTAAATTAAATTAATACAGTTTTGTAACTTACTTTCCCATTGTTGATAGGACTGCTAATTTTCAAATAACTCTGATGTTAAAGGGATTACTGAACATGTGTTTAAATCTCTATTGTTGAAATGTATTTTTAAAAGTTAATGGAATTTTGTTTTGTTTTATTGTTAAACCTAATATAATATGGACTGTTTTATATGAAATATGGAAAATATATGGAAATTAACGAAAATATGTACTAAACTCTAAAATATGGAAAATAAAAGTAGGATTTTTCAACCCTACACATTGTGAAACATAAAGATAATGCAAAATATAAATTATATTAGCTTTATAAGTAAATATGTATTTACATATAAATCCTTTCCCTGGTTATCACTATCACTACCACTGCCGTAAGCCCCCTTAAATTTATAATAATTAGGCTTGTAATGTTGGGCACCGATGGGATGCGTTACGGTGATTTCAAGTTGGCTATCAGTTCGCCAGTCAGTACTCTAGCATGCATAAACAGTGTACCTGCTGAATAATAATGCCCAAATTTGAAGGTTTTCAGGCGCATATTTTTGCAGCGGAATTTGGTAAATGTTTTGAGGTGAGTAACGGAAATATTAAACGTAAATTATGTAATGCAAATGTATGAGGTTACAAGCAATATTATATACAGAGATATTGTAGAACAAGAAAATCAAGGAGGAAACTTAAACCCACGAATAATTCTACAGTATGAGAGTTCTTCTGCACATAACGAAAAATGCGTAAAAATATATGTTTGTAATGCTATGTAGCGTATATTTACTTTTAGACCTGTCCAGATTTTTTTATATGCATCTTGTTATTCGTGTAATCGATCGCAGAACCAAGTCAATGTCCTCGTACTAGCTCATATCATGTACCATGCTGCAGTCAATTTGTATAATCGGTCCCCAATTTTACAAGTAGTAGTAGTCCAGGTCACTTCGCAGGGATGCATAGGGCCTTGATGAAAGCACGCCAGCGTACTCTATAGAGCAGTGTGCCTCAAACTATGGTCCGCGGACTACCTATGGTCCTCAAGGTCTGCCCTTGTGGTCCTTCAAAAAAGACAGAAGAAAAAATAAAATTCAAACAAATTTCGTATCACACTATAGCTGAAAATCTCAGAGTTTGGAAATGACATATGGCAATCGCCTTTCATTTGGAACTTGGATTAACTCTGTGTGGCAATGAGGGTGAACCAAAACCTCGGTGCATTGTTTGTTACGGAGTGTTTTGAAACGAGTGTAAGAAACCCGCGAAATTGAAACGGCACTTGGAGACGAAACGCAAGTGTAAAAAGTAAACCTGTCGAATTATTAATTTGACTACCAACATTTATTTATTTTTTCAGGCCATTAATAAGTTAAAGAGTATCCAAACTCTAATAGCCTTGAATATTAAAAAAAAAAAACGAAAATGAATTTTCTTCTATTAACTTTAACTTAATTAGTTAATACTAATATAAAATTAATTGCAATAAACAAATTTTAATTAATTAATTATATTTTAAAATATAAGTATACTGGTATTAAAATATGCTACAAAAATGTTAAATTTGCTTTCGAAGGGAACAAGAGTAAGGTGGTCTGCGGAACTGTTCTGACTTAAGAAAGTGGTCCCCACTTCAAAAATGTTTGAGAAACGCTGCTATAGAGCATTCCGGCTTTCTTTCAACTTGGTTTCTTTGATAGAAGAGGTTTAGGAAGTGCGGGTTATCGGCCTACAGCTTACGATTCCGGTGAAGGGGCTGCCATCTGGCATCCGGACCTGCCGCCTCAGTTCTTGAGGTAGAGTAGGGACATTTCCTCCCCTAGCCAATTTTACAAAGCCTAATAATAATTTCATTAATCACATATCATAGTCCATCTTTTTCCCAGTATTGTTATTCTGTATTTTCAATGTATCTACAGAATCCTACTCAACTTCATTTGTCACAAGAGAAAGTGCAGTTTTTGTCACTTGCATTAATTTCTTTAAATTTAAATCGCCCATGACATTATTGCCGCTGACAATACGTTTCACTTTAGTTTAAGCCAATTCAAACGGAATCAACTCGCACACGTAAGGCGGCAATCTAAGAACTTTGAGGTTACGTTGTTCCAAAATGTTGTCAATTCTGTAAAATTTTTGCTTTGGTTTCAGACATAGAATAATGTTATAGAGGTCGTTCCTCTCATACTTTCATCACAGTTCACTTCTTTCTTGCGAAGACAAAAGATCATGGCGGTTTGTCGATCTGGAGACAGTGATAAGGAGCGTTGTTGAGAACAATGACTGAGAAGCAAGATTGGATATCAACTTTTGTATTAACCATCATTGAAAATTTTCGGCATTCATCTGACCGTGGTAATCTCCTGTAGCACTTCCGGCTTTATATATAAGTTCTGCATTAGGAAGGAAGTCATTAATTCTTACTACATGCACCACGATCAATCTTTGATCAGAGTTTACATTCGTGTGGACATTTATACTCTCATTTTGTCAACATTTTCGAAATGTCATATTGCTATTCACCCAGGCCTCGTATATAAAAAAAATGAATGTCTCTTGCTACAGAATTCATTTATTTGAACCAGATATACTGATCTCCAGTCTACGATGACTGAAATTATTTTCAGAACGGCAGGTAATATTGAAGACGTTCAATGATGATACACAAGCTTCAGTACGTTATCTGTTGTTTTTGATTCCCCACTTACCCTCGTTTCTTCACACCGCAAGTTCCAAGATTGGCGTCTTCAACAGTAGTGTGAATAGAACATGTGCAGTAAGAAATAAAATTTTACATTCAATAGTCTGTTTGGGAGAAGACTATTTTAATATTAATTAGCTTTTTGGGATCTGTAGGAAGGTGTTACGTTGAAAATGAATGAAAAAAATTGTCTGTTCTACATCGTGGTGGTAATCTTTTTTTTTTATTCCAATCGCTCTACATGCATTCCATGATATTTACAATTTCATGTGACTTATATGCGATTTATGCGTTCTCGTGTGCTTCAATAGCTACAATTCTGGAGTAAGATGTTGTCTAAGATAGTCTATTTCCCATTTATTTATTTTCATTATACTATTGTGGGTAATAGAATAGTGTTGGTTTGTAGTTTAGTGAATGGAGTACACAAGAAAAATCCGAATAAACATGTTTTCCATTAAGATTATAGTGGTTTTTCTCTGGATTTTGATGTATTCTACTGAATGTGAATATATGACTAAACAACATGAATTTCTAAACAACATCTAAAAAATGAAATCGACTAAGGATTCTCTATGATACTTACTAATTCATGTAGCGCTGGATAGTGTAATCTAAGCGTTGTCGTGGTTCTTAATAACTGTTCTGTAGAATTCTGTGAATTGAAATCTTTTTAAAATATTCCAGTATGCAACGGTTACACACTTCTTTCTGTTCCAGTCATGGTCACTTTCCTTTCTGTTGACATAATGATGATTGAAGGGATAGTAGGCCTAATGGACAGTTGACATGAGAAGTGATTGGAACAGAAAAAAAATCAAATCCGAGAGTTTCTGTTTATTATTTCAGTTGTTTCACCGAAAGTCGGGGCTTCTGAATTATTTAAATGAAGAGGATGCAAGGTAAATAATGTAAAATTACGTGAATGAAATAAAGTTTTACTGAGATTCCTGGGACAGGGGACGGGAATTAAATGTAAGCTATTACACTTTAGAGATGCGCCATAAGGTAAATTATGATTTACGTTGCCTTTCCAGATGAAATATCAACCATGAATACTGGGAACTTATGGGTAAATTTTGCAATGGAAATCCATTTGCCTGAATTTGAAACTGTGTAATTATGTAAATTAAATTACCCATATGCAAGTAAGAAATGAAATTTTTATTCCTTTATGTACTTTAAAGAAATTAATTTATTACCTTTATGCGATTTGTTCATAACTATTATTGTGTTTTACATCAGAGTGTTGACATTTTTCATTCCAGTCACACTACACAAATTCTATGTCATTTAGAAATCCAAGTGAAATATGCGTTTTCGTGAGCTTTAATAGCTACATATCTGGGTATCGGTTTCTCTTAGGCCAACTATTTGTTTGAGCGCTTTATAAATGTATTGCGATGAAATTGTTTCCCGTTTTTTCTGTTCATATTGTCATTGTGGGTTACAGAATAGCACTGGTTTGTTGGCAAGTAGATTGAGTACGGCAGAAAAATATATCAAATCCTGTCTTTCCGTTTTATTTTTACTAATTTCGTCACTGCAGCCTGAGGCTTATTGTGCCTAAACCCACAACTCTACTGAACACACGCACACTATGAAGGACTCCGCCGTTTACTGGATCAGTTTACCCGGAGGCCACTGCGAGACACCACACACACTGGGACCAGAGCGGGTAGAAGAGAAAGTGACGATACTTCCACTAGTCCAGCGGTTCGTCGCAGAGCGGCGCTCGCTCTGCTTTCTGTTCTCAGTTTCAGGAGCGCTATTCGAGTCAATGCAGATTATTTTAAAATACCCACTAGATAAAAGTATATTATAGTTTATCACAATAGTTTACTTATTTAAAAAATGTAATACTACTACATTAACTACTCTTGAGTTATATCATTCACACCTGAATCGAAAATGCGAGTATAATAATCAACAGTAAACTGGAACATTCGGTCAGCTTCAGAGAGAAGAACGCAAAAAAAAGTACAGCTTCGCAAAACTGAACATTTTTGTGTTGTTGTAAGTACATTTTGACACAAAATTATAGTTTTCGATGTATAAGAAAGTATAATATAATATATCAAATGGGACATTATATTTTCACCAATACTTGTTTACTACTGCCAGAGCGGGTAGAAGACGTTACTTCCTCTAGTTCAGTGGATCGTAGCCGAGTGGCGCTAGCCCTATTTTCAGTGCCCAGTTTCAAGATCGCTATTCAAGTGAATGAAAAAGGTTTTTAAAAATAACCCATTAGATAAGAATGTATTGTAAAGTACAGGGACATAATTTTATTTTTACTTCAATTTTTATCGTACCTGAGTTTTTTAATGTACTTCACTCCCACCCCTTCTACTAGTAAACTTCCAACCGTTCACGTCACAGAGCCGAGGGCGCGTAAGCAGTACTGAGTTAGCGAGTATAGTACGTTCCAGAAATATGTTAGCGTTTTCCAGTGACGAAAAAGGTTTCAATATTGAATCATATTTTCGTACAGGTACTGTCGTCCGTTTGCCTACGTCGCATCCCGGTTTCCCCCACCTGCTTCTATTCGCCCCTCTGTTAAGTCTAGTAGCTGGGCTATCTTAGCTCTTTTCTGAAAACATTAATTTCTGTTAGGAATTGGACGTCTACGTAATATTATACAAGTGTTTAAAATAACTTAAATAAAAGGGCCTCGTTAAGTAATTAACTGTCACGTGATCACCTCCCCCTTTCTACGACCCTGCGACAAAACCACTTGAACGGACAGTAGATAGGATTTCTGAGTAATTTTATCTTTTCGGATCGGGCAGAAGTGAAGATTGAATTTACAGTACGTAAGGTATTCTTTTATAGAGTAGATACGGAATTATTTCAACATGAGTTACTCGTACGAAGGACGAAACTGCTAATTGGAATTAGGTACAGTAGTCTATAGTGCGATAATATGCACAAAAGAACTGAAGCCTGTATCGAAATGAACGGCCACCATTTTCAAAAATGTGTTTAAATATCCATATTATGATTATTTTTCAATTTAACTTCATTCTCTATATTGTACGCTAATGTGCTGTAACAGTACAATATACACTGCATAATTAATAAGTCCGAATGAATAGCTCAATTCGTGAGTAAAAACACTAAGTGTTAATACAGTACTGTATTTTGATTAAACAAAAACCTAATGAAAATTATCAAACTCAAAATTGCGTTATTTCCTAATTTACATAAACGGACGAACTACTTTTCTTCCCTCCTATACCTAGTAAACTGATTTGTATTTTACGCCGGTATCATCAAACTCCAGTCGTGGAAGGGGTAGCAAACGGTGTTTCCTGTTTCAATCGTTAATAGAAAGGTATAGCCAGGCTAATATTAAAAATGTTAGTAAAAATAAAATGATGTCCCTGAACTTAGTTACAATATTTTACTTCTTTAAAAATGTAATATTACTATATTAACAAATTGTGAGTTATATAACACAACCCTGAATAGTAAATATAATAATTAACCGAAAAATGGAACATTGTGCCGGCTTCAACCAGAAATACGCAAAAAAAAGTACAGCATCGCAAAACTGAAAATTTTTATGGCATTATAAAGTACGCATTGACATGAAATTATAGTTTTTATACACAAGAAAGATTGTAATATAATAAAGGAGACACTTTATCTTTACCAATAGTTTTTATCTACTATTTAGTCATTAGTTGCAGTTGTATCTGATTTATACATAATTCAGGGGAACAAAAAATATTACGTGCAACTTAGACTCATAAATTAAGCTTCGATATTATATCTATGCTAATGTAAGTTTTGATCTTTTGAAATACCTAGGTTATTTTGTGTTTTGTAAAATTAAAACAATTTAGTAGCACTGTATTAAGTAGTTGTATGCTACTTATTGGAGAGTATTAAATTAACGACTTTTCCATGAGGTCTATTACTTTCTCATATGCTCGAATAGAAATCTCTTATGATGTGGAAACGTAATAAACAACTGTAATAAAATTGTAAACCAGATTAATTTCTAGCCTAAATGCAAAGTAGAATTCTACTGTACTTTTGTTACCGAAATAACTTTTACGTTAATTACGACTAAAGTGCTATTATTAAAAATAAAATAATTAATAATTAAACATGTATATTTAATGAAGTAGAAGTTAGGTGCTTGGATTCAATTAGGAGTTCACAATTAGCACTTTAATACAGCACATTTTTAACCGGCACATAGATTGAAAAATCTTCACATGTAGAAAGTCTATGGTAATCATCACAAGATAATCATTTTCTAATTCCAAGATATCGCTCTAGAGTATCCTAGTTAGTTTTTTCTGTCTGAATATATTTAAATCTGCTATCCCACAAGAATTAATATATTTCGCTAGTGCTCTGAATTGTCACTCTAAATAATTCAAGAGTTCTTTCTTAGGCAAACGTGTTCTTTATATTGTCAATTACGTGTCATATATTTTCTAAAATCGTGTAATGCTAGAATCCTTTGTACAGGGCAGACGAGGGAGTCTTTGAGTTCAACGTATCTGCATGGTCGTTCATTCACCTTTGAATTCTTTTGTATTTTCATTTTCCTCGAACCCATCACAGTTTATGACTAAAAAAATGTATCGATTTTGAAAAACTCACACTAAACAGCTGAAATGCTGGTCTGGAGTTCATTCATTGGAAGGAATTACGGTCAATGTAACTAGACATAATTTTGGGCATTCAGGTGTGGAGTAATGGTACATAAATGCATACAAGCGCATGATCAACTAAGGTGTTCTTCAGATTTTCGGGTATCACATCCAATTATTTTTTACTCGGATATTTAACGATGCTGTATCAACTGCTGGATTATTTAGCGTCAATGGAATTGGTCATAGCCAGATGGTACTTGGTAAGGATACATTGTTATGAGAAAGGATTGATGTCCTCTTCGTTGGATATTTTCTCTTCTTTTCTTTTTTTAAAATATCGAGGCAAGTTTGGGAAAATATGTGTTATAGCATACGGTTTTGGTGGCCAGTTCTTGCGTGGAAGTCCTACCTCTTTACTGGCAATAATAAATTTATCGGCTCTTACAATCAAAAGTCGTCCTCGGTAGCGCAGTTGATATAGCGCTGGCTTTCAATGCTCGAGGTTGCGGGTTCGATCCCGGCCGAGATCGATGGCATTTAAGTGTGTTTAAATGCGACAGGCTCATGTCAGTAGATTTAATGGCATGTAAAAAAAACTCCTGTGGGACAAAATTCCGACACACCGGCGAAGCTGATATAACCTCTGCAGTTGCGAGCGTCGTTAAATAAATCATGATTTTAAAAAATCACAATCAAAACAGCAGAAAAATCGATATCACAGATATAAGAACGAGCATAGAGTTTTCTGTGTTCGTGGAATTGCTCTACACCACTTCTGAAAAATAGTCTAGTCTATGGATGGATAAAAGAAAGTCTCTTCCTTACAGATTATAGAGTATCTATAATTGCTTTTACATCAAGAACAAAACAATTAGGCTTATTACTACCTCACATAAACGGCACAATAAAAATCACCCCAACACCACAGGAAATATCTTCTTAATTCCATAGCAGAACGAGTTCTACATGCTCTGTCCACAGTATTAAGAGGAAAACTGCAATCTTAGAACCATCGCCACGCCAATGTTTCGCTCAGTTGCCGCGGCGACACTAGGGGGTTTAAAAGTCCCATTAGACCCTTGCCGAGTTACCACACTTTCTATTCTAAACGCTCTGCTGGGACGATGGACAGACAACCAGTACCGGCAAGGTGATCCGAAATAAATACCCCTGACTTCACGACCTGGAATCTTACCCGGGTCACCTTGATCAGGAGTCCAGAACGCTACCTCAATACCAAGGAGACGGACATGTATTTCCGTTAATAAATTCAGTTTTCACAAGGAAATTTGAGGCATTATTTTAGTCATTCCAATTAAATTTTATGAATTCTACTAAATGAGAATATATATGGATGAAACGTCATATTATGAGACTCTGCCACTTCGAATTTAACTGAAATTTCTAAGGCCGACGAATGGAATTAAATGCAAAATAGGTACCTATCAGTAGCTTGCGAAACGCTTGTAATTTTCTTTATATTTCCAGATGGAATAGCAGCAACGAATATTGCAAATATACTGGTGAAGTTATTGCTTTTTAAGTCCCTACTGCTGCACTTGAAACTGCTTAGATACAGTATATTCAGGACCTAGCTTTTGTGAAGTAAGCAATGGAATTTTATTAAATTTGAATATTTCGGAAGAAGTAAGCTCAATTTGTATGAACTTTATGCATCCTGATGAGAGGCGTTGCATAGCATAAACATGACACAATATTAATTGTCTGTTTTGCTTACGATACAGACAAGCCTTATTAAAATAATTTACTATGTATTCTCTATAATATTTAGAAGCGAGAACAGGTGAGAGATGTTTATGTATTATTCGTTACCTGTTGGTTTAATGGCTACATTTATGTAGGAAGATTTCGCCGTAGGAATCTATGGATTGACATCTTTGTGAAAAATTACGTTATGCAATGTTTTTCTGCTCCTTTCTGGTCATATGATAGTGTGTTAAAAGACATTATTCTACTGTGACAGGAGAAATGAATGCAACAAGAAACTCAAATGAACGTGAAGTTTCGTTCGTGATTTGTGTTCTGTCACTAAAATTGGAGCATTCTGACTGAATAGAAGCGAAAATATATCTGAATCCGTATTACGATACATTACGAAACCAAGGAAGTTTTACACAAATTCCTCGGGCAGGAGACGGGAATTAAGTAGACAGCACGTAATAAATAATTCGTGTAGTACACTTGATTTCCGTCCTCTTTCCAGTTGAAATATCGACGATGAATACTTCAAATTCCTGGTGAAATGGATGAATTTCAAATTACTGGTGAAATGGATGAATTTTAAGTTCATAATCCTGCATTTAAATCTGATTGGCTATTTTATGTAGTGTAAATAACTCATGTCCGGTAAGAAGAGAAATATTACCATCATTAGCCTATTTGGAAGAAATAAAATGTTGATATAAATTGGCATTATGCGGCATACTGGATGGTGTAGCGCAACTATGGGGGAAAAATGGCTCCGAAGTGCCACTGCACTCAAGCCGCCTTACCTCACTCCACCCACCCTCTCCTCCGCCTGGTGCTTTTCTAGACACGCTTCATTCAGTGGCGGGTATGGCTTCGATCTCGGGACGTCAGTTTCAGGAAGAGTGGCAGAAAGAATTTTTTGTTACTTACAAAAAGAAGAATGTCTGTTGCTTAATATGTAGGTTTAAAATTGCGCAAATAAAACGCTTCAATATTGAACGCCACTTTGATCGGAAGCATAAAGCGGACTTCGGTGATCTTACAGGTATTTATTTACAATTTTAAACGCTGTTTTCGTAATATTTGTGAAAAGATACAAAATAAGATATGTTTATGGTATTTTCGGGATTTATATACTTATTATTTTATTAAGTATCTGGAACTGAACTTATTTAAAACTCTGAGTGCATATTAGGCCTACTTGATGCGTTCTCTTTCCAAGAAAGTTTTTCAGACGTAACTGCAATGGACATGGAGATGTGTCTGTTCAATAATCCATTTGTATTTGATGTTAACCAAGCATCAGAGCCACTATAGAGATGCAAAAGAGCACGCCACTAAATTGTTTAGAAAAAATGGATTAGATCTCTTTAAATACCTACCAGAGGAGCAATTCCCTAATCTGCGCACATTTACAATGCGTATGGTATCTATGTTTGGCTCAACTTACTCTTGTGAGCGGTTTTTCTTTTCAAAACGAATATGACCAAAAGTATCTCCAGGTGTAGGATCACAATATTACGGTTGAGTTGTTCTATTTTAGAGCCAAATATATCCTTTTTAATTAATAACAAGAAATTTCGAGGGCAATCAACAACAAAAAAATGAAAACCAGCAGTATAGGCCTACAGTAGTATTTCGTTTCATTCATATCTCATATATTTTGTTTAATATGTTTTAAAGTTAAATGACAGTGGAGCTTAGTTTTACTTTCTTTAGTATTTATAAAAAGAAACAATTGATTTTCTTGATTATCATATTGTGTTTAATATGTTTTCAAGTTAAATGACAATGGAGTTTAGTTACTTTATTGGTTTTAAAAAGAAACAATTTATTATGTTGAGCATTGTATCTTTTAATATATTGTGCAGTTAAATGACAATGGAGCGTTGCTTTTTTTCTTTGTTGTTTTTAAAAAAGAAATACTTTATTATGTCGATCACAAGGCAGTTCAAAAAATTGTTCGTGCACATGATAAAGGAATAGTTATACAATTGAAAAATATATATGTAATTTGCCTAATGACAGTAGGTGGCCGTCATAATTATTGTATATGTGCACTTCCTATAAACAAAATACTGTAAAGATTTTGAAACAAGAAATAAGAGCGGAGAAATTACTGATGCGCAAGGTGTGTCGAATCCACCACTGCACTTGACTTAGCAAAACAACTGCGTTACCCCTCGCCTGTCAATCAAACGAATGTGGGGTGAGTAGGAACGTTCCCTCCCTACTTTGCTGATAGTCTCCATAGCTGGTGTAGCGTAACGTTGAATGACTCAAACTCTTTTCTGTGTTACACGTCACGGTAGTTGAATTTGTAATACCATTTACTCTGCAAAGATTCTACGAAATTTTCAAATTCATGTAACATATGTGTACGATATATGTGATGCCGTGTGCTGTAATAGCTACATTTAAGGAGGAAGATTTCGTCTTAGACCAAATGTTTGAGCTATTTAGAAATCTGTTAGGATGCAATGGTCTCCCTCTCCTTTCTGTTCATAAGTATTAAGTAATAGCTTTTGTTTTTTGGCAAGTGTATTGAGTCCAGCAGAAGAACCAATTCAATATGTGTTTCTGGTATTAATTCTGCTTCTTCACCGAAAAGAAAATATTTAATATGTGATTACTTTTTTCCAAAACTTTTGTTTTTTCAAGCCTAAACCTATTATTTCATAATTTAATTTAGAAACTATGGTGCACTCTAGCACATTTATTTTATTATATATGAACGGCTTAGAACCATAGTGGCCAAGCGCCATTTACTAAAACCGTAGAAAACAAGGGTTAAAATGAAGTTATCACCATAATTCAATGGAAACATGTAACAAGTAATATCAAGTATACACATTAAAACTAAATGATATATCAATCTTCATTAAACTATGGTATTCACTTAACTTTAACCCTTGATTTATCCGTTTCTAAAAAATGGCGCTTGACCCACTAGTGCTCTGAACCCTTCACATAAAGTGGTATAGAATATCAGCAAGATAGGAATAAATCTGCACTTAAATACTGGTTGAAATATTTTATAGTTCCTTTCTGTAAAAATAAGTAACAGTGAAATAGCAGGTTTAGAATGAAGCCATTTAATAATTTAATATATCTGATTATAAATTCTTTGAATGGAAGTAGTAACTAGATTTCCATTTTAACAGTTTTGGGATTGAAGTAAAAGTTGAAAGTGCAACTGCATAATATATTAATCTACATTAAGATTGCATTTTTTTTGTAAATCAATTGCTTGTTTATATATTACGTTCATAGTAATTTATTTGGTTAAGAATTTAGTTAAATCATATATTCATGAATTCATTCACTTAACGCTTCCTTCCGACAATCTACTATTATTTTGTTCATTCATTCATAATAATCAATCAATCAATAAATCAAATCAATCAATCAATCAACGAATTAATGAATAAATCAACGAATCAATCAATCAAACAATCAATCAATCATTTTTTCATTCCTTCCTTCTTTCACACTTTAAAGTTTTTAAGCTTCCGTACGTTTGCTGGTTTATTTTGTAAGTATTAATTAAATTGATTGTTTTACTTTTTTTATTATGCATTGTGTAGAAATTTTTACGTTAATATTTACAATTGCTTAAGCCCTCTATTGTGAAATAAGTATACAAGTGACTTTTTCAGGAGCAAAAGAGTACAAGTGATCGCAAGGATTAAAATTATGTACAGTTACCCTTAAAAAGAATGAGACGATTCTTGGTCATCGGAGTTAAATTTCTACAGCGCGGTTCACTCGATATCGACGTAACGATACATACCATGACAAATAGTACAAGAATTGATACAAGGACCACAACAAGGACAAGGACCAGAATAAGGATCACGAAGAACACTGCCATTTATGGCCAGGATTTCACAACATAGCTCGAGTCACAAAATATCATTGCTTCACTGTACCGAATGGCAAATGCCTGCTAAGGGATCTACATTCTGGACTGCTGCTGTCACTGTCTTGTCTCGGTAGCTCATATAGTAGCGTGTCGGTTCCACTATGTAACCGAAACGTCTTGTGTTCGATTCCGGGTAAAACTTTTTTTTTATTGAGGTGTAATTAATTTGTTCAGAGTTCCTCGACTGTCTAATTTGTCGAAAAATATGGAATAATTTATGCCCAATTTCTGGGTCTTACAAGTGGGCTGAACCTCGCCAAAAAAATAAATCTTACTTGGTAGTTAAAAGTATTCTTCCTCAAACAAAAATCATAAGAAACAAAAAGAGACCTATTAAAATATTGTCCACATGCCATCAGCTTCTATTACAGCTCTAAGTCGATCCAGCATGGATGTCACGAGATTGTGGAATAAGTTCTGATCCCCGGCGAGATCTTCCCAGGTGTCAACAATTTGATCCCAAAATTCGTCTCGATTTCGAGGGCGTCGGTGGGCATAGGAGGCTATCCTTCTCTTTTTCAATTCGGCCCATAAATTTTCGATGACATTCAAATCAGGTGACTTCGGAGACCAATTAATGATTTGGATCTCGGGTCTCTTTTGAAACCATCTTTGAATGCTTGCAGCATAGTGCACGGGATGGTTATCCTGCTGGAACAGCAATGTTCCTTCAGGAAAACGTTCTCGGGCGGAGGGAAGGAATATATTTTCCAGAATGTGCTCGTAAGTTCCCGCATTAAACCGGCCATCGATGCGTTCTATAACGTCAGGTCCATCGTAAGACATCCACCCCAACACGATATGCTAAAGCGCCCCGATCTTTCACGTCGGTGCACATAGCGCTGGTCATGTTGGAGACCATCCTCACGAAAGACACGGACAGGACCTTCGTAATCACTCGAGATGGTTGTTTCGTCGGAGAAAATTACATTTCTCCAATCGAAATCCACTCGATTGGTAGCGAAGGCAAGACGGTCGACAGCCTGTGCTTCCCCCAATATTTCCATTTGCGCAGCCCTCTGGCTCCTAATATCGTGGTTCCCCAACCTGCTGATCACAGTCCGTGAAGAGCCGGGAAATTTAGATGCTGCTCTTATTTCGTTAGCAGTCAGAAATGGGTCCTGTCGAACTGTCTCGTATAAGAGAGCATCCTCTTCGAATGAAGAAATCCGCGGACGCCCAGGAATGGGGCGATTTTCGACCTCCCCTAAATTTTGGTAACGATGAATCCACCTCGCGGCTGTACTTCCAGGGATACCGACAAAACGGCCAGCAGATCTAGCCCCATATCCAACCTCAACTAGAGCTATAACTCCCTGTCTCATGTCACGTCGGTTCGCCATTACGATGAGAAATGAGGGATGACGATAATACTTTAGTGTAGACAATGACTATTTAACGTGATATAGAATTATTGAAATAAGAGGCATCCTGCATAGTAAGAGTTAATAAATCAACCCTAAATTAAATATCTAAATAACAGGATATAACAGGAAGTCCAACTGTTGCGAAACTAATCAAATTAAATGTAATTACATTAAGTAAACAAACCGCAAGTTATGACACCACATTGCTACAGCTAAATTGTAGGTTATTAACATAAGCATTGAATAGGTCCGTGGTTGTGCGCTGGACGACGAAACCAAACATCGAAAGTTCGAATCTTGCCGCGGAATGTAACTTCATGCTTTTTATAATGTAAATCAGACTTATAACTACAGTCATTCATATTTTTTACATCATTTATTAATATTTATAGCCAACATTGAATTTATAAAGAAAAGACTTTAGAAATCTCATATGGAATTTGTGATCTGTAGTGACATAAACATAAGTAGATTATCTCTCGGAACTTTTCCGTAAAAGTAAATTAAATTCACTCCTTGAAACTGGAAACCTTAGTCGTAGAGTCATTTTCCCACAGCATACAAGCTGATGTAACACAGCCATTGATAAATGTTTTGTACACAGAATTAGACTGAATTCCTATTCGACAGAACCTATAGTCAATGGCTTGTCTGAACATGATAAACAAATCCTAAGTGTTTCCAGTGTCACTGAACAATTTCAAAATATTAATTTAAAAACTAAGAAAGGATCGTAAATGCTGTATCTAGTGATTATTTACATTTAGGTCTACAAAATGAATCTTGGAAAAACATATATGATACTGGTACTACTGATATTAAGAGTAAATGTATTGAATTTTTCACTTAATTTCAGAATCACTTCAGTGGATGTTCTCCACTCAATGTTGTGAAAAAATTCAAAAGTAAAAACATGTAGATAACGCAGGGACTTCAAAATCTCAAGTATTAAAAAGAAGAATCTATATGTAATGAGTTGCAATGTAATGATCCTCATGTTCTTAAATACTCCAAGAAGTACAGTGTAATTTATAAAAAAATTATGAAAGGGGAAATAGAATATATTTGAATAGAAAAGTACAAAATTCAGATAATGCAATTAAACCTATTCGGAATATTATTAAATTTCAACTTGTAGATATCCTAGAAAGAAAATATTTTTTCATTAAAACCAATGATTATAAAGTAGAGGATATCAAATCTATTGCAAATTCTTTTAACGTATTATAGTATATAGTACAGAAATATTATTGACAACTTAAACATTCAAGATTTTGCAAAAGATACTGCAATTGGTTACTTAATAGATGTATTTAATAATTAGTATTAATATATGTAATTAGTTAATAACTGCAACAGTGCTTTTTCATTCAATCATAAAATGAATAAAATTGAGGGAAATAGAATATATTTGAATAGAAAAGTACAAAATTCCGATAATGCAATTAAAGTTATTCGGAATATTATTAAATTTAAACTTGTAGATATCCTAGAAAGAAAATATTTTTTTCATTGAAACCAATGATTATAAAGTAGAGGATCCCAAAGCTATTGCAAATTCTTTTAACGTATTATAGTATATAGTACAGAAATATTATTGACAACTTAAACATTCAAGATCTTGCAAAAGATACTGCAATTGGTTACTTAATAGATGTATTTAATAATTTGTATTGAAATATATAATTAGTCAATAATTGCAACAGTGGTTTTCATTCTATCATAACATGAATAAAATTGAATGCACATTAAATTAAACACTATTGCAAACACGTAGATAAAATAGTTAAAACTAACTGAAGGGGTGAGAATGAAATAATCCAAAGCGATACTTTTAACAAAAATTGTTTTGTGCGAGTGCATTTCTTTCACATATGGGAAAGCTATTAATAAAATATTGTAATAATTACTCAAAAAATGACATAGCCTAAGGACTCTAAACCTTTGTAAAAGTTTATCTATTATTATATATATTTTTTAAATTTCATTTTAATTGTTGGTTTTTAATATATATGCATTTACATTGTATATGTGTGTGTGTATAAATGCATTCATTAGATTGACGTTTATAATATTATAACTTGTAATTTTGTATTGTTTGTGATCATTAACACTTAATCTCAGGAATTTGTAAAACTCTATTTCAACGTGACTTAGTTATTTCAACGTTATTTGGACAAAAAAAATCGTTGCGTAGATTAAGAATCGAACTCGCACTCTTCTACACAACACGCAGAAGTCTAACCGTCTGAGCTATTGAAACGACATGAAAGCTTTCCTTTCTGTGCGGAGTGTCGATCTAGTCTTGAAGGTCCATTGTCGATTTAACTACACGATTTATGTATATATTTATCTTTTATTTACGTAATATTATCATATTTTTTGCAGTTTTTGAAGTGAATTTCGGAACGATGCTAGTAACAAACCAAATAGCCTGAATTTAAGTAACTCAATATTCGTTATCTTGTGTATCAGTGCTCTGGTCTCCCATCATGCGCAGTGTCTTACATCTGAGACTTAGAATATTCAATCGTCTCATCCTTTTCCAGGGAAACTGTACATTTTAGGTACAGAAAATGTATGGAAAAACTTCCTATATACCACTAACAAAAGAAAAATGCAGTAATATTATCATCTATATGGTCGAATAATAATATCGATAGTAAAAAAACTCGGATAAAAAATCTGAAGTCACTTTTCTTCACATTCTTGAAAGTGGATTGTATTCCTCTGCTTTTCAACCACTTGCTTGTCTGGCCTGCTTCGTGATACAGACGGACAATTTTATTTCGACAATTTTCTACGCATTCTCTGCGATATTTACAAATCCAGGTGAAATATTTGTAGGAATGATAAGTTCTTCGGGAATTTAATAGCTTCTATTCTAGAGAGACATTTCCTCATTGTAATCTGTGATAATACCACTTTGTGAAATATTCTCTTACGCACTGCTTTCCCGTTTAATTCTGTTCATTCTACGGAAAGTACTTGACTGGTTTCAAGAGAATTGAATGCAATAAAGAAGTCAAATAAATGTGAGTATTCGTACATACATTCAGTTTTTTTTAAATCGAAATTCGACCCTTTTGTCTGAATTTCAGCGAAAATAACTATTAACCGATATTGTGAGACATCATGAAACAGATAATTTTGTTCAGAGATTCCTCGGGCAGGCGACGGGAATTAAGTGGACAGCACGTAACATATTATTCGTGTTGTACGCTTGAGTTCCGCTGTCTTTCTAGAAGGAATATCAACGATGAATACTACAACTCTACTGGTAAACGTCATATTTATTTAAGTCCATAACCCTACATTCGAAACTACTCTCTATGTAGTCTGAATAGGTCATGTGCAGTAAGAAGCATAATTTTACATTCAATTACCTGTTTGGATGAAGTAAATCTTAATATTAATTAGGTTTTGCCGTCTGTAGGAAGTTGTTACATAGCAAATAAATGACACAAATTTGTCTGTTCTACATCGTGGTTGTGACATTTCTTATTCCAAACACTCTACACACATTCCATGATATTTACAAATTCAGGTGACTTTTATGCGATTTATGCGTTCTCGTTTGCTTCAATAGCTATGATTCTACAATAAAATGTTGTTTTGGCAAGTCTATTTCCGGTTTCATTATTTTCGTAATACAATATTATTGTGGGTTATAGATTAGTGTTTCTTTGTAGGGTAGTGAATTGAGTCCAGCAGAAAAAGCCAAATAAACAATATGTTTTCCGTAAGAAAAGTATAGTGTTTATTTTGTTTGGAATTTGAGGCAATCTAATGAACGTGAATATGTGACTAAACATGAATTTTAGAAAACATCTAAAAAATTAATTCTATTGCGTATTCGCTATGATTTTTACTACTCCAGGTTACGATGTATAGTACAAGCTAAGCGTTGTCGTGTGTTTTAATAACTACTATTCTGTAGACATATTTCGTTATAGGATTCAATGAATTTAGTTCATTTCAAAATTCCCAGTATCCAATTGTTACACGCTTCTTTCTCTTCCAATCATGGCCACTTCTCTTTCTGTTGATATTATGATAATTATTAAAGGAATAGTAGGCCTACTGGACAGTTGGCACGAGAAGTGACTGGAACAGGAAAAATAATCACATCCATGTATGTTTCTTTTGGTAGTTTCAGTTTTTTCACTGAACTCTAGGCTTTTGACTTATTTAAACGAAAAGAGGACTACATGGATAATATAACTCCACGAGGAAGAAATCAAGTTTTGCTGAGATTTTTGGGACAAGTGACGGAAATTAAAATTGCATTCTACTACACGTTATATATGAAGCGTATAGTACATATGATTTCTGTTGCCTTTCGAGATTAAATGTGAACCATGAATACTGATAATATAGGGGTGAAGTTTTCCATTGGCAGTCCATTTCCTCTTACTCTTGAACTGCCTGGTTATATATACAGGGTGTTTAAAAAATACGGGGCATAATTTCAGGTTTGTATTTGCCACATGTAGACAATCAAAATAGTTCATTACAACATGTGTCCGGAAATGCTTTATTTCCGAGTTATGGCCTTCAAAACAATGAAATTCACCGGAACGTTCTTCTTTCCGCAGGTCGTTACCGTCAAAGGAGACATTAAGAGGGCACTCTGACAGTTCATTCCGAGGCGAAGGTTACATTCAGTGTTGTGTAGGCGTTAGACTGTGCGACATGTATACCAATCAAGAGCTGGCAGAGAGATACACTTCATGTACGGTAAGGCGGACGGCAATGCTGCGCTGGCTCGTCGTTTGTACCAGGAGAGGTACCCACAGCGACAACGTCCAGATCGGAAGACATTTGTACGTCTCCATTACCGTCTGTGCGAGTATGGAAAATTTAACTCTCCTGGTTTGGGAAGGGGACGATCGAGATCTACAACTCCAGAAGTACAGGAGGAGATTCTGGAGACTGTGAATATGACTCCTTCTATCAGCACACGAAGGGTAGCGTTGCAAGTCTATGTTCCTCATACGACTGTCTGGAGACTGTTGAAAGAGTATCAATTGTATCCTTATCATTTGCAACGTGTACAGGCCCTGTCACCAGCAGATTACCCTTCACGAGTTAGGTTCTGTCAGTGGTTCTTGCAGCAGTGTGGTGTAAATCCGAACTTTCCTGCCTTAGTATTATTTACAGATGAAGCACAGTTCACACGAGATGGCATAACAAATTTCCACAATCAATATGTATGGGCGTATGAAAACCCACGTGCAACTGTTCCATCTCATCACCAGGTGCGGTTCTCCCTCAACATGTGGGCCGGTGTCATTGGTGATCGATTAGTTGGACCCCATGTACTTGTAAACAGACTTACGGGGCAGGCGTACACAAACTTTCTGGAAAACACTATACCTCATGTTTTAGAAGACACTCCACTGATCAATCGTCAACACATTCACTTCTTGCATGATGGCGCTCCTGCACACTTCAGTCGTACGGCTCGCCGGTACTTGGATCGAAGGTTTCCTGATCGATGGATAGGTAGAGGTGGCCCAATTGCTTGGCCTCCACGCTCACCTGATCTGAACCCTCCCGATTTCTACTTGTGGGGCCATTTAAAATCCTTGGTTTATTCGTCTCCGGTGCCTGATTTGGAATCCCTTCGGAATCGAATTGTGGCATGTTCTGAGGACATACGCAATACTCCTGGAGTTTGGGATCGTGTTCGCAGGTCAATGAGACATCGATGTGAGGTCTGTATTCAAGCAGGAGGTGGACATTTTGAACATCTTCTGTAATGACAACGACCTGCGGAAAGAAAAACGTTCCGGTAAATTTCAATGTTGTGAAGGCCATAACTCGGAAATGAAGCATTTCCGGACACATGTTGTAATGAACTATTTTGATTGTCTACATATGTAAATTGAAGAAATGAATTTAACATTAATTAGCTCTATGCGGTGTGTTGCAGAGTTTTGGGTAGCTAATAAGTGACATATTTATTATTTTGTTTTACATCACAGTGTTGCCAATTTTTATTGCAATCACACTAGACACAGTCTATGATATTTACAAATTCTGGTGTTATGTTTACGATATATGCGTTGTCGTGTACTTTAATAGGCATAATGCTGGGGGACGACATTTTTTTGGCGGACTATTATTTTGTTCGAGCACTTTATAAATATGTTGGGATGGAATTGTTTCCCATTTCTTTCTGTTGATATCATTATTGTGGGTTACAGAATAATATTGGTTTTTCAAGTACAGTAGATTGAATGCAGCAGAAAAAGCAAATCAGTATGTCTTTCCGTTAATTTTATTTGTCCGAAGTAAATTTCAGGCATTATTTGAGTTTTTCCGCTGAAATTTTATTAATTCTGGTAAATGTGAATGAACAGACATGAACAAGGCATTATTTTGAGACTCTTATCAAATAGAATTTAATTGGGTTTTCTAAGGCCGACGGATTAAATTAAATACAAAATAGGCCTACTTATCAATATTTCGTGAAAGGCTCCTAATTTTCGTTATCATTCCGGATGGAATGACAACAATGAATATTGCAAATATACTGGTGAAGTAAATGCTTTCTAAATCACTAATGCTGCATTTGAAATTGCTAGGATATATCCTTAAGGTTTCTGTTGTGCTGTAAGCAATGGAATTTTATTTCATTCGCCTATTTTAGAAGAAGTAATCTTAAATTTTATTAACGTTATGCTTCCTGATGAAAGGCGTTCCATAGCATAAATATGACACAATATTAATTGTCTCTTTGCTTCACGATGCAGACGGATATTAAAACAATTTACTATGCATTCCCTATAATATTGACATGTTCAGGTGACATGTATATAAATTGAAGACTATAGAGGATTTCACTTTAAAAAAAGTATTGAATATATTTGGGGGCTGTTCCCATCAACTATTTAAAAATGTTTTCCTGAAAATTAGTAATTAATTGGTTCCTTTTAATTAACGGAACACAATTTCATTGAGAACTAGAGCGATTTCATGTGCTAAAATATTGCTACACTTCTTAAATTACCATATACTTCATTTACGAATAACGGGGTAACAGCTAAATTAGTAGAATAGCCTTCCGCTCTTTTGCCAAACATATCCACTGTGGACCACAACAGACAAGTAGGGGCGGTACAGTTGAGGCCAAGATTTCATACTTTTAAAATAAGTAAAACATTGTCTGCTATGTTTAGAAATATATTATACCGCATATAATATGCTACAATTAGACCTCGGATTTCGGACTAAAAGCGAATTTTTTTATGCAGGAATAAACTAACACTGCTGAAATAGCTTCAAGTTCAAGTTTTACACAAAATGTTAACTTTTGTTATGGGCTTTATAGTGCGTAATATAACTATTTTTTCCCCATCGTGAGTTATTTGAAAGTTTTAGAGTAGAAAAATACCTATTTCTGTTTCGTTAATATGTTTTTTTTTTAATTTTTTCGTGTAACAGCAGCCTTTATTAAAAATAAATGTGTACAACTATCAGCCAGTTGGTATTTGTTTTGGAGGATTGATTCGGGACTCTCAGAAAGAGAGTGTTGGGGTGTATTGAAACGGGAGAACCCCGAGAAAAACTCCGCGCGCCCGCTTTGTCCACACAAATTTCTTCCTGGCTCACTCAGATGGAATCGAACCCGGGTCGCCACGTTGGAAGGCAGGGAAGCTAAAAGGTGGTCCACAATAAACCTGGAACGGAAACGACAACGACAACGAGAACGAGAACCGAAATATTGTTAAAATTAAAGTATTTAATATTATTTTCCGTTCCCTGTCTCGTTGTCGTTTCCGTTCCCGGTTTATTGTGAACCAGCCTTAACCAGTCCGACACGGGGGAGGCATTTTTGATGCAGCAATGAAAGAGGAAGTTCTGGCTCAAAGAGATTGTAGTAGTTTGGTTGTAGAAATGAAAAAATTCCCGGAAAGTAACAGGTTTTTTTTAGCACTTCTGCGGGCAGTAGGAATACAAAGAACAGTGTCGCGTGGAAAGATAGAACCATTTTATAAGTGCAAAACTAACAGAAGGTAAAGTCTCAACAGAAAATTTAGGCTTATATTATGATCATTGATCATTATGTCCTGAAAAGCCAATTATGAATAATGTGTTAATGAGAAATCAATTAGTTTAATTGTAATAATGAGACGTAGGATGTATCAGCAGCCATACAGAGCAATGAAGCCAATGAATTGATTAATAATAAGTTGATTATTCATAATCTAAGACATAATAAAATGAAGTTTCTAATCACAGTAGTTTTTACTGTCTTTATCACTGTATAGCGTGATACTTAATATTCACTAATTATTTGTATCGTTATAGTTATTGTAGTTGGAGTGGGTAAAAACATTTAGGTATCTGAAATCGTATTTCCAGCTGCCTAAAATTGTATTTTTAGGTGCTTAAACTGTATTTTAATGTCTATTTTTTATTGTTTTATAGCTCAGTTCAGGTAGCCAAAAGTTGGTTAATGGCCAAAATGTCAAAACTTTAATTGTAATGTATATAAAATATAATTAAATCATTATGGCATTAATAGGGGTTTTCAATCATTTGGACTCGACATACATATTTTCTGTGATAAACTGTACGTGTTGGGAAGAGAGTGAGACAGAGATACTATACCTGACTGTTTCTTCTAACGGAGGCACCTTGCGGCAACAGTGTACTAAGCAAGCCCCATAAAATCAATGCTTTCTTCTTAACGTGGAATCCTCTATACGGGAGAAAAATCTTGATAAGTCACGTTTTACTTTTTTCTTAGGAGAGCAAGTTGAAATTTCCAAGACCCATTATATTGTGTTGTCTTTGGGTTATCATTCTTCAAAATTCCTTGACCCTATAAGATCGTTATTCTCTACAGTTAAACTACACAAATCTATACTACCTGCGCTATTACATGACATCTAAGACAGAAAATCGAACATTTTTGCACTTATCACGTTTTTTCCCTGTGCTTTTCAGTTTTGCGTTGTCGTTTGTTTCAATGGCTACACTTTGTAGGAAAATTTCGCCTTAGGAATCGAGGAATAAAATTGACATATTTGTAAATTATTTCGTTATGAAATGTTTTCCTGGTTCTTTCTGGTCATATTATGATAGTGTGTTAAAGGACATTAGTCGTCTGTGACAGCTGCACTAAATGCAACGTGAAAGAATGCAACGTGAAAGTCAAATCAATGTGACGTTTCGTTAGTAATTTGTGCTCTGTCACTAAAATTCGAGCTTTCTGACTGAATGTAAGCAAAAATAAAATTAAATCAGTATTAGGAGACATCATCAAAGCAATAACTTTTACAGAGATTGCTCGGGCTGGCGACGGGAATTAAGTACACAACACGTAATATATCACTTGTGTGCTACACTTGATGGTCGTGTGATCGTCTTTGTTGATGAAATATCGACGATGAATATTTCAAATTACTGGTGAAGTACAGGTATTTTAAATCCATAACCCTGCATTTGAAACTGCCTGGCTATCCAAGAACATACTGGCTATCCAAGAACATACTCTTATATCGGCAAACAACGGTTTGGACTGTATATGTGTCATAGCTCCGTGGTGAAACTCTGACTTCACACGCAGAAAACCCGCGTTCGTATCCGCCTTCGTATACGTATATGTATTTCTTTCGTTTTATTTTTTTTCTCTAGCTGGAAACGAATGATACATTTATTAACGTGCACAGGAGTTGAGATTAGTTGACAAATTAAACAAAAACGTTCATTAATATCGGAGACTTCTTCCTAATTACCCTTGAATTAAAACAGATGCTCAGTTCTTGGATCTTCTCCCTTCTCCATAAGGAATATTGTTCAGTTACTAAAATTAGTAGTAGCAGTAGCAGCAGCAGCAGCAGCAGTAGTAAGAGTCTAATAATAGTATTGCAACAACGAGAATAATAACAATAATACTATTCGTCATCATCATCATCATCATCACCATTAGCTTTCAAGTCTTAGACCCCAGTGGATCTGTTACGGTCTCTTGCCAGCGTTTCCTAGGTCTTCCTAAATTTCTTCGACCTCTTGGGACATACGACAAAATCTGCCTGGGCCATCTAGAGCGATACTCCTCTTTACATCTGTCTGCCACTGAAGCCTGTATTGCTGCAGATAATGGACAATAGAGTCAAATAGAGTCAATCTTTAATTCCTTCAGAATATCTACGTGCCGATGATGGTCGAGAAGGGAGTATTCAGCAGTTTTAATCATGAATCTCATTTCGGCAGTTGTTAGCAGTTTATACTATTCACAGTAATACAAACAAGAAAATAATGATAATAATAATAATAATAATAATAATAATAATAATAATAATAATAATAATAATCATCATCATCATAATGTTAATAGTATTGCAGAAACGAGATGAATAATGTTAAAGACTAAACCAATGCGTTCCAGATATAGGCTACACTCGTAAATAGTGCCGTTACATATCTGCTTTGTAATAGCCCAGATCATATATAGATTGTTCATTCCTATGTTAAAATCGGTTGCCAGGATCGCCACACATCCGCCGTAAACGAACACGAGATGGCAGTACAGTCGCTAATGCAATTAAAATGGGAGTTATGACGTGACTCCTTATGTAACAACTAGATGGCAGCATAATAAACCTGACAAAAGTTGTTACCTTCAAAGTCTATAACGCAGAGCAATCTGGGTATATATGATCTAGGGTAATAGCTCCGTGGTAACAGCCTTGCTTCTTGTGTAGGTGATTCAAGGTCGTGTACCCCGTAAGGACGTCAGATGTTTATTTCTATATTGATGTGTAATTCATTTAGAGACATCTGGAACTTCTGAAAGCATAGTTCTGCGCACATGTAACTGCGCATATTAAAAGTGAAACAACCATTCTCTCTTGTAATTATTAGGGGTAACATAGCTGACAGAAGACATAGGCCAGATACGTGTAGGCAAGCTCATCTCTCTCTTGTGAGGGAGGCCTGATTTTCCGCTACTGAGGCAGGTAGACGACTAGGAATGCACGATTCCACAACTAGAAGATGGGCGAGATTATCCAGAGAAGGAATTGAACATCGTCAGCCAGGTTCTGGTAGAAGAAGTGTTTCAACTCGTGCACAGGACTCTGCTTTAGTTGCAGAAGTAGAAGCGAACCTGCATCAATCTGCTTCTTCAATTAAAATAAATGACCGTTTCCCTGGATCTTCTCGCACTGTCATAAGGCGTCTACGGGACGTAGGACATTATCCAAGAGTGGCAGCAACGAAAGGGTGCATTACTGATGACCACAGATTATTCCGCCTTGCATTTGCAGAGGAAAATGTTAATTTCGATTGAAATAAAGTAATATTTTCAGACGAAGTTACTTTTTCCTCTGACAATTACGGGCGGCAAATAGTCTACCGTTCACGGGGATCCCGATATGTTCCTACGCATGTGGCTACTTGCTTTCGCAGTGACCGTGTATCTGTTCCATGTAGGAGCTGTATGTCCAGTGACGGTCTAGGTATTCTATGGCGGCTCGACGGAAATCTTAATGTCCAACAATACAAGGTCTTATTGGAAAATGTTATGCTTCCCTCTGTACGGATGATATATCCTGATGATGATGATATCATATTTCAACAGGATAATCATAGTGTTCACACATGTGTCGAGGTCATGAGATGATTTTCAGAGACGCCATATAGCAGACTGATAGCATGGCCTCCCTGTTCATCAGATCTGAATGTCCTAGAAAATGTGTGGTCGGAGGTGAAGAAAGCTGTGAACGCGATGATAAATATAATGCCACGTCGGCCGACCACAAAAGATGCACTCTGGAATATTATCGAGGACGCTTGGGATCGTGTATCTTCACGTCGACAGTACCTGAGACGCCTGATCGCATCCATACCCCGTAGGATGCAGGTGGTTATAGATGCGGAGGGATTACATACCCGGTGTTGAATTTTTTTGTCTATTTTTATTTTTGTTTATTGGTCTCCGAGATGTATTTCTTTATTTTGTTTAATACAAAGAAAAGGATTATGTTTGTTTATTCCTATCCAAGAAGGATTTATTTTACTTAAGGTTTATTTTACTTTATTTCTATCCGAGAAGATTTCGTTTAGTCTCTTTAAATACAAGATACAAGGGAAGGAATTGCTATTATGTATCTAACTTGCCCTTTGTAAATATTTAACTTTGTGTTAAACACAAGAAGTAAAAAATGCGAATGAAAAAAAAAAACAAAATATAGACTGATATTCGAACTCGAAACCTTCCGAATACAAGACCACAATGCTACCGAGTGCGCTATGCGAGAGAGACGATGAGTATTTCCTTTAAGAAGCATTTTATATAATCATCATATAGTGGTGACAGTGGAGTGTTGGAAACATTTACGACAGAAGAAATTCGTCCGCGTGTATATCATGCTCTGGCGAATGCACCCGAAGTCTTCCGAATCGGACATAGAATCTGGAGCCCGGTCATTTTTTTGTCTAAGAGTGTACTGTAAGTAGCTCATGTGCATTAAAAAGAGGAACTTTACCTTCATTAGCCTATTTGGAAGAAATCAATTTTGATATATATTGGCATTATGCAGTCTGTTGGAAGTTGTAGCATAGCTATGAATGACCTAAATTCATTTATGTGTTATACGTCGCGGTGACTGCATTTTCTATACCATTTACTCTACCAAGATTCTACGAGAGATTCAAATTCAGTTTGTCGCATGCTGAAGTAGCTACATTTCTGGAAGAGGACTTAGTCTTAGACCATATACTTCTTTGATCAATTTATAATCTTCTTGCGATGCAATGGTTTCCTGTTTCTTTCTGTTCATATTGTAATTGTGGCTTATAGAATAGCATTTGTTTCTCGACAAATATGTTGACTGGAGCAGAAGAACCAGTTCAATATGTCTTTCCTTTATTAATTTTAGTATTTCGTCTGAAATTTGAAGTATTCTTCTGAATGTGAATGTATATGTGATTTGATCATTATTTTGAGACAACATGTAACAAACGAATTTTAATTGAGAGTGTTCTGATTTGCGATATGCATTAAATGTAAATTACCCAATATATAGTTCGTTTGGAGCTTTTAATTTTCACTGTCCCTGTAGATGAAAAGTCAAGGATGTATATAGGCTATAGTGCAAATATACTGGTGCAGTTAATGGATTTTTAACGTCCATAACTCTGTGTTTAAACTGTCTATATATATATTTATTATGTGATTTTGTGGAATAAAAAATTGAGGTTTATTCCATTTGCCTAATTTGGGAGAAGTCAGGCTGAGTTTTTAAGAACTTTATGCTTCCTGTTCAAAGGAGTAGCGTTGCTTCAAAATGACACATTGTTAATTGGGTAGATCTAAATTTAAAAGGTAGAAGTAACATTTTACTCTAAATTGAAATAATTGCATATCTGCAAACTAGATATGCTTAATATGAATATGACAGATGGATATTACTCAAATTCCATAATTTGCTGCCGTTTCTCAGCTTTTTTTCACTTCTGACACAAATGCTGCAACTCATCAGAAATAAAATAGTACAGCTGACCATCTCAGATGGTTTGCAGGATGCATATTTGCAGTTACTCCTCTTTGATTGAAGTATTTGTTTAGTTACGCTTTTTGTGAAATTATAAGGGATAATTGAATGTTTTGATTCCAAAACCTGCTATATTGCTCAAAACCGATTTTGACGTAATAATGTAATATACAAATATCTTAAAATGTGAGTCCAATAGTAAAGTTATGCTTTTTTGCTAATTCTTGGTATTTGTAACTGAAAATAAGATTTAAATGTATAATAATTTTTTTTTTTCCAAAATTTTATTTTGCGGTAATCAGCACAATGCTTCTTTCCGTTGCAGTCATGGTAACTATCCTTTCTGTTGTTATAATGAAAATTATTAAAGAGACAGTATGCTTACTGAATAGCCGTTGACATGATAAGTGATTGGGACAGGAAAATTCAAATCCAAGTGTGTATCCAAGTGTCTATCTGTTTATAATTTCAGTTCTTTGACCGAAAGTCGGGGCGTTTGATTTATTTAAGCGAAAAGAAGACTAGATGAATAATGTAACACCACATGGAAGAAATAAACTTTCACTGAATTTCTGGGACAGACGACGGGAATTAAATGTAGACTACTACACGTCATATATGACTCGTATTGTAGACATGATTTCCTTTGCCTTTCCAGATGAAATGTCTACAATGGATAGGTACTGGAAATTTATGGCTGAATTTTGCAATGGAATTCCATTTTTCTGAATTTGAAACTGCCTAATTATGCTCATATGCAAAAAGAAATAAAATTTTCATTCCTTCATTCTAATTGGAAGAAATGAATTTACTATTAATTACATTTATGCGAGTTATTCATAATTATTATTGTGTTTTACATCATTTCATTTTTCATTCCAATCACACTACACTCATTCTATGTTATGAATTTTGCAATGGAATTCCATTTTTCTGAATTTGAAACTGCCTGATTATGCTCATATGCAAAAAGAAATAAAATTTTCATTCCTTCATTCTAATTGGAAGAAATGAATTTACTATTAATTACATTTATGCGAGTTATTCATAATTATTATTGTGTTTTACATCATTTCATTTTTCATTCCAATCACACTACACTCATTCTATGTTATGAATTTTGCAATGGAATTCCATTTTTCTGAATTTGAAACTGCCTGATTATGCTCATATGCAAAAAGAAATAAAATTTTCATTCCTTCATTCTAATTGGAAGAAATGAATTTACTATTAATTACATTTATGCGAGTTATTCATAATTATTATTGTGTTTTACATCATTTCATTTTTCATTCCAATCACACTACACTCATTCTATGTTATGAATTTTGCAATGGAATTCCATTTTTCTGAATTTGAAACTGCCTGATTATGCTCATATGCAAAAAGAAATGAAATTATCATTCCTTCATTCTAATTGGAAGAAATGAATTTACTGTTAATTACATTTATGCGAGTTATTCATAATTATTTTTGTGTTTTACATCATTTCATTTTTCATTCCAATTACACTGCACTCATTCTATGTTATTTAGAAATGCAAGTGATATGTTTGCAACATATGCGTTTTCGTATGCTTCAATAGCTACATTTCGGGGTGTCGATTATTCTTAAGCCAATTATTTGTTTGAGTACTTAATAAATATGTTGCGATGGAATTGTTTCCCGTTTCTTTCTGTTCGTATTATCATTGTGAGTTATAGAGTAGTATTGATTTGTTGGCAAGAAGTTTGAGTGAGGCAAATAAAAAAAATCAAATTAGCATGTCTTTTCAATAATGATTTCAGTTTTCTCAAGGAAATTTGAGGGATTATTTTAGTTATTCCACTTGAGTTTTATGAATGTATATATATGAATAAAACGTTGTTTTGGGACTCTATAAAATAGAATTGAATTGAGATTTGTAAGGCCGACGAATGGAATTAAATGCAAAATACGTACCTATCAATAGCTTGTGAAAGGCTTTTAATTTTCGTTATATTTCCAGATGGAATGGCAGCAACGAATATTCTAAATGTACTGGTGAAGTTAATGTTTTTTTAACTCCCTACTCCTGCACTTCAAACTGAATAGAGATATTCTTAAACAAGCTTTTGTGCAGTAAGCAATGGAATTGATTCCATTTGCCTATTTCGGAAGAAGTAAGCTTAATTTTTATGATCTTTATACCTCCCTATGAAAGTGTTGCATAGCATAAATGTGACACAATATTAATTGTATGTTTGTTTCACGATAGAGACAGATCTTATTATAACAATTCACTATGTATTTTCTGCAATATTTACAAGGTCAGGTGACAGATGTGTATGAATTATGCGTTTTCGTTTAGTTTAATGGCAACACTTTTGTACGAAGATTTCGCCTTAGGAATCTATGAATTGACATCTTTGTAAAATATTACGTTATGCAATGTTTTCCCAGTCCATTCTTGTCATATTATGATTGTGTGTTACAGTAAATTGTTCGATTGTGAGAAGACAACTAAATGCAATGAGAAACTCAAATCAACGTGACGTTTCGTTCATAATTCGTGTTCTGGCACTAAAATTCGAGCGTTCTGACTAAATGTAAGGGAAAATAAAACTAAAACAGTATTACGAGACATCATGAAACCAATGAAGTTTTACAGAATATCCTCGAGCAGGCGACGGGAATTAAGTGGACAACACTTAATATACATTTCATGTGGTACACTTGACTTCCGTCGTCTTTCCAGTTGAAATACCGGTGATTAATACTTCAAATTACTTGTGAAATGCATGTATTTTAATTCCATAAACCTGTATTTGAAACTGTCTAGTCATTGTATGTACTGTAAATATATAATGAGTAGGGCAAGGAGTTTAATGCACAATAAAATACAAGAAAAAGCATTATAAACAATGCAATAATGCACTAAAAATTAAAAAAAATGGACTAAAAATAAAACAATACAATATGATACTTCGAAAATTCACATTTTACAAATGTCAATTTTTTCGTCCTGCATTGCAATGCACAACAAACTGCTGTAGATTGTCAAAGGAGAAATATTGTCGATTGTCTCTTAACGATGACTCTTGTACATTGAGAAACTCCTTTCCTCTTATTTTCTTCAACACAGCCTTTCCCATTTCCACATTCACTTTTTATAGGTCCCTTAGTACATTTTTCACTAGTTTCTTTTGCTTCACTAACTTTTCTCTAAACGAGTTATAACATCAGATAGCATTCCAAAATTTGATTTCAATTTCTCGTTAGGGAGAAGTTCCTGTGCAAGTTTGATGGATTCTGCATCGCTCTTATCAAACCTGTAGATGATGTTTTTCACCACACTTATGTGCTCGCTGTAGTAGATGCATGGTGCAGCGTCAGTCAGGAACAGTAGTACGTTGTCATGTTGAATTCCACTGGCGTATAATAAACTCAAAAACCTATAAAACATTTTACTAATTGTTGAAAAATTCACTTTTTCTAGTTGTTCAAAATTTATTAAGAAAATTTCAACTGAAACATTTTTTTTTTCATTCTGCCTACCATAACGTTAGCCACATAGCGTCGTCCATATGAATCTGTAGTTTCGTCCATACATACCGAAATTTTTTCCCCATTCATTTTTTCCTAATCTCCTGTATTGTTTTTCGTAGCATTTCCCCCACATAAATTAATTTTTTCTTAGTGTTGAACAGTCGGGTGTAGCTTTAACAGTATATTTTTCTAGGAACTCACAGAACTTCAGAATATTCACTTTTGTCAGTCGAATATAAGCAAAAATTAAAGCTTCGCAGAGATCTGGAAAAAAGGAGAACCCGAAGGACGTGGTTGACCAAGTAGCATTTCTTGAACCACTTGTTTTTCATCTGGAATTCATTATAAACCTCTTTTGT
This sequence comes from Periplaneta americana, assembly GCF_040183065.1. Lineage (NCBI taxonomy): Eukaryota > Metazoa > Arthropoda > Insecta > Blattodea > Blattidae > Periplaneta > Periplaneta americana. The sequence continues at coordinate 123,911,836 of NC_091126.1, forward strand.
GCTTTTCTCTATTCACGCGTTGATCCACGGAAAACTTTCTTTCAGCTCCAACTCTGTCGTCGCATATTTAGCAATACAATATTTCACCATCCGTGCTGAACACTTTTCCCCATACTGTGAAACATAATGCTTCTATGTAGTTGCAAAGTGGGGGATGCAGAACCCCTTTGTCGTTTCATAAAATGGAGGTACAAGTCAATTTTCGTACTGGTAAAAACAAAGAAATAAATTGTCTTTCAAAAAATGCACATTTCCTCGCGAAAACACATAAATATGACGAATAGTACGTAATAATTGTTGAAATAAGCACTAATTTGGTATGAGATCCACAAAAAATGCAATGTCCCACAAAATCGACAAAAAAAAAACAAATAAATGCAACAACAAGTTGCATGGATAAGATCATTTCCCACTAAAACGCATTTATAACTAAAGCCTTGGTTTTTCTGAACCGACGCATGCGACGTGCGTGGTGCGAGGCCCGCCTCGCACAAATCTGGACTACATGAGAGATTGTGAGTGGTTTCTATGGCTGCAAGGTGCCCGATCTGCGGAGGTTCGCAGAGAGGCCTCGCAGCGTCGTCTCGCACCGAATCGCGCGGCCGGATTTGTGCGACGCGTGAACTGCGAGGCTTCAGCAAATGGCTTTGAATCTAGAGGGAAGAAACAATGGTGGTAAAGAAAAGTTGTAAATTCACATTTTTTCACTCCTACAATTTAAAAGAATACACAACTTTTCGATGATTGGTTCTATCTCCCTATTCAGGTGAGAAAAAGAGGAGGTGAGAAGGGTAGCCTACTCGTCGGAGTCGTTACAAACACCTATTCTTCTTGACTAACCAACAATAGATTGCAAAGAACGGAATATAAAATACGTAAGAGATGAAAAACGAATCTGAGGGTTCACAAGAGCGGATATATGAAGAAAATACTAACGTGTCTAGAAAAAAGTTGAAATTAGATAGCCTAGGTAGAGTAGAAAAAGACAGTCTACTGATCGCAAATACTGTGCATGTAGCAGTAAAACCGTATTCATTCACTAACAGTGTTCTTCCCAACGGGAGATCTTTCAATGCAAATCTAGTATTATTCAATCTTCCATATTTTCAGCCTTCCTTTTAGTCTCCACATACGTTTCAAATATCTTATGTTGTGTATCATCTGATAATTACTTCTGCTCCGAACTTCTTTTCCCGTTCACAATTCTTTCCAGTGCATCTTTCAGTAGGTAGCTTCTTCTCAGCCAGTGACCCAACCAATCTGTTAACTGTTCACATTTACAGCTTTTTAAATGAGTCCAGTACTCATTATTATTTTCAGGTGTTGATTCTAATTTAGTGGCTTTCTCTAAAAAATTGCTTCAAATTTTCTTCTTTCTCTTCGTTCTCCAGTTTATCTATATCCAATTTCGTCACAAGAAAATTATTAGTATTAAATACATATAGCGTTGACAAATAGTCTGATAAAGATAACACTGTCTTCTCCACTAACAATGCAGGATAATTTCGGCTTATTCTTTCAAAAGTGGCAAGACGGCGAATTCCATTGGACGTAACAAGCGCTCAGCAATTGATCCACGCGAACTCGCAGCATGAGAAACCACAAGCTTCTCAGCGCCATTGCGAAAATAATACGCAGCGCCGGCATTGGTTTTTCTGAACCGACGCATGCGAGGTGCGAGGCCCGCCTCGCACAAATCTGGACTACACTAGAGATAGTGAGTGGTTTCTACAGCTGCGAGATGCGCTGTCTGCGCAGCATCGCAGAGAGGTCTATTGTTGGTGACTGGTAAATCCGGTCCTGTAACGAATTTCACCCACTCCACTTCTAAAAGTCCGCACGCTGTCAACAAACACGTGACAAATAGTGGTATACCTTATTTTATTTCAAGGAGTGCAGTTCGGTGGCTCCTTTGAACACCCATTTACAGATTTATGACTTTCTACACAACAGCTCTGACAATTCCATCCTGTCCCCTAATCCCAACATTGCACAGTTGTCACAATCCTGATGACCTTCGAAATTATGCAGTAAAACTGACGGGATTCTTGGAATTCGGAAACGATGCGGCAACTCTGCCTCCACGTGGATTTGACGGGCACCTGTCAATTCTTCTGAACGAGGGTTGTGATTGGTTACTAACAAGAGAAGACAAGATTTCCGTCATAGTAAGGAAGACATTTATTTATGACAACCAATTAGTAGGGGGCAGTAGAAGGTCTGTCGGCAAAGTCCTTTCTATGAAACTGCACTCCATGAAAAAAAATAAAGTATAGAGGGTAGAGAAGGGACTGCCCTGCTACCGCTACTATTGATAAAGAAAACATTTTCTCACCGGCGAATCATAATGCTGTTGCTTCAATTATATTATCCTCAGAAACCGTTTTAGCTGTATTTGATAACAGCCATCCCATTAACTGAACACATTAACCTGTTCAAATATTTTATTTAGTATTACATATTACTTGGTTATTTTCTGTTACAAAAAAAGGCGCTGTTTAAAAATACAGTCCTATACGAACGGTTGGATACACTTAGTTAAATCACACGAGAAATGCCGAAATTCAAACATTAACCGAAATGACATATTGCAAGAACGGACGAATTCACATTGCATATTTCTGACAACAAAATCAGAAGGGAAATAAGTTTGAAAAGATTTCTAAGACCCTTGGTAAATTAGTGCGTACATTATTTCGCCGAAATTAACTATTTCATCAAACATTTGTGACAGATGGTAATTAAAACATTATTGGAAACTTGGACTGCTGTGTCCTAAATGTAATATATCAAATAGCAAATACACATTAACCCTGCTGTTCTGTTAGATTTTACTACACGAATATACTGTTCGGGTCAATATGACCCGATCTATTAAAATTGCATATGAATTTAAAAAATCATGTTTGTGAACGTTTGTATGACTACAATAACAGTTTATCATTATTGTTATTGTTAATATTACAATTATTTATTTATTTATTTTATTTTGTCTTTTTACTATTATTCATTTATGTTATTTTATTTTGCTATATTATTAATTTCTTATTTTATTTTTGTACATTCTTATAAAAATTAATAACAAATTGAAGAAACATATTTGTTTGACTCAAATATTTAACTTATAATGCAGCACTGGGCTTTGAAAAATTTATAAATTGAATTTAATGCTTCTGCTATGTTATAATTATTTACTTCTGTCTTATGTTTTGTGTGACATAAGGAACTAGCGTGTATATGTAACTTAGTCAAATGTATCTACAGTCCCTTTGGATGCATTGTAATCTAAAATCATTTGAGGCTTCTTATCATTCCTGTTGCTGACTTCATTGTCATGATGCAGTGTACTCATTAGCACAACATTTTTGTTTTTCTTTGGAATACAATTGACCACAGTAATATTATTTGTGAAGTAGAATGAAAAGCTATGTTCTTCCTTGTTGTTCATTTGCTGTGGAAGTTCGGGCTTATTTTTCCGTTTATGCCCCAACATCGTCATTTTTTTTCAAAAGTATTTGTCCCAAATTGTAAGAAGTGAAAATGTTGTCACAAGTTACATTTTGACCCCTTAGGTCACTGGTAAGATCACACACTACCCTCATACCCTGACTTTTTTCTGGTGCTCCATATTCTTTCCCTGTATAAACTTTTGCTACCAATGCATGTGAAGTTTTGCTGTCACAAAGCGTCCATATTTTTATTCCATATTTTGATGGTTTGCTGGGAATATACACCTTGAAGGGACAGCGACTTCAAAATCCTACTAACTGTTCGACAGTCACATTTTCGCCAGAATTGAATAATTTAGGAAGGACCTCCACCCATTTCTCCCAAATGCAACAAATAGCAGCAAGTTTTTCAGTGCGTCTTCGTTATTCTCTAGTAGACTTCTTATCAAATCGCAAGATACGCGATATCTTGCAAAAGATTTCAAGTGACATAGTTGACTGAAAAATGTTTCTGACCGTTTTCTGATCCCACAAATTTTTGTTGACTCCCCATGAGATCGAATAACACCAGCAAGAAGCAAGAGTCCTACATACACCTGGAAAACAATACTGTCGATATTAATTTGTCCAATGCTGGCCGTTAACTCGCCGTCCTTCTATGTTTGCCATTTATATTATTTCATTATGGTGGCATACCTTGTAACTCCTGGTGTAGCCTTGATGACGTTCGAGGAAGAAAGATGGTCCTGTTGTGGAGGTAGATTCAACTACCATTCTATAGCTTGATTTTTGAAAGAGTTGACTGAACAATATTGACTGGTTGTTGACTGTCAGAATCGTCATCACTTTCAGATTCATAACTTACATTATATCCAAATTCTAAAACAAACACTTCACCATCGGAGAAATTCAAAATTGATACTAACTTAGCATTACTCAATGGTCATTCCATCATGGTGTCTGAACTCAAACTGAGGAACAACATTGAAATATTGATTCATATAAAATGTAATAACTTAGAAGGAATTCATTCAGAAAAATATAAGGAAACCAGTCCATTGTTGTAAATTGGTGTATCTAATTGTTGGCAATAATTGAATTTCTACACATTATAATGAAAGCACGATAATTTCTATAAAAATATCAATACCACATTAGAAAGTAATAAAATAATATGTTGGGTCATATTGACCCGAACGTTACATAAGTAACAATTACAAATTATGACAAGTCTATCTGAAAATTTTAAATTATTTTTAAACAACAAACGTATATTCCATTATTAGACAAAGTCACCGAGTCTCATAAGCATAACTTACTATTTCAAGAAAATACTGAGAAAAAATATTCACTTCGGGTCATATAGACCCGAACAGAATAGCAGGGTTAAAGCGATCTGAGGGTGTTCTGAAAATGACTATAACTACAGCTAAATAGTAAATACTAGTTCGCTATGATGTAGTTTAATTAGTAACGGGAAAACGTTATTCCAATCCAGTCGCAATCCTTTCAACAGCTGTAAATGAATTAACATACTTCTATAATAAATTGTGAGTTAATCACACTCATCAGTAACTTCAAAATTGTTTCGATAAGCTAACTGCAAATTAAGAGAAAGTGCCAGCCAGCACTTTGCTGTAAAATTAGAATAAAATAATACTTTTAAGAAGTCGCGTTGTGAAAATAGCTAGCAATAAATGTTCACAAGAAAGACGTGTACGATCCGTAGTTACGACAGCGTGTGCTTCCCAGCTAGGCAGTCCGTGGTTCCATTCCTGACGTGGGATGAAGTTTATCTCTTGCACTTGTCCTGTAACGTCTCCACGATGGTCCTGTATTGTGAGAGATACTACTGTTGGTCCTGAGATATGTCATCCCCTTCATCTCGTTGGCTTGTTGAGTCGGTTAAGGCGGAGATAAAACAAGACATAGAAAGAAGATGTGTACGAAGACCTGCCGAAGGATAGCGAGACTCCTTCGAATCATTAAGAAATGGACAAAGGGCTAAAGTAACGAAGAAGTTCATTACACGTAATCATCAGTAATTATCAAATCGGGCTTGGCATTGGAATCAGGTTCCCGCTTTCAAACTAGGCAGAGGGAGTCGGATGTTAACACCGAATGAGTAAGTCCAAGACGACATTTATTATAACTAAAAACTTGAAACAATTATAAAGAAGAACACACTAACTAAACTAAATTGTTATAACAAAACTAAACTAAAGAGCTAGTAATATATTACAGAACGCGAAAGCGAAAGATCATCAGATCAAATGTTTTCAATACATACAACACACAGGCAGGCAGGGAGGCAAGACTGAGGATCTGACCACCTGACAACCATAAACAGACTGACAGACTCTCGCTACTGAAGCGTGTGGTGGGTGGGGAGCAAGTTTCACCCCTAACTTCTCCAAGTTCTAGGGTCGGATTTACCAGTCACTAACTGCGTCGCCCCGAACAGATTCGTCCGGCCGAATTTGTGCGAGACGCGCACTGCGAGGCTTCAGCAAATTTCTTTGCATCTAGAGGGAAGAAAGAATGATGGGTTGTATAGAAGAGATGTAGATTGGATTATTTTTACATTGCTTAATTGTAAATGAATTCACAACGTTTCGGAGAATGGTTTTATCTTCGTCATAGGTGAAAAAAGGAGAGTGAGAAGTTGAAGATCAATATGAGAGTTCACATAAGCAGATAAATGAAGAAAATAATGAAGTATATAGGAAAATGAAATTATTATAATTTAGATATGTTGAGTAGAGAAAACCTCCATTCACGTCCACGTCGTGGTTCCCGGGGCAGTGTAATCTGTGGTTACACTGAACAACAAATTTTTACTTTTTATCTTGCTCCGAAAAAAATAGGTGAATATTACTAATATGTGTACCCTAAATCTGAATTTAAAATCCAAATTGTCCCATCACGTACTTTTTTCTGCGGAAAATGAATTGAATTTTTTTATGATAAATATCTTGTTTTTAATTTCTCACTGCTTCTGATAAAATGACAACACACTTGGGATTCACAACGCCTCATAATACTTAAAATATGTGTACTGGATACAAACATGATGTTATATAGTTTAAAACAGAACAAAAATAAAAAAATATTTCATGCATATAATGAGAAAAATTTCGGAATTTGAATTTACATTAAACGAATGTTCTGGATCACTTCTGCTTATAACTAGACCCGGTACTGTCTTTTACAACGAATCAACAATAGTTTCCAAGCTTCCTGGATGATGGTCTTCCTTTATATCGTCTTTCCATTTCAGATATTTCTTGATGAACTCTTTTCCCATGCTTGTCGCTTGCCGCTCCAAGGTTAAGAGAAAAGAAATTCAAATGAGAATGTAAAAAGTGTATTTTGAGAGACATATTACACCCTATTTTCTCATAAGCACGTGACATGGTTTCCACAATAATTTCTATGTAGTTGTCTGCCATAGAATTTCCAAGGAAATTTCAGCATACATCTTTGAAAGCGCATCATACCATTTTTCTGTAATGGAAAGTTTTTCCTCAAACAAAGAGTCAGCCATAACTTTGTGAATTTGTGGACCGATGAAAATGCCCTCTTTTAATTTGCTTTCACTCAAACCGTTAAACTTTTCTTTTAAATACTGAAAACCACACCCTTGTTTATTCATTGCGTATACCTCACGTTGAACTGTTCTGAAATTTACTGAATAGAAGGGACCAATATCTGTTTATTTATTAGGAGTACAAAATAAAATCCCAACAACCATAAGAAACCGGAAATAAGTTATAAATTCATAAAATGCATTAGCTTTAGTTTCGGTTTACAACCTCCAAACCGCGCCAGATGTTTCCTAGGACAACGTTTATCGAAAAGTGAAATCATAGTATATCTTAAAAACCTTATGTAATATGAAGGAAGGAGAAGTATTTTCGGATTCAGGGCACACAAATCCATAAGGGACACATTGTTTTAAGTCGGAGCAAAATTCTTGTTGTTCAGTGTTAGAGCAAACGGGAGAGAATGAGAGCGTAGGTCCGTCCCTCACAAACCGGAATCCTCTGGTTATGGGATCATACTACTGGCTGTTCAGTTCAAAGTGTGTCATGGCTCGCTGTATGCCGTCACGTGGCTAGTCGATGAGCCTAGAGAATTCAATCTTCCTACACTTCCGCAGAAGTGTAGGAAGATTGAATTCTCTAGGCAGAGGTGTATTACTTATCTGCCAGAGAAGTTGCCTAGCAAGTACGGCGTTCATTCAGAAAAGTACTTACCGATACGTACGGTAACGCCGGTAGTGGCAGGAATGTGAACTGTTTCGAAACATGTACTGAGGTGAGTTTTTTCTTACTGTCGGGATATGGGGAGAGGGTTAAGACAATTACTTACGTATTTGTTGACATTAACTTCGACGGTTAACATGGACACGGAGCATTTGATTTGTGTTGTGGAATGTTGCCATAAGCAACCGATTATAACAAATACCCTGCGTACGACTTGCCCGCGCAAAACACAGTTCTAAAGACGTAATGGTAGCACACAGACCGTACAGACCGCCCTCTGTTGCTACGACGTTCAAGTTATACCGTACACGTTCTCAAGTTCAGATTGAACGCCTTGATTAATAGGCAACTTCTCTGACACAAAAGCTGAAAATCGCTTCAAATCGCTGACTCATCAACAGTGACGACATGACACACTTTGAAATGAACACCCAGTAGATAGAAAAGCAGGCAGGTTTAGAGGTCTTAAGGTAACATCCCACCACGAAACTCACTCTTTGAGGGACTAATGCCCTATTCTGAGGATATTTTCAAGTACTCGAAATTTTCAGGCGAAAATTCGGAAGCGGTGGAGAGACCAGCTTTTAACCAGCGTTCAGTCTGAAGCGGAACAGACGAGAAAGCCTAATCCAAGATAATTAATGATGAAAACAGTGATGATGATGACGATGATGATGATGGAGGAGAAGGAGGAGGAGTAGGGAAATAGTGTCTACTGGATGCAAATAACCGTGAATCTAGTAGTAGAATAGCATAGGGAAGCGTAAATCTGTAGAAAATGTGTAAAAAAAACCGGCACTCGTACCTCAGGAAGGTTTAAACTCGGTCGAAATTTTCAGATATCCCCTTCAAGCAACCGAGTTTAAACCTCCCTGACGTGTACTGAGCTATCATACAGCAATATTAAAGCTAAATAGAAAATATTACAACTCCCTTCCACGTGATTCTTTTCGCGGCTGGAAGATGTACTGCCCGTGCCTCACTTCCTAGCTGTTTCTTTGCGGGGCGAGAAGCAGAGGGGGAGAGTTGGAGGTACTGGGTACCGCATGTGCATACTACCCTACGTTCAACATATCGGCCTTTTCAGGATTCCTTTCGTCAGCTATGGAGCAAGATCAGCCATGGAAAAGCGAATGCATAGAATGTCCCCTCACAAAATAAATTATGTCCTTCTCATCAATTCCTGTAACTAAACACTAATACCAGTGGTAGACTACAGTCTCTACTTGAGATTATCGACCTAATCGCGATCACGGTTGTCACGTGTACACATCCGTAAACTTTTTCCTCTATGGCAGTGTTTCTAAAACTTTTTCCACCGCTAAATCCCTTTTAATCTAAAGTGTAACTGCGGAATCCTTGTAATATTTTATTAGTATTTAATAATTAACAGACAAGTGAAAGTTAGTATCTCAATAATTCTGTTCAGTGGGACATATGTATTTGCTTTTCAAGCCCAAAATCTGGTTTTATAGAGGAAAGTTGTTGTCTCATTTCTACTGTACTTCTACATGTTGTCTTTTCGATATTTTGTTTTAGTGAACACACACACAGGCAGAGAATCCAGTGATGAAAGTGATAAGTATTATGGGTATTTTCCATTTTAGATGTTTATTTTATTTTATTTTAGTAGGTTATTTTACGACGTTTTATCAACATCTTAGGTTATTTAGCGTCTGAATGAGTTGAAGGTGATAATGCTGGTGAAATGAGTCCGGGGTCCAGCACCGAAAGTTACCCTGCATTTGCTCATATTGGATTCAGGGAAAACCCCGCAAAAAAACCTCAACCAGGTAACTTGTCCCGACCATGAAGCGAACCCGGGCCACCTGGTTTCGCGGCCAGACGCGCTAAACGTTACTCCACAGGTGTGGACTTTTAGATGTTCATTAAACCTATTGTTATTACGCATACTATTGGATTGTTATTATTATTATTATTATTATTATTATTATTATTATTATTATTATTATCGGTGGTTTCATGTTATTAATGATTCATATTTTCGTAACATTTATATATTTTTATAGTATCCACTAAGTATAAAATAGCCACCGGAGCAGCCCAGTCGACTAAGGCGCTTGCCTATCAATTCAGAGTTGCGCTCGGGCGCGGGTTCGATTCCCGCTTGGGCTGATTACCTGGTTGGATTTTTTCCCGAGGTTTTCCCCAACCGTAAGGCGAATGTCATGTAATGTTTGGCGAATCCCTGACCTCATCTCGCCAATACCATTTCGCTTTCATCAATCCCATCGATGCAAAATAACGTAGTAGTTGATACAATGTCGTTAAATAACCAAGTAAAGAAAGGTATAAAATAAAATTTAAAGTCATACAGGGCTCACGGAACCCCGGAACATACATTGAGAAACGCTGCCCTATGGTAATTCAGCAGTTGCCCAGACTGAACGAAGAGTGGCCTAGTGTGTACATACATTTTAGGAAATCTCCATCAGAGATAATAGCGATAGTGGTAACCACGATTACAGTATTCAGTATTATAAACACTGCACTGTTTTCATCACATGTAATATGCTGCCGTGTCGCCACGCTGCAGCTGCCGTGCCAGTCCGAGCAGACCTAAGAGGCGTGGCTATAAGCACTAGGGAGCTCTCGGTTCAGGACGTGAGACACGGGCAGTAGGTTAGTTTATTGTACGACGCTTTATCAATATCTTAAGTTATTTTGCGTCTGAATGAGATGAAGGTGATAATGCCGGTAAAATGAGTCCGGGGTCCAGCACCGACAGTTACCCAGCATTTTCTCATATTTGGTTGAGGGAAAACCCTGGAAAAACCTTACCAGATAACTTGCCCTGACCGGGAATAGAATCTGGGCCATCTGGTTTCGCGGCCAGACACGCTAACCGTTACTCCACAGATGTGGACCACAGATCATAGAGAACTACATTAAATGCATGGGTTGATTTGAGCATGATAACTGGTTAGCAGGAAAATATGCCACTTCAATCCGTGGAAAAGAGTGGTCAGAAAGTTGGATATGGAGATAGTAAATGGTTGAATTATCTACAGAGAAATACATGGGCGAGATTCCCTGGACCTATTTGAATTCCGATGATACTTGGCTGTTCAATATCTCAAGATGTTTTCGAACTGCAAGAGAATGGGGCGACCTACTTCATCACCTCGAGGAGTGAAATTTGATATGAGGTTTGATAATAGAGGTCATTTCATAGCAAATCGACCCTATCAGAAATACTGCCGGATGGAATGGTGTAAATGCAGACCAGTAACATTCCGCAAGAAGTGTGATGTAACTCTCTACCAAAGATGCTTTGAGCCTTACCACACTCGGTAAAGACAGACATTACTAAAATAAATGTTTTTCACTACTTTATTTATTTTATTTATTTATTTATTTATTTATTTATTTATTTATTTATTTATTTATCTATCTATTTATTTAACCTGGTAGAGATAAGACCATCAGGCCTTCTCTTCCCCTCTACCAGAGGGGGTAGATTGCTGCGGCATTGTATTGTTGCATTAATACTTAAACCTCATAAATAAATTTATTTATATTGGTGTAAAAGTTTCTCGTTATAAAACATTAAATATACAAAAAATATATTTACTTTATTTATAGACGGGTGATATTCAACTACTTCGTGCACGGGCAGAAGAAACAAAATATATTCTTGACATCTTATGAAATAGATACATTCTTTTAGTTTTTAAATACAAATAATTTGGGCTTTAATGGGTTAACTGAAAACAAAATTCTATAGAAGAGGTTCTTTGAGACTCCAAAATATTTTCTGAATTTCGTTTCACTATCAATCAGATGGCGGTTTACAAGAATATTGTAAGCACCCTCGCTTTCCCTATTCTTGAAGATATCAGTCTTCAAAAAGAATGCAGGATCATTTCCTCTTCATCATTATCTTCCTCTTCCAGCATTAGCAAACAGGTGACGATATCCACCATGCGCTCAGCGACTGATCCACGCGATCTCGCAGCTAGAGAAACTACAAGCTTCGCAGCGTCATTGCGAAGATGGTTCGCAGCGGCGGCCTCGCATCTCGCACGTCGCATCCGTCAGTTCAGAGAAACCAAGGCTTTACTGAGCAATGTATAGTCCTTACCAAAAAAAAAATGCATCAAAATCCTTGCCCTAGTAATAAGTAGTAAGAAGATAAATTTTACTTTCATTAGGCTATTTGGAAGAAATCAATTTTGATATAAATTATCATTATGCGGTCTGTTTGAAGGTGTAGCGTAGCTGTGAATTATCCAAATTCATTTTTGTGTCATACGTCGCGGTGATTGCATTTTCTATACCATTTATTCTGTAAAGATTCTGCGAGATTTTCAAATTCAGTTGACACACAGTATGTGTACGACAAATACATTGTCGTGTGCTGTAATAGCTATATTTCTGGACGACGATTTCGTCTTAGACAGTATACTTGTTTGAACATTTATAACTGTTACAATACAATGCTTTGCCGTTCCTTTCTGCTCATATTGTAATTGTGGCTTATATAATGGCATTGGTTTTTTGTCAAGTAAATTGAGTGAAGCAGAAGAACCAGTTCAATATGTATTTCCTTTATTAAGTTTCGTATTTCGTCTGAAATTTGAAGTATACTTCTGAATGTGAATGCATATGTGACATAATAATTATTTTGAGACATGAAACAAACTAATTTTAATTGAGAGTGCTTTGGTTGGCGAACGGAATTAAATGTAAATTACGCAATATATAGTTCGTTTGGAACATTTCATTTTCGTTGTGTCTGCAGATGAAAAGTCAAGTATGTACTGTATATATATATATATATATATATATATATATATATATATATATATATATATATTGTCTGGATATATACTTTATGTAAGTTTGTGGAATAAAAAAATGAGATCTATTCCATTTGTCTATTTTGGGAGAAATCAGGCTTAATTATTCCTAACTTTAAGCTGTCTATTGCAAGGCGTAACGTTGCTTCAAAATGACACGTTGTTAATTGAGTGGGTCTAAAGTTAAAGGAGAGAAGTAACATTTTACCGTAAATTGAGATAAGTGCATAAGAATGGGTTATTTATGAAAGGGCCTAAGTCGTTAATTTTTTTAAAATGAGTTTGTAATGTAATACTGCTCTTTGGGTGCAGATACATCGATTTAGATATGAAGAGGACTAAGTTTCACACTCTACAGGGTGTTTAAAAAATACGGTGCATAATTTCATGTATGTATTTCCCACATGTAGACAATCAAAATAGTTCATTACAACATGTGTCGGGAAATGCTTCATTTCCGAGTTATGGCCTTCACAACATTGAAATTCGCCGGAAAGTTTTTCTTTCCGCAGGTCGTTGTCATTACAGAAGATGTTCAAAATGTCCACTTCCTGCTTGAATACAGACCTCACATCGATGTCTCATTGACCTGCGAACGATCCCAAACTCCAGGAGTATTGCGTATGTCCTCAGAACATGCCACAATTCGATTCCGAAGGGATTCCAAAACAGGCACCGGAGACGAATAAACCAATGATTTTAAATGGCCCCACAAGTAGAAATCGAGAGGGTTCAGATCAGGTGAGCGTGGAGGCCAAGCAATTGGGCCACCTCTACCTATCCATCGATCAGGAAACCTTCGATCCAAGTACCGGCGAGCCGTACGACTGAAGTGTGCAGGAGCGCCATCATGCAAGAAGTGAATGTGTTGACGATTGATCAGTGGAGTGTCTTCTAAAACATGAGGTATAGTGTTTTCCAGAAAGTTTGTGTACGCCTGCCCCGTAAGTCTGTTTACAAGTACATGGGGTCCAACTAATCGATCACCAATGACACCGGCCCACATGTTGAGGGAGAACCGCACCTGGTGATGAGATGGAACAGTTGCACGTGGGTTTTCATACGCCCATACATATTGATTGTGGAAATTTGTTATGCCATCTCGTGTGAACTGTGCTTCATCTGTAAATAATACTAAGGCAGGAAAGTTCGGATTTACACCACACTGCTGCAAGAACCACTGACAGAACCTAACTCGTGCAGGGCAATCTGCTGGTGTCAGGGCCTGTACACGTTGCAAATGATAAGGATACAATTGATACTCTTTCAACAGTCTCCAGACAGTCGTATGAGGAACATTGACTTGCAACGCTACCCTTCGTGTGCTGATAGGAGTCATGTTCACAGCTTCCAGAATCTCCTCCTGTACTTCTGGAGTTGTAGATCTTGGTCGTCCCCTTCCCAAACCAGGAGATTTAAATTTTCCATACTCGCACAGACGGTAATGGAGACGTACAAATGTCTTCCGATCTGGACATTGTCGCTGTGGGTACCTCTCCTGGTACAAACGACCAGCCAGCGCAGCATTGCCGTCCGCCTTACCGTACATGAAGTGTATCTCTGCCAGCTCTTGATTTGAATACATGTCGCACAGTCTAACGCCTACACAACACTGAATGTAACCTTCGCCTCGGAATGAACTGTCAGAGTGTCTCCTTTGACGGCAACGACCTGCGGAAAGAAAAACGTTCCGGTGAATATCAATGTTATGAAGGCCATAACTCGGAAATAAAGCATTTCCGGACGCATGTTGTAATGAACTATTTTGATTGTCTACATGTGGGAAATACATACCTGAAATTATGCCCTGTATTTTTGAAACACCCTGTATAATGCTTAGTAGAATTTATGATACAATTTTTATTTCAGCCTTAATTTCAAAATTTTGGCCAGTAAGCTGTTTTTCTTAAACTGCTAACAATTTAGTATTCAAGATTTAGGCCCTTTCATAAATAACCCATTCATATGTACTTACTTAAATTCCATAATTTGCTGCCGTTTGGCAGCTACCTATTTATTTTTTCATCTTTTACACAAATGCTTCATCTCATCAGAAAGAAAATAGTACAATTAATGATCCCTCAGCTGGTTTGGAAGATGCTTATTCGCAGTTACACCAAAGATTCAAGTGATTATTTAGTTAGGCTGTTTGTGAAATTATAAGGAATAATTGGATGGTTTCAATTCAAAACATGCTATACTGATCAAAAGTGATTTTAATGTAGTAAAATAATATACTCTACATATCGATCGTCCAGTTCAAAAGTGCGACAACTCAAAAATTGACATTTTTTAGTTATTTATACTACTGAAAGCCCCTTTCGGAGCTCTTTCCGATTCAATATTGAGATAAGTCATATTTACAACCAAAAAGAAAAAAAAAATAAATAAACTGTCTTAGAAATAATTATAACTCTGGACTTTACTAATTCATTATTAGTACATTTCGAAATGTATTAATAATGAACTGGAAGATTGTGATAAACTCGTCCTGAATACTGACTCATTTCTAATTGTCGTGGTTATGAACCAGAACTCTGTTGCTTTCTAAGTGATTTATTTGAAACTTTCAGCTGAAGATATCTCAAACCTTGTTTTTTTTTTTTTTTTTTTTTCAGTTGTCGCACTTTGGAACTAGACGATCGATGTGTCCTAAACACTGAATCCAATAGCAAGGTTATGTTTTTTTTTCTAATTCATACTATTTGTCACTGATAACAATATTTAAATGTATAGTTTTTTTTTTTCCGAATCTTTCTATTTTATGTTTTTCAGGCCAAATGTAATATCTTATATTTTAACCCATTTATGCCTAGGTGGGTCGTTTTCGACCCATTGATTAAAATTATTTTTCACGCGAATTAGTCTAGGCAACATTACGTGTCTACTTTTCTTAGATGCACAAAGGTACAATGCACTTGTGGAACACGCGGGAAACCAAGAGACCACGTCATTATTGCGCGGGAACTTGCCGAATAAATATGACGCAACTACCGTCTGCCTTGGAGAAGAAAAAGTGAGTAAAAACTCTGTTCAATCCGTGAATTTTATTAACAATCAGTGTTTCGTGCCAAGAAGATTCAGGAGAATATGTATCTTGTATGTTTTTGTCAATATTTACGTTATTTGTTGTACAGTAGGGCTTAGAATTTAGTGTGGGTCGATAACGACCCACTAAGCACTTATTTGAGGATTACCTTTCATATAGCTTTTCATTATGAAATCATTTTGTTTTCTTATTATTTTTCTTTGAGTGATGTTTTTACGAACAATTACCTCAATAGAAGTTTGTGTAAGGATTAGGAGTGCTTTTGGGAATGATAATTCTGATAGCATTTCTCAGAATATCTCAGGCTTATTACCGCTTTTGTTTACAGCATTGTTTTATTTGTGTAATGTTATATCTCACAGCTTGGGATGCACTCTGGATAGTTTTTGACGAACTAAGTAGTTCATAATTCTCGGCACTAGCGGCACCTATGAGAGCCTGATGTGAATAACAATCAGAATGACCCCGTTTTGTCTTTTTATTATCTTCATGAGAGTTGTCTACTGGCCCCATCTGAAAACTCAGATCCTTCATAACAATTTCCATAATCATAAATATTCCCTCTTTTCAGACTCACTGGTCTGACAGTAATCTAAATTCTAGAATAGTTGGAGAGATCTGATCTTCCGAAACCCCAAAATACGGGGCAGATATATTCATTGGTCTGCCTGAAGATAACGGATGCAGATTCTGGAGATGAAGATTGCAAGGACTCCGACCGAGCTCAACTACAAGCCGCAGCAGAGTTAGTGACAGAGCTACTAGACATTGTTCAGCCTTGTAATGAGGAAAGGGGCACCGATATTAGAAAAGATTCAGATCTTATCAGCAATGAAATTGAGAATTCCCCACCTCCGACACGTAGAATAAAGCGAGAAAGAAATAAAAGTGAGCATCACGTCTAACGAACATGAAGTAGCTCCTTTACAAGAAGAGGAAATCAAAGTTCGTCTGCCTTATGTTTTCCGTAAATATAATGTAATATGAGTGGAGTACATACTTTTGATATACGTGGAAAAAATGGCACATACCATTACTTTCGTGGTTATTAGATGTGTGCATGAACAATGCTTGGCTTCTCAGTCAGTCGATCATATGGAAAGTCCTTGGACGCACTCGCCTTCGGCCACGAAATAACGCAAGCCTAAAATATGACACTTCTCCAAAGAGTGGAAGACGAGTTCGTTCCTTCGATACCATCAAAGAACACAGGAGAAAGGATCAACATGGGGACTATAGCCCAACAACAAAGACGGCGATACAAGATTTATGGCAATGTAAAAGCATGTCAGAGGTGCACCATATCATGAGTAGAACTAAGGACTTATGTCATCTATTTTTAGTAGGTTATTTTACGACGCTGTACCAACATCTAAGGTTATTTAGTGTCTGAATGAGATGAAGGTGATAATGCCGGTGAAAAGTGTCCGGGGTCCAGCACCGATAGTTACCCAGCATTTGCTCATATTGGGTTGAGAGAAAAACCCGGAAAAAAATCAGCCAGGTAACTTGCCCCGATCGGGATTCGAACCCGGGCAACCTGAATTTCGCGGCCAGACGCGCTAACCGTTACTCCACGGGTGTGGACCTTGTGGCATGTACTATAATTTATTGTGTGTTTCAAATTATTTATTTCTTCCAGTACAAGGTTTCCTTTCAGATTTGTGAATGTAAAATACATATGAATGTAGCTCTCAGGGAAATTATTCAATAAATATTTAAAAAAAATCGTATGCGTTTTTAATATGGTAATGATTTGTTTATACATTAGTTTTAAATTTAAGAAGTTGCATACTACGCAAAAGCATAAATAAAACAAGAAATCATCAAAACATTATCATGAACAAATTCTCGAGGAAGTGCCTAGTGGGTCGTTTTCGACTCACCCCATAAATTTTTACCGAAATAACAAAATCAGTATTTTCATAGTTCCCCATACTTACAACGTCCCTCTGACTCACTTAATATGATATGTGAAACAAAAACTTAAAAAAAATAATCTGGGCATAAATGGGTTAAGTTAGAAACTATGGTGCACTCTAGTACATTTGTTATATAGAATGAATGTCATAAAGACAAGAATAACCACGTAATTAAAAATTGATTCAATTAATTTAAAGCGTTTTGCTGTAAAAAAAAGTGACATGAAATAAAACGCTTTAGAAACAAACCTTTAAGTTGTATGATTACGAATTCCCTGAATGTAAGTAGTAACTAAGTTTTCATATTAAAGTCGGCCTGGGTAGCGCAGTCTGTATAGCGCTGGTCTTCTCTACTCAAGTTTGCGGGTTCGATCCCGGTCAAATTCGATGGCATTTAAGTCTGCGTAAATGCGACATACTCATGTCAGTAGATTTACTGGTATATAAAAGAACTCCCGCGGGAGAAAATTCCGGCACATCAGCGACGCTGATATAATCTCGGCAGTTGTGAGCGTCGTTAAATAAACCATAATTTAAATTTTTAAATTTCATATTAGTAGTTTTGGGTTTTGATGTAAAAGTTGTAACCGCAATTTATTATATTTGCCTACATTAAGATTGCGACTTTTTCTAAATTGATTGTTAACATAATCATTCTTATTTGTTACTTTCTAGTTAAATTATTCGGTTAAAATTATAGTTAATTAATTTCATTCATTCATTCATTACAATTTTACATCTTTAATCTTCCGTTTGTTTGCTGATTTATTATGTAAGTAGTAATTAAATTTATTATTTTACTTATTTATTTATTATGAACATTATAGAAACGTTTACGCTAATATTCACAATTGCCTAAGACCTATATTTTTCAAATGTTTATAAGTGATTTCTTCAGGTGCAAAAGGGTAAATGTGAATACAAGATTTAAAATTATGTACATTTTAGCTACAAAGAAAGTATACAAGTATTTCTTATATACCACTAAAAATGAAAGGTACATTAATCTTATCAACTATGTGGTCGAATAATAATAGGGTAAATCAGGGTCTGTTGGACAGTCGGGCATGTTGGACACTTTGTACTTTAACGTGTTACCTCGCCACTTGTGGGCACCACATTCAGCTAGAAGTCAATGACGGAAGTAGCCACGTGGCTACTTCCGTCATTGACTTCTAGCAGAATGTGGTGCCCACAAGTGGCGAGGTAACACGTTAAAGTACAAAGTGTCCAACATGCCCGACTGTCCAACAGACCCTAATTTACCCTATCAAAATAAAACTCGGAAAAAAAATTTGATGTCACTTTTCTCGAAATTCTTGAAAGTGGATTGTATTCTACTCCTATTCAACCGCTCGCTTGTCTGGCCTGAATCGTGACATAGATAGACAATTTTTATTTCAACAGTTTTCTGTACACTTTCTATGATATTTACAAATCCAGGTGAGAGATTTGTATTAATTATGCGTTGTTCAAGAAATTAATAGTTTCTATCTAGATTGATATTTCTTCATAGCAGTCTATGGAATTACCACTATATGAAATATAATCTTATGCAATGCTTTCCCATTTAATTCTGTTCATTTTATGATGTGTAAGTAGGCCTACTTCACTGGTTTCAAGGGAATTGAATACAACAAAGAAGTCAAGTTAATGTGACCATTCGTACATATTCTTTCATCGAAATATGAGACTTTTGTCTGAATATTAGTGAAAAGAATTACTGTATAAAGCGTTATTATGGAACATCATGGAACAAAGTCATTTCTACAGACATTCTTCGGGAACGCGACAGACTGCACGTAATAGGCCTATATGATTTATATAGTATACTTGATTTCCGCTGTCTTTCTAGAAGGAATATCAACGATGAATACTACAAATCTAGTGGTGAACTACATGCATTGTAATTCCATAACCTGCATTTGAATATGCTATTTTATGTAGTGTGAATAGAAAATGTTCAGTAAAAAGGAAATTTTACATCCAATAGCGTGTTTAGAAGAAGTATATTTTAATATTAATTAGCATTTTGCGGACTCTAGTAAGCTGTTACGTAATAAATAAATGACGCAAATTTATTTGTCTTTTCTGTGCTTCAATAGCTACAATTCTGGAGTAAGATGTCTTAGGTTGTATATTTTTCCCGTTTTTTTATTTTCACAATATTATAGTGTGTTGTGGGATATTGTTGGTTTGTAGGGTAGTAAATTGAGTGTAACAGGAAAAACCGATTAAATGTTTTCTGTAAAAATTATAGTGTTTTTTTCTAGATTTTGAAGTATTTTGCTGAATGTGAATATATGATTAAAGCGTGATTTTCAGACATCTAGAAAATGAAATCTACTTCGGATTCTCTTTGATATTTACAACATCAGGTGACGCTGAATAGTGCAACCTAAGCATGGTCGTGGGTTTTAATATCAACTCTTCTATAGGAACATTTCGTTATACGATTATATGAATTGAGCTCTTTTTAAAATAATCCAATAGGCTTATGCAATGGTTACACGCTTCTTTCTGTTCCAATCATGGTCACATTTCTTCATGTTCATATTATGATTATAATTGAAGGGATAGTAAGCCTACTGGACAGTTGATATGTGAAGTGATTGAAACAGAAAAAGTCAAATTCAAGTGTGTTTCTGTTTATAATTTCAGTTTTTTCACCGAAAATCGAAGCTTTTCAATTAATTATAAGAAAAGAAAACTAGATGATTAATAATATAACAGCACATGGAAGAAATGAAGTTTTACTGAGACTTCTGGGACAGGCGACGGGTATTAAATGTAGCGTACTACACGTCATGTATGACCTGTATGGTAGATATGATTTCCGTTGCCTTACCAGATGAAATGTCAACCATGAATACTGGAAATTTATGTGTGTTATTTTGCATGGAAGTTAATTTCCCTGAATTTGAAGCCGCCTAGTTATGGCGACATTTTTTATTCCACTCACGCTACACACATTCTATGTTACTTACAAATTCAAGTGACATATTTACGATAAATGCGGTTTGTGTTACTTAATAGGTACATTTCTGCTGCACGATTTTTCTTAGGCCGAGCATTTTTTGTGCACTTTATTAATATGTTGAAATAGAATTCTTTCCCGTTCCTTTTAGTTCATATCAACATTGTGAGATATAGAATAGTATTGGTTTTTTGCAAGTATAGTAAGACGAGCAGTAAAAATCAAATCAGTATATCTTTCAGTTCATATTTTCAGTTCTCCCAAGGAAATTTGAGGCATTACTTTACTCGATCCACTGACATTTTATGAATTATGCTAAACGTGAATGAGTATATGAATCGAGGAGACGGCCTCCAGATATGGAGCGTTGCTGTGAATATATTAAATAAGCACTCGCGGACAGCCGATGAGGGGTGCTTCTCCAGCTTGGGGGTTGGGCGAAGGGCTAACAACCCATCACCGTAAAAAAACAGCTTTTTACGAAACCTCAAAATAAGCCTCGGAATGGGACTGATTTTCTGGCACGACCACAGCAAAGGAATAAAGTTATGAGATTTGGTACTTGGATTGTTACAAGTCTAT
Organism: Periplaneta americana; assembly: GCF_040183065.1. Lineage (NCBI taxonomy): Eukaryota > Metazoa > Arthropoda > Insecta > Blattodea > Blattidae > Periplaneta > Periplaneta americana. Next base: position 123,932,906 of record NC_091126.1, read on the forward strand.
ATAGAACAGGAGGGGTTACATTAGTAGCGAAAGAACTATCTAGATATACAATAGACTTTGTGGGAGTACAAAATGTTAGGTTAGATGGGAACGGCATAACACAAATCGGAGATTACTTGTTGTATTATGTGGAAGGAAACAATAATAACAAGTTAGGAACAGGATTCTTTGTTCATAAAAAGAATAAAATCAGCAGTAAAAAGGCCGAACTTAACAATGATAGGTTATAGTATTTAGTACTTAAGGGTATATGGTGCGATATCGTAGTTATACTGTAAATGCTCACATCCCTACAGAAGAGAAAGACGACCATATAAAGCAGTGATGTCAACTGATGCCGATAGGAGCAAGCGCGCGCTTTAGAGCCCAGGAGAGCCTGAGCGCTTTACAGCAGAAAGGAAAGAGACAGACGAAAGAGGTAGTATATGACGCTTGGTCGGGTATATACAGGGATGGCCAGCACTGATTCAATGGATAAAGGGAAGAGAACTTATTAAAACTGTAAAAAAAGGTAAAGGTATCCCCGTAACATGCCATGAAGGCACTTGGGGACGTGGAGGTAGAGCCCCATGCTTACCATGACTAGAATGAGGTGGTGTGGTTGGCACCACGCTTTGACCGCCTTTTACCCCCGGGAAAGACCCGGTACTCAATTTTATAGAAGTGCATTATAAGAATGTAAGTTTTAATTTTAATGTTCATTTTTCGCAAGTTTGCTTTTTTATTCAAGAGGAATATTTTCTGAACTTTTTTTTTACAGAAAAGTGAAATTTCCAGATATGTTTGCTTAGTAGCCTTACAGGTACTAAAAACAATGTTTTCGTAAATTTAATATAGGCCTATCGTAAATACGTATTACTGAAGATAGTGTATTAAAATGTTTGTAAGGAAATGAATTAACAAAGCAAATACTGTTACATCACAAACAAAAGATACGTGCCTATGTGTTGGTAAAACGTCAGCTCTATAGCTTTAGCAGATTTCGAGGTAATTTAATATTCTGATAACAGAAAGTTGCGCAGCAATGTCACCTAAAAGCATAATGCAATAAGAGGTTTATTATGTAATATTAGTTACAGTTAAAACACATACCTAGACAACTTTGCTTTGTACTATAATATTGTTTAGATTATTTTTATAACGTCAAAGATACCATCAATATCAATTTCAACTTGTCATAGTCAGTGTCTTTCTTTGGGATAACACTTTATTTATGAATGATATGTTTAATTCAGAGTACAGTATAGTTGTAGTTATTATGGAATTTGTGTGAATATTCCTTCTTTACTCTTAATTATGTTATTAACGTTTAAAACACAACTGCAATATTAGGCTAAGAAATAGGTATTAGTACTTTTGTTTTACAGACAATAATAAAAATAACAAACAGAAAGAAGCAATATAAAAATAACAACATAAAATTTCACGTTCCGTTTGAAGTTTGTGCATCACTGTTTTCTTAATCCAACAGGCTGCTTATTCCTCCTAGCATACCTAGCGCTTAATGCCCGCGCACGACGTCAAGGTCAGAAAAATGTGCTTGCTTTGACGTCACTGATATAAAGGATAGGTTCTATGAGGAATTGGAACACACTTTTGATCATTTACTTAGATATCACATGAAAATTTCATTGCTAATGCTAATGCTAAAGTAGGACGCGAGAATGTTTTTAAACCGACTATTGGAAAAGAGAGCCTACACGTAACTAGTAATGATAATGTAGTTAGATTAGTCAACTTTGCCACATCAAAAATTTTAATTGTCAAAAGTACAACATCCCCCTATAAGTATATACATAAATATACTTGGACTTCTCCAGATGGATTGACATATAACCAGATAGATAACATCTTGATAGATAAAAGAAGACATACTAGTATAGTAGACATTCGAACCTTCAGGAGGGCAGACTATAATTCTGACCATTATTTGGTAATTGGAGAACTAAGAGAAAGACTATCAGTAGCCAAGCGAGTAGAGCAACAAGTTAATATTAGAAGATTCAATATTCCGAAATTAAAGGACGAGGAAACTAATCAACATTATCAGGTCGAAATTTCAAATAGGTTTGCCGTATTAGCAAGTTCCAGTGAAGTTGAGGAAGAGTTAGATGTTAATACCGTGTGGGAAAATATCCGAGATAATATCAAAATTGCAGCTGAGCAGAGCATAGGTTATTATGAAACTAAGAAAAAGAAACCGGGGTTTGATGAAATTGTTGCATGGTAGTAGAAAGAAGGAAACAGGCAAAACTGAAATTTTTACAGGATCCAGTTGAGGCGAATAGACATAATTATTTCAATAAAGGACGGGAAGCTAATCGTACAGTTAGGAATAAAAAGAGAGATTACTTGAAGCAAAATCTGAATGAGGTAGAAACAAATGGTAAAAATAAAAACATTAGAGATTTATATATAAGAGCATAATGGAATTTAAGAATGGATATCAGGCAAGAATAAACGTAATCAAGGATGAGAATGGTGACTTTCTTGCAGACTATAATTCAATCCTGAAGAGGTGGAAAAACTATTTTGGGCAACTACTAAATGTACATAGGCCAAATAGAAATGTTCGGGAAGAAATTTAAATACAAACTGCTGAGCCATTTATACACGAACCCACACTTTCTGAAGTCGAAATTACAATAGAAAGTCTGAAAAACTACAAGTCTCCAGGTATCGATCAAATTCCAGTAGAATTAATACTAGAGGATTGAAGCGCATGATCTAACGAAATTTGTAAGCTTGCACTTGCTATTTGGGAAAAGGAAATAGTACCAGAACAATGGAAAGGGTCCATAATCGTACCTATTTTTAAGAAGGGGGACAAGACTAACTGTAGTAACTTTCGAGGAATATCACTTTTGTTGACGTCATACAAAATTTTGTCCAATATTCTTTTGAGAAGATTAACTCCATATGTAGATGAAATTATTGGAGATCATCAGTGTGGTTTTAGGTGTAGTAGATCAACTATTGATCAGATATTTTGTATTCGACAGATAATGGAGAAAACATGGGAGTAAAAGAGTACAGTGCATCAGTTATTCATAGATTTCAAAAAGGCATATAACTCGGTTAAGAGAGAAGTTTTATATGATATTCTTATTGAATTTGGTATTCCCAAGAAACTAGTTCGATTAATTAAAATGTGTCTCAGTGAAACGTACAGCAGAGTCAGTATAGGTCAGTTTCTGTGAGATGCGTTTCCAATTCACTGTGGGCTAAAGCAAGGAGATGCACTTTCACCTTTGATTTTTAACTTTGCTCTAGAGCAGCGGTTCCCGAAGTGTGCTCCGCGGAGCCCTTAGGGCTCTGCGAATGATTCTCAGGGGCTCCGTCCTCGGAAATTATGAAGATGACAAAAATTGGTAATTCCATCTAGTCTCTAGCGGGGGAAACGGAAACTACTTCCATCAAGCGAAAAATAATTTCTGAGAGAGTAGTTTGCGATCTTCTTGCTACATGGAAGCATTAATATTTGATCTACTCGTCACTGGAACTATCTCGATCTTTCTTGCCTGCCAAGTACTCAGTGATTCTCGAAATTTATTTTATGTTTTTATATACTAGGCAGGCAGCGTTTGTTATTCGTGGTACGTGGAATCTACAATCTATTGACTGTTACGTTACCTCAAAAAATATAAATATTGTATACCTGCATGTTAATTTGATAACAGATGTGTTAGCTAAACTTTCGTTGAGCCGGAACTGTGGCTTAAGACGGGCTCTCTAAGACCTAAGAGTCATTAGCCATCAACCAGTGTTCAGTCAAAGGGAGATAACAGCTATAACCTTACTTTCAAAGAAGATAGTGCGAATATGATGAACATGATCCTTTCTCAGAGTCTACGATGCCTAGTGTAGAGGTATTGAAATTAACAAACGAAAATATTGTGATTTATATTTGGACATCGGATTCAATGAGTTTGCAGATGAACGTCCACAGTGTGTTATATGTAACAAAGTTTTTCCCAATAGTTCTATGTTCCCTGCCAAACTTAGATGGCATTTCTCAATTCAAAAATTCACAAATAAAACTGCAGACTACTTCGAAAGAAAAAGTGACGAACTCCATGCAGTTCAGACGAAATTTTACCTCATGTAAAAACAAACAACGAGAAAGCACTGAAAACGTCGTACTTGGTTAGTCATGATCAGGCTCTTGCTGGTAAACCTCACCCTTGCTGAAACTCTTATGAAACCACTGTTAGTGAAGGTAGTGAAGTGCATGGTGAACGAGAAAACTGCAAACTTGATTTCCAATGTACCCTTATCAAATAACACTATTCATAATGGAATCCAGAATATATGAAAAGACGTAAAAAATATCATGATTTTCCGTATCAGTTAAACAAAATTTTCGTTACAACTTGACAAATCCACGGCCTTTGCCGGATTAGCTATGTTAATGATGTTTGTGCGGTATGGATTTTCAGGTTCTTTCATGAAATATTTTGTTCTGCAGCCATTGTCATCCTCTACAAGCAGTACTGAAATTTTTTCTTCTTCCTTGAAAACTCGATACCGTGGGACAATTGCATTGACGTGTGCAAAAATGGCGCAAAGGCCATGGTAAGGACCTACCATGGCCTTGCTGGCGCTGTTACAAGGATCAAGAACTGAACAAGTAGTCACTGTGTACTACACCAACACGCCTTCGCAACGAAAAAATGCCAGCTTATTAAAGCAGGTACTAGACAACGCCGTCAAAATTATCAACTTTGTTAAGGTACGACCTTCGCAGTGTAGACTACTTAAAATCCTGTGTGAAGATATGAGTAGCATACACAAGTCATTGTTAGTAATATTACACACACAAGTGTGATGGTTGTCGCGCGGTAAAGCGTTGTCCCGATTACATGAACTTCGAACGGAAGTTTATTCACTTTTGAATTACCAGAAGTTTGCTAGCAGATTATTTGAATGATCCGGAATGGTTGTGCAAATTATGTTACTTGGCAGACTTTTTCAAAAATGAATTCAGCACACACATACAAGGTAAACGGAAGACTATATTCGATACTGATGACGAAATTGTAGCACCGAAGAAAAAAATAGCGTTCTACATAGAAAGCGTCGACAATAAAGGCTCATTCACAATGAAAATTAAACATAACGTAAACTTTAACTTAACGTTACAGTAAAATCAAGAAGTCGTACCATCATTCACCATGGGAACATAAACATAACAGCAAACATACTGGGTAACCATGGAAACATAACAACGACGTCATTTCCTCATATTCTGTCGTATACTTCAGCGCTCCACGATTGTGTTCTGTTTGCAATTCGCGTAAGCATAAGCATGAAAGTTTGGAGTTTGCAAACTTTCATGTTAACGTCTTATGGTAATGTTTATGTCAATGCTTATGTGAATCATTGTGAATGATCCCATTTGGTAGCCTGGACGCAAACTTCTGTGTTTATGTTACGGTTATGTTTAATTTTCATTGTGAATGGGCCTTAAGGATCTTACGTTTCTAATTGACTTCAAACTTTATAGAAGAAAAAACATAACAATGAATGTCTCATTCATAGCAATAATGAAAGAACACCTTGACAATTTGCTTCAAATATGAATTCATACTTTCCAAGGGACACTCAGGACTCCATTCTAATGAAATATGAGTGGATTGTAGATCCATTTCCAGTGATGTCAAAACCAGCAGCCCTCACTGCTTCAGATATGAGGTCCTTATAGACATGGTTTCGAACAGCCACTGTCAGGCATAATTTAAAAGCAAACCATTTCCCAAATTTTGGGCTAAGTTAGGGGAGGAGCTTTTGATGTTAAGTTCAAAAGCCAAATTTCTCTCACTGTCTTTTGGTACTGTGTACCTCAGTGAAACGACCTTTTCGAGGTACACGGCTACAAAAACAAAATATCGAACTTATTTGGACACAGAAGACGATATACGTCTTCAACTGACTTCTATGACACCGGACATTGACAAACACTGTCGCAAGAAACAGGCACATTCTTCACATTAATTTCGGGTGTACATGTAATATTGTAACATTTTTTAAATATCTTAACTACTTGTTAATATCATTTTGTAGATTTAAATAAACTATATGAAGTACTTTTCTACTATTGTTTCCTTTATATACATACATACATATTCATACTTCCGTTTATGTATCGTGTGAAATATGCTTCATAGAACGTAGACAGATAAAACTAAAAAGTAAACATTTCTTGGGGCTCCACGAAAAACTTTTGCTTCAAAAAGGGCTCCGTGGTTGAAAAAGTTTGGGAACCGCTGCTCTAGAGTATTCCATTAGGAAAGTCCAAGATAACAGAAAGGGTTTGGAATTGAAGGGGTTACATCAGCTTTTTGTCTATGGGGATGATGTGAATATGTTAGGAGAAAATCCACAAACGATTAGAGTAAATACGGTAATTTTACTTGAAGCAAGTAAAGAGATAGGTTTGGAAGTAAATCCCGAAAAGACAAAGTATAAGATTATGTCTCGTGACGAGAATATTGTACGAAATGAAAATATAAAAATTGGGAAATTTATCCTTTGAAGAGGTGGAAAAATTCAAATACCAGGGAGCAACAGTAACAAGTATAAATGATACTCGGGAGGAAATTAAACACAGAATAAATATGGGAAATGCCTGTTTTTATTCGGTTGAGAAGCTTTTATCATCCAGTCTGCTGTCAAAAAATTTGAAAGTTAGAATTTATGAAACAGTTATATTACCGGTTGTTCTTTATGGTTGTGAAACTTGGACTCTCACTTTGAGAGAGGAACATAGGTTAAGGGTGTTTGACAATAAGGTGCTTAGGAAAATATTTGGGGCTAAGAGGGATGAAGTTACAGGAGAATGGAGAAAGTTACACGAAACAGAACTGCACGCATTGTATTCTTCACCTGACATAATTAGGAACATTAAATCCAGACGTTTGAGATGGGCAGGGCATGTAGCACTTATGGGCGAATCCAGAAATGCATATAAAGTGTTAGTTGGGAGTCTGGAGGGAAGAAGACCTTTAGGGAGGTCGAGACGTAGATGGGAAGATAATATTAAAAACGATTTGAGGGAGGTGGGATATGATGACAAAGGCTGGATTAATCTTGCACAGGATAGGGACCAATCGCGGGCTTATGCGAGGACGACAACGAACCTCCGGGTTCCGTAAAAGCCAGTAAGTAAGTGAATGAGTATATGAGTAAAGCGTTATATTATGAGACTCTATCAAATCGAATTTAACTGAGATTTTTAAAGCCGACAGAATTGAATGCAAAATACGTACCAGTCAATACTTTGTGAAACGCTTTTAATTTTCGTTATATTTCCAGATCGAATGGCAGCAATAAATATTGCAAAAATACTGGTGAATTAATGCTTATCAAGGCCCCACTCCTGGAATTGAAACTGCTTAGATATATTCTTAAACTAGCTTTTGTGGAATGTGCATTGGTATGTTGTTCCATTTGCCTACTTCGGAAGAAATAAGCTTGATTTGTATGAATTTGATGCCTCCTGACGAAAGGCGTTGCTTAGCATAAATGTGACACAATATTAATGGTCTGTTTTACTTGCGATACAGACAGGTCTTATTGAAACAATTGACAACGCATTCTCTGTAATATTTACAAATGGGAACAGGTGACAGATGTGTATGTACTGTGCATTGCCTTTTGGTTTAATGGCTATATTTTTGTAGGAAGATTTCGTCGTAGGAATCTATGAATTGACATCTTTGTGAATTATTACTTTATGCAATGTTTTCCTGGTCCTTTCTTGTCACATTATGATAGTGTGTTAAAACACATTATTCTACTGTGTCGGGAAAACTAAATGCAACGAGAAACTCAAATCAACGTGAAGTTTCGTTCGTAATTTGTGTTCTGTCACTAACATTCAAGTGAAAAGAAGACTAAATCAGTATTACGAGACATCATAAAACCAATGAAGTTTTACAGAAATTCCTCCTGGCAGGCGACGGGAATTACGTAGACAACACGTAATATATAATTCGTGTGGTACACGTGATTTCCGTCGTCTTTCCGGATGAAATATCGACGATGAATACTTAAAATTACTGGTGAAATGCATGAATTTTATGTCCATAACCTTGCATTTGTGACTGCGTAACTACTGTACGTACAATAAACAGCTCATGTGCAGTAAGAAGAGAAATTTTACTTTCATAAGACTATTTGGAAGAAATCTATATTGATATAAATTATCATGCGGTCTGTTGGAATGTGTAGCGTAGCTATGACTGACCCAAATTCACTTTATTCCCAATACTTTTCGATTGCAGCGATATTTTACTACTTAATTAACTTATTATTCCCAGAACATGGATTTTACCAGCAATTGAAAAGCATTGGAAATAAATTTGAATAAGGAACAAAAAAGAGTTTCCTTCCTATGCAGGATTCGAACCACGAAAGTCTTGGTTACCAGTCTATCGTGCTCTGGAGTCAACAAGGCTCTGAAATCAGCTACAAGGATCGGTCCGGTTTTTTTGCCACCACTGTACAGTATAGCCTATTGCAATTTTTCTGGTGAAATTCATGGACTTTTAACGTCCATATATCGTGTTTAATCTGTGTAGATATATTCTGTATCTAAGTTTGTGGAATGAAAAATTGAGGTTTATTGCATTTGCCTATTTTCAGAGAAGTTAGGCTTAGTTTTTATGAACTTAATCTTTTCTGGTGAAAGGCGTAACGTTGCTTCAAAATGACACATTGTTGAGTGGATCTAAATTTTGAAGGAAAGAAGCAACATTTTACCGTGAATTGAGATAAGTGTATATCTGCAAACTAGATAAGCTGAATACGAATACAGCAGAGAGCTATTACTTAAATTACATAATCTGTTGTGTTTGGCAGCTGGTTTTTCACTTACACAAAAGATTCATCTCACCAGAAATAATATAGAACAACACATCTCTCAGCTGATTTGCATTGTGCTTATTCGCAGTTACTGCAATGATTCAAGTAATTATTTAATGACAGTTTTTGTGAAATTATAAGGAATAATTGTAAGGTTTGATTACAAAACCTGCTATATTGCTCAAAATCAATTTTGACGTACTAACATATTATACATATGCCTTTAACTGTGAATCGTATTATAAAGGTATGTTTCTGGCTAATTCCTGCATTTCTTTATCGAAAAAAAATTTAATGTGTGATTACTTTTTCCAGAGCCTTCTATTTTATATTCTTCGAGCCAAAACCTGTTACTTCACAATTTAATTTTGATACTGTGGTGCACTCCAGCACATTTATTGTATTATATATAGAATGATATAGAATATCAGCAAGATAAGAATAAACACGCATTTAAAAATTGGATCAAATATTTTATAGCTCCCTGGCGTAAAAGTATGTAACAGTGAAACAGCAGGTTTTAGAATGAAGCCATTTAATATGTCTGATTATAAATTCGCTGAATGGAAGTAGTAACTAGGTTTTAATGTTAACAGTTTTGGGATTGAAATGATAGTTGAAATCACGCCTGGATAACATATTAATCTGCATTAAGTTTGCAATTATTTTGTAAATTAATTTACTAGATTATAATGATAATATGTTACATTCATAGTAAGTTATTTGGTTAAAAATGTAGTTAATTCACTTATTTATGAATTCATTTCCTTAACTTCTCCTTCCGTCATTCTATCATTTATTGCGTTCTAAATTCATTGATAATTATTTCAATCATTCGGTCATTCATTCTTTAGTTCTAGCATTCAGTTTTTCTTTCGTCAACAATTTTACGTCTTTAACCTTCCGTACGTTTGCAGGTTTATTATGAAATTTTTAATTAAATTGATTGTTTTACTTATTTATTTTTTATGTATTGTGTAAAAATGTTTACATTAATATTCAAATTGCTGAAGTCCCCTATTGTCAAATAGGTGCAAGTTATTTTTTCAGGAGCAAAATTGTAAAAGTGATCGCAAGGATTAAAATTATGTACAATTTATTTACAGGAAATGTATAGAAATACTTCCTATATACCACTAAGGAAATAAAAATGTGTTAATCTTTTCACCTCAGTGGTCGAATAATACTAATAACATCAATATTAAAAAATTCGAATAATAATAATAATAATAATAATAATAATAATAATAATAATAATAATAATAATCTGAAGTCACTTTTCTTGACATTCCTGAAAATGGATTGTATTCCTCTTCTTTTCTGGCCTGCTTCCTGATATAGACAGAATTTTCATTGACAATTTTCTACGCATTCTCTATGGTACTTACAAATCCAGGTGAGAGATTTGTAGGAATCTTACGTTGTTAAAGAAAAACTAAGAAAAGCATTGCGTGAAGATTCTTTTCATCAATGGAGCAAATTGAAAAGTAAAGGTTTGGGAGTTGTTTTCTATTCTCACTGGAAGAAAGGTAATTCGTGGATCTCAACCAAAAAGGGACTTTCGAGCAGTCAGTGGACGCAAGCCATTAAGATGAACTGTAATACAATACCTGTACGTACTCTCCCTGGTAGAACTCTTGACTCAACCCGTTGCAGAAGATGCGACGAGCAAGAAACGCTTCCTCACGTCTTGGGTTTCTGCCATCATGGAGAATTGCTCCGAATCAACAGATATAATACGGTTCGTTCTCTCATCGCAGCTTCAATCCGTCAGAATGCTTCCTATGAGGTTTATGAGGAGGTTGGTTGCATCTCTTCTGATGGCTCTACTAGACGTGCTGATATCATCATAATTGATCGGCAGAAGGATAAGGGTGTCATTCTTGATCCCACAATCCGTTTCGAGATGCATGAGCAACAGCCACAAGAGGTGTGTCGTGAAAAACAAGTCATCTAGCCTATAAGCCTTGTTGTCAGCATCTTGGAGCACAATACCACATCACACATTGGACAGTTTTTGGTCTCATTTTCGGTGCCCTTGGCACGATCCCACGTGATAATTTAAATCAACTTAAACAATATAAAATTTCTGATGCAACGATTGATGCCATAGGATCTCACGTGTTAAAATCATCCTTAGCTATAATTAGTAATCATTTGTACCCAACAAAATTTTTATTGTAAATGATTTCCTATGTTTTCTTATCTTAATGTTTTTTCTTTCTTTCCAAGTGTCACAAAATTGTTTTGTTTACTTATTATTCTTTATGAATTGATTAGTAGGCCGATCTATCGAACCTTTATTTAGAGCGGCTTTTGTTTACACAAATTATCTCTGCTATTCTAGAGGGACATTTCTTCATACCAATCTATGAAATTACTACTTTGTGAAATGAGGCGTGTAGTTGCAAAAACAGATACATTACTTTTTCTTTCGAAAATGAGTTAATGTTATATTTCACATCTTCATAAGTTCTACAATTGCTGTAGCGCTGTTATGCTCCAAAGCCAGATACATCACGTGGATTTGTATGATGAAAGATTAGTATTGGTTGCAAATCCTTTGTTCCTTGCAAAGGGTTTTCCTTCATACTGAACAATTATATTTTAGTGATGTTTATGACTTTGCAACTAAACGCCTCAAATATTCTCGTATGCATTGCTTTCCCATTTAATTTTGTTCATTCTATGGAAAGTACTGGACTGGTTTCAAGAGAATTGAATGCAACAAAGGATCAAAGTGACCATTATTATATTATAAGTGCACCTTTTTAATCGAAATTGGAGCCTTTGGTCTGAATATTAGCGAAAAGAATTTTGTTGTGACATTATTGTGAGACATCATGGAACAAAAAATTTTGTTCAGAGATTCCTCAGGCAGACAACGGGAATGAAGTGGACAGCACGTAACATATCGTTCGTGTTGGACGCTTGATTTCCGCTTTCTTTCTAGAAGAAATATCAACGATGAGTACTACAAATCTACTGGTAAACTTCATTTATTGTAAGTCCATAACCCTACATTCGAAACTGCTCTCTGTGTAGTGTGAATAAGTCATGTGCAATAAGAAACAAAACTTTACATCCAATTAACCTATTTGGATGAAATCAATTTTAATATTAATTAGCTTTTGCGGTCTGTAGCAAATAAATGACAAATTTGTCTATTCTACATCGTGGTTGTGACATGTGTTATTCCGATCACTCTACACATTTTATGATATTTACAAATTCAGGTGACTTTTATACGATTTATGCGTTCTCGTTTGCTTCATTAGCTAGGATTCTACAGTAAGACGTTGTTTTAGCTAGTCTATTTCCGGTTTCTTTATTTTCATAATATTATTGTGGCTTATAGAATAGTGTTGGTTTGTAGTTTAGCGAATTGAGTCCAGCGGAAAAAGCGAATAAAAATATGTTTTCCTTAATAAAATATAGTGTTTCTTTTCTCTGGAATTTGAGGCATTCTACTGAATGTGAATACGTGACTAAAGCAAGAATTTTAGAAAACATCTAAAAAATTAAATCTACTGCGGAATCTCTATGGTATTTCCTACTCCAGGTTACGATGTGTAGTACAACCTAAGCGTTGTCGTGGGTTTTATTAAGTACTCTTCTGTAGAAATACAGTATTTCGTTATAGGATTCTATGAATTTAGTTCTTTTTGAAATATCTCAGTATGCAATTGTTACATAATTCTTTCTCTTGCAATCATGGTCCCTTTTCTTATCATATTATGATAATTATTGAAGTGATAGTAGGCCTACTGGACAGTTGACATGAGAAGTGATTGGAATAGAAATAATAATCAAATCCATTGTTTTTCTGTTGATAGTTTCAGTTCTTTCACTGAAACTCTAGGCTTTTGACTTATTTCAACAAAAAGAAGACTAGATGAATAATATAATTCCACGAGGAAGAAATCCAATTTTACTGCGATTTTTGAGACAGGCGAAGGGAATTAAAACTGCATGTTACTACACGTTATATATGAAGCGTATAGTACAGTAGTGGCAAAAAAACCGGACCGACGCTTGTAGCTGATTTCAGAGGCTTGTTCACTCAGAGCACGATAGACTGGTAACTAAGACTTTCGTGGTTCGAATTCTACCTGCGAAGGAATCTTTTTTTTTTTTTTGTTCCTTATTCAAATTTATTCCCAATACTTTTCGTTTGCAGCGACATTTTACTACTTAATTAACTTATTATTCCCAGAACATGAATTTTACCAGCAAATATTTCTTTATGCAATATTTTCATGGTGTTTTCTGGATATATTATAATAATGCCTTGACATTATTCTAATGTGACGGGAGAACGATATGCAACGAGAAACACAAATCAACGTGACGTTTCGATCGTAATTTTTGTTCGGTGACTAAAATACGAGGCTTCTGACTGATGTAAGTCAAAACAAGTTTACATCAGTGTTAATGCACATCATGGAACCAATAAAGTTTTACAGAAATTGCTCGAGCTGGCGACGGGAATTAAGTAGACAACATATCATTCGTGTGGCGCAATTGATTTCCGTCGCCTTTCAAGATGAAATAACGACGATGAATATTTCACATTACAGGTGAAATGCATGCATTTTAAGTTCATAACCCTGCATCTGAAACAGCCTTGTTATTTTATGTACTGTAGCCTAAATAGCTCATTTGCAGTAGGAAGAGAAATTTTACCTTCGTTAGTCTATTTCGAAGAAAACAATAATGATATAAATTGGCCTTATGCGGTGTGTTGGAAGCCGTAGTGCAGCTATGAATGACCTCAATTTATCTGTGTGTTACGCGACTTACACCAGTCACGTACTCTGGAAACATTCTAAGGGTGCTATTCATAGACATTTTTGCAGCACGCGCTACGAGCGTACTAAGCTAGCCCCGGCTATCCACTGGTTAGTTGTGCAGAATTCAAATCATATCCTATCGCTAACACTGGTTTATGAATACTAAAAACGCTGATCATCCACCGGAAACCCGCGCTAAAAATGTCTATGAATATGACCCTAAGAGATTTTCAAATTCAGATGACGTGTGTACGATTTATGCGTTGTCATGTGCTGTAATAGCTACATTTATTGAGGACTATTTCTTCTTAGACCGTATACTTGTTTAAGCATTTTATATCTCTCTTACGATGCAATGGTTTCCCGTTCCTTTCTGTTCATATTGTAATTATGGCTAATAGAATAGCATTGGTTTGTTTGCAAGTGTATTGATTGCAGCAGAAGAACCAGTTGAATATATCTTTCCGGCATTAAATTAATATTTCGTCTGATATTTCAAGTATTCTTGTGGATGTGCATGTATATGTGACTTAATCATTATTCTGACACAACATGTAAGAAACGAATCTTAATTGAGTGTGCCGCCGTTGGCGACCGGAATAGGATGTAAATTACGCAATACACAATTCGTTTGGAGGATTTAATTTTCATTGTGCCTGCAGTTGGAAATTCAAGGACGTATCGTGCAAACATACTGGTGAAGTTCATGGATTTTGAACGTCTATAACTCTCTCTTTAACCTGTCTATATATATATTTTTATGTAAGTTTGTGCAGTATGAAGTGGAGTTTCATTCCATTCGCCCGTTTTGTGAGAATTACGTTTTAGTTTTTATGAACTTCATGCTTCCTAATGAAAGACGTAACGTTGCTTGAAAATGTCACATTGTTAATTGAGTTGATGTAAAGGTAAAGGTTAGAAGTAGGCCTAACATTTTACCATAGATTGAGATAAGTGCATATCTGCAAACTAGATATGCGGAATATGAAAATGGCAGAGGGATATTGCATGAATTCCGTAATTTCTGACTTTGACAGCTGTTCTTTTTCACTTTTTACACAAATGCTTCATCTCATCACCAGGCTTCGAGACTTCAGACCCAATAGAGCAGTTCAGTGGGAAATCGGCATAACGGCGTACTGAGTATAGTGGTAAAGCGTACAGTGGTAAAGCGTACAGTGGGTGGGGGTACTGTAGAATGAATGCCAACAAATACGCAAAGGAAAACGCTCTGGATTTGAAGGTTCTGACGAATAATTTGGTTCTCATACAAACCTATTTTCAAACTGTGTCTGAAACTATTATACGGTTAGAAAAGTCAGAGCAAGAGATGCCGGAAACCCTCAAATTAATTTAGAAAATGATGCAGAGAATTAATGAGACATCAAGTACACCGGTTACTGAACGTGTAAAACAGAAGTGTAAATCAATTTTATGTAAAAATAACGGATATGGAACATTGTGTAATATAAACAGAAAATTAGTGGACATAGAGTCACCCGAGAATAAAGGACTGTCTCTTAGAGCAGGGATGTAGAACAGCGCTCTCGAGCTGTGAAATGAAGAGCCTTCACTCCTCCCTTACCGTGCAACTGTTGATCACAGATAGCAGGCAGACCGGACGAATGATCGTAAACAAAAGCAAAACTACTAGCGGTGGCTGGTACTTTGATAACTTTTATACATCTTACTATCTGATTAGGAGCTCATTTTAGATTTGCACTTGATAAACTCTGATGAACAAAGAATGCAGGCGTACATGAGGGTGAATGCTGCTGCTGTTGATGATCATGATGATGATGATGATGATAATAATAATAATAATAATAATAATAATAATAATAATAATAATAGCGTTTTATCTACTGGGTCATTCCATGAAAGTTGTTCTTTAATGACGGAAATAAATAATAATAATAATAATAATAATAATAATAATAATAATAATAATAATAATAATAAGAGGGTTTTATCTACTGGGTCATTCCATGAAAGTTGTTCTTTAGTGACGGAAATAAATAATAATAATAATAATAATAATAATAATAATAATAATGTTAACATCATGTTTAAAATACCAACTTTGTGTGTATGTGCTGTAGCAGTGCAACTTCATGTTCGGAAACGTAAACTGTTTTGACATATAAAATTAATTACTTTTAGCGTGACTTGAAATTTGTTCACAAATTCTCCGTCATTGAATAGTTTTGAAACCGTTGCAATAATTTCACAAATTTTGTAGCTAGCACGAACCAAGCTTGTTCCACTAACAATCGATTATGATGGTGATGATGATGATGATGATGATGGAAGGTTTTCTGAATTCAATCTTCATTTTAATTCCTATACAGCCTTTTCACGAGCGGAACCGGATAACTTTTCTGGTCCATAAGCTTCAGCATGTGTTGAATTAAAATGTATTTTAATATTATGACGGCTTAGGTATCCAAGTTCCTTTCTACATATTAAGCAATGTGCCTTTCCCTCCTTTAAGATAAAGAAATATTTATCTATCCCCTTACTATTCAATCATCGTTCCATATCCATACCAGCCACCAGAGTTGACAAACACACTACATACAGAACACTGCTGCAGCGAGCTCAGATTGACCGTACTGACTGTCGTTTCAGCTCAGCTACGGTAGGAAACAGTATCAATTGTTTCACAGTTTGAGAGCGCTGTTCGACATCCCTGTCTTAGAGACTGCTATGATGTTAGGTTTTTTCGTTTTGCTCCTATCACGGCATGCGACGTAGAGCGCAGCTTTCTACAGTACAAACTTTGACAGATAACCGAAAAAGATTTACTTTTGAGACACTGAGAATGTATCTTGTAGTATATTGCAATACGGTACTGTAACTGCACTTCCTAAAGACGACCAATAGGATAAATGGAGAAATTAAAATTGATACATGCTTATTTCCACCATTAACACTGTGTATAATTAAACACAAATGCTTATAAAAGACAGGAGAATAAATGCTTCTCACAATCTTTTGACATTGTCATTGTGTAATGTATATTTACTTTCAGAATGTACATATGTGTGTTTCCCCATACTGCCATACTCTACTCTAAATAGCAACGTTGTTACCTCAACACATTTCTATCTACCTGCAGCGAGTCAACAACCTATAGTGCATGCACAGTAAACTGATTGTATCGGGTCCAAAGTCTCGAAGCCTGCTCATCACACAGACTCGTCAGAAAGAAAATAGTACTTAAGTTACATACAACTGATCTTTCAGCCAATTTACGTGATGCTTATTCGCAGTTACTCCTTTGATTCAAGTGTTTATTTAGCTACATTTTTTGTGAAATTATAAGGAATAATTGAATGGTTTGATTCCGAAATTTGCTAAATTGCACAAAACTGATACTGACGTAATAGCGTAATAAACATATGTCTTAAATTGTTAATCGAATGGTAAAGTTATGTTTTATGTGAATTCCTGCTATTTCTCACTGAGAATATTATTTAATGTAAAATTATTTTTTTCCAAAATAGTCTATTTTATGTTTTCCAGACCATAACGTATTATCTAATATTTTAATTTAGAAACTGTAGTGTACTGTAGCACATTTATTATATAGAATGATGTAGAATATCATCAAGATAAGAATAAACACGTATTAAAAAATTGATTCAATTATATTAAAGATCTTTGCTGTAAAAGTAACTGACAGTGAAATAGCAGGTTTTAGAAACGAACCATTTAATAATTGATATTATCTGATTATGAATTCTTAGAATTGAAGTAGTAACTAGGTTTTTATATTACTAATAATTTTAGGATTGAATTAAAAATTGAAACCACAACTGGATAATATATTAGTCTATATTAAGATTGAAATTTTTTGTAAATCAATTGTTATATAATCATGTTTATTTGTAACTTTCTTGGTAAGTTACTTCGTTAAGAATTTAGTTAATTCCTTTATTTATTACTTAATTCATTTAACTCTTCCTTCCTTCATTCCATCATTCATTCAGTTCTTCATACATTTTATAATATCAACTCTTCAATCCATTCATTCATTGAGTCTTTAGTTCTATCATTCATTCTTTCATTCCTTTGTTCTTTCATACAATTACGTCTTTAGTATTTCATTCTTTTGCTGATTTATTATGTAGATATTATTGTTTTACTTATTTATCTATTATGAATTGTGTAGAAATGTTCAAGTTAAAATTTACAATTGCGAAGACCTCTATTGTGTAGTAGATACAAGTGATTTTTTCAGGAGCGAAAGGGTACATGTGATCGCAAGGATTAAAATTATGTACATTTTATGTACAGAAATTGTGCAGAAATATTTCTTATATACCAATAACGAAAGAAGACTATATCAATCTTATACTTAATGTGGTCTAATAATAATATCAAAATTAAACTCTGATAAGAAAAAGAAAACGAAAAGTTATTTTGAAGTCGCTTTTCTCGAAATTCTTGAAAATGGATTGTATTCCTTTACTTTTCAACCGCTCGCTTGTGTGGTCTCTTTCGTGTTACAAATAGACAATTACTTTTATTTCAATATTTTCCAACGCATTCTCTATGATATTTACAATTCCAGGTGAGAGATCTCTAGGAATGAGGTGTCATTCAGGAATTTAATAGCTACTATTCTAGAGGGGCTTTTATTCATAGCAATCTATGAATTTACCACGTTGTGAAATGTTCTCTTATGCAATGCTTTCCCCTTTTAATTCTGTTCATTTTATGTGTTAAAGGAAAGAAGTCGACTGGTTTCAAGAGAAATGAATGCAACAAAGATGTCACATTAACGTGAACATTCGTACATAAATTTAGTTCTTTCATCGAAAGCCGAGCCTTTTGTCTGAATATCAACGGAAAGAATTACAAAACTCTATTATGAGTCATCACGGAGCAAACAAATTTCTACAGAGATTCCTCTCGCAGGCGACAGGATTTAAGTGGACAGCACATACTATA
Source organism: Periplaneta americana (assembly GCF_040183065.1). NCBI lineage: Eukaryota > Metazoa > Arthropoda > Insecta > Blattodea > Blattidae > Periplaneta > Periplaneta americana. Next base: position 123,951,523 of record NC_091126.1, read on the forward strand.
TCATTCGTGTTGTGTTCTTGATTTCCCCTGTCTATCTAGAAGCAATATCAACGATAAGTACTACAACTCTACTGGTAAACTTAATTCATTTTAAGTCCGTAGCCCTGCATTCCAAACTGCTTTTTTATGTAGTGTGATTTGGTCACATTCAGTGAGAAATACAATTTTACATCCAATAGCCTGTTCGGAATAAGTCAACTATAATATTAATTAGATTTTGTGGCCTGTCGGAAGATTTTACTTAGCAAATAAATAACACAAATTTAGTACTACGAATTCTCTATGAAATTTACTTCTTCAGGTGACGCTGGATATTGCAACCTAAGCGCTGTCGTGGGTTTTAATAACTATTCTTCTCTAGGAATATTTCGTTACAGGATTCTATGAATTCAGCTCTTTTCAAAATATTCCTATAAGCAATGGTTACATGCTCATTTCTGTTTCAATGTTGGTCACTTTTCTTTCTGTTGATATTCTGATAACGATTGAAGGGATAATAGGCCTACTGGACACTTGACATGAGAAGTGATTGAAACATAAAAGGTCAAATCCAAGTGTGTTTCTGTTGATAATTTGAGTTTTTTTCACTGAATCTCGAGGCTTTTGACTTAATTAAACGAACAGAAGTCTAGATAAATAATGTAACACCACATGGAAAAAAAATCGATTTTCACTGAGACTTCTGGGATAGGCGATGGGAATTAAATGTAGGCTCCATATAACCCGTATGATAGATATGGTTTCTGTTGCCTTTCCAGATGAAATGTCAACATGAATAGTGGAAATTAGGGTCAAGTTTAGCATTGGAAGTCCATTTCCTGAATCTGAAACTGAGTAGTTATATAAATTAAATAGTTCATGTGCAGAAAGAAATAAAATTTTCCTTTCTTTAGTCTAATTAAATGAAATGCATTTAATATTATTTAGTTTCATGCGACGTGTTGCAAAGTTTCGTGTAGCTCAAAAGTGACCCATAGGCCTAGTTATTATTTTGTTTCACATCACAGTGGTGACATTGTTTTTATTCCAACACACTGCACACATTCTATGATATTTACAAATTCAGACGATATGTTTAAGATAATATGCGTTGTCGCGTGCTTTAATAGGTACATTTTTCTTAGGCCGTCTATATGTTTGATCACTTTATAAATATGTTGGGGTGGAAATTGTTTCCTGTTTCTTTCTGTTCATATCATTATTGAGAGTTATAGAATAGTACATGTTTTATACAAGTATATTAAGTGCAGCGGAAAAAATGAAATCAGCACGTCTTTCCGTTAACAATTTAGGTTTCGTATTTTGAGGCTATGAAATCGAATTTAACTGAGATTTCTAAGGCCGACGAATGGAATTAAATGCAAAATACGAAACAATAGTTCGTGAAAGGCTTATAATTTTCGTTATCTTTCCAGTAGAAATGGCAACAGTGATTAATGAATATATACTGGTGGTGTTAATGCGTTCTAAGTCCCTACTTTATTTACCTCCACACCTATTTACCTAGTTCCTCTCTTCACACTTTTAGCATCCCACCACAATCGTGATACACGTTCACAGCATAACCATGTTCTATCAATTCCATTCCATCAAACATCTCTCTACTCTGCTTCCTTCACAATACACACAGCTCGTTCCTGGAATTCCTTGTCACAGGAAATCAGGAGCATTCGAAGTCTAAAATCTTTTAAGTAAGTTATACACTACTTAGAAATGTTTTTAATGAACAGAACTAGACTCTTGCGGAAGTTTCTAAGTAGTCTTAAATGACGAAGTTGTTATTTTTTTCTCCTCTCTCTTCTTCTTCTTCTTTTTTTCTCTTTTCTTTTTTTTTATTATCTTGATATATTTCTTAATCATTTGTGTTTGTATGCCATTTAGTACGACTTTGCTAATCAACATTTTATGTCTTGTAACCCACATGTATTCTCCTATTAGTATATTAACTGTATAATATATCTCAAGTGAATTAATCGTCGTATTTATCTCGGGCATTATAGGTCTTATAAATTGTGTGTTTGTGTGTGTGTGTGAGTGTGAGTGTGTATATTCCCCTTATGTTATGTAACTGATTTTGATTATGTGTAATTTTCTACTTTATTTTATATATTACATAACCGATCTTGACTATTTGTAATTTTATATTATGTAACTGATCTTGACTATTGTAATTTTCTACTATTTTTATGTAATTTCTAAGGTATTTTCTTTTGTGTTCTTTTGTAATCAAATTTTGTATTTCATGTATATTATTGAAATCTGGTTGAGTGGAAGAGAAGGCCTCATGGCCTTAACTCTGCCAGGCAAAATAAACCTACTACTACTACTTCTGCATTTGAAATTGATTTGATATGTTCTTAAACTAGGTTTTTTTGCAGTAAGCAATGGGATTTTATTCAATTTCCCAATTTCAGAAGAAATAAACTTAATCGTTATGGACTTTACGGTTCCTGTTGAAAGGCGTTGCATAGGATAGGCTAAATGTGACAATGTTAATTGTCTGTTTTGCTGAACGGTACAGACAAATCTTATTAGAACAATTTGCTATGCATTCTCCATAATATTTACAAGTTGAAGTGGCAGATGTGTGTGAATTATGCATTGTCGTTTGTTTTAATGGCTACAATTCTGCAGTGCTTGGGAAAAGTGGCATAAGTCAGTTTCCACAAACCTTTTTTGATAATTTATTGACAACTTATGGAACATCTGCTCGCTTGCAAAAAAATACATAAGTATTTCTCCCATTACAATAATTCATACAGAAAGAATCAAATCGACATAAACCAGTGTAAGTTGTCAATAAATTATCAAAAATGGTTTGTGGAAACTGACTTATGTCACTTTTCCCAAGCACTGCAGATTATTATGTAGGAAGGTTTCGCCTTAGGAATCTATGAATTGACATCTTTGTAATATATTTCGTTGTGCAATGTTTTCCAGGTTCTTTCTGGTCATATTATTATAGTGTGTTAAAGGACATTATTCGACTGTGACAGAAGAAATAAATGCGAAGAGAAACTCAAATCAACGTGACGTTTCTTTTGTAATTTGTGTTCTGTTACTAAAATTCGAGCCTTCTGACTGAATGTAAGTGAAATCGGTATTATGAGACATCATGAAGCCAATGAAGTTTTACAGAATTTCCTCTGGCAGGCGACGGGAATTAAGTGGACAACACATAATATATCATTCGTGTGGTACACTTGATTTCCGTCGTCTTTCTAGATGAGATATCGACGATGAATTCTTCAAATTACTGGTGACGTGCATAAATTTTAAGTCCATAACGCTGCATTTGAAATTGCCTAGTTATTGTAAGTAGTAGCTAGAGGTTTTTATATTACTAACAATTTTGGGATTGCAGTAAAAATTGAAACCACAATTGGATAATATATTAGTCTACATTAAGATTGCAATTTCATGTAAGTCAGTTGTTACATAATCATGTTTATTTTTAATTTTTTTGTAAATTATTTGGTTAATAATTTAGTTAATTCATTTATTCATTACTTCATTCATGTAACTCTACCGTCCTTCATACTACCATTCATTCCGTTCTTCATTCATAATTTAAACCGTTCAATCATTCACTCATTCATTCATCCTTTAGTTCTCTCATTCGTTTGTTCATTCCTTTATTCGTTCACACTTTTACGTTTTTAATCTTTCGTTCGTTTGCTGATATACTATGTAAGCATTAATTAAAGTGAGTGTTTTCTTTATTTATAATGTATTGTGTAGAAATGTTTACGTTAATATTTAAAATCAATTATTGCTTAAGGCCTCTATTGTCAATTAGATACAAGTGATTTTTTTCAGGAGCAAAAGTGCAAGTGATCGCAAGGATTAAAATTATGTGCATTTTATGTACAGAAATTGTATAGAAATGCTTCTTCTGTACATAAAATGCAACAAAAGAAAAATGTATCAATCTCATTACCTATGTGGTCGAATAATAATATCAAAATTAAACTCGGATTAAAAAAAAAAAAACAAAATAAAAAATTATTTTGAAGTCACTCTTCTCGAAATTATCGAAAGTTAATTGTATTCCTCTGTTTTTCAACCGCTCTCTTGTTTGGCCTTCATCCTGTTATAGATACAGAATATTTATTCCAACAATTGCCTACTCATTCTCTATGATATATATATACAATTCCGGGTGAGAGATTTGTAGGAATGAAACGTTGTTCAGGAATTTAATAGCTACTATTCAGAGGAACATTTCTTCATAGCAATCTATGAAATTACCACTTTATGACATATTCTCTGCTGCAATGCTTTCCCGTTTAATTCTGTTCATTTTATGATTTGTTTAAGGAAATTACTCGACTGGTTTCAAGAGAATTGAATTCAATAAACAAGTCAAGTAAACATAAACATTCGTAAATAAATTCAGTTCTTTCATCAAAATTCCAGCGTTTTATCTGAATATCAGCGACAATAATTATAAAGCGATATTATGAGATAACTTAGAAGAAACAAATTTCTACAGTGATTTCCCGAGTTGGGGACGGGAATGAAGTGGACAGCACATAAGATATCGTTCGTGTTGTACACTTGATTTTCGTCATCTTTCCAGATGAAATACCGGCGATGAATACTTCAAATTACTGATGAAGTGCATGCATTTTACATCCATAACCATGCATTTGAATCTTGCTAGTTATTTTATGTACTGGAAATAGCTCTTGTGCAGTAAGAATAGAAATTTTAAGTTATAGGCTATAAAATACCCTCTTTGGAAGAAGTCACTTTTAATAAGATTAATTAGCATTTTTCGGTCTATAGGAAGGTGCTACTTAACAAATAAATGACACAAATACATATACAGTATTTGCCTGTTCTACATCGCGGTGGTGTCATTTGGTATTCCATTCACTCTCCACACATTCCATGATACAGTATTTACAAATTCAGGTTACTTGTATACGATTTATGCGTTGTCGTGTGTTTCAATAACTATAATTTTGGAGCAAGATATTGTTTTAGGTCATCCCTGGGCAAAGAATGATTCGTGAATCCCTGTGACTCTTGACCTTCAAGTGGAGTAAATATACTGTCCGCAGAGCATACCTCTCTCCTTTGTAGGTCTACCACACCCAGTTTACGTCTGTACAAGCAAGCGTTAGTAGTGGTAGAGCAATGACTGTCCAAAGCTTCCACTTCCGAAAACGACTTCAGGTGGAATGGGAGGAAGATTTCTTCTGTTATTAAAAAAGGTTATGATAGTGTAAAACGCCTAAATTGTAGTAATGTGTTAAGTATATCGCTATTACGGATAACCTGAATACTGAATTCAGTTGCAAATTCTGCGATTTCAGGGACATGGACCGATTCTTGCGGTGTTTGTCAACCCTTTTCCTGTTGATGTAAACAGTGCAAGAATTAACTTGCAATGTGAACTTATTCACTTACAAACAGATTTAGTGTTGAAAATGAACTACAAATATTTAGTGGGTAGGAATTTATTTGCACAATTGTGTAAAGTGAAATACGAGTATAAAAGTCTGAGAGAATTTGCTGCCTTTCTTATAGAAACATTTAGCTCCACATATGTTTGTGAACAATACTTTTCTAGAATGAGTGCTGCTAAATCGAAATGAAGATCCGCTCTTTCAGATGATAATCTTTCGGCTCAGCTGCGTATAGCTATTTTCAGATATTACTCCACATTTTGAACATTCAAAGGTTCAGATCAAGATGATTAATTTTCCTATATCTGTTGTGTATTATTTATGTTTGAGCAAGGGGAAATTCATACACCAATTCAACAAACCACAGTAAACATCCGATTTTATGTAAGTATTAAATGACAGTTCGCATTGTATGTAGTAAATGACAGTTCGCTAGTGTGCAATGTTATATTACCTATACTGATTAACTTGGAGTGAATTGCATATGTTTTTCGTCCACACCTGTGGAGTAACGGTCAGCGCGTCTGTCCGCAAAACCAGGTGGCCTGGGTTCGAATCCCGGTCGGGGCAAGTAACCTGGTTGAGGTTTTTTCCGGGGTTTTCCCTCAACCCAATACGAGCAAATGCTGGGTAACTTTCGGTGCTGGACCCCGGACTCATTTCACCGGCATTATCATCTTCATTTCATTCAGACGCTAAATAACCTAGATGTTGATACAGCGTCGTAAAATAACCCAATAAAATGAAAAAAATAAATATGTTTTTCTGTACCTTATATGTTTGTAGCTTTAATTTTATTTTGCTCACCAGTGTAGTAGAGCGGGAAAATAACATTCTACTCTCTCTCCCGGGGGTAAAAGGCGGTCAGAGCGTGGTGCCGACCACACCACCTCATTCTAGTGCCGAGGTCATGGAAAGCATGCCCCCCAAGTGCCTTCATGGCATGTTACGGGGATACCTTTACCTTTTACCTTTACTCTCTCGGACGTTCACTATAATATTAATCAGTGACTGCAAACGAAAAAGAGTCAGGACTTCACTCCCTGCTTCAGTTTTGCGGTTAATGAAGTGAATGTTATCTGGATTGCTTTCACTGTGGATTCGGCGCAAATTATTTTCTGCCTACACCTGTCTCAGGTAGTCTATTTCCCGTTTCTTTATTCTCGTAACATTATTGTGGGTTACAGAATAGTGTTAGTATGTAGGGTAGTGAATTGAGTGCAGCAGAAAAAGCCGAATAAACATGTTTTCTGTAAAAAAAATATAGCCTAATGTATTTTTCTCTGGATTTTGAAGCCTTCTACTTAATGTGTATAATGACTAAATCATGACTTTTAGACATCTAAAGAATGAAATCATCAACGGATTAACTATGATATTTACTAGATAAGGTGATGCCCGATAGTACAACCTAAACGTTGTCGTGGGTTTTGATAACTTATCTTCTGTGGGAACATGTCGACGAATTGACTTCTTTTTAAAATATTCCAGTATGCAATGGTTACACGCTTCTTTCTGTTCCAATCATGGTCACTTTTTTTCTGTTGATATTATGATTATGGTTGAAGGGATAGTAGGGCGACAGGACAGTTAACATGTCAAGTGATTGGAACAAAAAAAGTCAAATCTAAAACAAGTGTATTTCTCTTAATAATTTCCATTGTTTCACTGAAACTCGAGGCTTTTGACTTAATTAAACGAAAAGAAGACTAGATGAATAATATACCACCACAAGGAAGAAATCAAGTTTTACTGAGATATCTGGGACAGGCGACGGGAATAAAATGTACGCTAATAGCCTACACGTTTTATATGACCCTTATGGCAGATACGATTTCCGTTGCCTTTCCAGATGAAATGTCAACCATGAACACTAGAAATTTACCGGTGACGTTTCGCATTGGGAGTCCATTTCCTTGTATTTAAAACTGCCTAGTTATGTCAACTAAGTGGCTCATGTGCGGTAAGAAATAAAGTTTTCCTTCCTTTAATCTAATTGGAAGAAATAAATCTAGTAATAATTAGGTATGTGCGTGCGGTGTGTTGCAAAGTTTTGCGTAGCCAGTAAGTGACCCATAATTATTATTATTTTGTTTACATCACAGTGGTGACATTTTTTATTCAAATCACACTGCACACATTCTATGGTAATATAAATTAACGTGATATATTTACGACATACGACATATATAGGTTCACTCCTGGGGGACGATTTTTCTTACGCCGACTATTCGTTTGAGCACTTTATAAATGTGTTGGGATGGAATTGTTTCCCTCTTCTTTCTGTTCATATCATGATTGTGAGTTATAGAATAGTATTGGCTTTTTGAAAGGTGATTGAGTGCAGCAGAAAAAATTGAATCAGCATTTCTTTCCGTTAATTATTTCAGTTTTCCGAAGGAAATTTGAGGAATTATTTCAGTTTTTCTACTGAAATTTTTTAATTTTGCTAAATATGAATGAATATATAAATAAATCGATATCTTGAGACTATCAAATCGAATTTAAATGAGATTACTTACGCCGACGAATGGAACTAAAAGCAAAATACTTAACAATAGTTCGTGAAACGCTTTTAATTTTCGTCATCTTTCCAGATCAAATGGCAACAATGACTATTGCAAATGTGCTGGTGAAATTAATGCTTTTTAAGACCCTACTCGTGCATTTAAAAGTGCTTAGATATATTGTGAAACTAGCTTTTGTGCATTAAGCAATGTAATTTTATTCCATTTGTCAATTTTGGAATAAGTAAGCTTAATTTATATGAATTTAAGTTTACTGGTGAAAGGCGTTGTATAGCATAAATATGACATAATGTTAATTGTCTGTTTTGCTTCACGTTACAGACAGATCTTATAAAAACAAATTACTATGCATTCTTTACAATATTTACAAGTTCAGGTGACAGATTTGTATGAATTATGCGTTATCGTTTGTTTTAATGGCTACTCAAAAGCATAAACCTCAGATATTATGTATAACTGAACATCATATGAAGCAACAGGAAATACTACAACTGTCTTTACATGGATATGTATTAGGTTCTCATTTCTGTAGAGATGTCTTCCAAAAAGGGGGTGCCTGTATTTTTATCAGAGAGGATCTATTATTTAGTAAAATTGATATATCTGATTTTTGCCTTGAACAAGATATTGAAATCTGTGGAATACAAATTGGTTATGAGATATCAAATTTAATTATCTTATGTGTTTATAAAGCGCCAATGGGAGATTATAAGAAATTTACAACTAACTTAGATTCATTATTGAAAAGACTTTATAAACCACATACCGAATTTGTAATCTCTGGTGACATAAACATAGATTATCTATCAGAAAGCTCACGTAAAAGAAAATTAAACTCACTTCTTGAAACTTATAATCTTAGTCACACAGTAAGTTTTCCAACCAGAACACAAGCTGGAAGTAGTACTGCCATTGATAATATATTTATAGATAAAAGTAGATTGAATTCCTATTCAACAGTACCATTAGTCAATGGCCTGTCTGATCACGATGCACAAATTCTAGGTGTTTTCAATATGAGTGAAAAATTCCACAGTGTTAATCTAAAAATAAAAAAAGGATTATAAATGCTGAATCTCTTCATCATTTAAATACATGTCTACAAAATGAATCTTGGGAAAATGTATATAGTACCGATACCATTGATATTAATACTAAATTTAATGCATTTTTCACTACATTTACGAATTATTTCAATGAATGTTTTCCAGTCAAGGTGGTGAAAAAATGTAAAAGTAAAAACATGTGGATAACTCAAGGAATTAAAATATCATGTGCTAGAAAAAGGAATCTATATTTAATGAGTAGGAATAGTGATGATCCTCATGTTCTTAATTACTACAAGAATTACTGTAAAACTTTGACAAAAGTTATAAAAGATGCAAAGAAAATGTATCTGAATGAAAAAATACAAAATTCAGATAATAAGATTAAAACTATTTGGGATATCATTAAAAATGAAACTAATCGATATTCAAAGAGTGAAAATATTACTTGCATTAAAATCAATGATAGTAAAATAGATAACCCAAAATCAATTGCAAATCATTTTAATGACTTCTATATAAATATTATTCAGAACTTAAACATTCAAGATTGTCCAGAAGATGCTGCACTTGGTTACCTAACTGATGCATTTAACACTGAGTTTTTAGGTCTCAAATTTATTCCCACTACCGCAGCAGAAATCATGCATGTGATAAAACAACTAAAAACAAAATATTCCTCTGGATATGATGAAATTCCAAGTAAAGTTCTGAAAGCTTGTTCTGAAATATTATCCCATCCGTTAAGCTATCTATGCAATTTGTCAATGCAATGTGGTATTTTTCCAGAAAGACTCAAATATTCAATAGTAAAACCAATATACAAAAAGGGAGATAAATGTACTATTGCTAATTACAGACCCATATCATTATTAACAACATTTTCAAAAGTGTTTGAGAAAGTTATGTATAATAGATTATATCATTACCTGGAGTCCAACAATATATTAGTTTTAGAACAGTTTGGATTTAGAAAACAAAAATCGACAGAGAATGCTGCTTTTAGTTTGGTGGATGAAATACTAAATTCATTAAATTCGAAACTACATGTAGGTGGGATTTTTTGTGACTTGGCTAAAGCATTTGATTGTGTAGACCATAGTATATTAGTAAAAAAATTGAAGTTATATGGTATTAAAGATGAGATGTTGGGTTGGTTTACATCGTACTTATCAAATAGAAAACAAAAAGTAGAAATAAATGTACCAAATAGTCATAAAGTTACTTATTCAGAATTTAGAAATATTAAACATGGTGTTCCGCAGGGGTCAATTTTAGGTCCATTGTTGTTTCTAGTTTATATTAATGATTTAGCCTTGACCATAAACAATTTATCTAAAGTAATTTTATTTGCAGATGATACAAATGTAATTATTTCAAGCAAACAATACGATCATTTTATAAACACTTCTAATACAGTGCTGAATCTAATGAATGAATGGTTCCATGCAAATAAACTAGCACTTAATGTTGATAAAACCAGTGCAGTCAAATTTAGTACACACAATAGTGCTCAGGTTTCCTACAGTATTCGATTAAATGGAACTCATCTCAAAGAATCTATAAGCACAAAGTTTCTTGGTTTAGAATTGGATAATCACTTGAACTGGAAAACGCATATAGAATGTATTACTCGTAAATTGAGCTCTGCCTGTTATGCATTAAGATCCTTATCTACTATTGGTGATATAAACTTACTTAAAATGTCATACTTTGCATATTTTCACTCTGTAATGAAATATGGATTAATATTCTGGGGTAACTCGTCTGAAGCTAAACACGTTTTTGTTTTACAAAAGAAAGCTATAAGAATAATGGCCGGTGTGCATAAAAGGACCTCATGTAAAAATATTTTCCGAAACTTAGAAATCTTGACTTTACCTTGTGAATACATTCTTTCCCTAATGATGCTGTATATTAAGAACCAAGATAAATTCAGTACTAATCAAGACATTCATCATTTTAATACAAGACATAAATCAGATCTTCATCTACCCTCTGTTAGTCTAAGCTGTTTTAAAAAAGGAGTTCGCTATTCATGTATAACAGTCTTCAATGCACTGCCTAATAATCTTAAAGATTTGAAGAACAACGAGAAAAGGTTCAGAAAAGAATTAACCAAATTTCTACATACTCATACCTTCTACACAATTGATGAATTGTTTATGCTTGTGAATTGAATTATTCTACTTAAATGACATGTACAATTTTATATAGCTCAACTAAAATATGTTTTTATATTGACTTAATCTGTTTACTATGTATTGTATTTTTTGTTTAGCATAACTGATGAATTGTATGTACTGTATACGTCAACTGATGAATTGTTTAAGCTTATAAATTGAATTAATCTACTTCATATGAATTGTATAGCTTAACGAAAATAAGTTTGTAAATTGAACTAATTTGATTGTATATGTTTGTATAGTTTGGCTGATGAATTGTATATGTTCTTAAAATGATTACTAGTCTGTGTAGCTCTACTGATGAATTATATATAGACCTACTGTAAATTGAATGGTAATATGTATAGCTCAACTGATGAATTGTTTATGATTATAAATTGAATTAATCTACTTGATATTAATTGCACAAATTTGTATAGCTTAATGAAAGTATGCTACTTTGTATTGTATATATTTGTATAGTTTTGGCCGATGAATTGTATATGCTTTAAATTGAATAGTAATCTATATAGCTCTACTGATAAATTGTTTGTGTTTGTAATTTGAAGTAGTTTGCATGATATGTATTATCAATTTCTGTATATCACAACTGGTTGAATTGTTTATACCTTAAATTTAATTAAATTGTTTTGTATTATAATATAGCTCAACTTATGAATGATCGTTTGCGTTTGTAAATTTAATAATCTGATTGGCTATGTATTGTATACTTTTAGTAGAGCCATCGATGTAGCTCAGTCGGCAGACTCGCTGGGCTGCTGTTCCGGAGCTGCGTTCGGGCTTGGGTTGGATCCCCCTTTGGACTTTGGTTTCTTCCGAGGTTTTCCACAGCCATGGGACTGAAACCGGATGGTCTATGGCGAGTCCTTGGCATCAACACCTTTGATTTGATTACCCCCTTTGATTTGATTACCTGGTTGGGTTTTTCCGAGGTTTCCCCCACCGAAAAGGCAAATGCCGGGTAATATTTTGGCGAATCCTCGGACCTCATTTCATCTCACTACATCTCGCCAAAATGTAAAAAAATTGTACAACATTGTAAAAATTGTAGAAAATTACTAAATTGTAAAACTATAAAAATTTGTAAAAATTGTAATTGTAATATTGTAAAATGTTGACATGTTCCACATCTTAAAGCTTCATTGCTCATGTAAGATCTATGGAATAAAATAAATGAATGAATGAATGAATGAACACTTTTGTAGGAAGATTTCGCCTTAGGAATCTATGAACTGACATCGCTGTAAAATATTTCGTTATGTAATGTGTTCCTGGTTCTCTCGGGTCATATAATGATAGTGTGTTAAAGGATATTATTCTACTGTGACAGATGAACTAAATGCAACGAGAAACTCAAGTCTACGTGAGGTTTTTTTTTTACGCAATTTGTGTTCTGTCACTAAAATTCGAGCCTTCTGACTGTATGTAACAGATTGACAAATCGAACTGAAACCTTGACCGAGTTACTATAGTTTGACAAGTTCAAGTAAAACCCCGTAAAACACGCCAACTTCTGGAATCTATCTCTTTCTTTCTTCTCTCTCACTCGCTCCTCGTCATTCAGTCACCAATCACCACGTAAATATCTGAGAGGGTTTGTGTGGGCATCGCGACCAATAGAAGAACCACTCTCCAGTATTACCACAATAACGGATTCTTCATTTTTGTCTCGACTGTCGGCTAGGAAGGTTCCATTATGCTAACATTGCAGGCAACTAGTCAACCTTTTAATGCTTTTGTTAGCAGGTTTGACAAACTGTGAATGGACCTGCAAGTACATAGCATAGTGCTCTCTCCCTTCCCCCCATGATTTCTCACTTGCTCCACCCCAAGACAGCCAGCTCTCACGTAGTAACTCGGTCAGGGTTTCAGTTCGATTTATCAATCTATATACGTGAGCGCTGCGATCGAACCCGTGCCCCAACGCAACTTCAGATCGGCAGGTAAGCGCCTTAACTGACTGAGCCACGCCAGTTGCTTTTTCTAGCATTTAATTTTCGTTGTCTCTACAGATGAAAATTCGAGGATGATTAGTGCACATATACTGATGAAGTTCATGGATTTTTAATGTCCAAAACGCTGTGTTTAAACTTTAAACTGTCTAGATATATTCTTTATGCAAGTTTGTGCTATATGAAATGGAGGTTTATTCCATTTGCCTATTTTGCAAGAAGACAGGCTTACTTCTTATTAACTTTATGCTTCTTTATTAAAGGCGTAATGTTGCTTCAAAATGTCACATTTTTAATTGAGTGGCTCAAATGGTAAAGGGTGGAAGTAACATTTTACCGTAAATTGAGATAAGTGCATTATCTGCAAACTAGATATGCTGAATATGAATATGGCAGAGAGATACTACTTAAATGCAACTTTTTACACAAATGCTTAATCTCATCAGAAAGAAAATAGTACAACTGATCACTCAGCTGGTTTTCATGATGCTTATTCGCAGTTATTTCTTTGATTCAAGTATTTATTTATTTACGCGTTTTGTGACATTATGAGGAATAATTGAATGGTTTGATTACAAAATTTGCTATGTTGCTCAAAACCGATTTTGACGTAATAACATAAGAACGTAACATACATAGTGTGAATCCAATCGTAAAGTTATGCTTTATGCTAATTCCTGCTATTTCTCACTGAGAATAATATTTAAATGCATAATTATTTTTTTCCAAATTATTCTATTTTATGTTTCCCAGGCCATATCCCATTATGTTATATATTAACTTAGAAACTATGGTGTACTCTAGTACATTTATTATGTAGAATGTTATAGAATATCAAGATAAGAATAAACACATATTTCAAAATTGGTTCAATTATTTTAAATCTTCTTGCTGTAAAAGTAACTGACATTGAAATGGTAGGTTTTAGAAACAAACCATTTAATAATTTATGTCTGATTATGAATTCGTTGAATGTAAATACTAAGTACAGGTTATTTTATTACTAACAATTTCGGGATTGTAGTAAAAATTGAAACCACAATTGGATAATATATTTGTCTTAACCCATTAATGCCCGTAATTCCCTGTATGAGATTTTAGCGTGATGTGCTGTTATGTGATCCTGGAAGAACCCTAAGCACTATAATTTTATATCATTCATGTACCTTCAACCAAAAGTAGTCTACCATTCTAGGCTGGCAACTTTAGTTGCCACTGGGCACGTGCGTGTCTGATATTTTGTTATTGTGAAATAAATGCATCTTACTTCGATAAAAGCTTTTGCTTTATTTAGCACTTACAAATTTACAAACACCACATCACTTTAGACTATTATTTTTCACTCAGTCCATAATTATTATGTCTAATTTAAGGGAAGAGTCGATTTTATTCAACACCAAATAGTCCTCATGCATCATAAAATATTTTGAGACATGAATCAGGGAAAATAAAAATGCAAACTACAGTTGTGAAGAGATTATCGAAGTAGAATTTTATTCCTTGTGGTAACTCCACATGATCAACCAATCCCAAAACAACATTACTTCCTTGGCCAGGATCTGTTTCAGGAAGGCAAGTTGAACTCCCACAATATGGTTCAGCATGAAAGATAAACCCAGTTGAATCAGCAGCAATTCACAATTTGAATCTGACGCGCACAGTCTTTCCCCCTGTGAATTGTCATGGTGCTAAACAGTTCATAGGATCATACTTTCATCAATGCTTACATATTTGCCAGACACCTGTTTGAAGGAAGCGTTCAGTATATGGAAGGGTTGTCTCACTTTATTGTAGAGAATCAGAACATCTAATCCGTCATTATTTGTTAGGTGAAGGAATCTCAGTAGTTCATCAAATCGGTTGTGTCGCATAGATTCTGACAGTAGTGACACATGAACATCCGAATCGCTTTTCCAATAAAGCCTTCTTGATGGCAGTTTGTGGTACCCAGACAGAAGTAGAATACCGATTAGAATAAGAATCTCTTCCATTGAGGTATTCAAATTATGCATAATATGCTGGCTGAGCCGCATATCTGTTGGTTTCCATAACTATAAGCTGAAGTAATTCTGTAGAGAAAAAGGGTCCAAGACAGGCTCGCAGAATTGTGGCCAATTGTGGCGTTGCGTCACTCATCGGAATACGTCACTCATTCCTCCCTTCCACCCCCGCGTCATTGACTTAGTAAAAGAGGGAATTTGTATTCAGTGTCTATTGTGATTGCGTACGGGTCACAGTGACGTGACTGTGGACTGTGGACGGGGTACAAACGCTTTCCCAATGCTTTCCACTCCTCTCTCGCCACTTCTGTATCCCTGGTCTAAGAGCATATAAAGGGGATTTTGCTGTTTCTCTGTAAGTAGATCGTTAGCGTTTGGTCGAATATCAGGACTCCTCTTCTTGATTTTGAAGTTTTCACTCTGCTGCCTTTACTCCATTTTAGATTTGAAGTAGTTAGCTTCATTATTTTTCGAGGCTGTATTGGAACATTTCCTGCAAATGAACATTGAGTCGCTGACGAAACATTAGACTTCATTGGAACCATGGATGAAGATACCACAGCAGGAGTAGAGCATTAGTCTTAGTAGGAGTAACTTAGTATATATTCCAAAAGTTCCTGTAGTTGCAGATACAGCAGAAGTGTCTGAATGATACCCATCGTCAAACTCTAGGAGAGCTCGAAAGCGAAGTATTCTAGCTGGAATATGATCAACGTTGTCTTGAGCTTCATTATACGAGGTCTAAAACCTGATCTGTTTCAGCTTCCTTCTCCTCGAATGGAGGACCGATTGCTATGTTATTTACCGTGCTTTCTTTGTCTTCAGCAGTATCCAAAATTTCGTGAACTGTTAAAGATTTTACCTTTCCTTTTCTTGGAATTTTGTGAAATCCTAAAATAAACATAAATTTTATTCTAGTTACTTCATAATGAATGTATAAAATCTCTATACTTACAGTTTTATATAAGTACAGCCTATCTATAGAACGATAATGCAATGACAGATGAAAATCAGAGATATTAGTTCCAGATATTACGTAAATCAAAATGTACTACAGCACGGAATCGAACTACGAACTAGCCAGTAGTGAAGGAAAGAATTGCTCTAAAAATTTTATATTATGTCATTGTTGGTTTCCAGCGTTAGCAATGGTAAAATTTGGAAGAATTTGTAAAATGGATAAACAAACAAACCTAAGTGCCCACTGACAACTAAAGTTGCCATACAAATTCAAGCCACTCTAATGAAATTGTGATAAGTTGTACATCAAAAATTTGATCAACATAAGTTAATAAAATTGCACATATTCTTAATAGATTTATGTAATTTAAATTGTTGTGCAGCAATTGTTAGATATAATTATACTTACATTATTGAAGGAATGTGTAGCAGTCGAGAATCTTTTGTGTGCACTCCTCGTTAATTTCTTCTGTACTAATGACATAACGAACGGATGAGCTAAACCTCAACACGAACTAGTGGAGGATATTTTAATCTTTATACCAATTATTGTGAACAACGAAAAAAAATTGAAATCAACCATTCAGTAAAGCATTATTGCCTTGGCAACTTTAGTTGCCACTGGGATATAATGGGTTTATTCTCATAGCTAGCAGTGAATATTTCTGTACAGATTACTGTGCACTTAACTGCGGAATCCCGGCCAAATAAGTCACTCAGCTGAGTGCGCCCCTTGTATAATGGCAGTTGACTTGGCCATGTCAACATATATGCCTAACTTGGAGTCAGACCATAAAGGGAAACAATGAAGGAGGAAGGTTCGATCCGGTGCTGTGGATTGAATTCGGCGTAGCTCAGTGGTCAGAGCGCTTGGTACGTAGAACCAAGGACCCGGGTTCGATCCCCGGCGCCGGAGCGAATTTTTCTCCTCAAATATTTATTGATAATATAATTCGTCATTACTAGTCCACACAAAGAGATACGATTGTTTTGTTGCTGAATATAGGTGTAAAAAGTTTTAGGAGTTGAAAGTTGCATTATTACAGTACATAAGGTAGGGTAGTTAGAAAAGTTAAAATTTATTAATATTCAACAATTTAAATATCTCTCTTCAGGGAAAAGGCATGCTCATTTTTGGTATGTTGAATAAATTACTGGATTTCAGTCGTAAATTTACACTTTTCGTAAGTCAGTTTCGGGAAGGTAATATGGCTCACTTTCGAACGATATAAACTGCTAGTGATGAAGCCATGTTAAACGATTATGTGCAAATATTAATTGAAATTAAAAATGAATTTCATTCTGGGTTCCAAGATCTTGTCTTAATGGGAAAGAAGTTTAAAGTTATCATAATAAATTCCTTCAACACTAGTTGAAACAGTGTCATACATAACATTTAAGTGTGCTTAAATATGCGACAGGCTCAAAATTCCGGCACACGCTGATATAACCTCGGCAGTTGCGAGCGTCGTTAAATAAAACATGATATGTAACATTTAACGATTTACAGCTTGAACTTATTGATCTTCAATGTGACCTAAGGGCTAAAGACCGTTTGAATAATACTACTAGTCTGGTTGAGTTTTACAAGACTAAACCTTAACAATAATATCCATAACTACACAGGCTGGCTGTGAAAATGATTGCTATGTTTGGCTCAACATTTATATTTGTGAGCAACTCCTTTCTACAGGGACATCATTTTATTTTTACTTCAATTTTTATTGTACCTGAGTTTTTGAATGTACTTCACTCCCACCCCTTCTACTAATGAAGTTCAACCGTCCTCCACACAGATCCAAGGCCGCATATACAGTCATCGTAGCTTTACGGTCATAGTAAACAGAACGTTCCAAAATATGTTCGCGTTTTCCAGTGACGAAAGAGCTTTCAATATTGAATCATTTTCGCACAGGTACTGTCGTCCATTTGCCAACGTCGTATCCCGGTTTCCCCCACCAGCTTTTATTCGCCAGCTAGTGGCTGGGCTGTCTTAGCTCTTTTCTGATAACATTAATTTCTGTTAGGAATTTGACGTCTGCGTAATATTATACAACTGTTTAGAATAACTCAAACAAAAGGACCTCGTTAAGTAATTAATTGTCACGAGATTTACTCCCTTTCTACGACCCTAAGACATAACCACTTGGACGGACAGTAGATAGTATGTCTGAGTAATTTTATCTTTTCGGATCGGACAGAAGTAAATTTACAGTACGTAAGGTACTCTTTTATAGAGTAGGTACAGAATTATTTCAACAAGACTTACTAATACGAAGGACGAAACTGGTAATTGGGATTAGGTACAGTAGTCTATAGTGCGATAATATGCACATTATAACTGAAGCCTGTATCGAAATGAACGGCCACCATTTTTAAAAATGTGTTTAAATATCCACATTATGATTATTTTTCAATTTAACTTCATTCTCTATATTGTACGCTAATGTGCTGTAGACAGTATAAGTCAGTATACACTGCATAATGAATACGTCCACATGGACAGCTCAGTTCGTGAGTAAAACACTCATTGTTAATACTGTACTGTATTTTGATTAAACAAAATCTAATGAAAATGATCAAATTCAAAAGCGCGATATTTCCTAGTTTACGTAAATGGATGAACTACTTTTTTTCCCCTCCTGTACCTAGCAAAGTGATTTGTTTGTATATTATGCCAGTATCATCAAACTCCAGTCGTGGAAGGGGGTAACAAACGGCGTTGATCTAACGGTATAGCCAGGTTAATATTAAAAATGTTAGTAAAAATAAAATGATGTCACTATATAATCAACTTTAATAAAGGCAGGCATAGAACATCTGTAACTGATGTTTCATTACGATCAGTACGCCTACTGTTCCTTTCAGCTGACAACAGCATAAAACCCCGTTTTCATGTACTGATAAATAAAAAAATAAAAATATAACAAAATGATATTGTACACTTAAATAGCTATAGAATTTATATTATTTCTGTAAAATAAATATTTCTTTATTCATTAATAATAGTCCAAGATAGTTTTGTAAACTCTGAACGGGAATTCATTTCATGAACACCTTTTGTGTACATTTTCTACGAGATCACCCCTTCTTCCAGTCCACCCTTGCACAGAGCGCAGCTAATAACTGCATTCCGCTCATGAGCTATGAGCAGGCTCGGAGAGCGCAAACCTTGTGCAGACCTGTCTTATACAATAATTTCACTTTCAGTACTGTTCATTTTATGATGTGTTAATGGAAAGTAGGCCTACTCGACTGGTTTCAAGAGAATTGAATGCAACAAGGAAGTCAAATAAACGTAATCATTCGTACATATATTCAGTTTTTTTTAACAAAATTCGAACCTTTTATCTGAATGTCAGCGACAAAAATTATAAAGCGATATTATGAGTCATCATGGAACAAATATATTTCTACAGAGATTCCCCGGACAGGCGACGGGAATTAAATGGACTGCACGTAAAATATCATTTGTGTAGTGCACGTGATTTTCGCTGTGTTTCTAGAACGAATATAAACGATGAGTAAGTTAAATCCACTGGTAAATTTCATGCACTGTAAGTCCATAAGCCTGTATTCGAAACTCCTCTCTATGTTGTGTGAATAGGTTAGGTTAGGTCACGGTGGCTACGAGCGGGTTAGGACTATTTGCACATCGGCCTATTGTGCACCCCGAATTTATGGAATGAATGAGAATGAGGGTGTACTAGCCCACCGGCCCCATATGACTCCTCACCCGCTCACCTTACCTCCTCTCGCTTTAAGTTCATACCGCAAGGTGACTAAGCAGCACAGGATCCATTCCAACGGCCCTTCTAATGTGTCGAAGAGCCCTTGGAATTGTTCTTAAGGAATGAATCCTGGCAGAAATATTGCGGAATGCTGGGAACCCAGGAACGGTTGCGGAGAGGACGCTCCTTCCCGTAAGCGGATGAAGACTTGCTTCTTGACCTGAATATGTCTACTGAATGAGATGAAGAAGATGAATGAAATGAAATTTAAATTCTTTTTCTACACGGGAGGGGAAGGGAAATAGACCGTACCGTGGCAATGAGAATTCGAATCTGGCATTTGCCTAAGTAGCTGTGGAAAACCACGGAAAAACTACAGTCAGGTTGGTCGTTCCGAGAATCGAACCACGGACCTTCCGAATGCGAGTCCAATGCGGAACGCATGAGCCAACTCGCTCGGTATGTAATGTGAATAGGTTATGTGCAGCAAAAAATAAAATTTTACATCCAATAACCTGTTTGGAAGAAGTCAATTTTAATATTAATAATTACTGTTTTGCGGTCTGTAAGAAGGTGTTAAGTAGCAAAGTAAGTTAGTGGGTTTAAAAATGGCGCGTCAGCTGCTATGGTTGTTTGCGTCCTGATCTAAAACTCTTCACAAAACAAAGATGCAAACAGTACAATAACCATAATGCTAAAAATAGACTAAAAAAAAACGTCACGGTAAAAACGAGGTACACAAATGCAGTATCAACAAGGTGATTCATAAAATTAATAAAAATGAGAAGTTCTCAGACCCTAGGTAGTATTCAATACGAACCAATAAAATAATAAAACAAAGGCCACCGGAGACAAATTGTATAGCACATCTCAAAACAAAATTTTATAAAATGTAAAAGGTCCGAATTGTCAGGTATATAAAAAACAAATGTAATCTCCGGATGTAATGAGTTCGCAGCTTAATCAAAAAGGTTCAATAAAAACTAAATCACCCTGTCAAATTCTGTATTTGATAAACATCTCAGAAGTAAATTTGTACAATTAGAATCATTTGCAAGAGCGTCACGTAGAGCCGGCCAAATTGCATATAGTCGACGGTCACGGTCATATATCCTGCAATTCAATCAAATATGCTCGACCGTAACTGGTACATGGCGTACCTATATCACACTCCGGTTGAGGTTCGCCACGTAGGAGATGACCATGTGTCAGATGACAGTGGCCAATCCTCAATCGGTTGAGTAAAACTTCTTCGTTTCGTGACGCTCTTGTTGACGAATCACAAACTCGGACGGTATTCTTTATAATTCGTAATTAATTTCCCTCTTGTGCAGACCATTCTCCTTCCCACTACCACCATATTTTATATTTCAAGTAATTTTGAATGTTCTGCCACCTCTCGCGCCAATACGCCAGGAAGCCATTCATTGCAGCAGCCCTGGCTGCAGTATCCGCTACGTTGCAAAAAAATGACACAAATGTATTTGTCTGTTCTACATCGTGGTGGTGACATTTGTTATTCCAATCACTCTATACACATTCCATGATATTTACAAATTCACATGACTTGCATACGATTTATGAGTTATTGGTGCTTCAATAGTTACGATTCTGGAGTAAGATGTCGTCTTAGGTGGTCTATTTCCGGTTACATTATTTTCATAATATTATTGTGGGTTATAGAATAATGTTGGTTTGTAGGGTAGTGAATTGAGTACAGCAGAAAGAACCTAATAAACATGTTTTCCGTTAAAAATATTGTGTTTATTTTCTCTGGAATTTGAGGCATTCTACTGAATGTGAATATCTGACTAAAGCTTAATTTTTAGAAAATATCTAAAAAGTGAAATCTACTATGGATTCTAAATAATATTTACTACTTCTGGTGACGCTGCGTAGTAGGCCTACAACCTAAGCGTTGTCGTGGGTTTTAATAACTACTCTTTTGTAGGAATATTTCGTTATAAAACTCTATATTGAGCTCTTTTTAAAATATTACAGTATGCAATGATTACACGCTTCTTTCTGTTCCAATATTATGGACACTTTCCTTTCTGTTCATATTATGATAATGATTGAAGAGATAGTAGGCCTACTGGACAATTGACATGAGAAGTGATTGGAACACAAAAAGTCAGATCCAAGTGTGTTTCTCTTGATAATTTCAGAACTTTCACTGAAACTCGATGCTTTTGACTTAATTAAACGGAAAGAAGACTAGATGAATAATATACCACCACAAGGTAGAAGTCAAGTTTTAGTGAGATTTTTGGGACAGGCGACGGGAATTAAATGTAATTACGCTACTACACGTTATATACGACCCGTATAGTAGATAAGATTTCTATTGCCATTCCAGACGAATTGTCAACCATGAATACTCCTGGAAATTTACTTATGAATTTTGCAGTGGAATTCCATTTCGCTGAATTTGAAACTGCAGTACGAAATGAGGTTTTCCTTCCTTTAGCCTAATTGGAAGAAATGAATTTAATATTAATTAGCTTTATGCTGTGTTGTAAAGTATTTCGTTAAGTGACACATAATTATTTTGTTTTACATCACAGTGATGACATTTTTTATTCCAATCACACTAGACACATTCTATGATATTTGCAAATTCAGGTGACATGTTTACGATAATTGCGTTGTCATGTGCTTTAATAGGTACATTTCTGGGGGACGATTTTTCTTAGGGCGATTATTTGTTTGAGCACTTTATAAATATGTCGGGATGCAATTTATTTCTTATGCTACTGAAAGCGTTATTTGGGTCCACAGAAGCGCGCGAAATCACATGAAACAATCAGACGCCGTATTGTCGGCAAGCGGCGCGGCAAGGAAAACAGTTGCGCTAGTCTTTGTAAATACAGAGTTAACATGGTCTCTAGATACTTGCGTTTGGAGAGAGGAATGACTCCTTTCTGTGATTGGGCGTTCTATAGGAGGCGTGTCTGATAAACCTACTGGATTGTTGGATACCTACTTAAGAAAGCATAGTCTCGTCTACAACGATTTTGGTCATTTCACGGCTTACTGTGTGACTATCTATAATGTTGAATTGGTGAATATTGAATAACTTAAGTGATTTGAAATGGAAGATGTTAAGGAAGTTATCCCAGTATCATGTGATGTATGCGATAAAACTTTCACAAAAAAGTATAATTTATACAGACATTGTAAGAAAGTCCATGGTTTTAAAACTGAGGTGGAAAAAATGTAACGAGTGTAACGAACATTTCAGCATATTGGTCTTGCTCCGAACTCATCATGTAGTTAATCACGGATTTGAAGAAATCAAACTCAGTTTGAAATTTACATCACGACAGGGTGCATTATGTTTATTTGATTACAAGCAACAAGTCATGCTAAAGAAAAAAAAAATGTTATGTTTTATTTAACGACGCTCGCAACTGCAGATGTTACTTCAGCGTCGCCGGATGTGCCGGAATTTTGTCCCGCAGGAGTTCTTTTACATGCCAGTAAATCTATTGACATGAGCCTGTCGCATTTAAGCACACTTAAATGCCATCGACCTGGCACGGGATCATGCTAAGTATGTTTAAGATAACCTAGTGTAAAACTGGCCGGGAAAATTTCAGTATACGGATTCCTTACTGACAGTTAAGTATATCTTAAAACACTAAAAAGAGCAGATTTACCTGCGTTTGTCGAATTCACATCATCATGCTTACGAAAAGACACTTTTCAGTGCCAATAATTTATTTTGTGTGCACAAGGTTGGAATTTTGAAAGAAGAGAGAAAGGAAGGAATCCGTGTTCTGAAATTTGTCACATACAAGGAAGGTTATTAATGAAAAAATATACCGACAAGCCATGGCATTATTTGCAGTTTTTTTAAATAGTCCTATACATTTGCCTAGATTTGGGATCTACTGTTATTCTAATTAACTTACTTTTTTTTGTAGTACAAAAACTATTGTAATTATTTCCCGTGAATTTGTTAAAAAAAATTGTATATTTGACAAAGATGTGGGAAGAGCCACTTCTAAGAAATCGATGGTATAATAGTAATAGTAGTAGTAATAATAATAATAATAATAATAATAATAATAATAATATTATTATTATTATTATTATTATTATTATTATTATTATCATCATCATTATTGTTTTGTTGTTAAGCTGTTGGATGTACAGGTTATTAGTTGTTGGGAGAAAGTGTTGGTTGAATATGTTTGCGATTTCTGTTGTATCTGAGGTTTCTGTATTAGCCTATTTGTGACAAGAGTATAGCTTGTTTCCTTACTTCTAAACCTTCCGCGTTCTTTTCTAATTATATTCCAAGTTGTTTTAATTTTATCTTAGCGTAGAAATGTTTTGTTAAAATAAATATTTTTTTAAAGTGAGCTGTTAATTTGGGATTATTACTATTAATTATACTTTGAATATACATAGTCCTCTTAGGTAGGCCTATCAGTACATAGCCAGCTCCTTAAATTTGGGAGAGGGGCATCATAAATTTTGGGAGGAGGAGACAAGTAATGTGTCACATTTTCTATAACAACGTTATGTTGCTTATTATTTGCCTTTTACTCTTTCATCCAACCAAAACTGTTAAAAACATGCAATCGCAATGGGAAACATACAGGTACAAAAATAATTATACGAGGAAAATTGTGAAATATACTTTAAACGTAATGAATGAAGAGATACCTGTAATGAATCTCTGAAGAATAATAAGAAGTAAATTCAAATCAAATTGAAGAAGAACGAAATAATAAAAACATAAATTGTAAAATAAATTGATGCACAGGATTAGTTTAGAAGCTGTTAAAAAACTGTATTTTGCAATATTAAATTAGAAAAAAAAAAGTAAAGATGCTTATAGGAAAGGGGAGAAAACAGCCTATTTAATAACACTTCGAAATATAATTACACTAGCAAAACTTTTCTCAATTTTTTTTGTAAAATTTAAAACAAACATCCATATCCTTATTGAGGTCCTTATAACTTAATTGTTTAATCAACCATCCAAAGACAGATTGGACACAAATAAGGCATCATTCATGAGGCAATTAAGCCAGGACATAATAGGTTAGGGTGGCCAGTTTCTTCCCCCCTCACTGACCAGTAACATATTTCACTAATCACACTTAAAATGTATAAAAACAATTATTATTCTTCTTCAAGTGAGATACACTGCCAGGTAATAAATGTACAGTACATATCAACCAGAACCTCAATCAGAGGGGTGTAACTTAATATTATATACTTTCGGAGCACTCTGTTTCCTTGATTATGGTATGGTTAATTACATTTTAAGATTTTTTTGGGCTGCCTCCAACAAGTTTGTGAATATGGAGTCATTTCTTATTTCCTGTAACTGCCTATGATACAATTAGGCCTAACTAGAACCAAAGCTGCTGTAATATTAATGTTTTTTCCTTACAGACTCAAACGTACAGGCTCAAAATATCCCAGCACTTTACAAATGACATGGCTTCAGTGAAAAAGAGAAACACTGGGACTGCATATCTCGTTAAGCAATCCAAGTGCTTCTAATTTCTGAGTTCCCAAATTATCACACAATGCTCTCAGTCTCTAACAAGGGTAGAAAAGAAATGGTATTTCTCAAACATTATAACTTGAAGTTACTGAGGTGACCTCTCCATTATTGTGTCATTAACCTTTTTAAAGATATGCGTTGATAAATTTCAGCAAGGCTTTTCTTGAACACACAGCCGCTTACAAATATCAAAGAAGAGCTATATTTCAGGGATTGCTCCAATTGTATAAACAATAATTGAAAGAAGCTGGTGACTGAAGGATTGAAGAAATAGGATGTGGCATTGAGATCTCTCTAAATCAAAACTTGCACATCTCCAGACTACCTTTCATTTTTGATGCTTCCAATTCCTAAACTCTGTTTTGATCAATGCTGAGTGAGTGTTCAGAGGGAAGTTTTCTACATATTAAGCAATATGCAGCATTATTTATAACGGAGTACTTAAGCCAGTCCCGCGTCTTTTCTCCTTGTCAAGAAGGAGGTACACAAAGGCATCACTACAGCCTGAGGCTTAGTGTGCTTATCACTCCTATTCTGTGAATGATTGTGTAGCTGAACAGCCGTGCTCTTGTACGAGTACAGCACGCCGCACTGTGAACTTAACCTGGGCTGTGGTTTGGATGATGATAATAATGTGAATTAGCAATGCCAGAATGAGTCCGAGGTCCAACGCCAAAAGTTACCCAGCAATACTGCTTTAATTGATTGAGGGGAAATCCCGGAAAAAAACCCAACCAGGTAACTTGTCCCACCCAGGATTTGAAACCGAGCCCGCTCATTACACTGTCAGATGTGCTAACCATTATTCCACAGCGGTGGACGTCCCATGTCTTACACCAGGAATAGAGAAAAACCTCTGAGACAGTGACTGGACAGGCAGAAAGGTAAGGTTGAGTATGTTCACTATTATTATGATCTTCGAGTGCGTGAGAAAGAGCGGAATATTTTTTTTTTTCATTTCTGTATTCTGAATAATGCTGGGCAAACTGACACTGACGTTAGTTATGACTGAACTTTCAGCTTCTGCACTCAAGTCCTTGGAAGTATCCAAAGGTCCACTTTTTCTACTTGTGATTGACTCTGGGGTGGTGCTGTTATTTTCTCAGAAAAAGAAAACTCAGGATTTATTTCTGTTTTGAACTCATTGTGAAATGTTTTGGCTAACTTGATCGAAAAAAGAAGAAGAAAAGGGCAGGTAATTTCCTATTTGTAGGTTTGCTATATTAAACACATTATTATTACTGTAGGAGGAAAAAATGTAAGATTATTATGTCCAGATAGCACAAGGTAAAATAGTAAAATATTATTTCCCTATGATACATGATGTTTTATTTATTTGAGGAAGATAAATAATAATTATTAGAACATATGTGGATCATATGGCGAAAGCACAAAATAGGAAAGATAGAAAAATGCTGGTTTGCAGTGAAAGACCTGCCCATGGGCATAACACTTATGTAAGTATGTATTGGAACATATATCATCTAGTGTACATTTTTTTATGGGGGATAGGCCCAAAGACTTGCACTGCAGCCTAAAACTTATTGTGCTTATGAATTTGATGTTTTCTTATTTGCATTACCACTGTGTTGTTTTAATATATTTTGTCCTTACAGTTGGAATTAAAACAACAGAAAATAATACTTTTCAAAAATATCTGAACTGAAGAATATTCCATAGTATGAAATAATTAAGAATAATAACTATAATTCAATAAGCTTATGACATCTAATCCGCCATGACGTGAATAAAGATTGATGAAATAAATAAATAAATAATGCAATATTACCAATAAACAAAAGAATAATGAATGTAATTTTATAAATTCAATTAACTGAATAATCATTCTACTACTTACAAACATTATTTCACCTCAAATAGGTCGCCACAGCCCATTCCAAATTTACAAATAACGAAACATTGATAATTCCTTTCACATTTATGGAGGCCCTGTACACTCCACTGGACTGCTCTTAATTTCACAAGGGATTTTTATGCCTTGTATAATCCATTGGTTATAAATGTGTTGGAATTTTTATAATTTTATTATAGATTCAAAGATATTTAAGAATGTATTTTGAAACGCATCGAATTTACTATTCATGTCATTGTTATATCCTGAATCTCAGATTTCATATTTTAACTTAGATTCAAAGTGCTTTAAATATTCTTCATTTATGACAACCAAACTTTAGACTCGTGTTTTGTTGCAACAAGATTATTGTGCATAGTTATTGGTTGGGCATCATGGCCTGAAAGAGCATTTATAATGGAAACTATACAGTACCGTAACTTTCTAATCTACCTTTCTTATAATTATATAATGAATTGCAAAAGTCGATCTTTTTTTCCAGTTGGAAAGTTCCTGTAGTGTTCTCAGTAAGGTAGTATTTCAGTTTCCGTAAAACATGTAGGCCCATTTGTGTTTTTAACATGTAGACTATGTGTTATAAATTTTCTATTACCAATAAGGAACTGTTGCATAAACCTCTTGCTTCATTCTAATTCTACAACACAGAGTTCTAAATCTGCTCTCTGCTAAATTTTGGAAAGCTATTATCATTATTGAAATTTATAGTATAATTTCTAACAAATATACGTACAGTACATCTCCCTTCTCAAAATTCTGCCACATAAGTCAGCTCCTAGTTTGCAATGAGTGTGCCAAAAATTCTTGCTGTTTCCAATGATAAGTGATGCACTATATGGATTTAATTTTTTTTATTAAAATTTGAAAAAAGGGGAAAATTTTAGAACACGGATTGCACCTACCAAATTATGTCTTAAAAATACTAAAAAGAGCAGATTTGTCTGCGTTTGTCGAATGCGCATCATTATATTTACGAAAAGGCACTTTTCAGTGCCAATAATTTATTTTGTGTGCACAAGGTTGGAATTTTGAAGTAAGACGGAAAGGGTGCAATCCATGTTCTGCAGTTTATCCGAAGAAAGTGTTAATTGTTCCAGTGACTTGTTTTTAAAATATTCGATGAAATAAACTAAACTTACTATCGGTACCGTAATTTCACACAACTATGCTCCTAAGCCACAACTATGGTCCAAACACACGCGCTCACGAAAACAGTGATATCTCAGTTTATAGTGATAGTGATTATTTAAATACTAAAGCATAGAGCATAGATATAGTAATATTGTGAGGATTATGAAACGCATCCTGTCTGCCATGTTTTGTCGCTAGTCAACTGTCAATTGGAGTTAGGTTTTGCATGTTACCTCGTCCGCTGGAAACTTTCTCTGCCATCAGTTACCACAACAAGAATTTCTGTGTTCTTGATGGTCTATATGACAGGTAATTTAGTATTTAAATACATTTAATGAATATTTTTACAGTTGCATATGTATTTTCATATTTATTGGAAGAATAATAAAAAATGGTACTTGGAGTTCAACTAGGCCTATGGTCCTATCATTTTTGTGGACCATAGTTGTGTTCCGACTTCTGGTTTCGGTTCTTACATTACAGAATGTTTTTTATAGCTTCTGGTGGTGCCACCTAATAAAATGTTTCGTAGAAAGTTGGCAGGAAGGTTCTATAAGCTATATGATGACAGAAGTATGGATCTTTGTATAAAATATATCACCAACAAGGTACTGACGCAGCGGGAAGCCGCAGAAAAGTACAAAATACCTCGTAGTTCTATAATACCTAAATCGAGAGCACTGCATGAGAATAAACTAAACTCACCTGATCGACAATGGTTCTTCTTGTCTTCAGAAAAAAAGCATTCGTGCATTCGCCGAACATGCTATATCCATGTCCAATCTTGGATTTCTGATAACGTTATTCTACTTCAGGTGTAATGTGAAAATGTACCTGGATAGCCAAGACCACAAAGTACCAGCATTCTCTAAGAATCTACCTGGAAGACGTTGGGCAAAATGCTTTTCAGAACGTCACAAGAATGAATTATCACAGGTTTTGCAGTCTCCAAATGTGACCGATCTGATGCAACCACTAAACAGAACTTGTTTTCGAAATTGAAATACCATTGGCGGCAAATACTTGACGAGTGAAAAGGGACACCAGATGGAAGAAGCATACCAACAGATTCCAAAAATGTATTTCCTCCATTATTAAATAAGCTCTGGAATAAAGTTACTGTATTCCGATATCGCAAGCAAATTTGCAGTTGGATTCAGGAAAGTTGCAATCTTTCCTCTTTGTGCAGTTGAAGTTCTAGGAAGTGTGCCATCATGTTCTGATCCTAAAGTCAGAAACCCAGAAGGAAGTGCTGTTTCAGACACATTCATAAAATATATAGAAATAACAACGAATCAAGCAATAGAACAAGGAACATCATAGAGAGGAGAAAGAAGAAACTTGATGTTGAGTCAAGTAAAAGTAATTCAGCAGCAGATATTGAAAATTTTGCATTACCATCTACCTCCAAAATTGCAATTTTCTCAAGCAGAAACAAAGGTTATTGCAAGGGGAAGGCAGTAGAGAGTTCTACCGTGAAAAATGAAGATGGATATTCCTTGGCATCAAATCTTCATTGAACTTGTCAGACATTGAAGAGACACTCGAAGATACTTCAAATCATCCTTAAAAGATATTAAACGATCTATCATTTTAAGCCAAAGTAGCGAAGTACGAAAAGGAAGCTTTTCCATGTGCCTGAACTTGAAGGTCTATGGAGTTAAACAAAAAATTAACCAACTGATTATGTACCGATCTGTTTGAGAATGTTTGATTTTGATTAAGAATGGTTGTCTTTTTTTTTTTTTGTTTTATATTGATTTCATTATTTGATACAAATTGTATTTTTCTTAAAGAAACAGCGGTTATGTTAAAATTAAGAAATAAATAATTTTTCTCACTGTCTTCTGCAAAATTTGTATTTTATATTAAAAATTATTGACTGCTGTATGACACAGTTGCAAAACATCCCCTCAACTGTAGTCCATGAGCGATTTATATTAGGATATATTCACAGTTTATGAAAAGATGTTCCATATAGCAACTACATTTCGAATAACAAAAGTGTTTGATATTAATTCCTGACCTTTCTAAAGTTGATATCAACAAAATAAATTCTTCTAATAGTTTTATTTTGTAAATTACATTGAGAAATCTAAAAAGTGATGAGATATTGGACCATAGTTGTGTGAAATTACGGTACTTTTTGTTTTTCAATTACAAAATATTATTTGTATTTGAACTGTGCTAATTAGATCTACCTGTACTTTTTTCTTCTCATTTTTGCTTTAATTAATACCGTAAACTGGGGTAAAGAGGATCACATGTGGTAAAGTGGATCATATGTGTATTGCTTAGATAAGTCAGCGCCACATGGATCACACATGCAAAGAAAACCTTTCTTCTATAAATGCCACTAAAATAGTTTTCTTTGCATGTGTGATCCATGTGGCGCTGACTTATCTAAGCAATACACATATGATCCACTTTACCACATGTGATCCTCTTTACCCCAGTTTACGGTATTTTATCATAAAAAGCACATACCCTATGATGAAGGCCTTATTGGCAATCACAGGTCTACAATGCAAACCACAAAATATTGTTTCGGAAATTCAACAGAGCCATTTATTATTAAATCTTATCGCGTAAGGCACGTTTTGGTAAATTACTGTCAAAAAGTCGTACTATAATACACAATTAATTTTAATATTATTGGTGCCGTATAAATATTTAATAAAGTTACATTTTAAAACATCTCACAAACCATACGCATTATTTCACTTTCTATACAACATATTCAGTTATAAGATATTTATTAATACATCGTACAATAATTATATTTTCTGAAATTACTAAGTCCAATCCTGGCAATTAAAAAATACATTATTTTAGAAGTTCTGTTCACTGCTTTAATATAAATTCCACTTTATAATTTGCAAAATATTATACAGTAGGCCGTGAGCAGCCTTTAACTCTTCCATGAGCTTAGAAATATTCGTAATATTGCTAGACACGCCCTCAATGGTGCAGCCAATCACAGAAAGGAGTCATTCCTGTCGAACAGCGCTGGGTTAGAATCAACGAGCTAGAGTTTAGCTCGTTGGTCAGAAGAGAGCTTTAAGTTGACTGACCTTGTGTCAGAACACATTGCTGTGCCATCTATTGACGAATTCATTCACTACTTAATCCTGGTTCAGACGGTGCGTGTTTCCGTGCTGGATTCCAAGGTGGCTAGCAGGCTGGGTGCCGTGGTGGCTGCGGTGATGGTTTTCGTTCACACGGAGCGAGCTGCCTTGCATGCTGGGGCCCGTTTCACAATCCTTACAAATTACAAATTAACAATTTTCGAATAACAAGTAAAAGTTTACAAATGCTTGTAAATTGTGTTTCACAATGCTATTTTATTAGTTTGTAAAGTCTGACGAACTACAAAATCAGCTAAAGAAATTTACAAATCAAGTCCCCACACTGCCAGCTGCGCAGAAGATACGACTGGACCAAGTCCCCACACTACCGGCTGCGCAGAAGATACAACTGGACCCAAATTGATGCGATCGCTCGCCGCCATCTTGGGGCCGTGACGATAGCGGACGGAAAGCAATGCTGATAGAACGCAATCGTAAAACAAACTAAGATTTATTACTATACAACATAAAAACAACCAAACATGAGCCTAAGAGTAACAAGGATAAAGACAAATATAAATAGTAAAACGTAATTACCTGCATTCTTGCGGTATAACATCAAATAATCAAAGATATTAACCCTGCAACTGCCAGTCAATAATCTTCGTCGTCTTTATGACTTGGGCGTATTTCTATTTACATAATTCATCATATCCGTAGGATGGGCTTCCTGAAATATATTTCAATAACCGAGTGAGAACATTAACTTAATCTTGCACATTGTGTGCATCTTGCGGTCGTGAAAATAGCGGACGAAACGTAATGCTGATAGAACGCAACCGCAAAAGACATTAAGATTTGTTACTATATCATAAAAACAACCAAATATAAGCTAAAAGAGTAACGAGGATAAAAACAAATATAAACAGTGAAACGTAATCACCTGCATCTCTGTAGTAGTCTACAACAGCAAATAATTGAAGAAACTGGAACTGTCAGTCAGTAATCGTCATCTTTGTGAACAACAAATATTAAGCTGTTATGCTAAAACTGTCAATTAAAAATTCTTGTCTTCGTGATTAGGCCTATTCATATTTACACAATTCATCAAATCTGTACCGATGGAGTTCCTGAAATATTTAATTAATCGAGTTAGGACATTAACTTAATCTTGCACACTGTGTGCATTTTGCTTAGGCCTAATAATAAATATTTCAATAAACAAGGAAATGCATCAACTGTTATTATTAAATCGAATATGTGCAAGAATGTCAAAATATTGTAACTAGGCCATATCTAGATAGTATGAAAATACTTAACCAGATTTATTTTGCACTCACCTATTGATTCATAAATAAATTAATTTTAATTATGATTTGCAAAATATAGACATGGATCTATCTTATAAGTAACTTTCAGTACCGTACTTCAATATAAGTTACAAATAAATGAACATAAAAAACATTATTTTAAAGGTCAAAAATCTATCTAGGCTATGGCCTTTTAAACTTATTTTGTGATTACCTTTGTGAGATGGGCTGGAAAATTAAAAACTGATGGAACTGCGACAGGTTTCAGTAACTTATTACCATTACTCTTCCAGAAACAAGATTCTATGAAATGAACTGAACAAAGCCTGTGGTGAATTGATGGTATAAATGTATCGTGTTTAACAGCAGATAACCATTTACTGAGAAGCTTAGGCTTTTGCAATGGAAACATAAAAAGAAAGTTTGCGCTTACTCCTATAAAACATTCTCTTCTATTAACACAATAAATATGTACTACTGTTCTCAGTCATTTTACAATATCCTAATACAATATATGTAACTAACTTACTTGTGAAAAGAAATTTCCGAATCCTTACGTTGATTCGTACAGTTGTATGCAGCACAACTATACACCATGATTCCACTTGCGGAATTTATATAGGAGTACGATGAAAATAAATGATAAAAGAACACTATTTGTACAGTTGTATGCAGCACAAGAGCACACGATGGTTTCACTTATAACATGATTAAAATACAATATAAACACTATATGTATAGGCCTCATATGTAGCACAATAGTAAGCCTACACTGTGATTTCACGTATATCACAGGAAAACGATTCATTTAAACAATATAAACACTATATACACACACTACTAATTAAATTAATACGCACTTACTCCTAACACATTCAATAATACTGAATAACCTTCTATGTTATTTCAAATTAAGCGGAATTGTGATGTAAACATATTGTAATCACATGGCTCTCTGCCCCAAGATGGAGATGCGCAAAAGTGTTCAATTTTTGGTCGAGGAACAGCGCTCGTAGTGAGTCTAGGTTAAACTATAAAACGTCTTTGGACTGGACCCAAATTGAAGCGATCGCTCCCCGCCATCTTGAGGCGGACGGAAAGCAATGCTGATAGAACGCAATCGTATAACAAACTAAGATTTATTACTATACAACATAAAAATAACCAAACATGAGCCTAAGAGTAACAAGGATAAAGACAAATATAAATAGTAAAACGTAATTACCTGCATTCTTGTGGTATAACATCAAATAATCAAAGATATTAATCCTGCAACTGTCAGTCAATAATCTTCGTCGTCTTTGTGACTTGGGGGTATTTATATTTACATAATTCAACATATTCATCGGATGGGCTTCCTGAAATATATTTCAATAACCGAGTGAGAACATTAACTTAATCTTGCATATTGTGTGCATCTTGCGGTCGTGAAAAACAGCGGACGAAAAGTAAGGCTGATGGAACGCAACCGCAAAAGACACTAAGATTTATTACTATACCATAAAAAAACAACCAAATATAAGCTAAAAGAGTAACAAGGATAAAAACAAATATAAACAGTGAAACGTAATCACCTGCATCTCTGTAGTAGTCTACAACAGCAAATAATTGAAGAAACTGGAACTGTCAGTCAGTAATCGTCATCTTTGTGAACAACAAATATTAAGCTGTTATGCTAAAACTGTCAATTAAAAATTCTTGTCTTCGTGATTAGGCCTATTCATATTTACACAATTCATCAAATCTGTACCGATTGAGTTTCTGAAATATTTAATTAATCGAGTTAGAACATTAACCTAATCTTGCACACTGTGTGCATTTTACTTAGGTCTAATAATAAATATTTCAATAAACAAGGAAATGCATAAACTGTTATTATTAAATCGAATATGTGCAGGAATGTCAAAATATTGTAACTAGGCCATATCTAGATAGTATGAAAATACTTAACCAGATTTATTTTGCACCCACTTATTGATTCATAAATAAAATTGATTTAGAGAGATGCTGTCTAACTATCTTCTTGTGCAAAGCAATACTGGTGGTGAATTGATGGTATAAATTTTTCGCGTTTAACAGCAGATAACCATTTACTGAGAATCTCAGGCTTTTGCAATGGAAACATAAAAAGAAAGTTTGCGCTTACTCCTATAAAACATTCTCTTCTATTAACACAATAAATATGTACTAATGTTCTCAGTCATTTTGCAATATCCTAATAGAATATATGTAACTAACTTGTGAAAAGAAATTTCCGAATCCTTCTCTCGTCGATTCGTACAGTTGTATGCGGCATAACTATGCACCATGATTCCACTTAAGGAATTTGTATAGGAGTACGATGAAAATAAATGATAAAAGAACACTATTTGTACAGTTGTATGCAGCACAAAAGCACACGATGGTTTCACTTATAACAAAGAAATATGATTAAAATACTACTATTTGTATAGGCCTCATATGTAGCACAGTAGTTGGCCTACACTGTGATTTCACGTATATCACAGGAGAACGATTCATTTAAACTATATAAACACTATATATACACACACACTATTGATTAAATTAATACGCACTTACTCCTAACACATTCAATAATACTGAATAATCTTCTATGTTATTTAAAATTAGGCGGAGTCGTGATGTAAACATATTGTAGTCACATGACACTCACCCTCAAGATGGAGAAGCGCGAAAGTGTTCAATTTTTGGTCGAGGAACAGCGCTCGTAGTGAGTCTAGGTTAAACTATAAAACGTCTTTGTTACAAATACGCATTATTGGTTACACCATATCGCCAACGACAGTTTACAAAAATCGCTAAGCAGCAGAGCTAAAGTCACTGTATTTTACTACTATCGATACATATGTTTATATTTTGTACTAAAATAGATTATTCTAAGCTTGCTGATTCATATTTCACCAACAGAAACTATAAAGTACTGTTAAAAAATCTAAAGTATTTAGATTTTTATATATTGGCGACAATGGAGTTTCATGTGATGTGATCGGTCGAGTATACCAATACGTCTATTACTTAAATGACCAAAGGTGGCACAAATTTCAGTCAAATAAGTAAATAACAGATTTGGTCCACCTACAAATATGCAATTGATAAAATAATTACGATGTCTAAACACAAAATCAGGTTAATTTTTTGTGTTGCTCCATCATTATTTATTAATGTTGCAATCCTAACCTCTCAAACATTAGTGATCCCATCAGCAGCATAAAAATTCTGTGCTATAGTAAATAACATTTTGGTGATCAAAAATCTGCCCCGAATTTAACTCTTTTAACAACATCAACTACCCTGTGGGTACTTTTGCACACTGATATCTTAGAAATTCCATGCTTATCTGCTAACCCACGGAACTGACAGCTAGTATGCATTCAATGCAAAACAATACAGTTCTCGCTTTGAGGTTAGGGCATTACTTTTCTCTTTTGGATGTTGGATATGATGTCCCATATCTTGTAGGAGAGATTCCAGCGAAACGGGATTCGAAACGACTTTAGAATACCGCGTAAGTAGTGTCGCTATTGCATTATTGAATTATTTATTTTTGGTGCAGGGAACTTCTTTATTAAGTGCGAGTACCGGTATTTATTAAATATAGTCTTCGTATATAAATACTTACGCGGTATTCTGAAGTATAGCACGGGACTCATTCGAAACCTTTCATTAAATTTATACAATGATACGAACGTGTTATTAATTCTTGCCCGGAGAATTTTACGTATACGTCTTCATTTGATTAGGCCTAAATTCAATATCTTTGTCTGAGTCATTAGAACTCCTTAATAACATCAAAACTGCTTTAGTTTAATTCTTAATATTATCCAGTTACTCAAAAATTAATTTAATACGTATTTCTTTATTGTATTTATTCATAATTTGTTGCAATATCAAACTTTACACATATCAGAGGTATTGTAGAAAATGTGCTAATTTTACAAGTAAAATTTACACGTTTGTTAAATGACTCTTCATTGTGAAACAGAATACTTGTAAAGTGAGCAAAATTTAATTTGTAAAGATTTGATTTCCTTTGTAAAGTTCAACATTACAAACAAAAATTGTGAAACAGAAGTTTACAATTTACAAAGATTGTAAACATTGTGAAACAGGCCCCTGGATCCAAAGAGGTTGATCCCAGGTGGGAGTTGGAGATGCTGGCGCGGTACGATTTGTAAACATCAAACATGGAAGCTATATGTGAAGCTGTACGAAGAAGACGTTTAGCAGCCTTTGCTGTTTTGATAGCTGTGAACGCTGAGGAGACGGATCAAATTAAAAAGAGTAGAATGTGGAGCCGGAAATGGTTACTGCGTAGAAATACGGGCCAAGATGTCTTAACAATGCTGTTTGAAGAACTGAGGTATGTATAACATATATTAGGACTGATCTGTATGTAGCTTATTTCGGCGTTTTATATAAAATGGTTTACACTATTATTTTGTTTAAATTATTGGGAAATCTTGAATGCATGGTTTCCTCACTGCCAACATTTGTCCTACATTTCTAAAAGAGCAGACTTGCCTGTGTCCGTCGACTACGCATCATCACGCTTACGAAAGTTCATGTCAGTGTCAACATTTTAATTTGTGTGCACGTGGTCTATAGGAATTTTGGAGTAGAAAGGAAGGAAGGAAACCGTAAACAGAAGTTTTTCGAAATTATTGTGGAGAATCTAACGCACGGGTCCAAGAGTATTTTGTATTTTTGGTCCGAGAGAAATATGCTACAAGTCTTTTACGAACATACAACCGCGACTCGGAAATATTAAATTTATCTTCACAAAAAATCCCCTTATAAATTAGACTTTTCACTTCCAAAATTACCTGAATTTCCAATGTGTACTAATGTAGCCATTATTAAAACAAAATGGAGATTTTAGTAGTGTAGCCTGTGTTATTCAAAAGTAGGCCTATACCAACTTTCAATGAAATATCCTAAATATCTTCAGAGTTTATATGGAAACAGCGTGTAAAAACCAAAGTTTTAACATACGGGTAATTTGCTTGGAGACGTCGTTGCATATAGGTCACTTTTACACTAAACCTAAAATTTGGCTTTTAGCAAAACTTTACATTAGCGCAATATATTATTTTCATAAAACATTATTCATAAACACCTGTAATTTCTAACTTGCAGTCCAACATCAACTAACAACTCTCCTTGACATCACTGATGGAAAATCATCAAATATATCATCAAAATTTAAAGACCTAGTAAGATGGCTCTCCAGACTAAGGAGCTCTCAGGTATTTAGGAGATTCGTTGGTTTCAGTGGGGTTGGCCCTAAATTAGAGCCATGAATTGAATTTAAATTTTTCGACTCATCACTGATTTCTTTGTTAATGTCTTCATAATATTTTTCACGCAGTCTAGCACCCATATCTTCCAATTTTTTCTGTCTCTCCTTGTGCTTTTCAGCTCCCGACATGCCTAATTTTGTCAATTGTGCAGTTTGACTATAATCGGTAATACTAATAAACAGAATATACTAGACAAACGACAACGAAAAGACGAAAGTTTTGACATGAAACATACAATGTACTGAAAAGGAAACGTATCCTGCGACTTCGGTTTGGGAGAGTCCACTAGCATATTGCAGTGGCTCAGCGGGTGATTGGTAGTTAAAAAGGACAAGCCAATAAATAATTGAACGTGTTAGGTACAAGTGACAGGAATATAGTACAGGCAAATGCCAGGGCCCTCAGTTGTCGTGGCGGTGAACGTTAATGTGGGAAACCGATATTCTATTGTATAAAATCAAATATTTACATATGAAGTGGTGATTTGTATTGATTCTAATATTGTTGAGTTAATATGTCAAATTTATGTCACAAATATTCTCACAAAATTTTATAGTACCCATATGTATCTACGAATAATTAATTCATCGTATTAAAAAGTAATCAGACTCAATCTGACGGGCCCATATGCACTCGTTCCTTTTGCTACCCCCTTCTTGGCGGCCCTGATTATAAGTGAGCAATATTAGAGACGTGAAATGGTATTACTGTATAGAATGTATTGACAATGGTAAATACTTGTACTTTACAAGTCTGTGAGTAAAAATAAATTATTATTATCATTACAGTCCTGAAGACCCAGGATCCTTAAAACATTACACTAGAATGCAGAGACGAGAACTGGAGGAACTTCTGCATCTGATTACTCCTTTAATAGAGAAGAAAGATACAAATATGAGACAGGCTATCCCTCCCGTACAAGATTGGCTGCCACTTTACGATATCTGGCTACAGGGAATACATTCCAGGATCTCTAATATTCCACAAGAATTGCAAAAAATACTCTGTCGATAATTGTGCCTGACACTTTGAAGGCCATCGTCACAGTTCTTGAGCAGAAGATCCACTGCCCATCGAAGTCGAGCGAATGGGAAGCTGTAGCAGGACAATTTCATGCCCTGTGGCAATACCCCTATTGCATAGGTGCCATAAATGGCATGCATGTGCACTTCAGGCCATCCCGAAAAGAGGGCTCAAAATATAGGAATTATAAGGGTAGAGACAGCATTATCTTGCTGGGGGTTGTTGATGCCAACTATAAATTCTTGTTTGTGGACATTGGCAGAAATGGACGTATGCATGATGCATTGGTGTTTCGAGAGAGCCCTCTATCTCAACTACTCTTTTCCGGAGAATTAAATTTACCTCAATCTTGTCCTTTGCCAAGGTCCAATACTAGTGTGCCATATGTTTTTGTGGCCGATGATGCCTTCCCGTTAAAGGTAAACATTATGAAGCCTTATCCTGAACATGATCTTCTCCATCAAAAAAGGATATTTAATTATAGCCCGTAGGACTGTGGAAAATGCCTTTGGCATTTTGGCAAATAGATTCCGTGTCCTATTGAATGTCATACCGCTGGCAGTGGACAAAGTGGAGCTTATTACATATGCATGCTGTGTTCTCCACAACTTTCTTCTTGAAAAAAATGCTTCGTGGTACATTCCATCAGATATGAATACAAGTACCGATAATGTAACTTTCACACTGCAGGGTGTGTCTCAGCAGGGTGGAAATCGTTCCACTTCCAGAGCATCCGAAATCCGAGATCAATTTTCAGAGTATTTCAATACTGTTGGTGTTGTCTCATGGCAAGACAGTTCTGTAGAGCAGGGACGTTATTGAGTAAAAATGACTGAAATGTGTTACAGAGCATTTCCTTACGTAAGTTGGTCGACTGGACAGCACAAGACTGGCACAAAGGCCATGCAACAATATGAATATATTTTTCAATAAATCATTCCATACTAATGTGAATATAGTGTGGATTGTGTATGAATATGATATGAATGCATTTAGCTAAAATTCTAAGTGGGACCCAACCTAATTTATATACAAATTTTCATAGAAATTGTTTCAGCCATTATCGTATGTAAAGCTGACAGATATAAAAAATCGTTTTTTGGTCTCAGGATAGTTAATTGTACATGCCAACACCATTTATTTTTGAAAAGCGAAAATAGCCAGAAAAACTTTGGTTACAGTTTCATTATTAGTATAGATTATTAAGGAGTATACGTCCTGGTTTGTTTTATATTTGAACTTGGTAAAATTGTTTTTGTTATGATATTTGTGGCAGCTGCAAGTAGTGCAGGATAACCCGTTTCTGTTATTAAGGGAACATGCTACAGAGTTTCGTAATGTTCATTGTATCTTCTTGAAAATTTACAATCACATATTGTTGAAATATATGTGGACGATTCTTTTATGTTTAAAAATGTCCCCAGAAAGAAATGTTTATCAAATTTTTTTTCCTATTTTTGTAAACATTTATGTGGGCCTCGCATATTAAGGTAATTAATTAATGTCATAAATGTTTAAAATGAAGCTAAGATACCCTATAATGAAATCTTGCCTTAGTTTTTCCCTGGCCAATGCACCTCATTTGTATATATATATATATATATATATATATATATATATATATATATGTATATCTGTGTGTGTAAGTGAATGCAGGCCTGTTGTGAACGTGTGTGCGAAGCTTCATTAGTCTAGTTGTACCATTAGGGAGATATCTTATTTCTAGTAAAAAAAATCAATATGTGTAATTGAATCCAGACCTGTTGTGAATGTGTGCGTGTGTGTGCAAAGCTTCATTAGTCTAGGTGTAGCGATTACGGAGATATATTTCTAGTAAAAAAGAAATCAATATCT
Organism: Periplaneta americana; assembly: GCF_040183065.1. NCBI lineage: Eukaryota > Metazoa > Arthropoda > Insecta > Blattodea > Blattidae > Periplaneta > Periplaneta americana. The sequence continues at coordinate 123,992,450 of NC_091126.1, forward strand.
GCTGTGAATATGTGTGTGTGCAAAGTTTCATTGGTCTAGGTGTGGCCATTAGGGAGATATCTTATTTCTAATAAAAAGAAAAACATTGATTTGCTGTACAGTTACTTTAGAAATATAATGTTCATTCTGATATGATAACCATCTGTGTGGGCTAAACTGAATTTGTATCTTCATTAGAATCTCTCGGCCTGGTAACTGCACATTCCTCATTCCTTTTGGCAGTTTCCTCCCACCACGTAACAATTTTGCTGTATTACAAATAGATTTGTATACAGAAGTTTTTGCAAGCACTGAATTAAGTTTTTCAGAAACGTTTTTTGCTACTCTGTGTTCGACAGGTCAAAGCATCAATAACATTTTTAGCTAAGGAGAAGAACTCTTGCAGTCGAGAACACTGTGCTGGGTCATTCCATGCAAAAAAGTATGTTTTTGAACCATGAGGTCTCAAAAGTTAAAAATAAGGTTATTTTGTATGTTCTACTGTAAATATGAATTTCACGCAATATTATATTTATAGGCTATCCTTTATACTTTGGCAGCAATCAGCATTTAAAATATTGGTTTAACAAAGAACACTGTTTCATTCTTTTAAGTTTTCTTACTATATAAAGGAAGATGGAAAAAATCATTTCAATACATTTCAAAAAAGGAGAGCCTTGTTTATAAATGCCATTAAAATGAGAAAAAAATATATATAATTTTTTAAATAGTTACCCACCGTAAAATAATTAAAAAAATATAGAACACAAAATGCACCCATTTTTACAGACGAAAAAACATGTGTTCAATTCTTTAGTGTATATTGATTCCACTGTTAAAATTTCAGAATGTAGACTTAAATATCATGTCAGTTTTTAATAGAAATAACTCACCAGAGCAAAGGAGCTCAGCAGATAGGCTCTCCCGTCGTACAGAATGTTGCGCGATCAAGTTCAGGGAGACGGATGTTTGAGATTACTCATTGTTACTAAGCCTCGCGAACGCTGCGACTGCCACACACAGCAAGCGATTTTCGACCGTCAGAACAAAGAATAATTTCATTAATTTAATTATTCATAGGTTTTTTGAGATTATATCATAAAACTTGGGAGGTGGATTAGGAATAAGATTTTCTTTAATACGAATGAAATTCATATAGGGTGTCTAGTGAGTCTAGGTGAGGTAAGTACTAGACAGGAATAATTTCTTTGATGACCTTTACAGAGAGTTTTCACTTTGTGTGAGCCAGGATTTTCATTATTACTGAAAAAATAAACACCATGAGTCAGAACCAACATGGCACTTTATAGATAAAGGTTTCTCACCTGTTGAACTAGTGATATAAAGTAGCAAGGATTGCTGATTTCATTGTCTTCGCTGTACTGTGATAATGAGCCTTTCTATTGCTCCAACAGTGAGAGACCCAAATGCTTTGCCTCCTTAAGTGGCTCCAGGTTTACTACTATCTTTCACAACCTGCCTCAGTCCACTACCCAAATGCTTTGCCATGTATTACACTATACCTTTTTCAGCTCAGATCTTTGCTGTACACCTTAATTGTTGCAGATGGTTAAAAGTTTTAGTATGACCATCTGAAAGCATTGTTACATAGCTGAAAATATGTTTTATTGAACTCCGTAGTCTTTCTGTTGCTATCATTTCCATCGCAAGAAATGAACCAGTGTAATTCCAATTTGTACCCTTCCCAGTGAGTGTGCCAATAATTCCTCTTGGTGCATACAATATTCAGTGATGCATATTATATACGGCTTTAACTGTTTTATTTATTATATGGGTGAATATTCTGAAATGGGCAAATATGAATAACAAAACTGGAAAAAATATATTATATTAAATTGTGTATTTTTTTCTCACATTGGTTACACTTGCTCCTATTATTGAAGATTCTGGTATCAGTCGAGCTTAAAAAAATTTTATGTGAGATTTTCTAATTAAAAAAAAGCCAAGGGACCGTTGTTACCAAAATGGGGACAGAAGTTAATATTATATAAAGAAAGGAAAATTTGTAAAAAAATAATAAATAAACATATCTAATTATTATTATTCTCTAAATGAGATAAACCTAGTTGAAAGATAACCATTTTATTTTCAGCTTTTCAGTTTTTTGTAGGCAACTTTTAGTTTGGTATCCAAATCTTTTACCTTTCTGCCTTCATTCCTTTGCCTTGATGATCCAAGCTGTAAGCTTATGTTCTGAATATATTATGTGGATTGTTGGAATCTACACTATCAGGGGTATTACATCTTAAATATCTTTCTTTACAGCCCATTGTTTAAGGTTTCTTCTAAAATTCTGTATTCCAGATTTCACTTGTCTTCGAACATTTCTTTTTTCACGATCAGTCATATCTGCTATTTTCTTTCTTTTTTATATCCTTTGCCATAGTCCCTTTTTTTTCTGCAACTCCTCTTCAGTCATATTTGCCCTCTGCCTACGTATTTTCTCCCTTTCATATTTCCTACTTTCATCATCAGACTTTTTTTCTTTCCTACAAACAATCACATGAAATAATATTCGAAGTTACTTTATACACCAGTATTTAATAATTGTATGGCAAATGAAACGGCGGTACCAAAAATAAAGGGACCGTCGTTACAAATTAGTATAATTTCCGCAATAATTCTGCCAAATAAGAGGTTAAAATATCATGGAGGTTAGACTTTTTTAGTCGACAAACATTGTAATTTTTTGCATATACTACGAAAGTTTGATATATACAAACTAGCCTATATTTAATGTCACCTGGGACAAACTTTACATTAAAGTTGTGTTCTTTCAGAATTAAACAAACAACAATTCCTGTCTTTCATAAATATTTTAACTGTTTATTTTATGATCTTGGCCGAGGAAATAAAATCAAATCGAAACATACCGAGAAAAACTTAGCCAAGCAGAGTAAAATGTAGGCCTAGTTGGGGATATGGGGAGTGTAGTTACATTTTGACGTTTGGATATTATTTTTTAATTATAAATTTTAAAATTAATCCTTTTATAGTTCGTTTCCAACTTAAACATGTGAGAGTTAGTTAATTAAACGCAAAAGTAATCAGTTAACATTTTCAAGAAACTCCTTAAATCAGCCGGGACATACATTTACCCATTTCAGAATATTCACCCATATACGGGTTTAATTGTTCTATTTCTAAAAGTGGTATTTCGAGTGACTTGTTTCTCTGATTTTCTGTTTCAATGAAATGTTTTTGAGTTTGAAAATTAGTGATATTTCATTCACTCTGCTGATTACCTATACTTTTGCTAATTTACATTTTCCCCTAGAAGACGAGATGCCCTATGATGTGTAACAGGAATTTTATTGGTATTCACTGGAATATTACTCTCAATTGTATTAGTGATAAGAAGTGAAAACTTCTTATTGCCTCTAGAATTCTGGTGTAGACCATGAGATGTATAATCATCTGTATTGCTGCAATTGTCATTCCAATGAAAGGAATGATCTAAGTCAGCGTTTCTCAAACTATGGTTTGTGGACCACCTTGCTCCTCGAGGTCTGCCCTTGTAGTCCTTCAAACATGATAGAAGAAAAAATAAAATTCAGACGAATTGCATATCACACTATAGCTTAAAATCTCTGAGTTTAGAAGGCAATCAAATTTCACATTTTCTCCCAGTAGTGATATTCTATGAAATTTATTACCCTACCCGTCTATCGACGTCCCGCTCTACTCTCAGCAACAAAAGAGGAATTTAAAGCACTATACACGTGGTGTTTCTCGCAATCTTTTCCCTGCATATCTGGCGCCGCGCCTGTAACCCGGCCAGGACCACCCAAATTCATAACAGAGGACCAAAGTACCGAACCTTAATTCAATGTTAAAATAGAAATATACTGGTATCAAAATATGCTACGAAAATGATAAATTTTCTTTCGAAGGGAACAAGAGTAAGGTTCTGACCTTATAAAGTAGTCCCCACTTAAAATAAGTTTGATGAACGCTGATCTAAGTACATTGATTGATAAGATACAACACATTTAAATTATGAAAAACAAAATCTATTGCAATGTAATTTTTTTTTACAATAACAAAAGTTGATGTGATAATTCCATTACATTTATGACATACAAACATCCATGAATCATTTCTTCTTTATATTGAAAACAATAGAATGTACTCGATGTGTGTATAAAAAGTGATAGTGATATAACTGTGTGGATTGAAGGGAAGAATAGAATACATTGAAATAAATGAAAAACTATTATGTGCCCTGTGATTAAGAACATGGTTAATTAGAAAATTACGCTGAAAGTCTGCATAGTTCGGCAACAGTGCATCGCTGGCTGAGTACATGGACTCAGGTTCTGAATAGCAGTATTCAGTCCCTTAATGATGTAGGTTTCCTAGACTTCGTAATACTGTACACCAGGATAAATGAATAAATAATAGCAGAAATAGGAATGCATTTTAATCTTATTTAACTTGCGAGAAAATCACCCATTTTAAAATGACTGCAAAGAAATAAATCCATCGCAACTATTTTACCAGAAAATTAAAAGAAAACATCAGCAAGGTAGGCCTACTTTTCCTTACTAGGTGTACATACCAAACAATGCTTTGCTATCATCATACATGGTTGCATATAGGGTCGCAAAGTGTAGAAAGCCCTGTACCATTGTGGACTGCTAGGAGGCAACATGCACATTTAGATGGTCATGAAGATTAAAACTTTCGGAAACTGAATGAAGATGGCGGCAATGACTGCCCTCGTTGCAGCAGTTTGTGATCTCAAATTAAGTTGACTTCTCTGGCAACATAAAATATAATTTTTGAAGAGCAGTATCTCAACTTATCAACTGGTTAGAAAATAATACTTCGAAAAAGATAAGATCGACAGGATTCAAGACCATTCAGAGCCAAAAGTCTGTCTGAATTGACTTCTGTAAAAGACGAACATCTTATTGAGCTGTTTTGCTACAATACATTGAAGACAAAAGAGGTATCATACGAAATTCAATGTGGAACAGGAAATGAGAGTAGCTGTGTCCAGTTTGATTCCAAGATCTGAACAACATCCTCACTCATCCTATTAATTACTACATATTTATTTATTTATTCAATGATATGATTGTATCTCTATAATATGCACTTATTTCATACTTTTCACATAAATTGTTTGTGAATTTGGAACACGTGCTTAATTTATTTCTTAACTTGGCTAACCTAACTGCACACTGCAACTGTTGGTAGGCCCACATTCTGACTTGGGCACCATGAAAAAATCCTGACATACTAAGGATGCAGGGAATTGGAGAAGTTTGGGAACCACCGATTTAGAGGAAAATAATTTTTGCTGAAAAAAGTATTCATTTGGGACTAATATGTATTGGAATTTTTTGTTGTACTCTATCTATCCATGAAATAAGCAGTTAAAATCTCCACTGTTATATTACTCCCACTTTGAGTGTATTAAATATATGGAACGTTTATACTCTTGGCTGGGTGTTATAATATTTAATTTTTGAGAAATGTGATTATGACTTTGCTTTAGCGTGGATGCCTTATGTTCTGGATGGCCAAAAAGCTGCAGTCACATGAAAAGGGACATAAATGTTATTACTACTAGGCCTATTTCTTTATGATTATTAGTGTTGTGCTGGAATGTAAACATTTCATGTCATCTACAAAAGTTTTATGCTCTGGAAGTCTGAAACCTCAAATGACAGTAGTCACTACTTCCTGTTTAACACTTCCATAATATTTTCCATTTGTACCTCGAGCATAAACGTTTCACATAAAAATAGCTTAATATGAAACATACAAAAGAAAAATATCAACTAACAATAGATGCACAGCAAATTGAAGACCATTAGATATTTAGGAATGCAGTTGGACAACAAACTTGTCATGGGAGCAACACATTAAAGAAACACAAATAAAAATACAAAACAAATGCAATATACTTAAATGCCTGGCAGGAAAAAGAAATGGGCTAGCAAAATGATAACCTATGGTGATGAAATATTAATAACAGCAAAATACAATTGATAAATTATAGAAAATACAAAACAATGCCCTAAGGATAATTTCAAGAACAATGCAATCATTTCACTGGCTAGACCATTATAAAACTTCTTTATAATGTTATATGTTATAGTACAAGTCAATGTTCAGGAAATGAATTACGGAAATTTTCGCTACAGTCTACACAAAACTAAAAAGGTATTGACAGTTGTGAGATGCGACTAATAGAGCCGCCTGTCTGCCGTGTCGGAATTGAGCAGCAGATGCGAACTCGTAAATTTGTATCATATGGACTGTATGACTACACAAATATTATAATTGTATTAATAAAAGTAATAAAAGTGTAAGTGAATGCGAATATGGTACATAGTGTGCAAGCGATATGTAAGCTTAGTATAAACCGTAATCAAGATTTCATGCTATAAATTTGAAGTTATAAAGGAAAGAGATTTTAGCCGCATGGACTACCTTACATCATCTAATAATGTCTCGTGGAGAAGTGTCGAGCCTACATAAATCTGAGTGTCATAATGTGGCAACAGTACAGAAAATAGTGAGGCGTGTAGTATATAACATATTAGTATCAGCAATAAAGACGCGGAATCAATTAGGCCTAATTCATTTATCACTGAAATAGGGCGAAAGGTGTTAGTGATTCTATTTCTGACGATCCTACAACATGTATAAGAAAGTAACAACTTTACAATCGTATCATTAAATGAAGTTACATTACTCAAAATATGGACATTAATTTCAAAAATTCATGTATGCAATATTATTGACTTTCTGAGGTATATGCAAACTTAATTAATTTTTTATACAGAACCATTAACATCTTGCAGCCATTTATTTTTTTACATTTAAAATCTAAATTCTTCACGATAGTGTGCAGAGAAGAAACATTGTTGTGCAAGATTCCGCATCTCGTAGCTTCTTTTTAACTTAGTTGGTATCATAAATATACATGCCGCCAGTATAACTACGAAAACAATAGCCACGACAAACACCAATATCAGCTGCGAAATGAAAATTCAACTCTTCCAAACAAAAAAGCTCGGTGTGAAACAACCGGCAACACCGACCTGTCACCATAGACTCTGATTGGCTAGTTTGAGCGGTTGCCATGGCGATGCCTCGAAGCCCCTGAACTGTCAATACATTTCTAGTTTTGTATAGACTGTAGTTTCCTAACTTTGACGAGTACAATAACTGTATAACATTATAAATTATTTCTCTAAATCAATGCTTTTCGTATTAATGACAGCCTGAACTAAAGAATTCATGACATCCAATTTCAGCTGTTCGGATCTGAATTCCTTGAGCATTGATCCTAGAAATGCTATACAGGCATCTAGTGGACAAGCTGGAGCGGATTGAGCTGTTACAGTTACTGGTTGGCTCAGTGAGTCAGCTATTGACTCAAGAGCCACAGCATATGCTCCCTGTCCAGAATGTATTTTCCTCCTCTTTGTGGATGGTCCTGCACGTGATCCACTCCCTGAAGAAACTCCAGATCCCGATGATGATGATGATGATGGTGATGATGATGGTGATGACAGTGATCTCGTTGGCACAGCAGTGTTCACATTCGAAGTTGTTGCCTGTACATTTGCATATTCCTCTGCTGCTGGTGACAGCAGACTTTGCGAATGTTGGTGGGCAACTTCAGGTGTTTCATCTATATTATCATCACCACGATACATCGTCGGTGCATCACTTTCATTATGGGTCTGGGTTTCTTCAATCTCGTCCTAAAAGTAAATTACAAATATTTAAGTTTTCCATGCATATTTATATTCCAAACAAAGTAGTCATAGTACATATATAACTAGGGATCAGATGTTTATGGCCTGTGTGTATGTCTAATGCCTACTCACTTCACTTGTATGATTCGAATTCCGCATACTATGGATAAGATTAGATGGCAGAGCTATGACCCATTTTCAAATTGCACACCACTAAGAATTTCCAAAAAATTACCTAAAGCAGTACAAAAATGACCTAGGCCCTAATGAAAATTATCAATTTTGGACTATATAATTAATAATGGTTTAATGAGTACTTTATAAGTACCTGTATTGTAAGACAAACTTTCCTAGTGGCATTATTGTATTACTTACTGAAATGTGATAAATTTAAACTGCCACGTATCACAGTTCTTCCCTGAGGATGATGTAGTGCAAGAGCAAATGTTACGTAATAATAAAATGGGTATTCATCTGCACCATAGCTGTTGATATAATAATTTTTCTCTCTCTCTCTCTTTCATGCGTTGGGACCAAGAAAGGTTAAAACTGCTGCAGGGGATATCACCTAGCCCAATAACGATCCATAAGAAAAATGCTAACTTAAAAAACGGATAAGAAAAATGCTAACTTAAACGGATAACTACTTCAACTATTTAAAAAATACGTAAAAATGAACATTCAATCATAGAGAACGTGAAAATGATTATAAAAATCTGTAAAGTGAAGAAAATAACCTACAACTGCATCTAAATTTTAAAAAATGATTTTAATTTGGTAGACATGGAAAAATTAATTTTGACTACTGGTACCTGTAAAAACCCCATAAATATAACATGTTTCTTGGAGAATGTACCTATTTGCTATTATGCATCATCTCCGATTTTTCGTCAAAGTCCGGGTTATATAAGCTAAAGAAAATATGTACAAGGATTACCATTTGTGCTTCTGTGTACAGTGTAGGTCCAATTAAAGATGTTCTACTTTTTCTTAGGACTACATGTTCCTCCAAAAATATCATTAAATGGAAGTACCATAAGCTTGGTGCATAGACCTGAAAGAAATGAACATAATTTTACTTACAAAATGAAGAGTAAATTATATTTAAAATGATCTAAAAGTTAAAAATTTCAGTATACGGATACCTCACTGACAATTATCTTAAAATCCTAGCAAGAGCAAATTTGTCTGTGATTGTCGAATGCTCATCATCGTCATGCTTACGAAGACACTTTTCTGTGCCAATAATTTATTTTGTGTGCACTAGATTGAAATTTTGGAGTAAGAAGGAAAGAAAGATATCCGTGTTCTGAAATTTATCCAGAATTATTATAGCGACAGGAAGATGATTATTGTTCAGTGCACAGGAATTTTCTCGTTTTTTAAACTCCTTTTATTCCAACTGTAAGACTTTCAAGACCTAAGCGCAGTTAAAAGAAAAAATACGTTAAAAATATAATTTTATACACACTTCTCGGTTTATAACAAGAGCGTTCCGCCAGAAAAAAAGCACTGCATTTACTTATTCTTCTATTTTTGTAATCAATAATCTAAACAGGAAATGCACACAGAACATGTTACCGGTATGTATAAAAGAGCTCTGTTGGCTATGCATTAAGGTACACTGACATATTTTAAAATAATATCCTTTAAAAACTCTGAATACGTAATAATGTAGAACTAATCTAGGTTAAGTATGCCGAATTTAATTTCAATACGTGTGCAGGATCCTGAAATACAAGACATTAAAGTTCTATAATTTTACACTAGTCGAAGGTATACCTACCCTCTTAATTGTAAGATGTATGTAGGCATATGCATGCATATTTTCTTGTATGTATAGGACTACATAATACGTAACTTCATGGAAGTCACCAGAAATAAATATATGAATAGTCTATCTTTTTCTTAAATTAATAAATATGGAGGAATACTAATAATTTTGAACTGCTAACACTTCAAGATGATCACATATATATATTTTTTTAATTTGAGCAACTGCTTGCACTGGTGGACTATTCAGCATTGAATGGGAACGTGCTATTTTAAGGTTAGCTTATTATGTTGAAAATATTGATTAGCACTTACATTTCCAGCACCCACACCACTCTTCATAGAAGCTGACACTCTACTATTTTCAACATTATACTGATTTCTCAGATTGTGGAACTTGCTTGCACAATCTTTTTCAGTGGTTCCCGGTCTCTGTGTGCACACTGCGGCACAAACACGTTTCAATGCTTCTATTCGCATTCTTTTATTATGGTAATTCGGGCTTTGTACAGCATATAAACATGTTTCTTCTCTGTACGCATCAATTAAAGTTCTGACTTGATCTTTGGTCCAGCCGTAATTCATAATCAAAATTTTCGACTTGCTCCCTTAAAATTGTAGCTTCTGCACCCTTCCCGAGGTTGATCCACACTGTTGTTTTCTCGCTCCCAAGGTCCCAGAACAGTCTAGATAACATTCATGATAAATCAGAAACTAACCATAAGTGGAAAACAACTAAAATTCTACATTAACAATAGTAAATGTTGCAACAAAGCAATTAAACAAGAAGTTTAAAACAACCAAAGTTCTATATTTGATTATTCTATCCTTAGAAACTAATAAATACAGAAAAAAAAAAAGATTTAGTTGGAGAACAACTATTTTGGTAACACTGAACCAGCACAGAAGCACGCAGGAAAAATAGCAAGGGACCTACAGCTCGACCAAGTCAAGTCTGCGAGTGGGGATAACAGGATGGAATGTAGAGGAATGTAGAGGCAAAACACAGTTGCCACATAGGTCACTTGACGCTCAGATTTCAACGTGTGCACATCTTTTAAAATACACTACGGAGCGCACGCATTTGTTGTCCTTGTCTTCAGATAAAGACAACAGTTACGCTGTCTCCCAGCCTCCCCCCTCATGCAACTTTCTCCACGCTTGCCAATCAGAACGCCAAACCTCACTGTCAAGCAGAATTAGAAGTACAGTCTATTTCAAAGCGTCTTAAATTGTTACCGCTCTATGAACTGAAGCGCAGTAGGAAAACTTTGCTGTCATATGAGACTGTACTGGTCTCCTCTCGTTACCGCCTCCTTTCACTACAGAACTGCCTCCAACTTCCCCTTTCGGCTCGCAGACTTAACTTGGTCGAGCTGTACCTTCGAAATCCAGCGAGCTAGCCACCACAGGAGCCACCACAGCACATTACTTCCGGCTAGTGACCACGCAGACTACCCATCCGCGCAGCCACCTTGGAATCCATCACAGAAACACGCACCGTCTGAACCGGGCTTTAGTGAGATTAGAAACAAGGTGCGCACTGTGGTGAAAAGCTGTACGCACGATATCAAGAGTTCTGTCACTCACTGCAGGTCTATAGTAGACACCAGCAAATCTGACAAGACTGCCTGCCGTCAGGCTTGAGTTCCGTACCATAAAGTCATTTAAATATGCGCTCCTGCATACATTAATTATATTGTTGTGCTGAAGGATTATGATAAGCAATCATAACTTTGGTTATGACCATAAGCAATATATTTTCACTTTATTTGAAGGTAATGAAATCGTACTTATTAAAACTTTCAGTTTAATCACTGAAGACATGCTTATAACGTTATAACACTCGGCAGGTTTCCTGTTACGATTACAGGAAGACCTGAATTGCAGAACATCCCAAGTCCACTTTTTTCGATTTTCACTTTTTTTTTGTTAAAATGAATGTACATATCTAGGGCTACCTCCTTGCACTATATTACCGCCGAAGTCGAACTCTTACCATGTATAATGACACAATATAATTCTTAATGAATGGAATAACTTCCCAAGTCCATGGACTTGGTCAGTTTTTCCATGCAGTGAAATGTTTATTTATTTCAGCCAGTTTCCTTACGATCTCCAGGTATCGATCAAATTCCAGCAGAATTAATACAAGAGGGTAAAAGTGCATTGTATAGCGAAATTTATAAACTTGTACTTGCTATTTGGGAAAAGAAAATTGTACCAGAACAATGGAAGGAGTCCATAATTGTACCTATTTTTAAAAAGGGGGACAAAACCAACTGTGGTAACTTTCGAGGAATATCACTTTTGTTGACGTCGTACAAAATTTTGTCCAATATCCTTTTGAGAAGATTAACTCTGTACGTAGATGAAATTATTGGGGATCATCAATGCGGTTTTCGGCGTAATAGATCGACTATTGATCAGATTTTTTGTATTCGACAGATAATGGAGAAAAAATGGGAGTATAAGGGTACAGTACATCAGTTATTCATAGACTTCAAAAAGGCATATGACTCGGTTAAGAGGGAAGTATTATATGATATTCTTATTGAATTTGGTATTCCCAAGAAACTAGTTCGATTAATTAAAATGTGTCTCGGTGAAACATACAGCAGAGTCCGTATAGGTCAGATTCTATCTGATGCTTTTCCAATTCACTGCGGGCTAAAGCAGGGAGATGCACTATCACCTTTACTTTTTAACTTCGCTTTAGAATATGCCATTAGGAAAGTTCAGGATAACAGGCAGAGTTTGGAATTGAACGGGTTACATCAGCTTCTTGTCTATGCGAATGACGTGAATATGTTAGGAGAAAATACACAAACGATTAGGGAAAACACGGAAATTTTACTTGAAGCAAGTAGCCTAAAGCGATCGGTTTGGAAGTAAATCCCGAAAAGACAAAGTATATGATTATGTCTCGTGACCAGAATATTGTACGAAATGGAAATATAAAAATTGGAGATTTATCCTTCTAAGAGGTGGAAAAATTCAAATATATTGGAGCAACAGTAACAAATATAAATGACACTCGGGAGGAAATTAAACGCAGAATAAATATGAGAAATGCGTGTTATTATTCGGTTGAGAAGCTCTTATCATCCAGTCTGCTGTCCAAAAATCTGAAAGTTAGAATTTATAAAACAGTTATATTACCGGTTGTTCTTTGTGGTTGTGAAACTTGGACTCTCACTCTGAGAGAGGAACATAGGTTAAGGGTGTTTGAGAATAAGGTGCTTAGGAAAATATTTGAAGTTACAGGAGAATGGAGAAAGTTACACAACGCAGAACTGCACGCATTGTATTCTTCACCTGACATAATTAGGAACATTAAATCCAGACGCTTGAGATGGGCAGGGCATGTAGCACGTATGGGCGAATCCAGAAATGCATAGGCCTATAGAGTGTTAGTTGGGAGACCGGAGGGAAAAAGATCTTTAGGGAGGCCGAGACGTAGATAGGAGGATAATATTAAAATGGATTTGAGGGAGGTGGGATATGATGATAGAGACTGGATTAATCTTGCACAGGATAGGGACCGATGGCGGGCTTATGTGAGGGCGGCAATGAACCTTCGGGTTCCTTAAAAGCCATTTGTAAGTAAGTAAGTTTCCTTACGACCTTTGCAGTGAGAACATTAAAATTTGTGGGAGTTGATATTTTACTATTTTTAAGTAGATTATTTAACGACGATGTATCAACATCTTAGGTTATTTAGAGTCAGAATGAGATGAAGTCGATAATGCCTGGTGAAATGAGTCATGGATCCAGTACCGAAAGTTACCCAGCATTTGTTCAAATTGGGTTTTAGGTAAAACCCCGGAGAAAATCTCAATCAGGTAACTTGCCCCGACTGGGATTCGAACCCGGGCCACTTAGTTTCCCGGCCAGACGCATTAACCATTACTCCACAGGTGTGGACTATTTTACTATTTAAAATGGAGGAAGTTTCAAGTGATAGTGATTGAAAAATACGTGGGAAGAAAACGTAAGGTGTGTGAGAAGGGGAAAAGAAATTTAGCAAAACGGAAACGCAATGCAGGAGAAGAATACACAACAAGCACAGGGAAAATACATCCAGCTAGAATGTCAGGCCCTAGCTGCATATGCAGAAGAAAATGTTGTGATATGTTTAGTGAAACAGAAAAGCATCTATTCTAAGTAATTTTAATGTTTTGGCTGACAAAAATAAGCAAAACGTACATTTTTGTGGACTGATGTCACCAAGTGTTGTTTCCTGCCGAAGACCGCGAACAGAAGAATGTTCCCAAAATAACTTCACTATTAATTAAAAAGTAAGTTGAAATATTCAAATACTTTTTTCATATTATATATACCACATTAAACAAATAACCAATCGTAGCTACAATGAAATATTGCCATCGATTTGATGAACTCTTTCATAAAATATTCAGTATTCAATTCGTCCCTGCTAGACTACAGTTTTTTTTTTTGGATGAACCGTACTTATATTATTATGTATTTATTGGTATCCGTAGGAACAACTAATAATCTTGTATGCCGGATATGGCAGCTTGCAGTCTTCATGGCATCGGGAAAGGGAGAGTAAAATGCCTCGCAATGATAGCTTCAATGGGGGGATCTCCTACTTGTAAAAGAGATCTCTATAATAAGAGACCCTATAGTCAATCTGCTCAGACATTAAGTTAGGTACTGTGTGTTTAATAGGTTCTCTTCCGACTTTTTAATTTAAAAAAATTTCACTAAACATCTATTTAGTGTAGTCGTAAATGTGGTAAGTTTTATTTTCTTATTTGTAACAGGTAGGTGATCACATACAATTTTTTCCTTTATAAATTGAGCCATTATGGAACGAATAAAAGTAAGAGGCGATATCTGTCATCAGAACTAAGTATTATGAAAACCTACACCCTCTATCTGGAGAAGCATTACCCAGAAAGTTACTTAAAATCAAAAGTGGTACAACTCCTGAAAAAGTAAATGCAGAATTGAAATATCGTTGGTTCCACAAAATACTATACTTACAACTTCAACTATGCTTTCGGATGTCCTGCTACGGACGTGTATAATACATGTTATACATGCTGAGTTAGGAAACAAGTGAAATTCTGCACAAATGATGGCTTGAAGAGGCAGATGACACAAAAGCTAGCAATATTCTACGACAACAAGAAAAAGTTCTCAAATCTTGCCAAAGAAAGGAATAACATTGGTGTCCTATATTTTCACTTCCAACAGAACTTGCCATGCCCTTACTGCCTGTGAACGAGGTAGACTATTCTACCTCTGTCGGCTGTGGCAATTCAACTTGTCTATTCACAGTGAAAAATCAACAAAAAGCACAATGTTCATGTGGAATGAATCTCAGGGACACAAGGGTGTTAACGAAGTTGTTTCGTGTTAAAAGAAATATATTACAAATGTACTGTCTGCAGAAGTTGACTCTCTGTACTTGTTCCCCGATGGTTGCATTAATCAGAACAAAAATATGACAGTGGTTCAGTATTTACAACTTTTGTTGCTTCTGATTCAGGGGCATCACTCACTACTTCCCTATAAAAGGTCACAGTTTTCTTCCATGTGAAACAAACTTTGCAAGAATAGCAAAAATCAAAAGGAAGAAAGAAAAAGTAGAAACTCCGAGAGAATGGGAAGACACTGTGAAGAATGAGGCAAATTTCAATGTGGAGACTTCCAAGAACACAATCAACACTTGAAACAGTATTATAAAATGTCAGCGAAGTGCAGAGGCCTGTTTCAAAGTACAAAATATTTAAGTACTCAAACAAGTTTCCAGGGAAAGTCGCAGTTACAGAAAATATGAGAGGAACAGATTTTGTGATATATTCCTTGATGAAAAATTCTTTCCAACATGTTACTTTCAGCAACCTCACCTTGTATGCCAATACACTGCCTATAAAGTCAGAAAAGCTGGAAAATCTAAAACATTTAGTGAAGTATTTATCACCAGCACGCGCAGCATTATATTTATCTCACAGGATTTTCTCAACCTGAAATAATATTGATGGACTCCGGAGAAGAAGAAGCAGCTGACTGAAGTTTTTCCAATAAAGGAACAGCTGATAATTTAATTTTCCTACTTGCAAATAATGTGATTTGTTATTTTCTCATGTTATTACCATCATTAGTGCTACAATGTCTAAATAATATCTTAAATAAAGTGATTTTTTCTTCCATAACCCATTTTTTTACCATGAATTGAAAAACATCCCAAGTTCATGGCTATATATTAATAATTTCCTCCTAAATTAGGCACTGCAGATTGTTAAAATTTTTAGGGAGTGTAAATAGGAGCATGACACACACGTTGACCAAAAATTACTTCAGTGAAACAAAAACTTCTGTAGTTATGAAGTTTTTTGTCTCTACTGAAAAAAATAGTTCTATGGACTTGGGATGTTCTGCAATTTAGGTCTTCATGCATCTAAGCGAAGTCAGCAAGAAGCAAAGTCCAGTCCTTGAACAAGATAGGAAATGTGTAAGCTTGCATTTTAGTGCAATGTCATTCTTACGCGACAGCTGACATAACGAAAAATACACAGATTTTGCAGTAATCATTGACAAACCGCGTCTCTCGCGAGACTTCTAATTGGTGATCATTTTGAATTCTGATTTTCTATTGGTTCAATCAAAAACAGAGATTCAATCGTGAGAGTTCCTTAAATCGGTATTGTTCCAAGTGACAACAGGAAATGCCGATCCGAAATAATGGTTAAGAATCGGAAGCGTGGTATTTGGTCAATGCAATACCGTCTTTTTAGAAGATTCGCGGGCAAAAAAGCGTCACAAAGGGCGCGGTTCGAGAACTTATAAAATGGAAATGAAACGTCTATATCACGGTCATTAGTCACTGGTTCATTAGTCTTTGGTCAAGACAGCGGTCATGCAGTAGCGGTCGTAACTTTCCGACGTCCAGAAAGAAGGCAGAAAAATGGCATCATCTGAGAATCGCACCAGTGTTCGCCCTACAGTCAACTGTAAGTAAAATACGTATTCAGTTCTCATACTTTACAATTAGCAGCCATTATGATACTTCAGAATTAATTCTCCAATTTCGGCACTATATATTTAACTATACTGACTTGATATCTTGTTAATAAATTTAGTAATAGTGAATATCTAAACTGTGATTATTTCGAAAGCCTGAGACCACATTCTAAATAGGAATCCCTCCTATCCATTAGCAAGTACAGTATATAAATCATGTCAGAGAGTTAGGAAGTAGAACGCAGTGTCTAATCAGTGTGTGTTTTCTTGATAAATTTGTTGCTATGCCAAAAAGGGCACAACAAAATATTTTGGTTTTCGTAAGCGAGACATAACTCGCGACTTTCTTAAAGATAAGCCGTCCGCCCTTGTCGCAGGGGGCACGACAATATGTCTAAAATGGAGGTAGCAGACCATTGATGATACAAAGGAGGAGAGTTCAGCCGGCGCCGTGAATCGGGTCTCGGCATAGCTCAGATGGACAGAGCACTGGCTGAGGATCCTGGGTTCGATTCACAGTGCCGGAACGAATTTTTCTCCAATAATAGGTAGGTTGGATTAGGTCACGGTGGCTACGAGCGGGTTAGGACAACCCTTTGCACGTCGGTCATACTGAGGACTATTGTGCACCCCGAATTTATGGGATAAATTTGGATGAGGGTCCACCAGCCCACTAGCAGCATGTGACCCCTTACCCACTCAGCTAATCGGGGCTTCCTACCCCCCCGCTCCACGTTCATACTGTCAAGGTGACCAAGTATACAGGATACATTCCAACGGCTTTCAAGGTGTCGAAATGCCCTTCAGGATCTGGCTGGGCGGAAGAGAAGCCGTACTGGCCATAGTACTGCCAGATTGAATAAATAAATTATTACACTATTATTATTGTTACTATATTATTATTATTATTATTATTATTATTATTATTATTATTATTATTATTATTATTATTTGTGGACCTAGAAAAGGCTTTTAACAGAGTGGTTTGGAATAAACTGATGGGGATCCTAAAGAAAATAGACGTGGATTGGAAAGAGAGAAGACTATTCAGCAATTTTTATATGAAACAATGAGTCAAAGTCAGGATAGGAGAAGACATGACAGAAGGAAGTGAAATAGGGAAAGGAGCACGTCAAGGATGCCCTTTATCACCTGCTCTGTTCAACATCCACTTGGAGGGTTTAGTGAAGAACTGTTTTCAGAACATTGGAGGAGTGATAGTAAGAGGCAGAAATATAAAGTGCATAAGATTTTATGATGATATGGCTTTGTTATCAGAAGAGGAAATGATACTAAGGGATATGCTATTGGAGCTAAATGATAGCTGTGAACAGTATGAGATGAAGATAAACGCAAATAAGACGAAGTACACGGTAATAGGAAGAAAAATAAAGAAGCTATCTTGCGAATTCTAAATGAGGCAGTAGAGCAAATGGACAGCTTCAAGTACTTGGGGTGTACTACAAGCAGTAACATAAACCGCTGCCGGGAAGTCAAAAGGAGGATAGCAATGACAGAAAGCTTTTAATAGAAAAAGGAGTATCTTCTGCGGACCTTTGAAGAAAGAACTAAGGAAGAGATTAGTGAAGTGCTTTATATGCAGTATAGCATTGTATAGTGCAGAAACGTGGACTTAACGAGGTGAAGAGAAGCGAATAGAAGCATTTGAATTGTGGATTTTGAGAAGAATGGAACGTGTGAATTGGACAGACAGAATAAGAAATGAAGCTGTGCTGGAAAGAGTGGTTGAAGAAAGAATAATGCTGAAACTGATCAGAAAGAGAAAAAGGAATTGGTTTGATCACTGGCTGAGTAGAAACTGCCTACTTAAGGATGCACTGGAAGGAATGGTGCACGAGAGAAGAGTTCGGAGCAGAAGAAGATATCAGATGATAGACGACATTAAGATATATGAATCATATGAGGAGACAAAGAGTAAGGCAGAAAATAGGAAAGACTGGCGAAAGCTAGATTTGCAGTGAAAGACCTGCCCTTGGGCAGAACACTAAATGAATGAAATTACCGGTTGTTCTGTATAGTTGTGAAACTTAGACTCTGACTTTGAGAGAGGAACAGACGTTAAGGGTGGTCAAGAATAAGGCGCTTAGGACAAAATTTGGGTCTAAGAGGGATGAAGTTACAGGAGAATGGAGAAAGTTACACAAAGCAGAACTGCGTGCATAGTATTCTTCACCTAACATACAGTAATTAGGAACATTAATTCCAGACTCTTGAGATGGGCAGGGCATGTAGCACGTATGGGTGAATATAGAAATGCATATAGCGTGTTAGTTGGAAGATCTGAGAGAAAAATACCTTTGGGGAAGCCAAGGTGTAGACGGGAGGATAATATTAAAAATGATTTGAGGGAGGTGGGATACGATGGTAGGAGTGGATTAACCCATGAATGCCCAAAACACTTTTTTTAATAAAAATTTGACGAAAACCGAATATTTATAAGCTCTTATTCCAAAATTAATGCCAAATGTTGTATTAGACTTTTTCAGTGCCTGGACATTTAGATACAGATTGGGTCGAAAGCGACCCAGTGGGCAAATCAGGTACAATAATGCCATATAATAATGTATTTATCTTATGAACCTCATAGTAGTCATTATAATTCATCCAATATAATGAGTAATGCAATATCCAATATATCTTATAAAAAGAAAAAGTGCGTGTAATTTATTTCGTAACCACGTGGAGTTCAGAAAAACACCTTCATGTAGTAGTATTTTACATCAAGCGCATGCCTTGGTTGTTTTATTGTGACGTCCTGCACTTTGGTGACGAAGTTGCCATGTCATTAATATATCCTCTATGAGCATCTCTCACTGATGGAGAAATATGTTACTTCATTTGGTCTGTGTACTGTTTCGTCCTACTTGAAGGCAGAGACCTGCACAGCGGCCCAGCCCATGGGCTGCTTCTCCATTCTACAACACTGGGCTCCACAGTGTCGCACGGAACAAACTCGTGACGACACCGCACTGGCCGGGCGGGCTGCTTTGCGAATCGGTTCTGTGCGGTGGGCTGATATGAAGCAGAGTCCTGTACATCGGCCTAGCCCATGGGCTGGTTTTGCACTCTAGCGCACTGGACTCCACAGTGTCGCACGGAACAAACTCGTGACGTCACTGCACTGGCCTTGCGGGCTGCTTTCGAATCGGTTCTGTGCGGTGGGCTGATAGAAAGGCATCGAATCCGAGTCCCCTCTATTATCAGCTTATTAATTGAGCTTTCGCGGGCTTCTGCTTGCCTATGCATATTTATGTCTACGACATACAAATCTATCTGCATACTCGACCTAACTACACAAATGACGCTATAACTAAAGTTAATGATGACTTGAATTCAATATTCATATGTTCGAAAACGCATAGACTTAATTTAAATGCAAGCAAATCGCAGGCTATCTTAATATAACATCAAAGATCGAAGTGTGTGAAACAAAATTTGCCACCGATAATTGTAAATAATACTATTCCATACAGCTCGACTGTGAAGAACCTTGGCATTTAAATGGATTGTCACCTGGAATGGAATATACAAGTGAATCACACTTCTAAAAAATATTTTCTATTACTCACACATTAAAGCGACTGAAGCACTTTCTTCCTGATAAATTAAAATTAATCTTTGCACAAACACTCGTGATGCCACACTTCGACTACTGCGATAGCCTATTATATTAAGTAATCTACATGCAAATTTGAGCAGCAGGCTGCAACGTGTGCATAATGCGTGCGTCCGTTATATTTGCAATATTCGTAAGTATGATCATGTTTCCCCGTCTTTCCAAACTTTGTCTTGGCTAAGGCTAAGCGATCGACGAGCCCTGAATTCTATTATTCTCATATTTCAAATTCTGCGCACCGCTACCCGAATCTATTTGACTTCTTGTTTTCAAAATTTATCGTCGACCTGGTTCACGAGTTGGTATAGCGCTGGCCTTCTATGCCTAAGGTTGCGGGTTCGATCACGGGCAAGGTCGATGGCATTTAAATGTGTTTAAATGCGAAGGCTCATGTCAGTAGATTTACTGGCATGTAAAATTCCTGCGGGAAAAAATTCCGGCACATTCGGCGACGCTGATATAATCTCTGCACTAGCGAACGTCGTTAAATAAACATAACATTAACATCAAAATTTAACCGCATATCATCAGCTAAGTACCAGGTCTCATCATAACAATTTACTCATTATACCCTACCACAAGACATGTTTATATTCTTCATGCTATAAAATTACAGTTGCTAGAAATTGGATCTCGCTTCCAAGTGATGTAAGGGGTTGTTGGACAATAAATTCATTTAGGTCAAAATTACGTAACTTCTTACTTAACAGATTAATTTAATATTTGTTACTTATAATGAAACTAACATCTGTCCATTCTCATTATTATCATTAATTTCTCTCGATAGAATACAAAACCTCTAATGGTAAAATTTCATTACATTAATATTCTCATTATATAAATATATTTTAGATTTATATTTTTTCTCTCTATAACATAGTCCTAGTAAACTTATATTAAATTAACTCTCATCATTTTACTGGCTATCTCAACTTAATTATAATTGATTGAATTAAATTAGCTCATAATTTAAGTTATTACGTTATCTTATTCGCTTCAGGCCTGGTGTACATTATAGTGTACATTGTTTTTTTTTCCTTTTTTTTGGAATGTCTTCCATATTTTTTAATATTTTGAAAAAATTCAATGTGATAGAAATGAAGAATATAATTTTTGAAACATTTCTATACATGAATTAAAAATAAAATATAAAATTTTGGATCCCCAGGGGTTCAAATTGTCCCCATATTTTGATTTTCTGTGAAGATTTGATTTGGGAAATTTGGATCCCCAGAATGATTATGTGACCTGTTTTTTTTTTCAATTTTTTTTTTAAATATAAATTTAGGTCTGAAGGGGTTATAGGTTTATCTAAATTTAAATAAACATTACTATTCGTTAAAATTTAACTGAAGAATATTGCTGGAGAATCTTTTAAGTGTAGTGTAAATAGGCCTATTCGTAATTTAAATATGTATTATATTGTATTGATTAATGCTGGTTGTGTGGAAGAGATGGCCTAAAGGCCTTAACTCTCCCAGCGAAAATAAGACATTTTATTCTATGCGGTTCGATCAACGATCATCTACTGTTTCAAACGTTTTTGTTTTAGATTGTGATTTTGGTTTTTCAAGATGAGCTCAAATAATAGTGCATCGCAAAGAAAATACAGTCTGTCTAGAGAAAAGTAGCGAAGGAGAAAATCGTACTAGAAAGTTTAAAACAACTGAGCAGGACGGAAATTAAAAAGTACTACTGGGTCAGTTTTTAAACCTGTGTTTGACAGCAGTGGAAAATAATTTAATTTTTGTGTGTTGTCCGGTATGCTGGAAACTGTATGCTTATGCCACTCTCCAGCCCGCGGGCTGCCTTGTTACTAGAT
Organism: Periplaneta americana; assembly: GCF_040183065.1. NCBI lineage: Eukaryota > Metazoa > Arthropoda > Insecta > Blattodea > Blattidae > Periplaneta > Periplaneta americana. The sequence continues at coordinate 124,014,402 of NC_091126.1, forward strand.
GCACTGGCTTCACAGCCTCGAACGAAACAAGCCCGTCACTGCACCGCGCGTAACGTATATGTGCCGTAGACTGGTATCAAAGCATCGAACCCAAGTCTCGTCTGTAATCAGTCACTTATTTGCGTTCGAGCGGTCTTGTTCTTATGTACGCTGTTCAATCAACACCAAATTACTATTTAAAACATTCTTGTTTAGCTTTTTATTTGTTGTTTTTATAATGAGTTCATGTAGTGGTGTATCGAAAAGAAAAGACAGTCTCTCTAGAAAAAAAGAAGTGAAAGAGAAACTCGTTGCCGGAGAGTTCAAAACAGCAGAGCCAGATGTAAATTTAAAAAGTGCCATTTGGACTGTTTTTAAACCTGTGATCGACAGTACTGGAAATACAGTCAATTTTGTTTGTTGCTCAATATTCGGGGAACTATAAGGTATTCGGCATAAGTAAAATGTCGCAAAATGTCGATTTTTTTTACATTATTTACTTTTTCTGAGAATAGAAGTTATTTTTCACATCATTATTGAAGCGCATAAACAGTGTTAAAAGTTTTATACAACTCCCGTTACTACATTTTCAGTGAATATTACAATAGACGTGAATCGGTAAAGACGACAGGAAATACAACACAAAGGTATTTAGTGGGTCTCTGATCCACTGGCCACGCGCCAAACGTCACCCAGCGGACTGCTTGAGGAGCGGTTTTGTGCGGTGGGCTTGTATGATGGCTCGAGCTCAAGTTTCCGCTTCTATCACTTACTTATGAATTTAGTTTGCGCGGGCTTGTGCGGTTCGATGAACGGTCAACTACTGTTTCAAACGTTTTCGTTTTTGATTCTGTTTTTCAAGATGAGTCCAATTATGGTAGGCCTACATGCAAAGAATATATTATCTCTGTGAGGCTACTATTGCACTATCAAAGTTCTTTGACAAAGAATATGATACAATATTTTATCTACGATCTTTGATAAAAGATAGGATTTGTTGTATATTACACTACATAAAATCTTTTATAAAATATTTTAGGAACAAAAGCTCTCCCAACACTTGTGCCACAACAGTGATTCCTGATTACGTGTTCCGAGTATTTGTTGATACTAATGTTTACGCGTTAAGTTTAAAAATTTAAATTATGGTTTATTTTACGACACTCGCAAGTGTATATCAACGTCGCCGGTGTGCCGGTGTGCCGGAGTTTTGTCCCGCAGGAGTTCTTTTACATGCCAGTAAATATACTGACATGAGCCTGTCGCATTTAAACACACTTAAATGCCATCGACCTGGGCTGGGATCGAGTAACGTCGAGCACTGCTATACCGACTACACTACCGAAGCCGACCGTTAAGTTTATAACACCATGAATGAAGAACAGTATTATACTTGTTTAGCTACAATTAGTTCAATTATTACAATAAGCATGTTATTGAAAAAGAAACGCCTGTGAGTTAATCCCCTAATCACAATACAAATATGTGATCAGGGCTGAAACCATGGATTGCAAAACGTGATAAGAGATATATACATCAGAACTTATTGAAACAGCTACTATGCGAGGACTTGAAAAGTTATACAAATTATTACGAAATATTATTGTAGAATATTAATATTAAGCTATACAAATTATTCATTTACAACATTTTATTTCCTTCATACTCCGATATCAGAATTTTTGTGGTAGCAACAGTCCAGTTATATTTGCGTTCCACCATATTTATTTCAAGGTATAGAAATCTTTTATCAAAGATAACAAGCTGCACTAACACTTTATAAAAGACACCGGCTGTGAAAGCATACATTTAAAAAACAGCCTCTCTAGAGAAGTAGTAGTAAAGGAGAAAATCGCTGCTAGAGAGTTAAAACAACAGAGTCGGTTGGAAATTTAAAAAAGTACCATAGAGACAGTTTTTAAATCTCTGTTCGACAGCAGTGGATAATAATTTAATTTTGTAATGTGTCCGGTATGCTGGTAACTGTATGCTCATGCAACATGCCAAGCCTAAACACAACCAATGCGCGCAAGCTGGAAAGGATTAGAATGCAATCAACTGGTGCAGGTTGAGCAGTGCGGCGGGCTACGCCGCTGAGTGATGGGCTATAGTAAGCGGCCGCGTGAAGCATTGTTGGTCTTGGGTGGGCTGGGCTGCTGATGCATTAGGACTAGCAGTGCTGAGCTGTGGGCTAGTCTGCAGGACTGGGCTTGGAAGCCCAGTGCACTGGGCTAGGAAGCGGCCGCGTCAAGCAGTGTTGATCTTGGGGTGTGCTGGGCTGCTAGTGCATTAGGACTCGCAGTGCTGAGCTGTGGGCCATTCTGCACGACTCTGCGTTAAACTAACTTATATTTCACTTTACTGCACTTAATATTTTGTTGATGCAACTCACTGTTTTTGAAATTATTTAATACAAATGATTTCTTAATCGATAACATTATTTATAATGAAATAAGTTGTGTTACAATTTATACCAAAGCTAGTGTCTGACGAATCCAAACAGCATTCAGTGCAAGGAGTTATAATTATTTAGAAATTAAGTAGACTACTTCAACTTAGGGGAAGATGGGGGAAATCCGCCACCATGGGCAATTCCGCCACTCCATGTATTTGATAAACTGTGAGTAAGAAACATCACTAGTCATGCGCGAACTCTCGCGGACGACTTAATAAGTACTAAGAGATAGCTCTGTTTCCTGTGTGCAAGCGTGCTTCGTCTTGTGAAATCAAAATCTAAAATCATCCGTTTTCATCTTATTCTGTGACAACATCTGAAGTGAGGTAAGTCAGTTTTAAAGTGACTTTTATAAAATTACTTTAATATATTATAAAAACCTTGTGTAACAACAATTATTTTCTACTATTCTTTTGCATGGTTAGATTTGTTGGTTATGAAGCATTTCGAGCGGAATTTGTCTCTGTGTCGCCGGGTTTATGGCGCCATGGGTGGCGGTATTTCCCCTTCAGCTCGATTAGTGGTAACGGTTCCTATCTTTTCTTTACAGATGCCTCGAAATAGATTAAGAAGTACAGATAAGGCGAAATGGACTAAAGATGACTTAGAGAAAGCTATTAAGGCTGTGAACGACGGCCGTTCAGTAAAAAGTGCATCTAAGACGTTTAATATACTGCGGACGACATTGCGAGATAGACTGAAAGCTAGTAATACTGAAAAACCTGCATTGAGACGCAAACCTTTGTTCTCGGAGGAGCAAGAGAAAGAACTTCGTGATCATCTTCTGCTGTTGTCAAAGCTGTTTTATGGATTTTCTATCATACAACTTCGGCGTTTAGCTTTCGATCTGCAGAAGCTAACAAGATTCCGCACAGTTTTAACAGGGTGACAAAACTAGCTGGTCCAGACTGGGTATATGTTTTTTTAATGAGGAATCCTGAAATCAGTCTTCGAAAACCCGAAGCGACTAGTCTGAACAGAATTTCTGCGTTTAATGAGACTGAAATACAATTGTTCTTCTCAAACCTTGAAAATATCATGCAAAAATGTACATTTCCTGCATCAACAATATATAACGTGGACGAAACAGGGATATCTACTGTGCACAAGCCAGGAAAAATTTTGGCCCCAAAAGGACAGAAACAAGTAGGAGCTGCTACCAGTTGGGAGAGAGGGAAGAATGTAACTGTAATTTGTGCAATGAATGCAGTAGGGAATTTTGTCCCTCCTATGTTTATTTATCCCAGACAACGAATGACACCTTTGCTTCAGAAGGGAGGCCCACGGGATGCTGTATATTGTTGCTCAAAAAATAGCTGGATCAATGAAGAGCTTTTCTTGGAATGGATCAAACATTTTAACAAGCACACGAAATCTACTGCTGATGATCCTGTTTTGTTGATTCTCGACAATCACTCCAGCCATAAAACATACCAGGTATATTAATTTTGCAGGAAAAATAACATACATATTGTGTCACTGCCACCGCACACATCACATCGACTGCAGCCTCTCGATATTTGTTTTTATGGACCATTGAAGAGCGCATTTAACAGAGAATGTGAGCTTTTCCTGAAAGTCAACAGTAACCAGCAGTCTAAAATAACACCTTACGATTTGGCAGAGATATTTAATGGAGCCTATATTAGGGTGGCCACACTTGAAAAGGGAGTTAAGAGATTTCAGTCAGCAGGGATTTTTCCACTAAATCCAAATAAGTTTAGTACGGGAGATTTCGCCAATACCCCTGCAATAGAACTTCGAGTAGTCATCAATGAAGAGGAAGAAAACACAGTTCAACCTGTTGATACTCAGCCTTCGACTTCATCTACCGGTTCCCAGCCTTCGACTTCATCTACCAGTCCCCAGCCTTCGACTTCATCTACCGGTCTCCAGCCTTCGACTTCATCTACCGGTCTCCAGCCTTCTACTTCAAAGGCTAATCCTAGCACTGATCACATTTCTTCAAGTTCATGCACTCCTATGGGAACTAAATCTAATGTAGGCCTGGGCATAGGCCTAAGAGTGAAAGATATATCCCCAGTTCCATGTCAGTCAAAACCAACACAATTGGGCAAAAGACATGCAAAGAAACAGCACTCAGAAATTGTTACATCCACGAAAATTAAAGCTGTATTTGAAGAAGCTAAAAGGAAGAAGCAAAACAGGAAACGAGAGGAAGAAAGGGAAAGAGCAACGAAAATATCAAGAAAATCTAAGAAAACGTGTAGAAGGAATATTGTGTTTGAGTCGTCAGATGAAGAAAGTATTGACGAAACCAATTTATGTGATGATGACGAGAATGACGATGCTGACCCCATTCAAGCTGGAGATGATGTGAATTTGTGCATCATATGCAATGATTTTGGTAAAAACAATGAACTTTGATACAGATGCACACATTGTTCAAAGTGGGTGCATTCTGAATGTAGTGGTTACGACACTCCTAAAAACTATGTCTGTGATTTCTGTTTGTGTACTTAGATAAGTTATATTTTGTGGGTATGATAGTCTTTCTTCATGCATAATGTATTATTATTTGTGTGTGTCAATTATACTATGGTGTGGCGCTATACCCCCTTTAGGGTGGCGGAATTGCCCACTAGCAAGGGGTAATACCGCCAGGTGCATAGTTTGAGAAAAATGTAAAAATATCCATTAAGTAAGGAGAAAGAAGCGACCATATTTAGCACGACGCTAGCAGTTGATATAAGGAATAATCTCTGTACCTTTTTTATTTATTTACATTAAACTACATTAATACAGTGCGACTTTTCCTTAAGGTGGCGCCATTCCCCCATCCTCCCCTAACAACAAAAGACAGAATTACATAAATTACAAGTTAAGAGTAAGTGAAGTTCAAAGAAAAAGATCGGGAATAGCGACCAAACTGCCCGTAGTATGTTGAAAACTTTTTGCAATATGACGGTTTATGATGTGAATTAAATATGGAGTAGCCTATATTATTACGAAATTAATTGAGAAATGACTCAAGCATTTATGATTTTAAGACTGGATATAAAGGCTGTAAGTGCCAGAGAGACAAACCTTAGAAGACTAAGCTTTCTTGTGCGCCTAATGTAGTAATGTGATATAGGCTACGTTTTGCACATCTATGAGAGAAGCTAGGGCCGAAATAAAATTACAACGGGACAGCGGCGGATTTTCAGGGGAGGCAAGGGAGGCCGAGCCTCCCCTAATATTTTACCAGAACACAATATTACAGTCATAATTTCAGCTGAATTAAGATCACAGACAAGTTACAGCAAATGACGAACATTTTTACTTTTATATTAATTTTACTATTCACTATGACTAAGATATAAGTTACGTAAAATCGACCACATTCAGTTGGTGATGCCCGCTCGCTATACTGCAGATAGTACAAATAATTCGTACTGAAAAATAACAGATAGCGCTATAACCTGTATATAGTCGACATCCAGCAGCCTGCAGTGTCTATGCGAGAGCGGGAGAAAGGAGTCGGCTAAATGACGCTACTCCCCGGTAACCATGACAACATCAGTTCAACCAATAAGATAGCTGGTTAGAAGAGTGTTTAAACTTGACTAGAACGCGCGAAGGGAGCCGATTTGGAGACGTCCTACCCACCGCTGACAACTGTACTGCTTATAATCACAGCTGGTTTCCGCTGTATAGGGAAGCTCTCTCTCTTTCTCTCTTCGTGGTTTTAGAAAATTGAGCGACGTGTTGTTAGTTTTCTCTCCCTGCGTAAAAGTTTTCATTTATGTTGTTAGATTTTCTCTTGTTTGCGGGTGTTCGTTATTTTATTCTTTTGTGTTACGAGATGTATTTACTTCTACAGTATTTTAAATATATCGAGAGTTTAGAAACAAATGCAGATTTGTCTCTAGCTTCTTCTAGTAGCAGTTGTTCAATTTGTTGTGACCTGTTTGATCGGTTTGCGAAGAAAGAGGAACGTCCAGTTAATTTGCTGTAAAATTAGACTATGTAATAGTAATGAGCAAGCCCCGGATTCATAGGTTCGAATCAATTTGTTGCTATCTCGTTACTTTCGAAATATTGTTTTTCTTGTTCGTTTTATGTAGCAAAGAGTAACATTCTTAAATGTAATATGACCTAAAAAGACCTAATTCGTAGGTTAGGACTTAAAGTGTCCCAAAGAGTGATAATATTTACAAAGCCGTTGTAATATATTAACAGTATGTTGTTTATTTTTATTTTCCCGTAAAATCATATAAATTCCTAAACATAAGATTTAAAATCCTAAAACATAAATTGGAAAACCTAATTTTAATTTCTTAAAACCTATAAATTCTGCGCTCGGTAATGAAATACGTCACAGGCCTTATATTTTTATATTCTCATCATTCACGTCTTGGCCTCCTCAACTTTCAAACCCACCGTCCGCTACTGCAACGGGACTTATTTTCTTAGTTTGAATCAAACTATTGCTCGGTATAGTCAGATGACTAAAACAGATAAAATATAATTAAAGGTAGGAATTTATACCACAACATGAGGATATTAGGTAAGTTGTGCATAGCCTAAAATGTATGATGTACTCCGTGCACTTCGCCCCTTCTGACGCTTCCAAACAATGCACGCGATGAGCCGGCACCTGGAAACTTTTCAACCGATTTTGCTGGGAATTTCAATTAACCTGTAGCATGCTCCACCTTTCCGCCTTTGTATGGTTAAACCAATCGCCTTCTCGCTGTGCTCCCTTCCTACTCGCTGCTTCTTCTATCTTGTACGGGCCGGAGTAATTGAAGGGGTTAGTGGAATAAGGGGGTATATCACATTTTGGTAAAAAAAATGAACTAATTCCATATTATGAAAGCGGAGTCCATCTACTGTTAGTCTAATGTTCTATTTAAGTGAGGGATAGCTCCATTTTAAAATAAATATGAACGCATGAAAGGGATTTGTAAGTTGTATCAAAATTCTGAATGGAATAGGAGGTATCCCACAGTTCTTTGAAACCTTGGTTCTGATTGGCCAGCTGTTTACCTAACTGACCAATGGGAGAAGTGATTTGATACAATAAGTTTCCAAGCAACATGGCGGATGTTGACCGAACTAATGTTTTTGTAAGTGACGAAATAGTGAAAATAAGACAAATAATAGCAAAAAGAGGAAAAGAAATCCAGGAAATGGAAAGACAACAGCAGAAAGAAGGCACGAAACAGTGGAGAAGAATACATTACACACACACAGACAAAGTAATATCTGCTAAAGTGTTCACTAACATACAGGCAAAGAAAAGCTACCAAATACAGAATGTTAAAAAAAAGTATCCATTATTTTAAGAGGTGATACTATGCATCAAAATAAGAAAATAATGTCTAATAAACATGGGTCCTACAACACATACTTTCTGAGATCTGAACTCTTGTTCATAGGAGGTGCTCAATGTGACGTCCATTCACGGTAATTCATTTCTCTGCCCTACAATATAGCATACTACCAGAAAATCATACCGTAGTTGACACCCTTGGCATGGAATAATACGTCGCAAGGAATACTGAAAACAAAAGTCTAGTTGCGGATATGAGCGGGGTTCAGCAGAGATACTGTTGTGAATTTCCGTAAACAGCATGTGTGGGCTGATGAAAATTCCCATGCAGTTGAAGAAACTAGGCATCAGCACCCATTCTCAATCAACGTATGGGCAGGCGTTCTTGGTGAAAGAATATTCACCATTCCTGTAACTCTGTGCTGTTATTTTCTAATTCACAGTAAAAATTCGTAGTCAAAAAATGTCTTAACTTAAAATAGCCTATATTGGACAATGGAAATATATTTCCCCACAAATCACGTATTATATTTCGTAACTGCTACATTCCATGAAATAATGTTAAGAACAGAGATGTAGTGGAGGTGGAGCGGATCGGAGCGACTCTCCGGCACTGTGTTCGAAGGTGGAGCGGAGCTCCGGCACTGATTTGGAATTTTAAAATCTGTTTTGACATCACAATACTTTCCCAGCTAACGATATATTAGTTAATGCCAGAATACTTGGTGATTATATTTTCTGTGCTTCCTTTAGAAAATCGGAACAAGTTCGGAAATAGAGGGTCGCGAGACCACTAGGAGAGTAGACGGGGTGTGTAGTGAGAAATGGGGGAAGAATCAGTGACAAGACAACCACCAAACTAAACTTTAGTGCGCCTCACAGTGTGCAATTTTCCCAGTCTAGGTGGACAAAAATCAAATTTCGACTTGTTTAGTTAGGCATAGGTGAATACGAATTCATGTTCTTTAACATTTGAAGAATGTTGTGAGAAATACAGTAGCGTGCAAATTAATCCGAACAACGTAATTACTTATGCAAAAACACTCAAACGGGATAAAAAAAAAAAGGATTTAAGACATACCTCAGTAATCTATGTGGCCTCCCTTGTTCCTAATAATAGCTCTGAGACGACTTGGCATGGATTCCACTAATTTCCCACAAATATTCTTCATTTCTTCATCGCGAAACCATACACCAATGGGGGCAGAAATCATCTTCTCCTTTGTAGAACAATCCATTTTTTGCATTCTTCTTTTGCAAATTGACCACAAGTTTTCAATGGGGTTGATGTCGGGTGAGTTGCCTGGCCAGGGGAGTACCTGAATATTCTTCTTGTTGAAGAATTCTATAGTTTTTCGAGACGTATGGCATGGTGCCAGGTCTTGTTGGAACACACTTCTGCCATCCGGAAATGATTTTTGCAGCTGGGGTACGATTCTGGTTTCCAATAAGTGAATATATTTGTCAGAATTCATCATTCCCTTGATAGGTATTAATGCTCCAGGCCCTTCTTGTGTAAAACAACCCCAAAACATTACTTTAGGGGGTTATTTGGGTGCTTGTTGGAGATGAGCTGCTGTTACTTTTTCGGATCCTTTCCGTACGTAAGAAACACGGTGGCCGTGGACCTCGAAATGAGACTCATCAGAAAAAAGTACATTCTTCCAGTCATTCACTGTCCAGCGTTGATGTAATTTTGCCCACATTAAGCGTTTTTTGCACATAAGAGTGGTTAGCAGTTGCTTCTTAATAGGCTTACGAGCCCTTCGTCCAGCTTCCAAAAGCCTACTCCGCACTGTTGTGACGTGAATATTCGCCGCAGTGGTAGCCATTAACTCGCGGGCTAAGTCGACAGCAGTTAGTCTAGGATTTAATTTACTTTTCCTGACAATTAAACGATCATCTGCAGGTGAAGTCTTCCTTTTCCGGCCACAGTTTCCTTTTTTCTGGGGTGTGATGGATCCAGTCTCCCTGTATCGTTTTATGATCGAATTAACAGTAGCCAAACCGATGTGACATTCTGCAGCAATTTGCCTCTGTGTCATAGAAGAATGCTCTGCTAATGTTATAATTTTAGACCGTTTTCGTGGAGTTTTATCTATTTGTGAAGACGACAGAATATACACAGGATTGCAGTATTAAGTGTTCAACACAACTGAAATGCTTATAAGTACAAAACGACAGGCAAAATGTCACAAATTATAAAAAAATAATAACGACAGACCTTCAACAATGGAATTACACGTACTACAGATGTCAATTAAAGCGGTATGAGCAGCTGTGAGGCCAACAATGACAGAAAATGTAAAAATATGTCGTCTTCGGATTAATTTGCACGCTACTGTAGCTTTTAGTGTTTTATCAGCGGCAAACTATATTTAGAAGGGTATGAACAATGAGTTCTTCCTAACACTTCTCGCTCCGGTTCAGTCTTAGACAGAAAGGCTTACTATGTGAATGAAAAAGAGCCAATCGTTAGTGATGTATTGTGTTGTGAGACATGGATTCTGTTCAGATAGGTAGGCCTACGTTCTTACTAATGTGATTTCAATTACAAATTTTTGAAGTATTTTTCTTATCACAGTACGGTTTAAACATTACAACTGAAAAAATATATATATTATTTTAAAGTTCTCTAAATATAATGTGAGTTTTAATATAGCCGGTCACATCCGGTTACAACAATTCTTTAACCATTTATTAGAACATAATTTAGAGTATTGAATCCCGGTTTTAAAGTTTGCACGTTCTAGCGCATTTATCAGTAATTTTTTTTTCAGTGGTGGGGCATACGATAACTGTTCCATGTTTGGCTTAACAGCAGAAAAGAATCATGAAATAAGGAAGTTTTTAATCACTTGTGATTGTTTTAGGCCTGCAAAATTATTCACATGATATCGAACATCAGGTTAAAAACACATTGGACACACTTTTATCTAACCTTAACAAACGCACAGTGAATCAGAACGCAAATCACTAGCTGAACAAAATTAATAACTTCTCTGCATTCTAACCGATTGTTATGAAACTTTGTGCATGCCTTACAGGTGACACACATGTTTTGTGCACAAATTCTGATTACGTTTGCACAAGAAAAACTATCCCTTTATAGCGGGTGCATTTAAACAAAATTAATAATTTCTCTCCTATCTAACAGATTTTTATGAAACTTCATACAGAAGTTACAGGTGCAATATATTTTTTGTCTATAAAGTCTGATTATGTTTTATAAGAGAAACTACTCTTTTATAGTGGTGCATTTAGACAAAATTAATAACTTCTGTCCTATATAATATATTTTTATGAAACTTTGTACATCAGTTAGGTTACAGGTAGCATAACTTACAGATGCAATCAGAATTTGTACATAAAAATATATGTTGCCTGTAACTCCTGTACACAGCTTCATAAAAATCTGTTATGTAGGAGAGAAGTTAATTCTGCTTAATACACCCTATGTAAAGTGGTACTTCCCCTATGGAACCGTAAATATAGTTTGTACACAAAAAAATATAATATATTCCACCTGTAACATCCGTACAATGTTTCATAAAAATCTGTTAGATAGGAGAGAAGTTGTTATTTTAATCTAAAACCACCCCCTATAAAGGGGTAGTTCCTCGTACACAAACGTAGTCAGAGTTTGTACACACAAAAATGTGTTATTTATAAGGTCTGTACAAAGTTTCATAACAATCCGTTGGAATGCAGAGAAGTTATTAATTTTGTCCAGTTAGATTTGTGTTATTGCACACTGTGAGCCTGCGCGAAATGATCACATTCTTAATTCACTTTCGTTTCGTATCGTATTTCGTTAGTTTTTGCGTCTTTGTACGATACAGGAGATTGTCTATGGTGTTACTTACCGAAATGTGTTGTGTTTGTTTCCCAGTTATTTCACGAAGTGAATTTTAAACAGTTAATTTACTGCCTATAACGTGCTTAGGCCTATACTGTTTGAAACTCTTGTTTTTATCTATTGCTTTTCAGTAATTTATGGAACAAAACAAACGTAGACAAAAAAACATTAACTTCTTTCTTTTCTCGTGCCATTTCTGTTACTAGTGGAGTTACAAAAGCTTCCTTTCCTGATATTGTTGATATCTCAAGCCCATCGCTTCTATTTGATGAACCTAGTATTTCAACCAGAGATACTGTTATAGAAGATACAGTTCCAGTATGGATGTAGATTCATTTTCCGGGCTGAGAGGCCGTGGTCTTCTCGGCGTACCTGAGGCAACTGATCCTGTGTCTGGTTGTGCGAGCGTAATGTCGGGATGAGCCCTAAAAGAAATGGGCCACGGACCACTTCCCTTCCCCCACTCTTTCTCTTCTACTATCACAAAGAACTTGCTAATTTCTTAGATACCAACCCTGAATTATGATAATAGGGGAACATAAATATATTGGAAGTTCACAGGGCTAACGGCTTCGAAGCTGGGTACCTGGTTCTAATGAAGTGCACTGGTAGCAATCTAACATGGGGGCATGAGATAGTTACTCTGCCTGCCATTAAAAATTCACTTCACTAAATCCCCCCCCCAAAAAAAAAACCAGGATCAGTTGCCTCAGGTACGCCGAGAAGAGTCTTGCGACCTCGGATACCACTCCACTGAAGATGTCTGCCGCAGTTGCAGACGAAACGTCTGGTATAAAACCAACTAATAGACCACGGCCTCTCAGCCCGGAAAATGAATCTACATCTATAGACTCCGGCCGTGAAAGCCTACACAGCAAAGTTCCAGTATGATTGCGAAGAATATTCAACGACATAATGTTCAAAATAGTGAAAGTCACAAAGTCGGCCTGCAAAATGAGTGGCCGAATGTATGGAATAAAGAGAATATATGGTCAAAAAAAAAAGAAGCTTATCCGTGGATTGATTGTAATCAATGTACGCTAGGCTCTAAAGCATTCTTCCGATGGTGACTAGTAATTTCGAGCGAGAGCTCTTTTATGCCCGCTGCGCGCGCGCGGAGCTCTTTTACCTGTAAACATTGCTAAAGGATGTACAGATCTTAGAACACAGCGCATCATGACGGAACGGAAGCGCTTAAAGCTTTCAAGGAAGAGTGGAAGATGCAATATTTATGCTTCGAACATGGTGATGAAGTCCAGTGTTTGTTGTGTAAAAAAATATAATTTGCAAAAAAGGAACATAAAACGGCATTATGAGACGCAACATGGTTATTCAGGAGAAGAGAGAAATAAATTGATTTCGGAATTGACATCGAAGGTAAATTAATTTACATTTGGGTCACTAGATTGTATCTAGGTTCCTTTTATTTCTTTATTTTAAATGTATTGTTGATGTTTTATTTGTTTTGTTGCTTGTTTCTGGATATTTACTTTTATTAGACTACATGTTTCTTTAATTTAGAAATAATATTATATCTTTGATTGCACTTCAACTTATAGGCCTACTATTAGGCCTACTAAGCTCAAAAAGCTAATTTACTTTTATTCCAATAACTATTTTCAAGATTTTGAGCAAATATGAACTAAACATTTTCAAAACTTTGATGCAAGGAGCTTTTTAAGTAACGTGAATATAAAATATACTTAAAAATATAATTTCAAAACTATTAGACCTAATTGCATCAAATTTTGTGCAGATGATATTATTATAGATCTGTTTATATAGTTTAAATTTCACAAATTATGGTTGAAAATTGTGAAAGTTTTAAAAATCATACATATCCCCTTAAATGATTGACCCCAAAAATTACGATGGTTCTCAATATCTTAATTTAATCAATTTGTTTTTTCGTGTTACATGCATCTCACAAATCACTCTAAGAAAACTCATTACATAATCACGATTAGAGTAAGGACTACATTTTCACAATCACACAATCAATATACTCTATTTCAATCAATATTATCATTATTATTTTTTCAACAAATACTCAAAAGTACTTAGAGATCACACACGTCGAGCAGGTAGATCCTATTAGTTCCTCCTAACCAATGAAATGAAGTATTTACATAATAAATAATTGCTTTTAACAAGAAAATGGTTTACATACAATTAGCTTTTCCTAGTTCTCTTTTTGTTCCTAAAAAACCATTCCCTTTGCGATTTGTTTATATATGTACATGTATATTAAATAACTGAATAATTAGCCCTATTACATAGCCATAAATTTAGTAACGCAAGTTATTTAATAATTGCTGCCTTTATTCGCAGCATGTGCATGTACATCCCTGACGTCTATGTTACGACGCTATGTAGTGGATGTGCTATGCGCTCGTAATCAAGGTCCAGCTCTTCTACCGTGATTGGGAGCTAATATCGTCTCATCCCTGCTCTAAAGTGTGTCATGAAGTAACTACATTATGTGCATTAAAAAAAGGAGTTTATTTCTATATCTAATGAACTGCGCTCATATTTAGTAAATTACTACGGATCGAACAGATCAGATCAGCTTAAGTCTCTACGAAAAAAAATCATTGAACACAAGAAATCCAATGCTCATAATATAGCACAAAATTATTGATACGTCTGAATAGCAATAACTTGAAAATGTTGGCGAATAAACGAGTGCAGCCCACCGTGAAGCAACAAAAGCGAAATTTATATCAGCTTATTACATTGCGCAGAATGATCACCCTTAGAGTGATCATTTCGGTTTACTTGAGCTTCAGAAGCTAATTAATGGAGTAGGTATTGATTGGTGTTGCCTTGCATTCTTCTTACAGTCTTACTTTATGGCATTTCTTTCTTCGTCTTATTTTTTTTTTGCATCCAAACCTTCCGCCTTCCCCAAAGCTTAAAGAACATAGAGAGCTCCGGCACTGTAAAGTTTGGGACTACAACCCTGATTAAGAATTAACTCCACCTGTAGTAATGTTCACCCCATATAGAGGAAAATAGGAGTACAAGATGACTTCCAAATGTACAACAAATACTCCTGTGTCCCAGCACATAGGGAGAACTATTTCTAATTTAAATGCAACCAGTATCGTTTTCTTTCTTGGTATTATTATTATTTTTTGTTTGCTAGAGACTTATATAAAATTTCATCCTAGGAAAATCTTCGTTTATTAGAGAGGCAGTCTATTTGTAGCATTTTCTGAAAGTGGACATTTCAGATTTTCAAAGTTTGTTCCTCACTTGTGTATACTACAGTTTCATGACAACATTTGTACTTTTCTTCAGTGTTGTTCATTTAAATGCTAGAGTAGTAACAGAGATAATAAGTTATTACCGACCTTAAAAATGAGAAAAGAGGAAAGAAAAGAGTCTGAACTAGGTATCAATAAAGAAAATATCAGATTTAGAATGTTCTACAACCTTATTGAAAGAGATAGTTGTAGAAGATCGGAAAAGTTATCAAAATCAGAATGATTTTGGAATAGTTCAATTTTTTTAATGTAACAGTTATGTAACGACTGCGTATGCAGTGAGAACCTTCAAGCATAAGATTTGAAAGTTATGGACGTTAATTGAGTGGGAAAAAACAGTTTAAAAGTAGCCGCACAATTCATTGTGAAAGAAGTAACTTAACGCCTGTAAATGACGATTAAATACTTTAGTAGCTTACATAATCTAGCGAACAGCAGCGCCATCAGAGACGTATTTTGGTTACATCTGAATCCATTTCAATTTTCTTTTAATTTGTCGAAACCATCCATGGATTTCCTAGTAACCTCACGCATTTTGGGACGTAATTCATTGCCAGCTGAAGTAATAGGCCAATTGGAATGCTCCTTTTAACCTATGTTATACTGCTAAAATGGATTTAACACTTGAACCGAAATTTCTGCCCGTGTGTTTCATTCTCATTTTATTTATTTGCACATAACTTTCTACAGAGCTCCGGAAATTAATTCGCATTTTGTAATTCCATAAACTTCAATTAATTATAGGAAGTAATCTGTGGCGCGACAACCCATAAAGGACGAAGAGCCGGCTGTTGGCTTCATGAGGTAGGCAGTAGTGACTGAGGAGGTAAGATTGTGATAAAGCAGCTGTTTGTTTTCATACTCATATTTAATATAATTCTCATATATAAGTTATATTCATAGCATCATATTTAAAGATACTTAAAATACTCCCCAATCATTTGATATATAGGCTAAATCATAAATTCATAACATCCATTTCCCACGCAATTTTGTAATAATATACTTCGCATTTCATACACAACATAAATCGCCATATTGTAAACAGTTAACCTCAAATATCACTCAACGCTTTGATCACTACTCCCGACCTTTTCTTTTAATTTGAGTAATTCTTAACTCATAAGTTGACTAATTTTAAGGCTTTTTGTTATTTGTAAATTTGAAATATTTAATTGATACACAATTAGTCTTAATTGTAACACCTAATATAGAACGTGTTTACATAGTTTAAGAAGGACTAGGCTAAATCATTAATAGCACATTTCAATATAAATACTATTGTTGGTTAAGAAATTTCGTGTGTTAAATTACATAGTGAAGTTGCATCAAGACTGAAATATGAGTGCAGTGAAGTGACGTATCGTGTAGATTAACATCGACAAGGGTGGTACCGGTATAGTGAAGTGATAAAGTGTAGTGTTGGTCCATTGAAATATTGTAGTGTGGTGTTACTTCAAAGTATAAATAATTTAAAACATAAATAGTGAAGTTTCTTCTAGACTGAAATATAAGTGCAGTGACGTGTCGTGTAGTTTAACTGCAAGTGTGGTATAGTGAAGTGATAAAGTGTACTGTTGGCCTATTGTTTGTATGACTTTTCGTTGAATTGTGTATATTTTGTATATATTTTAATAGGCCTAGAGTAATTTATATTATTTCTGCGTTTTCTTAAGTATTTTACATTTCAGCTTAATTGCTTATATTATGTTTTTAATTTAGTCGCTGTGATTTTGGATTAAGCCTAGGTAATGTATTTTTAGTTAGTTTTTATAGTCTGGGTTACAGTTTAGATTAATTATTGTAATATTGCATTTCATTGTATATAAGAAGTGATTTTAGTGCTACTGATAGTGCATGAGGGTTATAAACTGCTAACAATAAGTGTGTAATACTAGGCAGTGTGAAGGGTAGGCCTAATTGTTTTCATGATTTATTGTACCAGTGACATGAGTGCAAAGGCGTGTGATTTGAGTGGAAACTGTGGTGCGTGTCGTAGGAAAGTTAGATAGGGAGTATTTTGTGACAGTTGTAGAATGTGGTTTCGTTACGGATGTAGTAACACTACTAGTGATGAGGTTAGTCTATGCGATAACTGGTCATGTGAACTCTGTCACTATAAAACATTAGTTGTAAAACAGGAGGAAACCATCGCCAACCTACGATATGAGCTGGAACTTTTCAAAATTTAATTGGGAAGTAGAAATGTTGCTTCAACTTTCAATTCAGAATTGCTTGATTTTAAGGTTGTATCCAGACGAAATCTTAGGAGGAGAAGGTTCTCTGCTGAGGATGTTAGTGAAGTAAAGTTGACCAACAGATTCAATGTTTTAGAAACAATGGAAGTTGATCAACCCTCCCTAAATCCTCCACAACAGGCTTCTGCTGAAGATGATGGTAGAAAAAGTAAAGTATTGTTACTGGGAAGCAGTCACGGGAGGGGAATAGCAAACCTGTTGAAAGAGGAATTGGGGACTGACTATGAGATTTGTAGCATAGTAAAACCTAGTGCTGGACTTACTCATGTTACAGAAGACCTGGTAAATCTATCTTCTGGTTTTACCAAGAGGGATCATATTGTAATAGTGTGTGGGCCAGGGAAAAGCCTGGATAGAGATGTTAGTTACTCTGTTGAGAAAGATCTAGAGAACATAAGTAAGGACAGCAGCCACACAAATGTGGAGGTAGTGGAGCTTTTTGACAGGTATGACAAGCCATGGCTTCATAGTAGGGTGAGGAGTATGAATGCACGACTTGGACGTGCCTTGATCAGACCCAATGCCTCTCATATTGGTGTGATAGAGGGATGTAGCATTAAGAGAGATGATTATACATCTCATGACCTACACTTGAATTCTAGATGCAAGAGGAAGCTTTCGCATCTGATCGCTAATAGAATAAAGGTAGGATTCCAGTGATTACCAATATAATTCCTGCTGTTCATCATAGGGCATCTCCTTTTTTAGGGTAAAATATAAATTATAAAAAGAAAGTAGGCCTACAGGTAATCAGAACAGTGAAGTAAATACAAATCATAAATTTTGTAGGGTTAATTCAAATTCAAAAACAAAAGATACCGGAAGTCAGTTTAGTTTATTTCATCAAAACATACAAAGCCTTAGAAACAAGTCACCAGAGTTATTAACATTCTAAGAAATAGAACAAATAAACCCATATATAATATGCGTCACTGAACATCATATGAAACAACAGGAATTATCGTCACTTTCACTGGAAGGATACAAACTAGGAGATAGCTATTGTAGACAGGATCTACAGAAAGGAGGTGTGTGCATATTTGTTAGAAACGATATATATTTTAAAAATACCAGCCTTTCAAAATTTAGCAGAGAAAAAGATTTAGACCTGTGTGCGGTAGAATTAGAATTAAAATCTAGTAATCTTATACTTATAGGTATATACAGGTCGCCTTCTGGAGATTTCAAACATTTTCTTAATCTACTAGAAAATACATTACAACACATACATGAAAAAAAACACGAATACATGTTTTGCGGAGACTTAAATATTGACTATCTCACTGAGAACACTAAAAAAGAAGAATTTAACACATTACTAACAACCTTCAATTTAATACATACAGTTAATTTTCCAACTAGAATACAAAAAGGATCGATTTCTGCAATTAATAATATACTTATAAGGAAAGATAGATTAGATAGTTACCGGACAGTTCCCATTATAAATGGTCTTTCAGACCATGATGCTCAACTAATACGAATAAACGATAGCATTCCTGCGTCAAAACACCCGAATAAATTTAGATTAAGGGTCATAAATGAAGAATATTTAAAGGACTTCCAAGCTAAACTATAAAATGAAACATGGGAATCAGTATATGATAATGGTGATATGAATAGTAAATTCAATGTGTTTCATAATGCATTCTTAAATATCTTTGAATCCAGTTTTCCTGTAAAGTACAAAAATTCTCAAACATCTAAAAACAATTGGATTACACAAGGCATAAAAATCTCTTGTAAAACTAAGAGGTCTCTCTATATTCAAAGTAGAAATAGTAATGACCCCAAATTAATAGCTCACTTTAAAAGTACTCTAAAATATTACACTAAGTAATCTTAAAAGCCAAAGAACTTTACTATAACTTAATTATTCTAAACTCGAATAATAAATTCAAAACAACTTGGAACATAATAAAAAAAGAAAGTGGAAAGTTTAGAAGTAAAGAACAAGTTTACACTCTTGTAACAGATAATAGAAAAACATCAGATACAACAGAAGTTGCGAACATATTCAACAATCATTTCTCTCAATAACTGATAACCTAAACACCCCACAGAATAATAATGCCATCGATTGTTTGAAAATATCTATTCCTGTAACTTTCCCAAATATCCCAATTTTTTCAATAAATTCACGAGAAATAATTACAATTCTAAAGCAATTAAATTCTAAAAATTCCTCGGGATATGATGAAATTACTAGCAAAATATTAAAAGCCAGTTCACAAATAATTGCCAAGCCCCTGTCTTATTTATGTAACTTTTCAATGTTTAATGGTGTATTTCCAGAGCGACTGAAATATTAATTTGTTATTCCTTTATTGAAGAAAGGGGATAGAACCTCGCCCGAAAACTACAGGCCCATATCCCTTCTACCAGTCTTCTCAAAGGTCTTCGAAAAAGTTATATATAAGAGAGTATATCATCATCTTGATAGATACAACATTCTCATTCCGGAACAATTTGGATTCAGAAAGAATAAATCAACTGAGCAAGCGACGTTTAATTTAACTGATAAAGTTCTGGAAGCTATTAATAAAAAATTACAAGCAGGAGGGATATTCTGTGATCTCTACAAAGCTTCTGATTGTATTAACCATAAAATTCTACAACAAAAATTAGAATACTATGGTATTAAAGGCATAGCATATCAGTGGTTTGAGTCATAACTCCTAAACAGAAAACAAAAAATGGAAATGAACGCATTTAATAAATCCTTTAAATCTACTTCAAAATGGGGAAATGTTCATACAGGGGTCCCACTAGGATCTATATTAGGGCCTCTTGTTTTTCTAATTTTTTTAAATGACCTGGCCCCATAATAAAAAGAATAGGTTATCCTATACTATTTGCAGATGACACAAGTATCATAATTACAGACAAGAACTTTGCCACATTCAAATATAAAAAAGAAACAATTCTCCTTAAAATTTATGACTGGTTTACAACCAATAAACTAGCATTAAACATTAATAAAACTAACATAATTCAATTTAAAGCCACTTCAAATTTAATATCTGAAACATTGGACACAACTATCAACAATATACCTCTACTAGAAACATCAACAACCAAATTTCTTGGTTTGCATATTAATAACACAATAAATTGGAAAAATTATATCGAAGAAATAACCCCCAAACTTAGCTCAGCATGCTTTGCAATTAGATCGTTACAACAATTTCTAAACAGCAGTATCTTGAAGACAATATATTTTGCCTATTTTATTCCATTATGTCCTACGGATTAATATTTTGGGGAAATTCTGCAGATAGTAAAAATCTATTCTTGTTACAAAAAAGAGCTATTAGAATAATAGTTGGAGCAAAGGCTAGAGAATCATGTAGATTATTTAAAAAAAAATAGAGATTCTAACCTTAACAAATCAATAAGACTTACGTATATATACTCTACAATAAATTTCCTCTTATGTAATAAAGAAAATTTTCCAACTAACTCAGCCATATATAGTATAAACACCCGCAGAAGGAATGATTTTCATACGCTATCATCAAATTTATCATGCTTTCAAAGGGGAGTACGTTAGATGGCGATAAAAATGTTCAATAGTCTTCCTGAAGACATTGAGAATCATAGCCAAAACCCTGCATTATTTAAGGTAAAACTAACAAATTACTTAATATATCTCACTTTCTATTCTGTAGATGAATTCTTGACATTTCACAGTACTGTGTAAATATTATAATACTATTAAATGGTAAACATATTACATTGTATAAAATATTATTGTTATTAAGGTATTAATTCTGTACATATTTCATATTTGCATTTTATATGTATTGCATTTTATTGTTAAACGTAAGAATTGGACATGATCTTTATTCTATGCTATAAAGCAAATGTAAGAATATTATGGAACGAATAAATCTATTGTATTGTATTGTATTTATTAACATTCCATGGTATTCATACATGCTTACAGCTAGAATATAGAACAAGTCGAAAAACTTAATACTATTGTAAAATCTTAATTTATAGTCACAGTCTAGATGAAATATATATATATATATATATATATATATATATATATATAAACGAGATTTACAATATAGTCTAGTAGTACAACACAAAGTTTTAGTATAAATTTCATGAAGTGTTATTGAATGTCATGAATTCACCTACAGAATAGAAGGCGTGAGAAATTAGGTACTTCTTTAATTTGGCCCTAAATAATTTTATGTTTTGAGTTTCATTTTTTATATCGATAGGGAGGCTATTAAAAATTTTTACTGCCATATAACGCACTCCTTTTTCATAACACGATGGACTTGCCGATGGAGTATGAAAGTCATTTTTTGACGTGTATTTATGCTATGAACTGTTGAATTAGTTACAAAGTTTTCACGATTACATACGAGGAAGATTATTAATGAAAAGATATACTGAGAAGCCATGGGCATTATTTGTAGTTTTTTGAAAATAGCCCTACACGATTCCCTAGATTTGGCACCTACTATTATTCTAATTACTCTTTTTTGTAATAGAAATATGTTGTTACTATCTGTGGAATTTCCCCAGAATATTATTCCAAAACTCATTACCGAGTGGAAGTATGCAAAGTATATTGTTTTTAAGGTATTGATATTTACTATCTTTTGCATAGTTCTAATAGCAAAACAAGCTGAATTTAGTTTGGGGGTAATTGCTTTAATATGATTTTTTTCAAATTTAACACATTATCGATTTTTAAGCCAAGAAATTTGGTTGTTGTTGTTTCTAATAGGGATTTATTATTAATTATTGTGCTAGAAATTTGCGACGTTGAATTTGGACAGGATTTAAATTGAATTATGTTAGTTTTGTTACAATTTAATACTAATTTATTGACTGAGAAGCAGTCACATATTTTAAAGAGAATTTCCTCTGTTGAGGATTGGAATGTGTTGGAGTTATTGGCTGTAATTACTATACTTGTGTCATCTGCAAATAATATGGGATGACCTACATCTTTTATTAGGGAGGCAAGATCATTTATAAACACTAGAAAAAGTAGGGGACCTAATATTGATCCTTGAGGAATTCCATTATTAATAGTTCCCCATGGCGATGCAGATTTCATAGTTGTATTGATTTCAAGTTTGTGTTTCCTATCTATGAGATATGAGTGAAACCATTGGTGTGCAACACCTTTAATACCATAATAATCTAATTTATCTAGCAGCATTTTATGATTTATACAGTCAAATGCTTTGGATAAGTCACAGAAAATCCCTCCAACTTGTAATTTTTTATTAACTGCCTCCAAAATTTTGTCAGCTAAACTAAATGTTGCATTTTCTGTGCCTTTATTTTTTCTAAATCCAAATTGTTCTGGGACTAAAATGTTGTATCTTTCTAGATGATGATATAATCTTTTATACATTACTTTTTCAAAGATTTTGGGGAAGACTGGTGGAAGTGATATGGGTCTGTAATTTTCTGGAGACGTTGTTTCTCCCTTTTTGAAGATAGGAATAA
This sequence comes from Periplaneta americana, assembly GCF_040183065.1. Lineage (NCBI taxonomy): Eukaryota > Metazoa > Arthropoda > Insecta > Blattodea > Blattidae > Periplaneta > Periplaneta americana. Next base: position 124,036,987 of record NC_091126.1, read on the forward strand.
CCACTGAATATTTTAATCTCTCGGGAAATATACCATTGAACATTGAATAGTTACATAAATAACTTAATGGCCCAGATATAATATGTGAACTCGCTTTTAATATTTTGCTTGTTATTTCATCATACCCTGAGGAGTTTTTTCATTTCAAATTTTTAATGATTGCAATTATTTCCTGTTTGTTTGTTGGAAATATTTGAATATTTGGCAATTTTGTCGGAAAATATTGTGTTAAAGAATCTAAACTGTTAGTAACATTATCTTGGGGGATGTTGAGGTTATCAGTTATTGTAAGAAACTATTTGTTAAATATGTTTGCAATTTCATTTGGATCTGGCGTTTTTGTATTGTTAGATATAAGGGTTTAGTTTGTTACTTTACTTTTCGATCGTCCACTATCTTTTTTAATTATGTTCCAAGTTGTTTTGATTTTATTATCAGAGTTTTGTATTGTTGTATTATAGTGTAATTCTTTAGCTTTTTGAATTACTTTGTGTAATATTTTTGAATAATTTTTATAGTGTTGTTTTAAATTTGAATCATTACTATTTCTGCTCTGTATGTATAATGATCTCTTGGTTTTGTATGAGATTTTAATACCTTGTGTAATCCATCTATTGTTACATATTGCTTCATTTTTATACTTTAGAGGAAAACTGGATTAAAAAATATTTAGAAATGTTTTATGAAACTCGTTGAATTTACTGTTCATATCATTTTGACTGTATACTGATTGCCATGTTTCATTTTTAAGATTTATTTCAAAATTATTTAATGATTCCCTGTTTATATTTCTGAATCTCACTTTAGTTGTTTTTTTTTTGATGATGTGTTAATATTTATACTTAGGAGTTGAGCATCGTGATCCGAAAGACCATTAATTATTGGGATTGTTTGATATATACCTATTTTTTCTTTTCCGATGAATATGTTGTCTATTGCAGTAGCTGAATCCCCTTGTATTCTGGTCGGAAAGTTTACTGTGTAAATTAAATTGAAAGATGCTAGCCATGAATTTAGTTGATCTTTCCTATTGCTTTCTGTTAGATAATCGACATTTATGTCTTCGCAAATAATGCATTCACGTTTCAGTTTCTGTAAGTATTCTAGTGTCTTTTCCAATAAATGAATAAAATTTTCGTAGTCTGCAGATGGTGCTCTATATAGATATATTATAATGAAATTATATGTTTCATTTTCTAATTCAACAGCACAAATTTCTAAATCCCTGTCTTTGCAAAAATGTGAAAGATCAATATTTTTGAAATTAAGGTCAGATTTGAGAAATACACTCACGCCTCCGTCATCAAGAGCTTGTCTGCAGTAACTAGCACCTAATTTATATCCTTCCGGTGAGAGAGACAATATTTCCTGTTGTTTCATATGGTGTTCGGTAATACATAGCACATTCGGATTTAAATGTTCGGAATCTAAGGATGCAAGGAGTTCATCAGTGTTATTTCTTATACTTCTTATATTCTGATGGAATACACTGAATATTGATTGTAATACGATTTGTTGATTCTGTTTTTTATTATTATTATTGTTATTTTGACTTTTTTATTTACCCTAGAAAAGGACAAGTCCTATGACGGATTACAAAAGGAATTTTATTGTCACACTTGCCATGGTCACATTGAAGACTGTCAGCAATGAGACGCGTTAGCGAGTCCTTGCCTCGAGAATTCAAATGCAGTCCATGATTAGTGTATTCCTCTATTACAATGGAGGATGTGTCTATAATATTAATGTGCGCCATGTCCCTCTCCAACTGAGCCAAGTCAATCCTCAGATTTACACTCTCAACCTTCCTATTCATCCACGGCTTGTCAGGCCTCCGGAAAAGGTTCACAAATACCCACATTCGTATGGCCACTCTTCTGTGCAATGTTGTTTATATCTCCAGCAATTGAATAATTGAGGTTCCTGTTTAGGCTGTTTCCTGCACCCCCACTATAATTACATGATCTTCCTTATCAAGGTCTTTAGCAAGCGCCGATAGATCCCCTACAACATTGGACAGAGAAGCGTTGGGTTTGAAAAAGCTGGTAACAGCATATTTCTCACCCAATGAAGCCTGGAGCCGTTGACCTATTCCTCTGCCATGGCTGCTACCTAACAAAAGTATCTTCTTCCTACGCTTGGGCTCCGATACTGAGTTGGAAGGAGCATCAGATTCAGGTTCTAGAGAATCCAGAACAGAGAATCTGTTGCTCAGTTCCACTTCAGTACTAGAGGTAGCAGTGGCAGCACTAGGGACACTGGAATTCTTCCCTTTACGCTTCTGATTAGAGACCACCTTGAACTCTGGTGATTTACTTCTAACTTTAGGCTTTATTGATTTCAAGGCTGCAATTTCCTCATTAGCAAGCTCTAATTGTCTGCGCAAATGGGTGATGGTTTCCACCTGTTCCTTTACAATATTTGCATTTCCATTGACTGTTTACATTTTCAGCATTAGTAGGCCTATTTGCACAGTCCCAATGAAACCATATATTACATTGTATACAATTTACACCTTGACACACTTTCCTTCGACATGCACCACACTTATCAGACATAATGCACATTTTCACTTCACTCACTTCACTTCACTAATGTTCTGTTACTCACACTAGCACATACAATTTTTGACTTTACTATACTAAATTAAATTAGGCCTAAACTATAACAAGACACGAAGTTGTATTGTTCTTATATTTAACATTACCTCTTAACGTAACACTTCACTTGACTTCAATTGTATTATTCACACGGCACACGACACTAGCACAAACACTTCTAAGCTTTACTATACTAAACTAAATTAGGCCTAGACTATAATAAAACACGAAATTATGCTTACATTTAACTTCACCTTTTAACTAATATATTTTGCTCTTTACAAAGTAGTTTCACAACAGTTCAAGATTATAAAATATAAATATGTACAGCAAAAACACAATTAATTACTATTGTGACAATGAGTCAGAGCAGAGTGGTTTTTGCACTGGTCAGATACTATTCAATTGCAATATGGCGGCCGGATCAGCTGATTGGGAGTCTAGGAAAAAATATTCAAATATAACTATTTTAGTTTTTACGTATTTATGAAATTTACATATGTAAATGTGAGAAGAAAGTTAAATATTTAGTTTACACTAATATTTTCCAATTAAATTACTGGTTTACCTCTGATTTTTTTAACAAATACGGAGTTTACTTTTGCTGCTGAAGTACGCAACCAGTACTATCTATCTATCTATCTATCTATCTATCTATCTATCTATCTATCTATCTATCTATCTATCTATCTATCTATCTATCTATCTATCTATCTATCTATCTATCTATCTATCTATCTATCTATCTATCTATCTATCTATCTATCTATCTATCTCTCTATCTGTCTATCTGTCTATCTGTCTGTCTGTCTGTCTGTCTGTCTGTCTGTCTGTCTGTCTATCTGTCTATCTATCTATCTATCTATCTATCTATCTATCTATCTATCTATCTATCTATCTATCTGTCTATCTGTCTATCTGTCTATCTGTCTGTCTGTCTATCTGTCTGTCTGTCTGTCTGTCTGTCTGTCTATCTATCTATCTATCTATCTATCTATCTATCTATCTATCTATCTATCTATCTATCTATCTATCTATCTATCTATCTATCTATCTATCTACCTACCTACCTACCTACCTACCTACCTACCTACCTACCTACCTACCTACCTACCTACCTACCTACCTACCTACCTACCTACCTACCTACCTACCTACCTACCTACCTATCTATCTATCTATCTATCTATCTATCTATCTATCTATCTATCTATCTATCTATCTATCTATCTATCTATCTATCTATCTATCTATCTATCTATCTACCTACCTGTCTATCTACCTACCTGTCTATCTATCTACCTGTCTATCTATCTATCTATCTATCTATCTATCTATCTATCTATCTATCTATCTATCTATCTATCTATCTATCTATCTATCTATCTATCTATCTATCTATCTATCTATCTATCTATCTATCTATCTATCTATCTATCTATCTATCTATCTATCTATCTATCTATCTATCTATCTATCTATCTATCTATCTATCTATCTATCTATCTATCTATCTATCTATCTATCTATCTATCTATCTATCTATCCTTCTATCTATCTATCTATCTATCTATCTATCTATCTATCTATCTATCTATCTATCTATCTATCTATCTATCTATCTATCTATCTATCTATCTATCTATCTATCTATCTATCTATCTATCTATCTATCTATCTATCTATCTATCTATCTATCTATCTATCTATCTATCTATCTATCTATCTATCTATCTATCTATCTATCTATCTGTCCGTCCGTCTGATAACCATACACACCTTCAGGTGAACTATCAGCGAATAAGTACTGGGCTAACGTGTTGTCAGCAAGATAACCCCAACCGTTGTAGCAGGTTCTCATAATCGGATTTTGCCACCTATCGGAAATCCCCAAACGCATCGAGATACTTTGTCGATATCGGGTCCGTACACTGGCACAAATTTCATGAGAATTTTCCTTCCCCTAAGGACCCGAACGAGCGGGCATTCCGTAACGCGATTTCAGGCATGATGCCTTAAGCCACGTGGATAATACGTAAGAAAATTCATTATTATAGCTGTGTACAAAATCACTCCATGCCCAGTCACTTGAAGACTTAAAAGTCTTACCGTAAACTTATGCACTACCTTCACTTTTCTCGTTCTTACTACAAGAAATACGTCGTAACTAGAGGGTGAAACCGGGATACTTTAGCAATCAATGTACGCAAGCATTGACTATAGCTTTTACACACTCGGTACTCGGCGCCACACTGCGGACATAAACAAAGGTAGTACAATGTGGTTATGATTGAAAATAAAGTACATGAATACATACATTATACATGCAAGGTTCAGTCTTCTTCGGTTTCGTTGCCGGCATTACAACGAACAACAAAATACATCTGAAGATTTGCGAACTGAAACGTCCTGCGGCGATTACTCAAACAGTTTTTATATTTTGAGAACGTCCGTTCAACATCACAGGATGTCAATGGTGAATGCAAATAATACGACTGGTGTTTCGAAATTGCACTTGTACACGTTACCAAGTACAGTAGAACGTCTCGTTTAGGCACAGTGAAAACGTAAATAAAGTGTAGGTAACGTATGGAAGAGGAGCCGTACGATAAACACGACGGATGCACAAGGTTTTAGTTACAACATTTATGGTGGAGCATTAATTGAAATTATGTTTTCCAAAAACTCATAAAACAAAAGAAAACAAATTGCATAACTTTATCACACACACATTTTGACAAATAAGCAATTGTAATGTTAAAATAATTCAATATAACAAATCAAATTTTGCTACTTAAGTATATGATGTTGATTTCAAGCAGCATTTCTTACCGACATAAATTTCATTCTCTGTATGACTAACATAATAGCAGCGTTTTCTGTGGCCGAATTAACAAAACTACAGTAGGCTATATTGGTCTGAAGTAACAACATTATTTCCGAAACATAATAATTATCCCTTCTCAAAGTTCAATTTATTCAGTTACAGTACAGAAGACGGTGATATTATGTTAGTCATACAGAGAATGACCGTAAAAATGCTGCTTGAAAGCAACATCATATAGTCCACACCTGTGGAGTAACGGTCAGCGCGTCTGGCTGCGAAACCAGGTGGCCCGGGTTCGAATCCCGGTCGGGGCAAGTTACCTGGTTGAGATTTTTTTCCGGGGTTTTCCCTCAACCCAATATGAGCAAATGCTGGGTAACTTTCGGTGTTGGACCCCGAACTCATTTCACCGGCATTATCACCTTCATTTCATTCAGACACTAAATAACCTAGATGTTGATACAGCGTCGTAAAATAACCTAATAAAATAAAAAACATCATATAGACTAAGTAGCAAAAATTGATTTGTTATATTGAATTATTTCAACATTACATTTCCTTGTTTGTTAAAATGTGTATAGGCTATGATATTGTTATGCAATTTGTGTTCTTTTATTTTGTGTGTTTTGGAAAATATGTCAATTAATGTTAATTAATATAATTGATTGTACCAAAACCTTGTGCATCCCTCGTGTTTATTGTACGGCTCGACCTCCCACACACGTCACCTGCACTTTGTTTACGTTTACACTCTGCCTAAACAAGACGCTCTATTGTACTCGTAAACAATGTGGGGTCATTCCACAGTAAGTGATCACTTTGCAGTAAAAAAAGTTGTCATCTTATAGTTTTTTGTTGTGTCACTTGAAAGTGTATTTCATGTAGTTTCATGATATGTGAATCATAACAGCTATTTCCTTTCGGTTCACCACTTATTTTATGTTTATACTTCCTTATGACAGTCAGCAATTTCACGTTAGTCACAGGACACACTTTATATTTTTTCAGGTCTTTACTGATTTTCAAAGTCATAAGTAATACAATTTGGCATAAAGGCTTTACGATATAGAATAATATAAAATGTATTCAAACCTGTAAACACTATTAGAAATTATCTTTTATGTTTTCCAATAGCCATGGTGTCCTGTAACTAACATTTTTACATTTTAACTTTGCATCTGGCAACCCTGGAGTTGCCTATGGTGCCAATACTGTATTCAGTAATAGGCTTTCAACATGGCTGCTTGGTGTTGAATTGGTATTCAGATAAGTTTTAATGTATAAATATGAAATTATTTTGAAAATTCATGCTCTAGGTTGTTAGTTACAGGACATTTTGTTAGACACAGGACAGATACCTTAAATAAATATCAGGGAGAAATACTTAAAAGAATTGAATTTACATTATCATGTTTTTCGTTAGGTTTGATTGTGGCCCTAAGTAAGCCAACGATAAGTTATACTACATCATGAGGGTCATTATGGCTTCCTAGCAGATTCGAGCTACGTACTTTGAGATAGCCCATGACAAGGACATAGTGGATGGAGTTGATGCGGAAGGGAAAAGGATGGTGTGACTGAAAGTTTTGAGAGGGCAAGCTGTAGTAAATACTGCAGAAGAATTTGCTGTAGTGACTGTGGTGACTTGGAATCCAAAATTGTAATACTATACTTTGCTCCAAAACATGACGGGCTTCCCTCACACAGTCACACCCTTCACCACTCAACTGTAGGAACGTGCAAGTGATAAACATTTAACTGAGTTACCAGTTGTTGAAGTCGTTGTCATATTGTATTTCTGCCACATGTCTAAGGATTGAGGAGAGGATGGGGTTTATAAGAGTTTACCAATTCTAGGAAGAAAGGCCGTCATAATCTACCTAAGTATATCTGTATCTGGATTCATTAAGATATATGAATCATGTGCAGAAACTAAGAAGGCAGAAAATAGGAAGGATTGGAGAATGTTGGATTTGCAGTGAAAAACCTGCCCTTGGGCAGAAAACTTATGAACGAATGTATCTGGAGAAACCATATAAAAGGAGAAGGAAGCATTTGAAAGGAAATGGAAAAGTATGGAAATAAGAATGGTTAGAGGTACACGGATACTCCATTACATCAGACATGGGCAGTCTCCTGTTCTTGAATTTGCACAGAATTTAGTATTCATTGAAAAGACACAATATGAACTTCAAGGCAAACAAATTGAGGATATCCAGGTAAGTTTATGGCTAAGTTTGAAATGAAACCAACATACTTGCAGCATAACTTGCAGCTCAGTTCTTAACTAGTTGGGTAGTCTAGTAGTAGGCCTACTAAGTGCAATTGATTAATTATTTGTAGTTTTGTTTTTCATTTCAGGAAAATGTGGTTAATGATGATAGGTAACTTGGAAGCAGAAGAACACCGCCTTGTAAGTGAATCCGAATGTGGAGGAGCTTACGCGATAGGGAGTTTTGTTTTAGTACCATGAGGTATGAAATTGTACCTTGGCCAAATCATAAAAATGTGACACAAGAGGGAAAACTTGAAGTTATTTGCTACAGAATGACAGATCAAGCAAAACAAGAAAAAAAAAATTGTCTTCCAGAGTTTGAGGACAGAATTGTGATTGATATAGACAATGTTATTAAGAAAGTACAGATCTCGAATTATATCTCTGCCGGTCAGTGGCCGTTAAATTTCAAATGGCTTATCCTGTAACGTGGGCATCAGCGAATTGAAAAACATTACAACTTTCCTCCCATCACCTTACCTCGCCATCGCAAATGTGATGTTGCACAGAGGCAGAGATAAAATACGAGATGTGTACCTATCCTCATCCGAGATAACTGTGGTCATTATAAATCCGAATTTTTAATTGGATGTGATAAATGAAATAATTAGCCCTAGGTTGTCATTTTCATTCGGTAAATAAACGTATACAGATCAATTGTTGGCTTCCAACGAGTTAGATACTATAGAGAGGCTAAAGACCTCTGATAAGCGCTCCCTGCGGAGGCCAAGAGTACTATGGATCGTTCCCTACAAAACATGACGGTCTATAGTACCGCCAGCCTCCGCAAGGAGTGCTTATCAAAGGTACACTGCAACGAGATGGTACATATGTTGACATTGTAAGCTTGGTGTAAAAGAAAATTTTTTAATGCTGTGTGTGCAGCATACAGAAGCAACAAAACAGAAGATATATCTTGGTACATGTGTTGACATTGTAAGCTTGGTGTAAAAGAATTTTTTAATGCTGGAATAATGCCGGCTGTGTGTGCAGCATACAATTGCACAAACAGAAGCAACAAAACAGAAGATGTATCTTTTTTTAAGTAAGGGCGTAAGCTTCGTAAAGCATAGTTATTTTGGTGAATATTATCTTTCACGAAGCTTCTCTCTTCACGAAGGTCCTAGGTACATAATGAAAAGACGTCATGTAGTGAAAAAATGCATAACACTTTCTGCTGCGATTCTTCATGAAGTGACAGAGTGCTATGGTGATAATGTAATTTAATTCTTTAAGTCATCTGATGAGATGTTAATTTAAAATTCGATAGTTGGTGAAAAATTGTGTTTAATTTCTAAATATGTTCGCTGATTTGTTTCATTATAAATGTTCTTTCATGAGCAGTAGTTAGTAGGTTAGTATTAATTTATATTTCAATGCAGAAATGTATAAGAAGCAGCAAATTGTACCTTAATTACTGTTGAGGTAATCTGCACACTTAACAAAAATAGGCTTAGGCCTACATTCTGCACGTGAATTTTGTGATTTAGATTTCCTGGTACACTAATACTCTTGGTAATATAATCAATTAAAGTAGGCCTACTGTATTTTACATACTTAACACTGAAGCTCAGTTATGACATACTTAATAAATTTAGTTCAATTTCACATACTGTAATGTGACTGTTATAATAACATGAGAGAGCAAAATACCCTCAATTTCTGGAGTTAGACGTATCTTAACCCATTTCTTGTCTTGACCATCGTTTTTTAATAGTATGTAAATTTAAACACTTAGCTTTCCTATAGTACGCAACGCTAAAATTTCCAACTTGAATTTTTGTAAGTTGTTTGGTACACGAATCTGTGACAGGTTAAGTTAGGTTATGTTGGGTTAGTTTATGGTTTTCGTAATCTTTTTACATTTCCAATCTGCGACAACTTAGTGTAGGTTTTGTAATGTCTTGCATATACGAATCTGTGACAGGTTAGGTTAGTTTAGGCTTTTCGTATGCCTTTCATATACTAAGTGAGGTGAAATGGGCGTCTTTAGTTATACTTTGAAGTGTTATACCTCTTCATTTAACGTGTAAAATAATTACTTTTAGGTTATCTACACCGATCAATTCTTTCCAAACGACGTCCTATATGAATTCTTCACATTCCCAACTACCTTCCCTCTGAAAATTAGACACTTTTTTTGTCAAAAAAAAACCTCCAGTGTCGCGTGCTATAAAAATCCGACATTTTAAATTGGTTTGATAAAAAAACCGTTTTGTTGTGATGTACCTAGGATGTTCCTGAAGAGACGAGTTTCATGAAAAACCTACGACAAATTACTCATGTAGGAGAGAGAGTGGAGTAATTGAACGCACCGAACTTCCTATAAATTCCAAAATAATTTTTTGACATTACCGATGTTGCCACTAGACTAACTCACTGAACACGACCATAGAGTCCTGTCATATCCTAAAGCTTTGGTGCATATCATTAACCGCGGCGTACGGAACCCCACTCTCCTCTATGTATTTTTTTAAAATGAATTTTGTAATGTTTTGCTATACTATTGATTATTACATAGAAAAGTCTCTTTCCCTTTGTAAATGTTATAAATGTGTAAGAAATGCAAGTCACAGTGCATTTCCAATGATTTTGGAAGTGAAAATCATGAATTTATAGTTTTTTGTGGATATGAACAATATAGCAATTTCTAGCTTATTTAGATATGTTAATATGTGAGCTGATTTGAAAATGGTCTAAGTTCTAACCTCTAGTAAGTGAATGCATTGCTTGCTCGTTTACCCTAAGTTTAGGCTTTATTATGTTTTTTAATATTGCAGATTTCCACTGAAAGACAAACAACTGACAAAACAGTGGGTTGTTGCAATGAAGAGAGATAAGTAAGTGGCAACCTACAAAGCATAGTTTTTTTTTGTGTTCAGCTCACTTCGAAGAAAAGTTTATGTATAAGACTAATGACATGAGGCGCCTGTTAGCAAAAGCAGTACCGAAAATATTTTCCTTTCCTATACATATGCAAAAGAAGCAGATAGACAGACCACTTCGGAAGCGAAGTTGCCAAGAAACAGCAAGAAGCAGCAGTGCAGTACCAGAACTAACCGAGACAATGTGTAATACTTCTGGTGAGTATTTTGTATAGCGATAATTACTTTATACCTCCTTTGCACTTTTGTTCCATACAGTGGATACTAAAGGATCTGATCTTCATTCGATTTTTCTTTTGATTTTTCAGATGTAGTACGTGCAAATAGAGACATAGAGAATGACCATAATTATTGCTTACCTAGCCCCCGAAAAATGAAGAAGATGCATGAGCAAGCTCTTGACAAGATAAAAGATCTAAAAAAGACTTGTAAAAGTGTTCGTCAGACTGCTAAGCGGCAAAAAGAAAGGGTTGTGAACTATCGGAAAATAATTGAAGGCCTCAACAAGAGACTTTGTGAATCTGGAAACAGCATCCTAAACAACTGTTTCCCTGGAGCTATAAAGGAACTAATAGATCTTCAAGCAAACTGTGTAGTGAATCAGCATACAGAATCTGTGAGGAAGTTTGCACTGACAATGCACTTTTATTCTCCACAAGGTTACAGGTTTCTCAGAAAGTATTTCAACCTGCCACATCCAAGAACTCTTCGCCGATGGGCAACTTCAATTGATGGAAACACAGGGTTTACAGAAGAGAGTTTTCTTAAAATTGCGCAGGAGGTGAAAGATAGCTCAGAGCCAATTCTAGGTGCAATTATGTTTGATGAAATGGCAATAAGGAGAGATTTAACATGGGATGGGAAGTATATTTCAGGCTATGTTGATTTAGGTCATGGTCACTTAGACAGTGAGGATTGCGAAGTAGCCAGAGAGGCATTGGTTTTCATGGTGACAGCATTAAACAAAAGTTGGAAAATACCTGTAGGGTACTGCCTGGTAAACGGTATTTCTGCTACTGTAAAAATGAACTTGTTGCAACAATATCTTAGAAAATTGCATGAAACCGGCATCAACATTGTAGCAACAGTTTGCGATTGAACAACAACTAACAGAAGTGTTCTTCAAAAACTAGGTGTGACGTTGAGTGGTGAAAACCAACAATGCTGGTTTCCCCACCCTTCAGATAGATTGTAAAAAATTATACTGTCTTCTTGATGCTGCCCACATGCTAAAGTTGATTAGAAATCTGTTAGCTGAAAAGCAGGTGCTTATTGATGGGACTGTTATTTCAGAGAATACAAACAAAATTCAATGGGAATACTTAAAGAAATTAGTTGATTTACAGAAAAATGAAGGTTTGCATGCTGCAAATAAAATAAGAAATCAACATTTGCAGTGGGAAGCACAAAAGATGAAAGTTTCTTTGGCTGCAGAGACACTTAGTAATTCAGTAGCCAATGCAATATTATTTTATAAGGATATAGAACTCAAAGAATTCAGTGATTCTGATTGCACCGTAAAATTTATAAAGACTATAGACACTGCATTTGATATACTGAATTCATGTCATCCTATGGGCAAGGGAACGAAGTCTCCAAGTAATAATATGAACAAAGTATCTGTATGTAATTTCATTAAAGAATGTATCCATTAATTAAAGAACATCAAATTTGTTGATGAAAAGCCTCTTTGTAATTCTACTAGAAAAGTTCCAATATGCGGCCTAATTATAGATCTCATAAGCATTCAAGGTCTAGCAGAAACATGTTTGGCAGGAAATCCCAGCTCTAAAATATATGTTAACCCGTAGACTCAACCAGGATCACTTAGAGTTATTTTTCTCTAGTATTCGTAACAGGGGTGGGAATAGAAATAGCCCAAATTCTGTTCAATTCAAATCAGCATACAGAAAATGTCTAATTGCTCAGATTGATCCATCATGTAAAGGAAATTGTAAATCAACAGACAGTGAGGTGCTGACATCCAATACAGATGTCCCAATAAGTGTGAAAACAAACAGAAACAAAGGTATGATTGATACAAGTATGTGTCCGTTTGATCATGATTATATTTCAGATTATCAGGCACTAAGCATATATAGTGAAAATGTTGTTCAATACATTACTGGTAGCGTAATTAGACAATTGTCAAAGACAATTAAATGTTCTGAATGTTTTGAAGTGCTTGTCACTACTGATCGTGCTAAAAAAGGCAACCTTATTAAGGGGAAAGATGTGAAAAATAATTTGTATATTCCATCAAATGATGTGGTTAAATTATGTAAAGTAGCAGAGAAGGTTCTTAGGAATAATAAAAATATGTTAAGGAATGGTGGCTCTAATGTGATGTTCAAATTACAAACAGAAGTGTTTTTTATGTTGTCTGGATGCCTGTTTCCTGATTGTGTCCATCTTTTTACAGCAACAGAAGCAAATGAAGAACCTCATTACACTAAACTTATTAAGCTTATCTTGAAGCAATATTTTACTTGTCGATTTCACCATTATTTGAGAATTAGAGCACAGGAAGAAAGAGGAAATCAAATTAGACAAGTCTTTACAAAGTTTATACTTTTCAAGGGTCAGTAATATTGCATTGTACAGTGGGTCAAAACTCAAATGTAGCTGGAAAAAATTAATCTTTCTCAGCATTTTCCTATACATTCAGAACAATTCTGTGTTTCTATTTTTATTTTCATTTAGTTACTAAGCGTTTATTTTCCCAGAATTTTCGAGTCCAGTTCTTCAAAGAGGTGTAACCACATGGTAACCCATTGCGCACTGATCTCTAAAATGTAAAATAACTAAGTTGCAAGACTGTGCAAATAATTTGATAGTTGCCGTCAATTAGAGCTTTGTACTACATTGCAGCACAATTTAGATCATGACACAGTATGTTAAGAGTTTCGTCAAAGACATTAAATATGAAATAATTGTTCAGCTTCTTATAGAAATATTGTTATTAATATTTTTGTGTATCTATTATAAGTAATTACTGAAAATGCTTAAAATATTAATTTCCAAACTTTCAGCAACATGCTCTTTATCAAAATACTACAATAAATACTCGGATAATCACAGACATCCACACGCTAAACGACTCTGCAAGATAGTGTAAACAACGCGTGCAGAGATACCTCAGATGGGGGGCTGTGCTGTGTTGTCAATATTGCACTGAAATGCGTTTCTAGTGCAGGGGAGTTAGGAACAGTTACTTGTGAAAAGTGTGTGTGTGTGTCTATATATAGATAAAAATCATGATTTCTTGATAATGAAGAAAAATACTTTTGTCCAGCCAGGTTCGTAATTTGATCCACTGTGGATTGGTTTGTTGTAGACACTTTATAAATGATCTCCATCCAAATGTCCTTCAATCAAAATTCAGTCACACGAATATGTTCTTCTGCAACAATGACCCCCACCTGCCTTCAGTCTATGGTAAATCAGTCAAACATAAATCACATTCCTGGTTAAAGGTTAACAAATTCACTCTAAGCATTGGTAAAACAGTTTTTATTTAGTTCTTTCAGCACAAAAATTCCCTAAAAATTCAAATTGAAAACAAAGATGTTGGTGAGGCAACTGCAACTCAATTTTGGGCATTGGGATTGATTTAGCTCTCACATGAGACATCAATCCAAAGTAGTATAAAAATTAAGTCGGAATTTCTATGATCAATATTAGAATAAGTTAATTGATTTTTTCGTTTCATTGCCTTCCATGGAAGGAGTTATATGGATGTGATAGTGGGAGGTGGTGCGGATGCCTTTGTATTTTATTTTAGGTGAAAAAATGTATGTGAATTAAAATTTAATTGTGTTGAGTGTTAATTGTTGGTGTTTTTATATTTGTTATCGTTCTGTTATATTTCGTAATTATGATTAGTGTTGATAATATTTTCTGCGTTATCCAATTTGTTGAGTGTTGATGTGTGGCTTCTATGTTCATTGTATCCTGTTTGAAATGACCTAGCTGTTAGTACTGCATAAAAATCGGGGAAATTATTGCATTTAATTGTGGATTTTCATGTTAGGTTACATTTATTTGTTTCTCTTTAACGTTCATATATTTATGTAATATATTTTGTTTTTTATATCCTAAATTGTTTCAGTTTTCTGACTGAAAAGAGGATTATCTTTTTTTTTAGTTTGATAAATGTAATGATTTTTTTTCATTCGTGTTTGTGTACTGGTACTGTTATATCATATCATTTATTTTTGTCAGCTACCTTACAATGTACAGATGGACATGTCAGTATATTAAATTACAATACAATTCTTGATCCGAATAAATATTATGAAAACAAATAGTCCTTTAACACCACCTTAAACTTATTACAAATATGAAATTATGTCAAGTAGTAATTTGGTTATAATGTGGCAAACAGAAACAACGGGAGACTTTGAATAATAAGGTGTCCCGTAGTTTCCAATGAATACTTTATTTCATATTCTTGTATGATACAGTTTCAATAATAATATTTCGCAACATATCCAATATTATTATTATTATTATTATTATTATTATTATTATTATTATTATTATTATTATTATTATTATGTATTTGTATTAATTGTAGACTTGGGTCAGTGGAAGAGCAGGCCTTTACCCTGCCAGGTAAAATAAAATAAAAATTATTATATTTTTCAGTTACATCAATATTTAATTTAAACATTTCGCTATTGGTTTTGTAAAAAGCTGATTTATAAATGAAAAAGTAATAATTAAGACTTTAAAATTTCCAAAAATGTCTCATTCCCTCGGATTTAAATGAACTGTACCGTAAATCATAATAGTCGTTGCTGGATAATTAAACCCTCTCAATACAGGTACCATTGCCCCAGAGAATTATAAGATAAAACGGACTGAGCATAAGTGAAATATCTGTATTAATAAGTTTGTACCATCAAGAGTTTAGTATTTATTGTGTTTATAGGGTCTAATCCAATTTTATTTTTATTAATGCGTAGGCTCTTTTTGTTAACAAAGAGGAAAGTTAGCACTTGCATCCCACACAATTTGTCATTATTGTTCAAAATAATGTAAGAACAATTTTATTCTGCAAAAGCCTCTGCCTAGTTGCGAGACACGTGTGAGATCAATGTTTGTTTCAAATTATATTAGACTACACGATCTCTCCATCACGCGACAATATTTGTTTCAAATTATATTAGACTGCACGATGTCTCCATCACGCGAAAAGAAGTGTACCTAGCTGTGGCTCCTGTTGTTTATGATAACAATGTTAATCTCAAGTATCTTATCGTTTCAATAAATGTGGTGAGCTATGATCATGAGTAGTCTAACTTTCTATTAGTGTCATTCTTTAATTATTATGTTGCATGCTAAGAGGTTATTTGTAGTTTTAATAATTGCAGTTTTCAAAAGTTCTCTGTGTTAATTCCAATTTCAAATGAATTTTTCTCAATAACTTAATTATTGGACTTTTTTTATTTTCGCCAATACCTTTCCTATATTTTACTCCTATTAGTTACATACGTCGTCTCTCTTTAAATCACCTGGTGAGCACTGAATTACATGATTTCATATTAGGTTAGATTAGCTGTGATGTAATTAAATTTGTGACGAAGTCAAAAAATTATTTATTTTTCTTCTGCCGATTAAATTCATCCGTCTTTAGGTGCTTTGCTTTGGTTGCATTGAGTATAGTTTGTCATTTAATATCTGGGCTATATTTAGCGAAACTAATAAAACATAGGCCTACAGCTGTTATAAAACGTAAAGTTTTGTGTGTATTTTACTTTTTTACTTATTAACATAGTCTTAATATGTAACTCAATTCACAATAATACTAACTTCATTACAGTCATTTCCTACAACATCCGAGCCACGCCCCTTTGTTTGACTAATCAAAACATGGCGGACCAATGTTCAATTGTCTTCAACTTTCTGAGGTCTTTAGCCTCTCTATAGTATCTAACTCGTTGTTGGCTTCATTTACATTTCTGGATAAATATGTCCTGTAACTAACATGGCCCATGTCCTGTGACTAAATGACTTTATTCCACATTTCCTCCCCTAATATTATAACAAAGAGTAATAAATTAATGAATGATGTCACATATTGTTTTGCAATGACAGTACTCTTGCACATTAAGATTGCAATCCTATCCCCCTTATGACTGCTGTGAATTAGAGGATTGAAAATGATCTTCATACTATGTCAACATTTCTTAGTCCTGTGACTAGCACTGCAATTTATTATTGTTTACTCAGTAAATAATAATACAGCATTGAAATAATATGAAATTAGTAGCATATTTTGAGCTGTATAAAACTAAAAAAAACAGGACATGAATATATTTATTAGTTTTAGATATATAACATTCTGAATGTCCTGTGACTAACGAAACGCTTACCGTGGAATCACCCTGTGACAACCAACCTCGACACTAACGTCAGACAACTGTTCACTATGACTGCGCACAGTACTCTGCTGTAGGGCTGGGGACGGAGCAGTTCGGTTCTAAGTAGTTACTGTGACGTCATTACTCGGTTGAACCGAGTACAAATTTGTGGCTGCAGATTTAAAATTTAGACAGATTGAATCGATTTTAGAACGTACTTTGAAAGTGGAACCAAGCGTGTTTTAAAAGCGTTGTAGTAAAGCGCTTTCGCTTTGCCAATTGACGAGAAAAAAGTGCTTCTCTTCATTGCAAAATGGCGGTTGCAAATTTCATTTGCGTGATTACAACTATTTGCGGAGTTATTTTGTGTGAAAGGCCTATTTAACTTTCAGTGTTGTTATATATGACAGGCGAACTAAAATTGATAAAATTATTTATAATACTAACAGCTAATACTATATAAACATGTGAGGTAAACGTTAAACACTGCAGCTAAGTAAAAAAGAAGATAGAAAGAAACGGGCTCCATGAAGCGCTGCCTAAAACACTTAAAAATAGCACACAGAATTATTTACTATTACTGAAAGTGAATAAAATAATCAATAAAACGTGGAATATTACAGTGTATGTCTTTTGATATTCATCTAGGCCGTACTGAAAATATTAATACGCTTGGGCTCGGAGCAGCTCTCATTTATTACTTTGTGAGCGAACAAATACAATTTCCCCAAAATCAATTCTTCTCTTTGTATCGGTGCTTTGACAACTTTTTACGTCTGCTAAATTTGTCTGTGGCCTAGGGAATGACAACTTAAGTGCTATCGGTACTATAACGGAAAATAAAACTGATAATTTCTAATCGGCGATGTATGCAATGGAGGAGAAAAGGAACTGGTCACCCTGCCACATTATCTCCCCTAGTTACCTCATAAGAGGTACCTTGTTGGTATCACTTGTGAGGTTCTGACCTGTCTTCGGACAGTTGACTAAACAACCATTTCCCATTGACGGCATCCAACAGATGAAGAAGAATACGGTTCGCAGAGTTTATGCATGTCTCGTGTAAAAGAGAATAACATTGCTGCGGTAAAATGGAAAGACAATGCAATGGTCACAGTGCTATCTAATCCAAGTGCAGTTGTATATATTCGGAAGGCAAATATTTCCTTCTAAGAGAAAAAAGGATAGAAATACCACAACCTAATATTATTTGCAACTACAACCGAACTATTGGGGGAGCAGACATAGTGGACAACAACATTTCAAATGAATTATAGAATTGGAATCCAGGGGAACAAATGGTACTGTACATGCCAATATTTAGAGAAACGGTGCTCCAGCACCACAACAGAATTACGGCAAAGCTCCCCTTCAAGCAGAGTCGTGCAGAATGGCCCACAGCTCAGCACTGCGAGTCCTAATGCAATAGCAGCCCAGCCCACCCCAAGACCAACACTGCTTGACGCGGCCGCTTCCTAGCCCAGTGCACTGGGCTTCCAAGCACAGTCCTGCAGACTAGCCCACAGCTCAGCACTGCTAGTCCTAATGCATCAGCAGCCCAGCCCACCCAAGATCAACAATGCTTCACGCGGCCGCTTACTATAGCCCATCACTCAGCGGCGTAGCCCGCCGCACTGCTCAACCTGCACCAGTTGATTGCATTCTACTCCTTTCATACTTGCGCGCATTGGTTGTGTTTAGGCTTGGCATGTTGCATGAGCATACAGTTACCAGCATACCGGACACATTACAAAATTAAATTATTATCCACTGCTGTCGAACAGAGATTTAAAAACTGTCTCTATGGTACTTTTTTAAATTTCCAATCGACTCTGTTGTTTTAACTCTCTAGCAGCGATTTTCTCCTTTACTACTACTTCTCTAGAGAGGCTGTTTTTTAAATGTATGCTTTCACAGCCGGTGTCTGTGATGAAGGTTTTCCGGGCTGCTATTCCACTATCAAAGTTCTTTGATAAAGATCTTTTATTATATAAATAAATATATATATATATATATATATATATATATATACATATATATGACAGTGTAATGGGTTTTCTTTTATAAAAGTTTCTCTGATAAAAGATTTTTTATAAAGTGTTAGTGCAGCTTGTTATCTTTGATAAAAGATTTCTATATCTTGAAATAAATATGGCGGAACGCAAATATAACTGGACTGTTGCTACCACAAAAATTCTGATATCGGAGTATGAAGGAAATAAAATGTTATAAATAAATAATTTGTATAGCATAATATTAATATTCTATAATAATATTTTGTAATAGACGATATTGAAATACAAACTGCTGAGCCATTTATACCCGAACCCACGATTTCAGAAGTCGAAATTGCGATAGAAAATCTGAAAAAGTACAAGTCTCCAGGTATCGATCAAATTCCAGCAGAATTAATACAAGAGGGTGGAAGTGCATTATATAGCGAAATTTATAAACTTGTACTTGCTATTTGGGAAAAGGAAATTGTACCAGAACAATGGAAGGAGTCCATAATTGTACCTATTTTTAAAAAGGGGGACAAAACCAACTGTGGTAACTTTCGAGGAATATCACTTTTGTTGACGTCGTACAAAATTTTGTCCAATATTCTTTTGAGGAGATTAACTCCGTACGTAGATGAAATTATTGGGGATCATCAGTGCGGTTTTCGGCGTAATAGATCGACTATTGATCAGATTTTTTGTATTCGGCAGATAATGGAGAAAAAATGGGAGTATAAGGGTACAGTACATCAGTTATTCATAGATTTCAAAAAGGCATATGACTCGGTTAAGAGGGAAGTATTATATGATATTCTTATTGAATTTGGTATTCCCAAGAAACTAGTTCGATTAATTAAAATGTGTGTCAGTGAAACGTACAGCAGAGTCCGTATAGGTCAGTTTCTATCTGATCCTTTTCCAATTCACTGCGGGCTAAAGCAGGGAGATGCACTATCACCTTTACTTTTTAACTTCGCTTTAGAATATGCCATTAGGAAAGTTCAGGATAACAGGCAGGGTTTGGAATTGAACGGGCTACATCAGCTTCTTGTCTATGCAGATGACGTGAATATGTTAGGAGAAAATACACAAACGGTTAGGGAAAACACGGAAATTTTACTTGAAGCAAGTAAAGCGATCGGTTTGGAAGTAAATCCCGAAAAGACAAAGTATATGATTATGTCTCGTGACGGGAATATTGTACGAAATGGAAATATAAATATTGGAGATTTATCCTTCGAAGAGGTGGAAAAATTCAAATATCTTGGAGCAACAGTAACAAATGTAAATGACACTCGGGAGGAAATTAAATGCAGAATAAATATGGGAAATGCGTGTTATTATTCGGTTGAGAAGCTCTTATCATCCAGTCTGCTGTCCAAAAATCTGAAAGTTAGAATTTATAAAACAGTTATATTACCGGTTGTTCTATATGGCTGTGAAACTTGGACTCTCACTCTGAGAGAGGAACATAGGTTAAGGGTGTTTGAGAATAAGGTGCTTAGGAAAATATTTGGGGCTAAGCGGGATGAAGTTACAGGAGAATGGAGAAAGTTACACAACACAGAACTGCACGCATTGTATTCTTCACCTGACATAATTAGGAACTTGAAATCCAGACGTTTGAGATGGGCAGGGCATGTAGCACGTATGGGCGAATCCAGAAATGCATATAGAGTGTTAGTTGGGAGACCGGAGGGGAAAAGACCTTTAGGGAGGCCGAGACGTAGATGGGAGGATAATATTAAAATGGATTTGAGGGAGGTGGGGTATGATGATAGAGACTGGCTTAATCTTGCACAGGATAGGGACCGATGGCGGGCTTATGTGAGGGCGGCAATGAACCTTCGGGTTCCTTAAAAGCCATTTGTAAAATAATTTGTATAACTTTTCAAGTCCTCGCATAGTAGCTGTTTCAATAAGTTCTGATGTATATATCTCTTATCACGTTTTGCAATCCATGGTTTCAGCCCTGATCACATATTTGTATTGTGATTAGGGGTTTAACTCAAAATAACATGCATATTGTAATAATTGAACTAATTGTAGCTAAACAAGTATAATACTGTTCTTCATTCATGGTGTTATAAACTTAACGGTCGGCTTCGGTAGTGTAGTCGGTATAGCAGTGCTCGACGTTACTCGATCCCAGCCCAGGTCGATGGCATTTAAGTGTGTTTAAATGCGACAGGCTCATGTCAGTATATTTACTGGCATGTAAAAGAACTCCTGCGGGACAAAACTCCGGCACACCGGCACACCGGCGACGTTGATATACACTTGCGAGTGTCGTAAAATAAACCATAATTTAAATTTTTAAACTTAACGCGTAAACATTAGTATCAACAAATACTCGGAACACGTAATCAGGAATCACTGTTGTGGCACAAGTGTTGGGAGAGCTTTTGTTCCTAAAATATTTTATAAAAGATTTTATGTAGTGTAATATACAACAAATCCTATCTTTTATCAAAGATCGTAGATAAAATATTGTATCATATTCTTTGTCAAAGAACTTTGATAGTGCAATAGTAGCCTCACAGAGATAATATATTCTTTGCATGTAGGCCTACCATAATTGGACTCATCTTGAAAAACAGAATCAAAAACGAAAACGTTTGAAACAGTAGTTGACCGTTCATCGAACCGCACAAGCCCGCGCAAACTAAATTCATAAGTAAGTGATAGAAGCGGAAACTTGAGCTCGAGCCATCATACAAGCCCACCGCACAAAACCGCTCCTCAAGCAGTCCGCTGGGTGACGTTTGGCGCGTGGCCAGTGGATCAGAGACCCACTAAATACCTTTGTGTTGTATTTCCTGTCGTCTTTACCGATTCACGTCTATTGTAATATTCACTGAAAATGTAGTAACGGGAGTTGTATAAAACTTTTAACACTGTTTATGCGCTTCAATAATGATGTGAAAAATAACTTCTATTCTCAGAAAAAGTAAATAATGTAAAAAAAATCGACATTTTGCGACATTTTACTTATGCCGAATACCTTATAGTTCCCCGAATATTGAGCAACAAACAAAATTGACTGTATTTTCAGTACTGTCGATCACAGGTTTAAAAACAGTCCAAATGGCACTTTTTAAATTTACATCTGGCTCTGCTGTTTTGAACTCTCCGGCAACGAGTTTCTCTTTCATTTCTTTTTTTCTAGAGAGACTGTCTTTTCTTTTCGATACACCACTACATGAACTCATTATAAAAACAACAAATAAAAAGCTAAACAAGAATGTTTTAAATAGTAATTTGGTGTTGATTGAACAGCGTACATAAGAACAAGACCGCTCGAACGCAAATAAGTGACTGATTACAGACGAGACTTGGGTTCGATGCTTTGATACCAGTCTACGGCACATATACGTTACGCGCGGTGCAGTGACGGGCTTGTTTCGTTCGAGGCTGTGAAGCCAGTGCATCTAGTAACAAGGCAGCCCGCGGGCTGGAGAGTGGCATAAGCATACAGTTTCCAGCATACTGGACAACACACAAAAATTAAATTATTTTCCACTGCTGTCAAACACAGGTTTAAAAACTGACCCAGTAGTACTTTTTAATTTCCGTCCTGCTCAGTTGTTTTAAACTTTCTAGTACGATTTTCTCCTTCGCTACTTTTCTCTAGACAGACTGTATTTTCTTTGCGATGCACTATTATTTGAGCTCATCTTGAAAAACCAAAATCACAATCTAAAACAAAAACGTTTGAAACAGTAGATGATCGTTGATCGAACCGCATAGAATAGAATAGAATAGAATAGAATAGAATAGAATAGAATAGAATAGAATAGAATAGAATGTCTTATTTTCGCTGGGAGAGTTAAGGCCTTTAGGCCATCTCTTCCACACAACCAGCATTAATCAATACAATACAATACATATTTAAATTACGAATAGGCCTATTTACACTACACTTAAAAGATTCTCCAGCAATATTCTTCAGTTAAATTTTAACGAATAGTAATGTTTATTTAAATTTAGATAAACCTATAACCCCTTCAGACCTAAATTTACATTAAAAAAAAATTGAAAAAAAAAACAGGTCACATAATCATTCTGGGGATCCAAATTTCCCAAATCAAATCTTCATAGAAAATCAAAATATGGGGACAATTTGGACCCCTGGGGACCCAAAATTTTAAATTTTATTTTTAATTCATGTATAGAAATATTTCAAAAATTATATTCTTCATTTCTATCACATTGAATTTTTCAAAATATTAAAAAATATGGAAGACATCGCAAAAAAAGAAAAAAAAACAATGTACACTATAATGTACACCAGGCCTGAAGCGAATAAGATAAATTAATAACTTAATTTATGAGCTAATTTAATTCAATGAATTATAATTAAGTTGAGATAGCCAGTAAAATGATGAGAGTTAATTTAATATAAGTTTACTAGAACTATATTATAGGGAGAAAAAATATAAATCTAAAATATATTTATATAATGAGAATATTAATGTAATGAAATTTTACCGTTAGAGGTTTTGTATTCTATTGAGAGAATTTAATGATAATAATGAGAATGTACAGATGTTAGTTTCATTATAAGTAACAAATATTAAATTAATCTGTTAAGTAAGAAGTTATGTAATTTTGACCTAAATGAAGTTATTGTCCAACGACCCCTTACACCACTTGGAAGGGAGATGCAATTTCTAGCAACTGTAACTGTATAGGATGAAGAATATAAACATGTCTTGTGGTAGGGTATAATGAGTAAATTGTTATGATGAGACCTGGTACTTAGCTGATGATATGCAGTTAAATTTTGATGTTAATGTTATGTTTATTTAACGACGTTCGCAAGTGCAGAGGTTATATCAGCGTCGCCGGATGTGCCGGAATTTTTTCCCGCAGGAGTTCTTTTACATGCCAGTAAATCTACTGACATGAGCCTTCGCATTTAAACACATTTAAATGCCATCGACCTGGCCCGTGATCGAACCCGTAACCTTGGGCATAGAAGGCCAGCGCTATGCCAACTCGTCAACCAGGTCGACGATAAATTTTGAAGACGAGAAGTCAAATAGATTGGGGTAGCGATGCGCAGAATTTGAAATAAGGGAATAAGAGAATGCAGGGCTCGTTCGTTCGCTTAGCCTTAGCCAAGACAGAGTTTGGAAAGACGGGGAAACATGATCATACTTACGAATATTGCAAATATAACGGACCCACGCATTATGCACACGTTGCAGCCTGCTGCTCAAATTTGTTTGTAGATTACTTAATATAATAGGCTATCGCAGTAGTCGAAGTGTGGCATCACGAGTGTTTTTGCAAGGATTAATTTTAATTTATCAGGAAGAAAGTGTTTCAGTCGCTTTAATGTGTGAATAATAGAAACTAATTTTTAAAAGTGTGATTCACTTGTATATTCCATTCCAGGTGACAATCCATATAAATGCCAAGGTTCTTCACAGTCGAGCTGTATGGAATAGTAGTATTATTTACAATTATCGGTGGCAAATTTTGTTTCACACACTTAGATCTTTGATGTTATATTAAGATAGCCTGCGATTTGCTTGCATTTAAATTAAGTCTATGCGTTTTCGACCATATGGATATTGAATTCAAGTCATCATTAACTTTAGTTATAGCGTCATTTGTGTAGTTAGGTCGAGTATGCAGATAAATTTGGATGTTGTAGGCATAAATATGCATAGGCAAGCAGAAGCCCGCGAAAGCTCAATTAATAAGCTGATAATAGAGGGGACTCGGATTCGATGCCTTTCTATCAGCCCACCGCACAGAACCGATTCGAAAGCAGCCCGCAAGGCCAGTGTAGTGACGTCACGAGTTTGTTCCGTGCGACACTGTGGAGTCCAGTGCGCTAGAGTGCAAAACCAGCCCATGGGCTAGGCCGATGTACAGGACTCTGCTTCATATCAGCCCACCGCACAGAACCGATTCGCAAAGCAGCCCGCCCGGCCAGTGCGGTGTCGTCACGAGTTTGTTCCGTGCGACACTGTGGAGCTCAGTGTTGTAGAATAGAGAAGCAGCCCATGGGCTGGGCCGCTGTGCAGTTCTCTGGCCCAAACGTGGAGATGAGGAGAGTGGATTTGACTAATTGGGCCCTCCGGACTTCACCGAAAGTCACGGCAAGGGTTAAATATTAGTTCTATCAGGATGTTTGACCCGATCAGAGACCGGGAAATCCCAATTGGCCTTTGCCCCCCGCATCCTGGACTAGGTTCTACGAATCATCAGAAAATCTTATAGATGTGATCTATCCAATTTTTCCGAAAATGTTTCCACACTTTTGCCTTAGCTCAGCGGACGAACGTCGGAATTTAGATGTCAACGTCTCGGGTTCAATTCCTCGTTACTCCTTTTCATTTTATTGTGGTTCAAGGTAATATAATGTAATAATAAGAAAAGAAAAACTAATACCAGTATTATGCAACTGGATTTTTTCAAACCTAATATTAAATTTATGTTATTTATATCGCTAAAGTACGATTACAATATAAATAACTTGAATATTATTTATACAGTATCACTAAAGAACGATAACAGAATGTAAATGATAAATATCGGTTTGTTTAATTAATACATATTATTATAATACGTATTTAATTATCTAAATAAAATAATCTATTTTACAAAGAAAATGGTTATTTGTGTTATAATAATTACTTACATAAAATACAGATTATTTATATTGCGAAAGAACAATAACAATATAAATAACTTGAATATTATTTTATAATGCTAATGGAGGAAAACAGAATATAAGTGATAACTTGAATATTATTTATATCGCTAAAGAACGATAACAGAATATAAAAAACGTGAATATTATTCATATCTGAATTTCACAGATTTATTACAGATGTATTTAAGAAATTGTAGAAAAATAGTAATTAGTAACAGTGTCCTATTTATTCTTCTTGGAGCCAAATTTGTAACTTTTAAAAGTGTGGTTACTATGTTGAAGTGTATGTGTTGCAACGGATGCTTGATTTGTTATGTATGTCAGTCAGTTATGGTATGCTTGATGTCGTCGCAATGTCGTAATTATAGTTTGATTGTGTTTGTGTGACTATTGTGTATTAATTTATGATGTATGGTACGGAAAGCTGCATATTTGTGTTATAGAAGTGTTACGTATGTTTGTTGTTAATGTTTTTGTATGTTTCAAATTGATACCTGATATTTGTTTTGCAATCGCAATGCCTAATTTACGGATTGTTTATGTTTTGTTTACATCGCGTAAGCTAATTTAATTTTCTTTTCCATTTCTCTTTATGCTTATCTTTTTTGTGTATAAAACTATAGCCCTAACATACATATGTAAAATAGGGCTAACCCCCATTGGAGATACTGTAGCTACAATAGTAATAATTATTATTCATATCGTTATAAAACGACAACAGAATACAAATGATGACTTTATCATTTGTATTTTGTTATCGTTCTTTTAGCGATATAAATAATATTCAAGTTGTATTTTTTTGTATTCTGTTATCGTTCTTTAGAGATATAAATAATATTCAAGTCATCACTTGTAGGCCTATTCTGTTATAATTCTTTAACGATATGAATAATATTCACGTTTTTTATATTATCTTATCGTTCTTTAATGGTATAAATAATATTCAAGTTATCAATTATATTCTGGGTTCGTTCTTCAGCGTATCAGTATTCAAGTTATTTATATTATATTATTGTTCTTTCGCGATATAAATAATCTGTATTTTATGTAATTATTATAATACAAATAACAATTTTTCTTTGTAAAGTAGGTTATTTTATTTAAATAATTAAATATATATTATATAATATCTTATATTAATTAAACAAACCGATATTTATCATTTATACTCTGTGATACTGCATAAATAATATTCAAGTCATTTATATTGTTATCGTTCTTTAGCGACACAAACAACATTCGAGTTATTATTTATATTCAGTTCTCGTTCTTTAGCGATATAAATAACATAAACTTAATATTAGGTTTGGAACAATACAGTTGCATAATACTGAAGTTAGTTTTTTTCTTTTTATATTATTACATTATACTATCTTGAACCACAATAAAATGAAAAGGAGCGACGAGGAATTGCACCTGAGACGTTGACATTTGAATTCCGACGTTCTTCCGCTGAGCTACGAGAACACAAGTGTGGAAACATATGAGGAAAAATTGGCCCAATATTCCTCCAAGACTATCTGATGATTTGTAGAAGCTAGTCCAGGATGCGGGGGACAAAGGCTAATTGGGATTTCCCGGTCTCTGATCGAGTCAAACATCTTGATAGAACTAATATTTAACCCTTGCGGTGAATTTCGGTGAAGTCTGGAGGGCCCAATTAGTCAAATCTACTCTTCTAATCTCCACGCCTGGGCCCCCTGAGATCTAATAAAATGCGAAAGAGACAGTGGTATGCGGAAAGCAACGGGAAGTTACCGCATTTATCCTTCCAAAGGAAAACTGCAAACATGAGCAAAGGAAGATTTTAATAGAAAAAGGAGCATCTTCTGCGGACCTTTGGAAAAATAGCTAAGGAAGAAACTAGTGAAGTGCGTTGTGTGGAGTGTGGCATTGTATGGGGAAGACACATGGACATTACGACGAAATGAAGAGAAATGAATAGAAGCATTTGAAATGTGGATGTGGAGAAGAACGTAGCGTGTGAAGTGGACAGACAGAATAAGAAATGAAGTTGTGTTGGAAAAAGCGGGTGAAGAAAGAATGATGCTGAAACTGATTAGAAAGAGAAAAAGGAATTGGTTGGGTCACTGGTTGAGAAGAATAATAGATATTAGGATATGTGGATCATACGCGGAGACTAAGAGGTAGGCAGAAAATAGGGAAAATTGGAGAAAGCTGGGTTTGCAATGAAAGACCTGCACATGGGCAGAACATTTATATATGTATGTTCAGAATGCCTGGAATGTCATGTCTAAGAACAGTCGCTATTTGTAAAGACTAGTCGATTCCATGCCCACTCGACTGCAAGGTGTGATCAAGATAAGGGAAAGATAAACTAAATATTGAATCGTGGCTTTTTGTTTTGTTTTTCGAACGCTTAATTGTTTGAATGTTCTAAGGCAGATGCCAGTAAGTTTGTTTTGTTTATGCCACGAAATATATTTTTGTTGAGAATAAAATCTTTTTTCTTTCCATTTGCAGCCACAATGTCATAATGATAAAGTTATGGCATAATACAATAATGAACCTGATGTTAATTACTAAAATAATCGTAAAAGAGTAATGAGCAATTATGTATATTTTGTCTCTCTCTCTTAAAAATTACAAAAAACAAAATAAAAAGAACTAGATTGTATTCGAACGCAGGACCTCACGAAGTTCACGCCGGAACCCTACCACTACACCAACAAATAACACACGGAATACTCTAATTATAACTGTAGATATCAGGCAAAGTGGTCAAACAACATGTAACATCGCCTGTCTCCGAATTGTAGCGAAGATACCCGAAGGGAACTTTGATTCTGGAGAGCGGCCACTTTTTCTTTTGACAACTGTACAGTAGCGTGGAACTTTCGTAATGTCACCAAAGTTATGTTGGTATGAGACTTGAGACACTTGAAGGTGCATAAACGAAGTGGGAAGGGAAGTACCTCAGCGCTGGTTTAACCCTGTTTGTTATACTTACATAATGTTTCTGCCCAGGATTCGAACACCACTCGGAGTGAAAGGAGACGGGTCGTAAGAAACATATTTCGAAATTCCAACGTTGGTCACAGCACAGTTACTTCTATTGGTGGGTATCAAAAATGGTATGCTTATGTTGACAAAGACTACGAAAAACAAATAAATTAATATCCATGTAGCGAAAATTAAATTCATCAGTCTGCTCTAGTAACCCATTTCCCAGTTTTAACAAAGTTTATTGCAGAAAATAAGAACAAAATTCAGAGTTTACTGCAAAAAAGAAAGTGCCTGTGGCTTAGCTCTAATTCTCTTGCCCGTAAAACGTTTTTTCCCAGGTACCTACTTTAGAACGAATACCACTTAACAGCTACACAAGATTATAGTTGTAACTCTTAAATTTCTTAAAACTATCACCATAAAGAAGTCATCCTATTAACGAATTAGCACAATATTTTTCCAGAAGTGTTACGAGGTCAGTAGAACTATCTCTTCTAGCTTGACAAGTAACGCAGGCATTACGTCTTGATAATGTCTGCTGAATTATATTCTTATTTGCTACCTAGTGACAACGCGCCTCTGGAACATCAAACTTGAATTCTTCAGAGCTCTTAGAAAATAAGTGCTAAGTTTCCGGTACAAATTGTTTCGAGAATCATCTGGTTCTCTAATCGTTACACGTTTGAATCATGTCTGTGCATATTACTAATAACACACTAGAAAATTTTAATTATTTAATTTGATAGACTTAATTTACTGTCTTGTCGCTGCCAGATGTTCATGTTGTAATGTTGTAAATCCACATCAATTGAAATGCACTAAACGTATTAAATATCACATACGTTTAATATTAAAACTTCATCAAACATCAAACGCACAACATAAGGAACAACGCGAAACTAAGATTATGGCGTCGTCTCCACTACTGAAGTAATCGGAAATATTCCACGTACATTCACTGAAATGTAAGAACAATACGAACAAGAACAATAAGAACACCAAGAACAAGAAATAAATTATGCAAAAACTAAAATTAATGACGATCTCGACTCAATTTGGACATGGACACGGAAATTCCGACTTAAACTAAATCCTGAAAAATCACAATCAATCATTGTGGACCATTCACGTTTGTTAAGCACTATTACCATACCAAATTTGTCCCCGATTAAAATATACGGCACCGAAATTCCGTTCAGTGAATCAGTAAAGAATCTAGGTATTTATGAGGATAAAAGTTTAATTGGAACCTTCAAGTTGCAGAAACCTGCAAAAAACTATTCTCATTAATCCACTCGTTTAGGCGATTGAAGAATTTTCTACCCTTTTCCATGAAAAAAGAATGTTAGTGCAAACACTCGTCATGCCCCACTTCGATTACTGCGATATTCTGTTTACTGATCTAAGTGTTACTTCGGCGCAGAGACTGCAACGTGTTCATAATATGTACGTCCGTTTCGTCTGCAATATTCGCCGGGCTGGTCACGTAACACCATCCCTCGAAATGTTGTCCTGGCTCCGTCTAGAAGGTCGTAGAAAAATCCACTGTCTTTCCCTTCTCTTTCACATATTGCATTTCTCCACTCCTGTCTATCTTGAGTCTCGTTTTCAAAATTTATCCACCCATCATAACCTAGACACACGATCACAACACTCCTCAATATTATCCATTCCCTCCCACCGAACATCCTCATATTTATCTTCTTTCACTGTGGCTGTTCCTCGGCTTTGGAATTCCCTACCGAGTAATGTCAGGGACTGTCAGACATCAAATCAATTTAAGAATAGACTAACGAAATATTTTTCTAACAATTCTTGTTGACAATAATAGCTCTTTCAGGTTTCTCAATGTTTAATGGTTTTATGTATATATATATATATATATATATATATATATATATATATATATCTCACAGAATATATATTTAAATTATCTCATGATGATGATTATTATTATTATTATTATTATTATTATCATTATTATTATTGTTATTAGTATTATTATTTCTATTATCATTATTTCTTACCAATGTTTATTATTGTCATACTAACATTACTTATCCAACTTTCATTATTTACTTTCATGTTGTTTTATGGTGTAGATATTAATGTAATAACTATGTAACCAATTGTATTCTATTAGAATTAGAGTCTGGCTGGACGGAAGAGAAGGCCTACTGGCCTTAGCTCTGCCAGATTAAATAAATAAATTATTATTATTATGATTATGATTATGATTATTATTATTATTATTATTATTATTATTATTATTATTATTATTATTATTATTAACAATTGCAACATATATTCTAGCTTTCCACTGTTTAAAGTTTATATTGGTTGTAGCGGTCTCCAGATGACTAACCAGGCTAACCAACCAGAGCACAGAACGAAGGCCGGTTTCGTCTCACTGTCATGTTTCGGGTCTCAGAGCTTGTGCGACAACTCTCGCTGCTTTTGGTTATTACTACTGTAAATCCCTCTACTGGGAAATCTGTATAATGCTTCATAAATGAAGGTCGCAACCGAAATTGATATTGAAATTGAGTTTAGAATGGAATAGGAACCTGTGGTTCTGATTCTATCATTTAACATATCAAGTTTAAAAATATTCTCAGCAAGTGCGAGCACAACATCGTATTCTGCTATCTGAAAGACAGAAATGTTCGTTGAAATAAAGGTCTATGTTGCAGCGTCTGTGGCTGCAGTGCTAGCGAGCTGGTCTTCCATCTAGGCGGCCTGTGTTCGATTACCGGCTAGGCCGTGTTGGAATTTGTGGTTGACAAAGTCTACGCTGCAGAGGGTTTTCACGGAGTACTTCCGTTTCCCTCTATCATTCCACTAACAATCTCCACCTGCCCCTGATTTCATCTATCATTCGAAATATTAAAAATAGGCTGGGTGAAGCCTTGGGAGTAGTACGGGTTTCCGATGCTGATACAGGACGGGCTTGAAGTTCCAGGCCCCTGGGGCTCATCAGGCTATTGTATGCGGACGGGACCTGGTGCTACCAGGGGCTGAGACAGGATGTCCCACCTGTCAGCGTCGACTGATCAGTACCGGCATGGGACTACGAGATCTCATCAGGTTACTTGTCCGCGAAACGAGACCTGGCCCTATCAGGAACTGAGGCAGGATGGTCCACTGACTTGTACAATCATCGCATATGAGGGCGCACAATGGGAGAATATGTGCCTAAATATACGGATCCGTCCCGTGTCCAGCCCTAAATTCCAAGCCAATCCAAATTCTACGTTACAATCGTAGAGCGTAAAGCACGTGGCCATTAGCGATGTAACTTATCTTCGGACCTCTGGTGCGTAGTGTAGAGAAAAATGATGCAGTTTTTAGTTAAACCCAGATCACATATAGGCCTATAACAGATTGCTCATCTCTATTTTAAAATCGGTAGCACTTTGAAGAGAACAACCGCCAGGATCGCCACCCGTCCGCTGTAAACGAACACGAGATGGCAGTACAGTTTTAATGCAATTCAAATGGGAGTTATGAAGTGATTCCTTACCTAACAACTAGAGGGCAGCATAGTAAACCTGGCAAAAGTTGTTACCGTCAAAGCCCATGAAGCTGAACAATCTGGGTATACAGTATATGATCTAGGGCTAAACCTATATGCACATATCGATTCTCTGGTGTAGCAGTGGAATCAATATAAACATATGCAGGGGAGTCATTTCAATCTTTGCTTGTGCGGGGTAAGATTTTTAGGGAAAAATTTTAAGGTACCGTAATTTCACACAACTATGGTCCTAAGCCACAACTATGGTCCAAACACACGCGCTCATGAAAACAGTGATATCTCAGTTCATAGTGATAGTGATTATTTAAATACTAAAGCATAGAGCATAGATATAGTAATATTGTGAGGGTTATGAAACGCATCCCGTCTGCCATGTTTTGTCGCTAGTCAACTGTCAATTGGAGTTAGGTTTTGCATGTTACCTCGTCCACTGGAAACTTTCTCTGCCATCTGTTACCACAACAAGAATTTCTGTGTTCTTGATGGTCTATATGACAGGTAATTTAGTATTTACATACATTTAATGAATATTTTTACAGTTGCATATGTATTTTCATATTTATTGGAAGAATAATAAAAAATGGTACTTGGAGTTCAACTAGGCCTATGGTCCTATCATTTTTGTGGACCATAGTTGTGTTCCGACTTCTGGTTTCGGTTCTTACATTACAGAATGTTTTTTATAGCTTCTGGTGGTGCCACCTAATAAAATGTTTCGTAGAAAGTTGGCAGGAAGGTTCTATAAGCTATATGATGACAGAAGTATGGATCTTTGTATAAAATATATCACCAACAAGGTACTGACGCAGCGGGAAGCCGCAGAAAAGTACAAAATACCTCGTAGTTCTATAATACCTAAATCGAGAGCACTGCATGAAAATAAACTAAACTCACCTGATCGACAATGGTTCTTCTTGTCTTCAGAAAAAAAAAAGCATTCGTGCATTCGCCGAACATGCTATATCCATGTCCAATCTTGGATTTCTGATAACGTTATTCTACTTCAGGTGTAATGTGAAAATGTACCTGGATAGCCAAGACCGCAAAGTACCAGCATTCTCTAAGAATCTACCTGGAAGACGTTGGGCAAAATGCTTTTCAGAACGTCACAAGAATGAATTATCACAGGTTTTGCAGTCTCCAAATGTGACCGATCTGATGCAACCACTAAACAGAACTTGTTTTCGAAATTGAAATACCATTGGCGGCAAATACTTGACGAGTGAAAAGGGACACCAGATGGAAGAAGCATACCAACAGATTCCAAAAATGTATTTCCTCCATTATTAAATAAGCTCTGGAATAAAGTTACTGTATTCCGATATCGCAAGCAAATTTGCAGTTGGATTCAGAAAAGTTGCAATCTTTCCTCTTTGTGCAGTTGAAGTTCTAGGAAGTGTGCCATCATGTTCTGATCCTAAAGTCAGAAACCCAGAAGGAAGTGCTGTTTCAGACACATTCATAAAATATATAGAAATGACAACGAATCAAGCAATAGAACAAGGAACATCATAGAGAGGAGAAAGAAGAAACTTGATGTTGAGTCAAGTAAAATAATTCAGCAGCACATATTGAAAATTTTGCATTACCATCTACCTCCAAAATTGCAATTTGCTCAAGCAGAAACAAAGGTTATTGCAAGGGGAAGGCAGTAGAGAGTTCTACCGTGAAAAATGAAGATGGATATTCCTCGGCATCAAATCTTCATTGAACTTGTCAGACATTGAAGAGACTCTCGAAGATACTTCAAATCATCCTTAAAAGATATTAAACGATCTATCAGTAAGCTAAAGTAGCGAAGTACGAAAAGGAAGCTTTTCCATGTGCCTGAACTTGAAGGTCTATGGAGTTAAACAAAAAATCAACCAACTGATTATGTACCTATCTGTTTGAGAAAGTTTGATTTTGATTAAGAATGGTTGTCTTAATTTTTTTTTGGTTTTATATTGATTTCATTATTTGATACAAATTGTATTTTTCTTAAACAGCGGTTATGTTAAAATTAAGAAATAAATAATTTTTCCCACTGTCTTCTGCAAAATCTGTATTTTATATTAAAAATTATTGACTGCTGTATGACACAGTTGCAAAACATCCCCTCAACTGTAGTCCAAGAGCGATTTATATTAGGATATATTCAATGGACTATAGTTGTGACTTCATAACACAACTATAGTCCACAGTTTATGAAAAGATGTTCCATATACCAACTACATTTCGAATAACAAAAGTGTTTGATATTAATTCCTGACCTTTCTAAAGTTAATATCAACAAAATAAATTCTTCTAATAGTTTTATTTTGTAAATTACATTGAGAAATCTAAAAAGTGATGAGATATTGGACCATAGTTGTGTGAAATTACGGTAGCTATATCGCGTGACATAGACTACTCCATCCCTATTTTTCTCTCAAATTAACTAATTTCCACACCTTAAACTGGGTTAAAGTTTGCCATAAAAATTAAACTATGATATCAGATGCACCGAACATATTTTAAAATGTCATTATTTTTTTAATTTGCCCAGCAATTCTTCTTGAAATGGTTCAGGGAAAATCTCGGAAAAATTCCAATCATGTAGTCCAATTTGTCCAACCAGGTTTAGAGCCCGGACCCGCTCGTTACTTATACCATACATAATAATTTACATGCAAATGCTGTTAATATGACGTATGTGCGAACAAAGGAACACACACAAAGTTATTTATCAATAAATTTTAATTTCAAATGAATATAATAATTGTACTTTTATTTACGCTTACTATATAGACCTACAACAAGTTAATGTAGCATTGGATAACGCCTTCGTTTCATTTGAGCAAAGTCATTAAGCTCGCCACTTATTTCCTGAGCATTTACAAAAGTGGAATATTTTAATATCAAAAGTACAGTTCTCCCGTTGTTCTTTAGTAATAATACTACATTATTTCCTAATCTTAAACTCAGGGGGAAACTGCCTCCCTGTCCCTCCTAAATGACGCCTCTGAATAAGAATGCGATAATGTTTCACTGTCGCAATACAATATAAGCCATTATCTATAATACGAAACACGTATCATTTTCGTTAACTTGTTATGTCTTGCTGTGGTAGGAGTAGAGTTTGTTATTTCTTTTTATTTTTTAATGACTATTTGGTCACACTGAACTACAAGTAAAGTGAACACACACCTACGCTGTCCACTGTTTTGTGCAACGAACGATGCAGGAAGGATGACCCAACTACTGATACTGGACATTTATAAGCTCATATAATCTTCATGTCCTTGTGTCGTAAAAGCTAACGAGGAGCACTGTGTGGGATGTGATCACACCCCAAGTACTTATTTGGTCTTCGAGAGAGGAGTCGTAGATTTATACATTGTTGCATGACTTAAAGAAGTTAAGAATTAAATTAGTGATGATCCAATTTGAAAAGCCCATTGCAAGAATCATGGATGTCATTTGGAATACATTTTTCAGGAGAAGCAATTGAAAGTTTGAAATGCTTAGCGCTCAAAGCTTAACTGTGATTTTCCGATCATTACTGGACAATGACTATCAGTGTTAATGCCATATAACTCTCTATATACGTACATTCTATATGTCTTAAGCTATGCATTGACAGTCTTGGTTCATTTTCGACAAGAAAGTGACATCCATCATTCTTGCAGTGGACTCTTCATTTAAAAAATAACCCATTGTCACACAAAAACACCCATACACATGCGCGCGCTTTTCAAAGTATGATTGACAGTAGACAGAGTTATCGGCTCCCCGTTTCATCTGAGACAAAGCAGAATCTTTCCAGAGTTTCGAAATGAAGTTCCTCAGTGGCGAATCATCGGCCCCATCTCGCCAAATACCATTTCTTTATCACCAATTCCATTGACGCTAAATAACCCAGTAGCTGATACACGTCTCGTGAAATAACCGAATAACTATATATATATATATATATATATATATATACAAGAGTAATAATAAAGTCGCAGTAACAGATAATAACAATAATAATAATAATAAAAATAATAATACATTCAAGAAAATAAACTGAGCATATTATCGTCACTCTGCACTTCACACCCAACAATGCTCTGCTCAATAACACAGGAAACTGCAGGATTTATATGTATTTATATATGCCCAATGTCACCAGGTTTTCATTTGATATTTCTGATCTCTCCTGGCAATGGCTTATTTGTAACCCACTTCTGAGGTTGGGGGTGCCTGGAAGGCGGAGTTACGCTTCCCCGATGATATTATAAAAGAATGATTATGAAGTGCCAAGAGAGGTCTTAAACCTAAGCCTAACTTCCAGATCCTGGACGAACACGGGAATATTCCCCTTTTAAGGAAATTTTGGAAAAATTTCTGTATTCTAACTGGCAGTCCAACCGCGGACCTCTTGAACTCTAGTCAGAAGCTCTGACCACTAGCCCATGAGGCTAGTCTAGAATACCTAAATAGATGGCAAGAAAGTAGAGTTACAGTGTCGCCATCATTACAACTTGGGTTCCTGTGTGGGATCTACATGCACACCAAGCATAATTTAATTTATTCGTGGGCACATTGTTGACAAAATTGGAGTGGTAACTACAGTCGGGCAAACAGCCTCTTACTCCCGCTCTCTCTCGTAGGCGATACTAGCTGGCCGATAATGCTAGTTCCGAGAATCGTATTCTCGAGATCGCCACTCTCGGGAACGAGGAATACCGGGTCCCGGCCTGTTATCCCACGGCCGACTTATCGTTATGAAATGCGTACACTGACTGCCGGCTTAATTACCGCTCATCACTGCAATTCATGATTCTTTCTGAAATATTAATGTTCATTAAGTAATTTAAGAAGGCACAGCAGTGTGGAATGAATTAATACAGCACATTATGATTGCCGACATTCTTACAGAAGTCACACTATTTTAATGAACTATTTATTGCCCTTCTGGAGAAGCAAAATAATGCAGCACTTTCAGTCGTTACCTAATCCTAAGCTAGTCTAAAACAATAACAAGTTATGGTTGGAGCTATGATATACTTTCTCGCTATCAGCATTTCGTTGACATTCCGTATTTAATCATTCGATAGTGTTTTGTATACGCTATAGTAATGGATATCACACGACTTTATTATTATATTGCGCTTTCACAGCTGGATGTTTCGTTGTTATGCAATGGCATCTTCATCAGCATGGGTAATTATTGCGCTGTGTAAGGACGAAATAAAATACAGTAATTACTACTTATTTATATTATTATAAAGGACCAAAGACTCTGACAAAAGATAAAATACTGAATGTGAAATGGAAGCACTTTTGCAAGAAGGACAGAATTACGAAATAGAGTAGATCTTTTCACAAATTGATCATAATTACTTACAAATGCGTTTTATGGAACCCGGAGGTTCATTGCCGCTCTCACATAAGCCTGCCATCGGTCTGTATCCTGAGCAAGATTAATCCAATCTCTACCATCATATCCAGTTTTATATTATCTTCCCATCTACGTCTCTGCCTCACCAAACGTCTTTTCCCTCCGGCCATCCAACTAACACTCTATATGCATTTCTGGATTCGCCCATACGTGCTAGATGTTCTGCCCATCTCAAACCTCTGAATTTAATATTTCTAATTATGTCAGCTGAGGAGTACAATGCGTACAATTCTACGTTGTGCAACTTCCCCCATTCTCCATCCCTCTTAGCCCCAAATATCTTCCTAAGAATCTTATTCTCGAACACCCTTAACCTCTGTTCCTCTCTCAAAGTGAGAGTCCAAATTTCACAACCATACAGAACAACCGGTAATATAACTGTTTTATAAATTCTAACTTTAAAGTTTTTTGAGAGCAGGCTGGATGACAAAACTTCTCAACCGAATAATAACAGGCATTTCCCCCCATATTTATTCTGCGTTTCCTCCCGAGTGTCATTTATATTTGCTTAATCAAAATAACAGAATAAAAGAGGGTTATTATTATTATTATTATCATTATTATTATTATTATTATTATTATTATTATTGTGACAGCTGCGTCGGGATTCGATCGCATGTCCGACAGAGCGTCTGCAGCCGAGAGGGCAGAGGGGCGGTGTACTATGACGCGGCGAGGGGAGGTTGCGCGCGCATCTGGTGCTGGCAGAGAGGAGAGGGGTCCGGATTGTTCGAGAGTGCTATCTCTGGACACGCGTGGAACTTTCTCGTCTACGTCGCTGTGGTTATAAAATAGAAGACGCAAGTGAACGTCAGTCAGTCAGTAAGCCAATGTTGTGTAGCAGTGAAGCCAGCTTCGAGACCAGAGTGCGACTTGAGTTGTGTCCGTAACTGTGGAGCCTGAAGCCCGGAGTTCGAGTGCAGTGGACCGCAGTTGGGGGACCTGAGTTCGAAGTTCAGCGGATCGTCTCTGAAGGTCTGGGGTTCGAGATTCTGTGAACGCGAGTGACTGAGCTAGAAGAACATTGCCAAGACAACGAGCTGTGAACTGAGAACTGACAGTTCTGTGTTGTAAATAGTGCTTTGTGAATATTAGTTAAGATTAACAGTTCATTGTTGTTCGTAATAGTCCAAGTAAATTATTGTCATTGTCGTCAGTGGAGTGCACTAACGAATACTGTGTTACTGTGTGGAGATCAAATCCCATTGTTGACGGGAGTGAAATTAAATTGTAGAAGGTGAAGAGTTATTGTTGGAAGAATAAACTACATTGTTGTTCAGTATAAAAGTTACATTATTATTATTAATTATTATTAACACAACACAGAACTGCACGCATTGTGTTCTTCACCTGACATGATTAGGAACATTAAATCCAGACGATTGAGATGGGCAGGGCATGTAGCACGTATGGGCGAATCCACAAATGCATATAGAGTGTTAGTTAGGAGGCCGAAGGGAAAAAGACCTTTAGGGAGGCCGAGACGTAGATGGGAAGATAATATTAAAATGGATTTGAGGGAAGTGGTATATGATGATAGAGAATGGATTAATCTTTCTCAGGGTAGGGACCAATGGCGGGCTTATGTGAGGGCGGCAATGAACCTCCGGGTTCCTTAAAAGCCAGTAAGTAAGTATGTAAGTAAGTAAGTAAGTAAGTAAGTAAGTAAGTAAGTAAGTAAGCATTATTATTAAATTAGTTACTTTACGACGATTTATCACCTGCTATAGCTTTCTAGCGTCTGTATGAGATGATGATAATGCCGGCGAAATGAGAGCATGGTCCAGCGCCGAAAGTTACCCAGTATTTGCTCTGAATGGGTTGAGGCGAGGAACCTCAGCCAGGTAAAGGCTGGTTCACAATAAACGGGAACGGAAACGACAACGAGAAATAATGTTAAAATAAATGTATTTAAATGTGAGCATTCACAATTAACGAGAAGATTGCCGGAGCGCGGAAACGGGAACGTGAAAGTTAAATTTGAATGCTCATATTTAAATACATTTATTTTAACAATATTTCCATTACCGTTGTCGTTTCCG
Source organism: Periplaneta americana (assembly GCF_040183065.1). NCBI lineage: Eukaryota > Metazoa > Arthropoda > Insecta > Blattodea > Blattidae > Periplaneta > Periplaneta americana. The sequence continues at coordinate 124,076,569 of NC_091126.1, forward strand.
TTCCCGGTTTATTGTGAACCAGTCTTAACTTTTCCCAACCATGATTCGAACCGGAACCCGATCGTTTCACAGCCAGGTGTGCTAACCGTTACTCTAAAGCGGTGGATTATTATTACTATTATTATTATTATTATTATTATTATTATATTATTATTGTGATCATTATATTATTATTATTATTATTATTATTATTATTATTATTATTATTATTATTATTATTATCACTGTTATCATTATCATTACCGTAATCATTAGGATGACCAAGATTATCATTATCAGGGTTATTATGATGGTTATTATTTATTATTGTCTTGTAAGTTATCATTAGGTACAACGTATTATAAATCTTGTTAATTCTTGATTTGTTATTCTCGTTCCTATAACATACAGGATAATTATTGTAAACCATATAGGCCTATATCATTTCATATTGCAACATGGCTACAATACAATAAGGGTTGTTCTGTAACAATAATTTATAACTAGCACACCAATAGAAAGTGTAGGTTTCTATAATATAGGTTGGTTCACAATAAATCGGGAACGAAAACGAGAATGAAAATAACGTTAAAATAAATGTACAGTATTTAAATGTGAGCATTCAGAATAGTTAACTGTGAATGCTCACATTTAAATACATTTATTTTAATAATATTTCCGTTCAGTTCTCGTTGCCGTTTCAGTTACCGGTTTACTGTGAACCGGCTTTTAATATTTTCATGTTTCATATCATTGTGTTACGAACTATTTTTTTTATTTAGTTGCTATAAAAGATAGCCTAATTACTGTAAAGTGTAAACCATATTGGACTATATAGCCTCATTTTCAACTACTTATATTAAAATACCATTTAATACCATCCGTACAATAACGGGTTTTCATGCATTGAAGGGTTTCGTACAAATTTTACGGAACAAACGTTTGAGTCATGAGTCCTGCGCCAACAGGTTAACTCGCCGTTATTCGAGAACCACTAAGGATTTTGAGTGGCCATCACTTTTAAAAGTAATTTCCGTCCTTTCTCAACATTTCTCTTGCTTTGACACCCATCTAACGTGAAAAACAAAAAAGTCTGCCGCTTACCAAAGGTGAAGATGTAAATGTCTATTCAATCTCCAGCGAAGTTAATATTTTTTTCTCACTTTCCAAGAAAGATCACCAGTTCGATTTTTTTTGTGCTTTCCTTAGACATTGAGCTATCAATCCAAAAAATTACAGCGCGATTGATTAAGTATTATAGGAGCTACGACATGATATATATTTAAAGGACCGGGAAATGTTTAAGCCAATGCTTCATACATTCATGACGCTGCTGTTAATAACTAAAACAGTTATAAAAGACAGAGGAATAATTATATTTTCTCCCTGTCTTAAAAACAGAAAAAAAAATAAAAGCACGAGATTGTGTTTGAACGCACAACCTCATTAATACTAGCCAGAACCTTTACCATTACGCTACCACAGTAACACTGAGGACACTTGTTGTAACTTGATATCAGGCAACGTAGACCAACAACATGTACTGTAACATCGCCTGTCTACGAATTGTATTGGATATACCCCAAGAGATCTTAGTTTCTAGAGAGCGGCCAATGTTTCTTTTGACAATTGTATGTACATTTTAAAATACATTTTCGTTCAAATAAGCAATGATTGTATTTCTAGAAACTGCTTTCAATTTCAAAAGAGTTACTGATGCAAACATAAAATGTATCGACGTGTGTATTAGCATGACCCTCGTGTACCAAAACATGCAAAACTGTACTAATTTTAATAGAGTCAGGTGAGGTGCAGTGCGGTGGGTGTGTGTTTATGATGTGGTTGTATGTCTCAATTTTCTATACAGGTAGGCAAGAACAGATTCAATTAGACTAGCAATCGAATCTTAAACCTGCTACATCGGTACTCTCTTACTATTACCTTCTGTATAGATTATACCGTGGAAATGTGCAGTCATCTCTATCCCACAGCAAAGCTAAACTGTTTCTTCACTTTGTGACCAAACGGTGTCTTTAGTTATATTCGTTTGAATTTAACTTGGAATGAAATGGAATTTACGGAGGGGAGCAGTATGGCACAGCTCTGCGACCTGTTAAAGTCTATTGCGCTCTAGTGGCAAATTTCAAAGCCCAGACCGTCTGACCACACTAAGGTTCTCTGTATACCCAGGTTCAAACAGGTAACCCCACTGTTTTAAGTTCCTCTTGGACATTTTTCAGATATTCAAAGCTACCTTAACTTTTCAAATTTTCAAAAACCCCTGTTTTACGTAGGAACCAACTGACAATATGTATAACCGACTCGTTCCTAGGCCAGCACTCTCAGTGCGTTGCCAAGCGGCGTTCGTGGAATGCTACGGAATTATAACGAAGAGAAGAAATGGTCACGGAATGATGTAACTAAGTAATATGGGGAAAAACAGGAGAACCCCGAGAAAAACCCCAAATGCGACATTGTCCGCCACAAAGGTCACTAGGGTCTTTTCAATGAAAAATCTCAGACCTGACAGGGACTAGAACCCGGGCTGTCTGCATGACAAACTGAAGGTCTGATCTCTCAGCCATTGCAGAGTGTTGGACCTTAACTTACATGAATATTGTAACTTTTATTCCCTTTAACCACCACACACCCGACAACAATGTGACTTTTATTCTCAGTAATTCACCATACAACAATGGGTATTCCAATCAACACAGCAACAAAATTGTCGTTATTGCACTCCACACGACCACAATGGCAATTCACGATGTATATTATTGAGAAGAACAATTCATTTCCAATTTCAATTAAAGTTCACAATGCACTACGTGCAGAACAGAACTATCAGTTTTCAGTTCACAGCTCGTTTGCCTTGGCTAGATCTTCTAGCCCATTGTTTAAGTTCACTGCATATGGAACTCAGGTATTCCGAACTACGTCGCACTCGCCTGGACACTACCACAGCTACGGAAACACTCAAGTTTACTGCACGTCGAACACAAGTCTTCCAGGTGCGGTACCACTGAATGTCCAACTCCGGTCTTCCAGATCCTCTCGAAGACTGACTGCCTCGCTCGAAGACTCACTTGTTGACTTGAAGATTCAAGACTGATTGTTCCCTTGTCTGCCATTAGCACTTTTATTTATTACACCATTTGATTCGCGTGGTTTTCAGAATCTCCGAGAGAGATCCGCGTCTCGATGCTTCCTTACATCCGCTCAATGATAGTAGTTTTCTCCCCCTTGCTCCGTACGGCGGCTAGCGTCATGGGTTCGTGTTTCCCTTTTCCCGCGACTTCCTTCTCGCTATATGCGCGCGTAACTCCCTGACATGACCAGAATATTCCAGACGGGTGCCACATTGCGCCCTCCTTAGGAATGTTCGTCCAGGACAGTCTTTTGGTAAGACGCTAGTCGGTCCAATGTTTGCGTCCTCCAACTTCTCCCTCCTTATGGTGGCGTCATCCTTTCCTAAGCTTGGCTGGCCGACGAATGCTCGGACTGCGTGGCCGCCAACTCCCTCTTCTACTTGATTCACCAAGTTAAGTCTGCGGACATCCACCGTCGCATCGAAAATCTGCATGGCGTCGAGTCCCAGGATTGTGTCTTCAGTGATGTAGGCGACGAACACCCACATCTCCAAAATCCTCTTTCCCAATATCAGATCCAGGAAAAACCCTCTCTAGATTGTTAAGCTCTCGCCTGAAACAGTACGTAGCTCATATCGGCGCAGCGACACCCTCCCAATCACGACTCCTGGCCTGGCGATAGTGAGTGACGCACCGGTGACTACCACTACATTGTATGGACGACCTGTTGTATATCCGTCAGCAATCATTCCATGGTAGCATCTTCTGTTAACCGTCTTCAATATCAGCCGAGGGGATAGTGATGAGGGCGCAGAAGTGCCCACCCTAGCTTCGGCTCCCTCTCTCTCCTGACTGTGGCCAAATCGGTCACAATCCCTCCTTAAGTGTCCAGATCCGCCACAGGAACAGCAGGTGGGTGCTCCTCCTCTCCGTCGCTCGGGTGAATTCGGCTGGCGTCTCTCAACGTGGGCAAACCCTGTCTCCTGTCTGTAAACAGATGGGTCGTAGTCCCTCCTTAATTTTCCATGTCTGCCGCAAGACCAGAAGGTCGGCGCTCCTTGTCTCCGTCACTCGGGTTGGTTCGGTTGGATTCCCTCAAAGTCGGCCGACGTAATGCTCCTAATGCGGTGCGGTGCCTTGACGTTCGCCATCAACTAGGCCGAATCCATCCTGATGGCCCCCGCCAGAGCGTCGTTGATGATTCGATGCTCAGGCAAGAGTAGTTTTTTTCCAATCTCGGGGTCACGAACTCCGCAGCCGCAAATGTAAGCTGCTTCTTCAGTGAAGAAGCTAGGAGGTAGGCCTCTCAGAGCCTTATTGGACAGTTGCTTTACCGCCATTGCAAACTCCTGTATGGACTCGCCAGACTGTTGGACCCTCGTTTACAGTTTGGTCTCAAATGCTGCCGCAAATTGATGGTGACAATAATGTCCCACCAACGCCTGCATTATCTCTGTGACTATTCCCTCTTCTTCCCCTTTCCAGATATTCAAGGCTACTTTAACTTCTCAACTTTTCAAAATGCCCATATGTTATGTATAAACCGCGGGAGTGCGGGCCTTTTACAGTCAAACTAAGTATGACTAGAGCGTTCCGTGGCGAGTGTAATGAACTCTCAGGTAAGCAACTCACTGTGCGTGCTTCAGAAGTACAGTCTTGAGTATATGAATTGCATACATACAATAATCATACATTTCGTACTTATGTAATTGATGCGATGTCGACGGAATTTTGCAGTCCGTACGCCAGACAAGTTAAATGCACCATGTTGGAATAGCGCTCTTTAAGCTGTTTTGCTGCTTTAATAATATATGGAGCTGCATTAGTGACAAAAAGAAGTACATTATTATATTTAATTTCTCCGATCATAAAAGGCGCACAGCCTTATGAAAAACTTGGACAATAGTTGCATTTTTACCTTTTCCAGTTTCTCTGAAGTTAGCACAAATTTTTTCCCTGCACAGTTCTCGGAAAGTATACCGACCACCACATTTGCCACGTATCTACCACTGACGTCTGTAGACTCATCAACTGAAACCCATATATTTTCTGATCGTTCACGCTTTCTCGAATTTTGGCAATCGTATTCTGGCACGAAATTGGTAAATATTCTTTACGTATTGTTGCTTCTCCTGGAATATGTTGGTTTGTGTGTTTTTCCAGAAATGATCTAAAGTGGGGGTTGTCCAAAGTTCTAAATGGAATATTTGTGTGTAGCAACATGTCACATAAGGCTATATATTGAATTGTGACCGACTATTTTAACTCGATTGGTTCTTGTTTGAATTGCGTTCAACATTTTCCTTGTGTGCTTTACTATTACAGTGTCCCTCAAAATAGTCCTTCTTAGTTCGTAATAATCTGAAATTACACACGACACATACAACACGTTCTCCTTCTATAATAGCCTAAAAATATCGCGTCCGAATTGTTCGACTAAATTATTTAGTATTGCACTTCGTGAGCGAGTTGTTTTAGACATTGTAATATGTGTCATTTCACAGATGCAACTCTTCAGTATGACAGCTAAACACACTCTGAATGTTTCGAGTTCGATGCACGAAACAGTACGGCGAAAGGCGAGAGAGACTTGCGTCATACTCAATACCCGTCTGCATAGTCAAATGCAATCGTCGTATTAGAGTCCGCACTCCCGCGGTCTAGTTATGAACGAACCAACTGTCAATATATATAACCGACTCGTCTTTTGCCTGCCGGTTTTCGTGGAATGCTATGGAATAACAACAAAATGGAGAAATCGTGACGGAATGATGAAAAATCATAATAAGGGGACAAACAGAAGGAACTCGAAAAAAATCCCAACTGTGAATTTGTCCGCCACAAGTGTCACTATGGAGAAGTAGTAGTAGTAGTAGTAGAATTAGTAGTAGTAGTAGTAGTAGTAGTAGTAGTAGTAGTAGTAGTAGTAGTAGTAGTAGTAGTAGTAGGGCTTAAAAAGGGCGCGTCAGCTGCTATGGCTATTTGCGCCCTTATCTAAAATTCGTCATAAAACAAAGAGACAAATAATACAATAATCAGAGAGCTAAAAGAGCTAAAAAGCGTTGTCACGGTAAAACGAGGCACACAAATGCAGTACACACAAGGTGATTTCTAAACAATCATAAAGTGAGCAGTCCTACGACCTTAGGTAGTGTTCAAAACGAACCAATAAAATAATAAAACTAAGGCCACTTGAGATAAATTGTATATCACATTTCAAAAACAATAAAATTTTATAAAATATTCGGATGTATAAGGCTCGAAATGTCAACTACGTAAAATCAAATATAAAATAATAAAATAATGTAACCTCCGGATGTAAAAGGTCCGGAGGATAAGTAAAACGGGGTAATAAAAAACTAAATCACCTTATCCAGTCCTGTATACGATAAAAATCTCGGAACTGCATTTGTACAATTAAAATCATTTCCAAGAGCGCCACGTAATGTTGGCCGAATTTCATATTGCCTGCGGACATGGTCATATTTTCTGCAATGCAGTAAAAAATGTTCCACCGTAAGTGGAACACGGCACATATCACACTCCGGGTGAGGCTCGCCACGTAGGAGATGGACATGTGTCAGATGACAATGGCCAATCCTCAACTAGGTGAGTAAAACCTCCTCGTGTCGTGACGCTCTTGTGGACGAATCCCAAACTCGAACAGTATTCTTTGTATTTCGTAATTTGTTTCCCACTTGTGCAGACAATTCTCCTTCTCAATGCCACCATAATTTATATTTCAAGTAGTTTCGAATGTCCTGCCACCTCTCGCCCCAGTACACCAGAGACCCATTCAGGGCACCAGCCCTGGCTGCAGCATCCGCGGCCTCATTTCCTGGAAATCCTACATGACCAAAAATCCACACTACTCCAATCTCGTAATCTGAGCTAAGGAGAGTGTGGAACAGCGCCTGAATTATTAGCACAAGCGGATCATCACAATTAAAAGACTGCAAGGACTGAATGGCACTTAGAGAGTCGGAACAGATAAGGAATGTGCCCCGGAATTGTCTAATTAAAAACAATACAGCTCTGGAAAAAGCATAGAATTCAGGAGTAAAAACACTAGAATATTGGCTCAGTCTGTATTTAAACATCTCTACATTTGTAACGAAGGAACAACCTACGTTATCATTTATCCAGAATCCGTCAATAAAAACTAATGCATAATTTGGCTATCGTGATAAAATTTCACTAAAACGAAGTCTATAAACAAAAGCTGATGTAAAATTCTTAACACATCGGCTCAGATTTACATCAAACATGGGACGTCGCATAATCCACGGTCCAGTGGTGGTATACTCCAGTGTGCGAACTGATGGTAAACAGATGTCGAGCTCAGAGAGCAATTCACGAAACCGCACACCTGCTGGACGGAGTCTCCGTGGATTTTCACTGTATCGGCAGGAAAGAGACGAATGGTGAAATGAGTCGTAAGAATTGTGCTCAGGCTGCGAGCGGAGCTTAAGAGCATATGAGCAAAACAAGAAATTACGTCGCCGATACAGTGATGGTTCTCCTGCTGCACAATATAGGCTCGCTATCCGACTGGTTCGGAAGGCCCCTGTAGAAAGTCGTATCCGATGGTGATTGATAGTATCTAAAAGACGTAATTTTTTGTTTATTTGCTGAGCCATAAATAAAATAGCCATAAGCCAGCTTTGATCGTGTAAGAGCTCGGTAAAGACATAAAAGCATTGTACGGTCTGCACACCATCGAAACCCTTACAAAAGGCGTAAAATGTTTAAGGATTTCTCGCATCGCCTTCTCAAGTCACGTGTGTGCGCCTCCGACGTTAATTTATAATCAAAGATGAGGCCCAAAAATCTCCCAGTGTCTGCATATTGCAACTCTACTCCATCAAGACGCAGTTCAGGATGTGGATGTAATCCACGTTGGTTGTAAAATTGGACACACTTCGATTTAGAGAGGAGAATTTAAACGAATTGCGAACAGCCCATTCTGATAGTACGTTGATGGACAGTTGCAACTGTCGACTGGATGGAATATATCGGGACCTGTAATATACACTGAAGTAATCAACGTACAACAGAGAAGATACTCGGTCACCCACACAGTGGGCAATTGATCGCAATGCAGGAAACAAGAACGCTTAATACAGATCCCTGCGGAACGCCGTTTTCTTGGAGAAGTTCGTTAGAAAGTGTGGTGCCTACTCGAAGCCGGAAATACCACTCTGCCATGAACTTCACAATAACGTTGGTAGACTACCACGAAGTCCCCAATCATGCAGATTTTGCAGAATGCCTTAATGCCATGTGGTATCGTAAAACCTTTACTAGATCAAAAAAGACCGCCACAAGATGTTCCTTCTCGAGGAAAGCATCTCTAATGGCAGTCTCCAGCCGAGTAAGATGGTCTGCGTCTGACCTGTGCTTACGAAAACCACATTCGATATTAGATAATCGGTTTTCCGATTCGAGTACCCACATCAGGTGTTTACTTATCATCTTGCATACGCAGCTGGTGAGACATATTGGCCTATAACTGCCAGGTAAAGAAGGATCCTTTCCTGGTTTCTGGACTGGGATTACAATGGCGGAACGGCAAGCAGAGGGAAATAAACCCTCAGTCTAGATTCTGTTGTAAATTGACAGAAGACAGGATTTTCCAGCTGGCGGAAGATGGCGAAGCATGCGGTTATGATTATCATCAGGGACAGGGGAGGTGTCAAGTGATATGTCTAGTGCCGTGAACGGTGCATTGTAGTTTTCCGTCTTATCAACCTCCCAACTAACACTCTAGATGCATTTCTGGATTCGCCCATACGTGCTACATGCCCTGCCCATCTCAAACGTCTGGATTTAATGTTCCTAATTATGTCAGGTGAAGAACACAATGCTTGCAGTTCTGTGTTGTATAACTTTCTCCATTCTCCTGTAACTTCATCCCGCTTAGCCCCAAATATTTTCCTAAGCACCTTATTCTCAAACACTCTTAACCTATGTTCCTCTCTCAGAGTGAGAGTCCAAGTTTCACAACCATACAGAAGAACCGGTGATATAACTGTTTTATAAATTCTAACTTTCAGATTTTTGGACAGCAGACTGGATGATAAGAGCTTCTCAACCGAATAATAACACGCATTTCCCATATTTATTCTGCGTTTAATTTCCTCCCGAGTATCATTTATATTTGTTACTGTTGCTCCAAGATATTTGAATTTTTCCACCTCTTCGAAGGATAAATCTCCAATTTTTATATTTCCATTTCGTACAATATTCTGGTCACGAGACATAATCATATACTTTGTCTTATCGGGATTTACTTCCAAACCGATCGCTTTACTTGCTTCAAGTAAAATCTCCGTGTTTTCCCTATTCGTTTATGTATTTTCTCCTAACATATTCACGTCATCTGCATAGACAAGAAGCTGATGTAACCCGTTCAATTCCAAACCCTGCCTGTTATCCTGAACTTTCCTAGAGCGAAGTTAAAAAGTAAAGGTGATAGTGCATCTCTCTGCTTTAGCCCGCAGTGAATTGGAAAAGCATCAGATAGAAACTGACCTATACGGACTCTGCTGTATGTTTCACTGAGACACATTTTAATTAATCGAACTAGTTTCTTGGGAAAACCAAATTTAATAAGAATATCATATAATACTTCCCTCTTTACCGAGTCATATGCCTTTTTGAAATCTATGAATAACTGATGCACTGGTTTGATGTAGATTGTTGCGTGGTAGTAGAAAGAAGGAAACAGGCAAAATTGAAATTCTTACAGGATCCAGTCGAGGAGAAGAGAGATAATTATTTCAATGAAAGACGGAAGCAAGTCGTACACTTAGGAATAAAAAGAGAGGTTACTTGAAGGAAAAACTGAATGAGGTAGAAACAAATAGTAAGAATAAAAACATTCGAGATTTATATAAGGGTGTAAAGGAATTTAAGAACGGATATCAGCCAAGGGTAAACGTGATCAAGGATGAGAATGGTGACTTGCTTGCAGACTCTCCATCAATCCTAAACAGATGGAAAAACTATTTTACACGACTAGTAAATGTACATAGGCCAAATAGAAATGATAGGGGAAGAAATTCAAATATAATCAGAGACTATTGAAAAAACTGTATGGTAGGTAAAGTTACTGTAGCAGCTATGCATTGATGAGGACTGATAATGTTGAGAAGAGAGGTAAAGATACCTTGGCGGAGAAGGACACAACCTCCGTTGGCACGAATACTGGCAAGATGGTCATACCTTTGATTATTGTATCCCAGGATTTTCAGGGAATGTTCAGGTCGGAGGTGTCTCTCCTGAAGACATAAATTAGGAGTGTTCTTATGATGGATCAATTGCTGTAGTTCTGTGTATCTGCTGCGTACACCGTTCACGTTCCATTGTATGACAGTCATCACGAGGAGTTAAATCATGTTGGTAATTTTACGGGGAATTTCTCTTCTGTTCCTTCCTATGACTCTGAACCTTCGACTGCGACAGCTTCTTTTTCGCGGTGGCGACTCACTTGCAGTACGTCGCGCTCCTGACCGTGACCTTGATCGGGTACGGGATAGAGAAGAAGTTCTCGATTTCTCTTCCGCACCATTAGTGCGACATCGTGATTTTCTCTCAGATTCAGTATTTGTCTGTGACGTCGCAGCACCTGTCTTTTTGGCATATTCGGCCTGATATCGAGGCCACAGCTGTCGTCTTTGTCGTCGGTCTGGGTACCAGCGTCCACATATGCCTGGGTTGCGATCCCAACTCGCTTCCCACGTATACATTCAAGAGGTGGCGTTTGAGAAGATACATCGATTCCCTCCGTTGGATTTTGTAAAACAGCAGCATAAGACTTATCTTTCTGTTTCCTTTCTGAATCAAAATAACGTTTAAGTTCCTCAATGAAAGAAATATTGTTCCTGACTCGGAGCTCTTGTATTGCCTTCTCTACCTGGTATTTCGGACAGTCATTGGAATTTGCGGCATGGTCTATTTCATAATTAACAGAGTGCGCGGTGTTGGGAAATGGAGAATCCCCATGGTCACCACTGCCGCACTTTCCACATGTGATATCATAGTGCAACGTTTCTGTGTATGTCCGAACCGTTGGCACCTAAAGCAGCGCATTGGGTTCGGCACATACGCACGTACAGGGACACGCTCATAGCCGAGAAATATGTACTCAGGTAGGAGTAATTTCTCGAAAGTCAAGAAAACGGTGATCAATGGATAAGTCCGTCTCGCTTACGCAGTAAACGGTAAGCCTTGGATAAGGACTGGTGTGGGAATTCTAGCTGTATTTCCTCGTCATTCATTCTATCCGCAACATCCGTATCAACTACTCCCCACGTGGTGTTCAGCGAGGAGTACCTTTCTGCCTTTATAAGATATGATCAAAGCAACTTCGCATTCAACAGCGTCTCAATTTGTTTGGGAGACAAAGTCTGGACGAGAAGGTTACCGTTACGGAGTCTAGTGGCATTCTTGACTTCCCCCACGAGTCCATCCAGTGGACGTCTGATGTAAAACGGGTTGATGTTTTTCATGGTTGTTTCAGTTCCTGTCATAGTAATACAAAGGAACTTTGGAGGCGGCGTATGAACTTTCACATTTTCGGGAAGCAGATCCATTGCAGTGTTCGTCATAAGACCCCCAGTCACTGTACCTTTATTTGGTTCATCAATTCTAGATTTCTTATTAGTATGAGAAGAGAAGCGCGAAGAGGCCATTTTGAAACTGGCCCCCTTACGGAACCGTCGGCGTCAGCCTGCCACCGGGAGTGTGGAAGAAAAAGTAACCTAGAAAGTCTTCTCGGTCTGTTCCGGCCATGGGGACTCGCCACGGCCCGATCCCAGCAACACACTTCACGCAAGTTACCCTTCATACTTGGCATTAAACACTTAACGGCAAGTCGTACACAAGAGGCGATACACAATTTTATGCCTCTACCACGGCAATAAGAGCCTGTGGTTCCCCACTCTACACTGAACAATCCCAGGACCATCCAGCTTCCACACCCCGACCCGTAGAGAGCTCGCCCTACTACCACAGGCCGAATAATCTGAGACCGCAAAGCTTCAGGGGACTTGTGGTTGATTACTACGCGTAACCATTTCGTCAGCGGTAACACGTCGGAGCGATATATTCGCCCCGGCGAGCAAAGGCTGTCACCTGGGCGCCTAAATCGCCCAGGGACCCCATTGGGGCTCTACGTGAATGTACATGACTATTGGCCTGGACTCCGCATCTAGACTTCCTTATAGGGGCAGTGTCAAAGTTCCACTGTTGCTTCGGTACTGGGCGCCCTGTCGGGCCACACAATTCGGAAGTGGCGATCGAAACCATGGGACAAGGCCACGGAGATAGGAAAGATCCCCGCTGGTGAAACGGGACTTATAAGAGCAAGAACATTAACCTAAGAATGAATATAATGAACTAGAAGAGGAAGAATAATGTAGCCTCACCAGGCACGTCATGTAGGCGGACGTGACCAGAACAAAATAGCGGGAATGTTGAGATGAAAATGGGTGTGATGAAGTGGTGGGCGTTCCGCATGCAATGGTGACCGGCGAGAAGAAATAGAGCGATGAAAATGATGAGAGAACGCAAAGTGCTGGGTGGTGATGAGTCGATTAACGTTCGAAAAGAAAAGCACGAAAGCCACCATCGCATCCCCCGGTCACCAACTTATGGAACCCACCTCGACCGGGTGACTATGGATTTTTCAATGAAAAATCCCAGACCTGAATGGTACTTGTTCCCGCGTCGCATGTATGACGCGCTGAACGTCTGACCTCTCCGACAGTGCAAAGTGTTGGGCCTTAACTTCAATATTGTAACTTTTATTCTTATTAACGACCACACATCCTACAACAATGTTACTTTTATTCTTAATAATTCACCTTACAACGATGGGTAATCAATTCAACCCAGCAGCACAATATTCGTTATTGCACTACTCAGGACGACAATGGCTATACACGACGTGTATTATTGAGAACAACATTTTACTCCTAATATCAATTAATATCCACAATGCACTTTGTGCAGAACAAAACTGTCAGTTCTCAGTAACGGTTCGTTTACCTCCGCTAGTTCTTCTAGCTGACTGTTCATGTTCACTGAACATCGAACTCAGGTCTTACGAACTACCTCAATCTCGCCTGGACACTGCCAAACTTACGGAAACACTCGAGTTCTCGGCACATGGAATCAAAGTTTTCCAGGTGCGGCTCTACTGCACGTCGAACTCTGTTCTTCGAGATACTTAAGAGGGCTAGTTTCCTTGCGCGCTCGAAGACACCCTTGTACACTTGAAGACCCAAAATAGATTGTTGTCTTGTCTGGTACCAGCACTTTAACGTATTACATCATAATACCTCTAATCTTCGATTCTCTTGGATTTGAGACTCTTCCAGAGAGATCCAAGTCTCGATACTTCCTTAATTCCCTCCAATCATAGTAGCTTTTCTCTTTCCTTGCTAGCGTCAGGGGTTCATATTTCCGTTTCTCCGCGCCTTCTTTCTCGATATGTGCACGCGCAAGTTGTTGTCGTGACCAGAACATTCCAGATGGGTGCCACATTACTCCCTCCTTAAGACGTTAAGTCTCGGAGAGTCCCTTGGTAAGTCGCTAGTCGGTCCAAAGTTTGCGTCCTCGAACTGCTCCCTCCTTGTTGTAGCGTCATTCTTTCCTCCGCTTCACTGGGCGACGATTGCTCGGACTGCGTAAGCGCCAACACCCTCCCCAAGGTAAGTGTGCTGGCCATTGTTTGGTCTTCGGCGTCCTACAGGAACACTTCATCCTGACCAAAACGGAGTATACGGCACCCTAACTCCACAGTCGCATCGATAATCCGTCTGGCGTCGAGTCTCAGGAAGATGTTTTTGGTGATTTTGGGACGGACACGGTGATTTCCAGTCTCCTCTTTCCCAATGTCAGTTCCAGGAACACCTCTTTCTGGATGGTCAAGCTATGGCCTGAAACAGTAGGTAGTTCAAATCGGCGCATCGGCGTCCTCCAAGGTAGGCCACGCTCGAATTCTGTCTGGCTATAGTGAGCGACACCCCGATGTCTACCAGTACTGTGCTTGGACGGCCTGTTATTCATCCGTCAGCAATCAGCCCATCGTCGCAACTTCCGTTAACCGACTTCAATATCAGCAGAGGGCATGGGGTTATCGGCGCCCACGTTCCCTGCTAGCATCGACCCTTCTTTTACAATCCATTTTTAAGTGTGCATGTCTGCCGCAGGACTAGCAGTTAGACTCTCCTCATCTCCGTGCACTGGTGACTTCGGCTCGTTACCCAAAACGTCGGCCACCGTCTCTCGTGTCTGTAGCCACATCTGTCGGAGTCACTCCTTAAGAGTCCATGTCTGCCGAAGGAGTAGCTGGTGGGCACTCGTTCCCGTTGCACGGGGGTCTTCGTTTCGTCTTCCCAATTTCGCCCAGCGTACCGCTAATTCGGTGCGATGCTAAGACGTTCGCCGTCAACTTGTGTACCTCCATCATGAGGGCCGCTGCCAGAGCGTTGTTAATGGTGCGATGCTCAGCCAAGTGTTGTTGTTCTCTGATCTCGGGGCCGCGAATTCCCGAGCCGAAGATGTAGGCCACCTCTCCAGTAACGAATCTAGGATAAAGGCCTCTGAGTGCATCATGGGCCAGTTGTTCTACCGCCATTGTAAATTCGTGTATGGACTCACCTGACTGTTAAACCGTCGTTTTCAGTTCGGTCCTAAATGCTGCCACAAGCTGTTAGTCACTATAACGTTCCTTCAATGCTTCCATTTCTCTGTGGCTGTTTTCTCTTCTTCCCATTTCCATATATTCAAAGGTAGTTAACTACTCAACTTTTCAAATTCAGCTATGTTATGAACGAACCATCTGTGAATGTGTATAATCGACTCGTCCCTAGCTAGACAGCATTCTCAGAATGCCAGGGAATGATAACGAAATAAAGAAATGGTGACGGAATGAAGTAAATGCCTAATATGGAGAAAACACGACTATCCCGAAGAAAACCGCAAATGCGAACTTGTCGGCCACAAGTATCACAAAGGAATTTTTGAACGAAAAATCACTGACCAGACCGGGACTCGTCCCCGGGCCGCCTATGTGACAAGTCTGCAAGTCTGAAAGTCAGACATCTCAAACAGCGCAGAATGCTCGACCGTCACTTACTTGAATAGTCTTACTTCTCTTTAACCACCAAAACCCGACAACACTGTGACATTTATTCTTAATAATTCACCCCACAATAATGTCTATTCCACTCAACACAGCAACACAATTGTGCTTATTGCACTCCACACGACGACAATGACAGTACACGACGTGTATTATTGAGAAGAACAATTTCCAATCCTAAATGTAATTAATTCGCATAGTGCACTATGTGCAAAACAAAACTGTCAGTTCTCAGTGCACAGTTCGTTTACTTTGGCTAGTCGTTCAAGTTCACTGCACATCGAACTCAGATCTTCCGAACTACGTCCCAATTACTTGGAACTGCCACAGTTACGGACTCACTCAAATTCCCGGCACGTTGAACTCGTCTTCCAGGTGTGGTTCCACTTCACTTCGAACTCCGGTCTTCCCGATACTCTGGAAAGCTAGCTTCTTTGCTCCATCGAATACTCACTTGTAGACTTGAAAACTCGAGCCTCATTGTTCTCTTGTCTGTCACTAGCAATTTTATTTATTACACCATAATATCTTGAAGCTTCGATTCTTGTTGTTTTCATAATTTTGGAGAGAGATCCGGGTCTCGATGCTGCTTTAATTCCGTCCAATCATTGTAGCAATTCTCCCCCTTCCTGCGTACCGCGTCTAACATTAAGGGTACGTGTTTCTGTTTCCCCGCGCTATCCTTCTCCCTAAATGAGCGCGCAACTCCAAGAAGTGATTACAACATTCCAGATGTGTGCCACATTGCTCCCTCCTTAGAACTGTACTTCCCGGACAGTCCCTTGATAACTCGATAGTCGGTTCAATGTTTGAGTGCTCCAACTGCTCTCCCTCTTATGGTGGCGTCATCCATTCCTGGTATTGGCTGGGCGGCGATTTCTCGGAATGTGTGGTCGCCAACTGGCTCTACTAGTTGATACTGTAAGGTAAGACTACTGCCCATGGGTTGTTCTTCTGTGTCTCTTAGGAACACTTCATCCTGACCGAAAATTGACTTCCACCGTCAATTTGAGGATACGCATGGCGTCTAGTCCCAGGGTGATGTTTTCAGTAATTCGATTGAAGAACATCCTCATCTCCAGCCTCCCATTTCCCAAGATGAGATTAAGGAAACACTCTTTCTGAAAAGTCAAGCTCTCGCCTGAAACAATACGTAGCTCATATCGGCGCAGCGGTGTCCTCCCAGGTAGGTCACGCACGACTTCGGGCCTGGCGATAGCGAGGGACGCCCCGGGGTCTACCAGTAATCTGCATGGTCGGCCTCTTATCCATCCATCAGCAATCAGCCCATTGTCGCATATTGTGTTAACCGTCTTCTATAAAACTCAGGGTATGGTGATGCCGGCGCCAAAGAGACCGTCCTACCATCTGAGCCCTCTCTTTCCTGACTGCGGCCAGATCAGTCGTAATACCTGCATAATTGTCCTGGTCCACCGCAGGACAAGCAGGTGGGCGCTCCTCTTCTCCGTCGCTCTTGTGACTTCGGCTGGCGACACCAAACGTCGGCCACCTCTCTTTCCTGTCTGTATCCAGATCGGTCGCACTCCTTCTTAAGTGTCCAGGTCTGTCGCAAGATCAGAAGGTGGGCGTTCCACGTCTCCGTCGCTCGGTTGGTTTCTGTTGCCTTTCCTCATCGTCGGTCATATCTCCCCTGACTGTAGGCAGATCGGTCACTTTCCCTAGTTAAGTGTCCGGGTCTGCCGCAGGACCTGCTCTTGGGAGATCCTCGTCTCCGTCGCTCGGGTTGCTTCGGTTGGCGTCCCATAACGTCAGCAGACATGACTCTCCTAACCCGTTACTGTGCAGAAAAGTTCCTCGTCAAATTGGCCGCCTCCATCCTGTGGGACCCAGCCAGAGCGTCGTTGATGGTGCGATGCTCAGCCAAGTGTACTTGTTTTCTGATCTCAGGGACGCGAACTCCGCAGCCGAAGATGTAGACCGCCTCTCTGGCAACGAATGTACGAGGTGGACGTCTGAGGGCTTTATGGGCAAGTTGTTCTACCGCCATTGCAAGTTCCTGGAAGGACTCACCTGACTATTGAAACCTCGTTTTAAACTCGGTGTTAAATGCTGCCGCAAGTTAATGGTCACAATAGCATCCCTTCATGGCTATCAATATCTCTGTGGCTGTTCCCTCTCCTACCATTTTTCAAATATTCACAGCTAATTAGGTATTCAACGTATCAAAAAAACACCTATGTTATGAACGAACTAACTGCCATTATCTATAACCGACTCGTCCCTAAGCCAGCACTCTCGATGCGTCGCCAGCCGTCGTTCGTGCAATACTACGGAATAATAACAAAATAAATAAATTGTGACGAAATTATGTAAATCTCTAATGTGGGGAAAAACAGGAGAAACAAGAGTCAAATCCCAACTCCGACCTTGACGGAAACAAGGGTCACTATGGATTTTTCAACGAAAAATCTCAAACCTGAACGGGACTCGAACCAGTGCCGCATGCATGACAAACTGAAGTCTGACCTCTCAGCCACAGCAGATTTTTTGACCTTAACTTACTTCAATATTGTAACTTTTATTCTCTTTAACAACGACATACCAGACCAAAATGTGACATATTCCTTATAGTTCACCATACAACAATGGGTATTCCACTGAACACAGCAACCCAATAGTCGTTATAGCACTCCACATGGCTATAGTGACAATACACGACGTGTATTATTGAGAAGAGCAACAATTTTCTCCTAATTTCAATTAATTGTCACAATGCACTATGTGCTGAACAAGATTGTCAGTGCTCAGTCCACAGTTCGTTTGCCTTGGCTAGTTTTTCTAGCTCACTGTTCAAGTTCACTGCACATCGAACTCAGGTCTTCTGAACTACATCGCACTCGCCTGGACACTGCTACAGTTACGGAAACACTGAAGTTTACCGCACGTTTAAACCAAGACTTCTATTTACCGTTCCAATGCAAAGCGAACTCCGGTCTTCCAGATACTCCCGAAAGTTGGCTTCCTTGCTTGTACACTTGACTCAAGACTGATTTTTCTCTTGTCTGTCACTAACAGTTTTATTTATTACATCATAACTTCTAGAATATTCGATTATCTTGGTTTTCAGAACTTTCGAGAGAGATCTCGATGCTTTCGTACTTCCGCCCAAACATAGCAGCTTTCCCCCCTTGCGTCGTACCGCAACCAGCGTCAGGGGTTCATGTTTCCGTTTCGCCGCGTCTTCCTTCTCGCAAGATGCGCGCTCAACTCCCTGTCGTGTCCAGAACATTCCAGACGAGTGCCACATCACTTTCTCCTTAGCACTCTACGTCCCGGACAGTCACTGGTAACCCTCTAGTCCGTCCCATGTTTGCGTCCTGCTAATGATCCCTCCTTATGGTGTTGTCATTCCTTCCTGGGCTTGGCTGGGCGGCGATTGCTCGAACTGCGTGGGGGCCAACTCGCTCTTCTACTTGATTCTTCAATATATGTCTGCTGATCATTGGTTGGACTTCGGCGTCCCACAGTAACACTTCATTATGACCGAAACGCTGTATACGGCCCCGAACGTCCACCCTCGCATCGAAGATCCGCAAGGCGTCGAGCCCCAATGTGATGTCTTCAGTGATGTTGTCGAAGAACACTCACATCATCAGTCTCCTCTTTCCCAAGCTCAGATCTAGGAAAACCACTTTCTTGATGGTCAAGCTCTCGCCTGAAAGAGTACGTAGCTCATATCGGGGCAGTCGCGTCCTCCAATTAAGGCCAAGCACAATTTCTGGCCTGGCGATTGTGAGTGACGCCCCATTGTATACCAGTACTCTACATAGAATTCCACTTATCCATCCGTGAACCATCAGCCCATCTTCACATCTTTTGTTAAACGAATTCAAGTTCAGCGGAGGGGATGATAATGATTGCGCCGACGTGCTCTTCACAGCATCGCTTCTCTCTCTTTCCTTACTGTTGCCAGTTCGGTCGCAATCCCTCCTTAAGTGTGAAGTCCGCCTCAGATCTAGGAGGTGGGCATTCCTCGTCTCCGTCGCTCGAGTGACTCTGCATGTGTCTTTTAGAGTCGACCACCACTCTGTCCTGACTGTTGCCACATCGTTCGCCGTCCCTCCTTAAGTTTCCAGGTCTGCCCCTGGACCAACAGGTGCTCGCTATACGGTTGGCTTCGGTTGGCGTCCCAAATCGTCGGCCACCTCTTTCTCCTCACTGTAACCATATCGGTCACAGCTCCTTCTTAAGAGTCCAGATCAGCCGCAGGTCCAACAGGTGGGCGCTCATGGTCTCCGTCGCTCGGGTGGCTTCGGTTCTCGTCCCTCAACGTCGTCCAAGTTGACGCTCCTAAACCACTACTTTGCTGAGACGTTTGCCGTCAACCTCACTGCCTCGATCCTGAGGTTCGGCGTCATAGAATCTTTGATTGTGCAATTCTCAATCAAGAGTTTGTTGTTGTCTGATCTTGGGGTCGTGAATTCCGCAACCGAATCTGTAGGCCGCCTCTTCAACGACTAACCTAGCAGGTAGGCCTCTCATTGCCATATGGGACAATTCTACCGCCATTCCATATTTCTGTACGGACTCGTCTGACTGTTGAACCCTCGTTTTCAGTTGGATCCTAAATGCTGACGCAAGTGATAATAACCACAACGTCCCTTCAATGCCTTCATTAGCTCTGTGGTTGTTCCCTCTTCTTTCGTCTTTCAGATATTCAAAGCTATTTCAAATCCCCAACTTCCCAAGATACCCATATGTTATTAACGTACCAAATGTCGATATGTATAAACTGACGCGTTCCTAAGCCAGCACTCTTCGTGCATTACCACCTGGCATTCGTGAAATACTAAGGTTGATAACGAAATGAAGAAATGTTGACGGAATGATGTAAATGCCTAATATGGGGAAAACAGGAGATCACCGGAAATAACCACAACTGCGCCCTTGTTCGCCACAAGTGTCGCTATGGATTTTTTAAAGAAACCGAACCAAGCCAGCCTGCATTACAAGCAGAAGGTCTGACATCTCATCCAGGGCTGATTGTTGGACTTTAACTTAATTTAATACTGTAACTTGTATTTTCTTTAACCACAACACACACGTCAACAAGGTCTCTCATATTCTTAATAATTCACCTTACAGCAATGGGTATTTCACTCAATACAGCAACGCAATAGTCGCTGTTGCAATCCACACGGCGAAAATTGCAATACACGGCGTGTATTATTGAGAAGAACAACAGTGTGCTCCTAACTTCAATTAATGTTCACAATGCACTATGTGCAGAACAAAACTGTCAGTTCTCAGTTCACAGTTCTTTTGCCTTGGCTAGTACATCTAGCTCAGTGTTCAAGGTCACTGCACATCGATCTCAGGTTTTCCCAACTAAGTCGCACTCGCCTGCACACTTCCATGTTTACGGAATCACTCAAGTTCACGTCAGGACGAACCCAAGATTTCCAGGTACGGTTCCACTGCACGTCGAACTCCGGTCATCCGGATGCTCTCGAAGGCTGGATGCCTTGCTCGCTCGAAGACTCACTTGTAGACTTGAAGCCTCAAGACTAATTGTTCTCTTGCCTGCCACTAGCACTTTTAATTTATTATACCACAACTTCTCGAATCTTTGATTCTCGTGGTTTTCAGAATCTTCCGGAGAGATCCGCGTCTCGATCCTTCTTTCCTTCCGTCCAATCATAGTAGATTTTCTCTCCCCTCTTGCTCCACACCGCGGCTAGCGTCAAGGGTTCGTGTTTCCGTATCCCCGCGCCTTCCTTCTCGCTTGATGCACGCAGAAGTCCCTGACGTGCCTAGAATATTCCAGACGTGTGCCACATTGCTCCCCCCTTAGCATTGTACTTCCCGGACAGCCCCTTGGTAAGACACTTGTCTGTCCTATGTTTGCGTCCTCCAACTGCTCCCTTCTTATGGTTGCTTCATTCTTTCCTGTGCTTGGCTGAGTACCGATTGATAGGACTGCGTGTTCGCCAACTCGCTCTTTTACTTGATCCTACAAGGCAAATCTGCTGGCAATAGGTTGGTCTTCGGCAACCCTCCGGAACATTTCATCATGACCGAAACGGTGTATACGGCGCCGTACGTTCACCGTCGCATCGAAGACTCGATTGGCGTCTTGTCCCAGGATGATAACTTCAGTGATGTTGGTGACGAACACCCACATTTCCTGTCTCCTCTTTCCCAAGGTAATATTCAAGACAAGCTCTTTGTGGATGGTCAAGCTGTCGCCTGGAACAGTACGTAGCTCATACCGCTGCAGCAGCATTCTCCCAGGAAAGTCAGATACGAGTTCTGGCTTCGCGATAGTGAGCGACGCCTCGTTTCTACCAGTAATGTGCATGGACTTCACCTTATCAATCCGTCACAAATCAGCCCATAGTCGTATCTTCTGTTAACCGCATACAAGATCAGCCGAGGGGACAGTGTTGACGGCGCCGACGTGCCCCTCCTAGCATCGGCCTTCTCTACCTCCTGACTGTGCCCAGATCGGTCGCAATCTCTTCTTAAGGTACCAGGTCTGGTGAAATAAGAGCATGTGGACGCCTCTCAACACCGTCACTCTGGTGACATCGGCTGGCGTCCCTAATGGCCGGCTATCTCCCTCTCTTGACTGTAGCCAGATTGGTCGCAGTCCCTGCTTAAATGTCCAGGTCTTGCCGCAGTACCAGCAGGTGGGCGACCCTCGTTTTCTTCGCTTGGGTATATTCAGTTGGCGTATCTCATCGTCGGCCGCCACTCTCTCCTGACTGTAGCCAGATCGGTCGCAGTCCCTCCTTAATTGTCCAGGTCTGCCGCAGGACCAGCAGATGGGCGCTCCTGGTCTCCGTCTCTCTGGAGGTGTCGGTTGGCGTCCCTCAACGTCGGCCACTGAGACGCTCCTAATCTGTTGCGGTGTTGAGACGTTCGCAGTCAAATTGGCCGTCTCCATCCTGATGGCCGCTGCCAGAGCGTCGTTGATTGTGAGTTGTCTAGTCTTCGGGTCGCGAACTGCGATGGCGACAGTGTAGGCCGCCTCTCCAGCGATGAAGCTAGGAGGTACGCCTCTGAGCGTTTTACTGGCTAGTTGTTCTACCGCCAAAGCAAATTCCTGTAGGAACTCGACTGACTGTTGGACTCTCGTATTCAGTTGGGTCCTAAATGCTGCCGCAATTTGATGGTCACCATAACGTCCCTCCAAAGCCTCCATTGTCTCTTAGGCTGTTACCTATTCTTCCCTTTTTCAGATATTCAAAGCTACTTCAACCTATCAACTTTTCAAAATATCCCTTTGTTATGAACGAACCAACTGTCAATGTGTATAACAGACTCGTTCCTAGCCAGCTGGTGTTCGTGGAATGCTAAGGAATGATAACGAAATAAAGAAATGGTGACGGAATTCTATATATGCCTAATATGGGGAAAACAGGAGATCACCAGAAATAACCACAACTGCGGCCTTGTCCTCCACACGAGTCAATATGGATTTCTCAATGAAAAATCCCAGACATGACCGGAACTCGAACGCCGGCCGCCTGCATGACAAACTCAAGGATTGACCTCTCAGACAGCGTAGATATTTAGAACTTAACTTACTTCAATATTGTAACTTTTATTCTCTTTAACCACAACACAACCGTCAACAAGGTGCCTTTCCTTCTTAATAATTCACCTTACAACAGTGGGTATTCCACTCAACACAGCAACACAATAGTCGTTGTTGCAATCCACACGACGACAATTGCAATACACGGCGTGCATTATTGAGAAGAACAAAAATTTTTTCGTAATTTTAATTAATGTTCACAATGCACTCTGTGAAGAACAAATCTGTCAGTTCTCACTTCCCAGATCGTTTACTTTGGCTAGTTCTTCTAGCTCACAGTTAAATTTCACTGCACATCGAACGCAGGTCTTCGGAATTACGTCGCACTAGCCTGGACACTACCACATTTACGGACTCACACGAGTTCAAGGCATGTCTAACCCAATTCTTCCAGGTGCGGTTCCACTGCACGTCGGACTCCGGTCTTCCAGATATTCTCAAAGGCTGACTTCCTTGATCGAACGAAGACTCTTGTAGACTTGGGGACTCAAGACTGATTGTCCTCTTGTCTGCCACTAGCACTTTTATTTATTACATTATAATTACTCGAATCTTCGATTCTCGCGGTTTTCAGAATTTTAGAAGGAGATCCGCGTCTCGATGCTTTCTTACTTCCGTCCAATCATAGTAGCTTTTCTTCCCCTTGCTCTGTACCGCTTCTGGCGTCAGGGGTTCGTGTTTCAGTTTCCCCGCGCCTCCCTTAACGCTAGATGCGCTCGCAACTGTATGACGTGACCAGAACATTCAAGACGGGTGACACACTGCTCCTTCCTTAGGACTGTACGTCCCGTGCAGTCCCTTGGTAGGCTGCTAGTGGTCCAATCTTTGCGTCCTCCAATTATTATCTTTCTCCCCGTTACACGCATGCCTACATTTTGGATAGGAACTGGTTTTTTTATTGGGTTATTTCACGACGCTGTATCAACATCTAGGTTATTTGGCGTCTGAATGATATGAAGGTGATAATGCCGGTGAAATGAGTCCGGGGTCCAGCACCGAAAGTTACCCAGCATTTGCTCGTATTGGGTTGAGGGAAAACCCCGGAAAAAATCTCAACCAGGTAACTTGCCCCGACCGGGATTCGAACCCGGGCCACCTGGTTTCGCAGCCAGACGCGCTGACCGTTACTCCACAGGTGTGGACGATAGGAACTGGAATCGATATAATTGAACAAACATTTAGATGTTAATTATGACATCAAAACTAAGCAGTACGAATCATGGGTGAAATTAGTAACAAGCCTACCAACCACTAATGTATGATTTAGAACTAACTAAGGGAGTTTGAGATTTACTCAACACGAATTTTATATAGTTCGATGTTGTTGTAGGTATCTGAACATGCATTTCGCAGTCATCAATATTGTCAAGGAGAATTCTACATAGCCATTTTGAAAACTGTGTTCATAATAGTGAAACAGATTCTTTCATATTTAGGCTACTAACTTCAAGTATTCATTATCTAAACGACTAAAAATACTAGCATCCGTAATTATTAAACCGTATAAATACTATTGCATACACAAAAGAAAATAAAACCGAAAGAATGAGTGTGTACTAAAAAGTACAGTATGTCCTAATTTCATGCTAAAATTTTGTATCTTACGTGTAGTGGCTATTATAGAAATTAATTTTTTTTATGATCAGAAGAATTTTAATGGCACACAAGTATCTAGACCAGTGGTCGTCAGCACTCGCTGAAATAAGTATAGGGTAAGCGGAGCAACATGATTTGTTCCTTCGTGCAGCAGGAAGAGTTAGAGTGCATATCCACCAGCAGCCACGAATGCACGCTGACCTGCGTGTAAGAGACGCTAGCCCGAAAGTACACTAACAGTGAGTTGACGACCGCTGATCTAGATAGGAAATACATCTCGCTCCGAAGTCCCTATATCACTGAGTAACGGATCTTCGTGCCTGCTAGTCGCTGTTGAACTAAATTGCTCGAGCTCAAGGCCTCAAGTGATCCATCACTAGGGAAGGCAGTGTCAACTCGGGTATAGGCCCTAATTCCGTTCCCGATGTTCAGTTTGTATTATGTCACGTCATTTTCCACCAATCCTTTCGCTCCACGTGTTTAGAACTACATAAATTACTTTAATCGATTTATTTAATTTTTAATCTTAAACCCATTATCTCATATTGCAATAATAAAGATTCGATATACAGATTTGTGTTAATCTCCGTAAGTTAATCAAATATTGGAACTAACCTTCTTGATAGCAACGCCCACCGAAATCAGTACGTATTACAAAGTGTAAGCTTAACACACATTCCTTCTTTCTATTGATTCTTGATTTCATACTGCTGCATAATTTTTTAGATGTTCGCAGTACGTTTAACGGAATTTAATGATGTTGTAGAAAAATGTTAGTTGATATGATATTCGTTATATATTTCGTTAATTTTTAAGTAGGTTATTTTACGACGTTGTATCAACATCTTAGGTTATTAAACTTCTGAATGAGATAAAGGTGATAATGCCGATGAAATGAGTCCGAGGTCCAGCACCGAAAGTTACCCAGTATTTGCTCAAATTGGCTTGAAGGAAAACCCCCGGAAAAACCTCATCCAGGCAACTTGCCCCGACCGGAATTCCAACTCGGGCCACCTGGTTTGGCGGCCAGACGCGCTAACCGTTACTCCACAGGCGTGGACTGCACATAAAATAAGTAAACGTCTCATATGAGACAGTGTCACAATATCAACAAACATAAGCACTATATAGGGTGTAAGGGGTATAAGTGCCGTCCTTTCACAGAGGTCGGGGACGGTCTACAGGATCAAACAATGTCCATACAACATAGGGTCAAAACTTGGTAGTTTTCCCAGAAAAAAAAATATTTCTTCTCTTATTCTATTCGCGTTATACTGCTTATATCGTTAGTAAAATTACCAAAACAATTACATCAGTAGGTACGTATATCTAGCAAAAAGTTAATATTAGTTTAAATAAATATTTGTCTTCTATTACGTTTCCGTGAAATTAAATAAAAATGGATGCTTAAATTTGTTAATATTCTGGCGTGAGAGACGTGGCAACGTGTTCAGCAGAATGTACTAAGCACAGACGTAAGTACGAATCAGCTGAGTTCAAGCTTCCTGTGCATAGGTATACTGACGAGCGGATCTCAGTTCAGTACAGGGTATTCAATAAACAACTTACAATGTCATTTACAGTTTAGTAATAACATATGTTATTAATTTATGGAGAAAATAGTAGTAATTCAAGTGAGACAAGAAAGATGTACCGTCAATGTTTTCATCAAAAAAGCTTACCTAATCGGCGAACATTTGTGGCATTTTCTCAACGATTTTTAGAAACCAGAGGCCATATTCATAGATATTCTTAGCGCGGGCTTCCGATGGATGATCAGCGGACTAACGTTTTTCGTATTCATAAACCAGTGTTAGCGATATGATATGACATGAATCCTGTACAAGTAATCAGTCGATAGCCGGGGCTAGTTTAACACGCTCGTAGCGCGGGCTAGCGAAATATCTATGAATAGCAACCTAGGAGTCTCTTACCCCGTTTCGAAAATCACACAACGAGAAATTTGTTTAAAAACGATACTGCTTTACAGAAGCTAGCAAAAAAATTGAATAGCTCTGATATAAACTGCTGTATGTACACTAGAATACATTTATAATATTTACACTATGATATAGAATGTAGGCCTACATTGATCAAACATTATTTACACTATAAAGTAGGGTCTACAGTGTTTTGTATTGTACTGAAAGGTAGGGCTATTTTATTTCATTATACTATAGCCTAATTATTTTATAAATAGTGTGTAATATTGTATAAAATAGCTTTATACATTGATTACTTTCAAAAGTCGATTGTCAAAAAGATTGTTTTTCGTCACTAGAATATGATCTATCTTCAAATATAACTTTTGTGGAATATGATTTTTATTTTTCATATATTAATTATTGTCCTTTCTTTATGACTCGTCAAAGTTTGTAACAATTATTTCCTATCATCCTGTAGGCCTATATAACTAAAGCAAATAAAACGTAAATCCTGAAAGTAGCAATGATATTGAATTTTTTACACGAAATTTTCTTTGCTCAATTATTCGTTTATTTCTTACTTCGTTCGGTTTACCTCCTTCTATTAACATACTGTAGATATACAGTATATTCTACATGTGATGGAGTATAATTTCGGACCGAAGCGACAGACAAGCTCGCATTCGGACCTCTCTGGTTATCACGGCACAGGGCAAGAGCTGGGAACACAGCACAACGTTTGAAGGACGAAAAACCATCCCCTGGCATCAGATGAATTTCTTTCGTTTGCTATGTCATATTGTATCAAACCATGAACTGATTAAACGCGAAAACGCTCGCCTTAGCCACAGACCCGAGGCGAATGTTTGCTTCTCTTTGTGCCACACATAATTTAAGTACATTTAAGATTTTTTTTTTATTTATAAGAAATCTTTTCACATTACACAAAAATTTGTTCCATACTCATGTTGAGAATGTATCGTGAGAACATTACGACAATTTGCTTCAAAAATTAAAAATTATGGTTTATTAAACGACGCTCGCAACTGCAGAGGTTATATCAGCGTCGCCGGTGTACCGGAATTTTGTACCGAAGGAGTTCTTTTACATGCCAGTAAATGTACTGACATGAGCCTGTCGCATTTAAGCACACCCAAATGCCATCGGCCTAGGCCGGGATTGAATCAGCAACCTCGAGCACAGAAGGCCAGCGCTAATTTGCTTCATTGCGAGATCACAAATTGTCAGGAGTAACCTTCATATTTAGGTATACGAAATCGGAATGTAATAAAAAAAATTAAGATAGTAAAATATTAAGGACCAGAGTTTGTTCGGTATCACTTGTTTATAAATGCTGCTTAATCCATTCGAAATTATGATTCTCAATAAAAAAGAGAAAGCAACAACACGAAAATTTAGTTCTGATCTAACTTCATAGTACATAGATAATCTGAAAATCATACAGTAACAAAACTGTCCTCATGGTTTTGTAGATTTTCTTTTAGTTTGAAATATTAATGGTTAGGCCTATAGAGTGTGTTTGATCCCCGGCGAACACTCGGTTCAGCATACAAACTCACTGGTGCTGAGTTACTGTATGTTGGTCGCTCAGAGCGATGTTATAGCGGCTAGTTATACTCGGTGAAGTATAATACAGTATTGCATATTATAAGTGATGTTTAGGACCGTGACATTGGCATATTTGTATTAGATTGAAGGTAAACACACGACGCCGGACAGAATGTAGTCGACGTGCTTCAAGTACAGGCAGCGGAAGCGAATTTGACATAGCCTAAGCAAGCACGTTCCGTGTTTTGTATACGATTATTATAAAATCAAGACAATACAATCATTGTATATCGGAAAGGTCTAAAATGCTGGTGAGGTTGAAAATAATTGTTGGAAATCATACTTGAATTGTCATAAATGTGGTAAAACATAAATCTGAAAAGATGTTTTATTTTATTTTTTTTAATATTCAGAGTTTTGCATTACAGTTTTAGAATGCAGAAAAACTATATGGCATACAATTTTGCTTTCCTTATATTTAACTGTGACATTAATTTATTTATCACATCTATTTCCTATCTTACTTTTATTGCATGTTGTTTGCCTGGTTTTGGATCCTGCTGCAATAAACAACAGCATTCATTTTCAAAGTTTCAAATGAAAATGACCGCCGAGTGTCGGATAGTGTAAACTTGTACGCGGGAAAACTGCGTTAGCATCGGCTGAAACCAAAGGCGCATATGTGAAATATTTCACATCATCCATTTCTACATCAAGATGATAGCAATCGCACTTGTCATCTGACAAAACTCTTGCAATTTTGTATAATGAATTGAAACCATCTTTTCTTTTGTATTACTGTATTCATTTTCGCACACACCTTTCTGCTTATATCATCTTGCAGATCATTCACTTTTGAGATGAGATAATTTAATATCGAAATTTGCTCCACCAATTTCACGCCAGTCTTTTCGAGACATTCGATTGTAGAGAGGATAAATCCAATATTAAATGAAATATGCTCACATTGTTTTTTTAATATTTGGGTCACCAAGAGCAGTTTGGGCATTATTTATGGAAGCTGCATCGTTTCCGTCAAACTTCTGTATGACTCCTTTTACACTTATACACAATAATTATTGTATTGTCTTGATTTAATAATACGTAATAATCGTGTACAAAACAAGGAAAATGCTTGCTTAGGCGTGTGTCAAATTTGCTTCCGCTGCCTGCAGTTGAAACACTTCCGGCGTCTTGTGTTCACCTTCAATTGACCTCCTACCGATGTCACGGTCTTAGTGATAATCATTATGTTTCGGTATGTCAACGTGAACTCCTACTTCTCTGATAAAGACACACAACATTCCATTCTCTGTTGCTCTTTAGACATTACGTAAGCCTTCGGGAATGCACTAAATATTCAGCTGAGAAACCGAATTAGTACAGCTGTCAAAAGAAAAAGTGGCCACTCTCCTGAAACAAAGTTCCCTTCGGGTATCTTCGCTACAATTCGGAGACAGGCGATGTTACATGTTGTTGGACCACGTTGCCTGATATCTACAGTTATAATTGAAGTCCACTGTGTGTTATTCGATAGCATAATGGTAGCGTTCAGGCTTCTTATTCGTGAGGTCCTGCGTTCGACTACAACCACGTGCTTTTTATGTTCTTTTTTGTTCTGTTTTTGAGAAAGACAAACTATACATAATGGCTCCTTCCTCTTTTACGATTATTTTAGTAATTAACATCAGGTTCATTAATATATTATGCCATGACTTTATCATTATGATATTGTGGCTGCAAATGGAAAGAAAAAAGATTTTATTCTCAATAAAAATATCTTTCGTGGCATAAACAAAACAAATTTACTGGCGTCGGCCTTAAAACATTCAAACAATTAAGCGTTCAAAAAAAAAAAAAAAACAAACAAAAAGCCACAATTCAATATTTAGTCTATCTTCCTCTTATCTCGATCATCTTGCAGTCGAGTGGGCATGGAATTGACTAGTCTTTGCAAATAGCGACTGTTTTTAGACACGATATTCCAGGCATTCTGAACATACATACATAAGTGTTCTGTCCATGGGCAGGTTTTTCATTGCAAACCCAGCAATCTCCAATCTTTCCTATTTTCTGCCTTCCTCTTAGTCTCCGCATATGATCCACATATCCTAATGTCGTCTATTATTCTTTTCAACCAGAGACCCAACCAGTTACTTTTTATCTTTCTAATCAGTTTCAGCATCATTCTTTCTTCAATTGGCTTAAAGTACAACCAGTTTCAGGACATCCATTGGACAGCTGGCCATTATTCAGCACTTGCGTCTTCACCGGATGTGAATTAACAGCATGAATATTATTTGCATTATGCAATATTTGTGTAATATGACACGTTGCAGGTGCTTCAAAAACATGCTTTTAATATTACTCAGCAATTGCATCACCGGATGTGAGATTGCATAATATTTTCACGTGTAATCACATCATTGTGTAGATGAAATCTCAGACATGTATGAGCTTGTGTATTTCAACTATACAAACTTGTATGAACATATGTAATTCAAATTAATACGTTACGCCCCAACCTGCACTTGTGAATGATGTTACACTTTAAGTTATGCCGTGTGTATTTCAAATTATTAACCCCCTCCCCCATTTCCAACTTCAGCCACATCCTGTTTAATTTACAAGTGTGCTAGATTAATTTTTTATACAACCATTTATGTCCCACATTCCAACACCCATTCCCCAAAAATTAAATTACCGTTACATTAGAATCTTAAGAAAAAGAATATATGAATTTTCAAACATGTATGAACTTGTGTCTTTCACCCGAGAACAATTGCCGGATATGAATCAGCATAATATTTGCACACATAGCAGACATTACATTGATGAGATAAACATGTATGAACTTGTCATGCCATTACATACCTGCACGTCATACTTTAACCTTGAACTCTTAGATTGCCATTTATGACGTTACGCCCTTTCCTTCGTCATAATTTAAGCCCCCCCACATTGAGAAGATAAACATGTATGAGCTAGTCATGCCATTACATACCCGCATGACGTCACACTTTAACCTTGAAGTCTTATGACATAATTTAAGTTACGCCCCCTTCCTACGTCATAATTTAAGCCCCCCACCCCCTCCGTGACGTCATACTTTAGCCACGCCCCCTCCATGACGCCATACTTTGGCCACCCCCACTTCTGACGTCATACTTTGGCCACGCCCACCATGACGTCACATGGGGAGCCATGGGAGCCATCACGTGACCACCATTTCTTATCTACTTATAGTACATCAGTTATTCATAGATTTCAAAAAGGCATATGACTCGGTTAAGAGGGAAGTATTATATGATATCCTTATTGAATTTGGTATCCCCAAGAAACTAGTTCGATTAATTAAAATGTGTCTCAGTGAAACATACAGCAGAGTCCGTATAGGTCAGTTTCTATCTGATCCTTTTCCGATTCATTGCGGGCTAAAGCAGGGAGATGCACTATCACCTTTACTTTTTAACTTCGCTCTAGAATATGCCATTAGGAAAGTTCAGGATAACAGGCAGGGTTTGGAATTGAAGGGGTTACATCAGCTTCTTGTCTATGCGGATGACGTGAATATGTTAGAAGAAAATCCACAAACGATTAGGGAAAACACGTAAATTTTACTTGAAGCAAGTAAAGCGATCGGTTTGGAAGTAAATCCCGAAAAGACAAAGTACAGTATATGATTATGTCTCGTGACCAGAATATTGCACGAAATGGAAATATAAAAATTGGAGATTTATCCTTCGAAGGGGTGGAAAAATTCAAATATCTTGGAGCAACAGTAACAAATATAAATGACACTCGGGAGGAAAGTAAACGCAGAATAAATATGGGAAATGCGTGTTATTATTCGGTTGAGAAGCTTTTATCATCTAGTCTGCTGTCCAAAAATCTGAAAGTTAGAATTTATAAGACAGTTATATTACCGGTTGTTCTTTATGGTTGTGAAACTTGGACTCTCACTCTGAGGGAGGAACATAGGTGATGGGTGTTTGAGAATAAGGTGCTTAGGAAAATATTTGGGGCTAAGAGGGATGAAGTTACAGGAGAATGGAGAAAGTTACACAACACAAAACTGCACGCATTGTGTTCTTCACCTGACTTAATTAGGAACATTAAATCCAGACGTTTGCGATGTGCAGATCATGTAGCACGTATGGGCGAATCCAGAAATGCATATAGAGTGTTAGTTGGGTGACCGGAGAGAAAAAGATCTTTAGGGAGGCCGAGACGTAGATGGGAGGATAATATTAAAATGGATTTGAGGGAGGTGGGATACGATCATAGGGACTGGATTAATCTTGCACAGGATAGGGACCGATGGCTGGCTTATGTGAGGGCGGCAATGAACCTTCAGGTTCCTTAAAAGCCATTTGTAAGTAAGTAAGTAAGACCGTTATTTCGCCCAGCGCTTCAATTATTCTGTACACTACACAGTACAGCCCTGAAGACATTTACAAGCTAATTTCCACCCCCCTTTACAATGTAACTACAACTGTAACATAAACCTTAATCCAACGAATTTTTTTGTTTTTCAGCTAGCAGAATACGATGCTATGCTGACACTTGGTGAGATTATTTTTAAACATATTCGACCGTATGCTTCATTTATAGAGTAATACGTTATATAGACTTTTCTAGTAGCGGAATTTACAGCAGTAATTAACAAAACGTAACGAGAATTGTTGCTGAAGCTCTGAAAAACCAAGCGTGACAGTGAAACGAAACCGGTTTTCGTTCTGTCCTCTGGTTGGGCAGTCTGGTTTGTCATTTGTAGACCCCTGAAAGCAATAATTTTTTGTAGGTCTGCAGTATAAGCTTTAAACAGTGGAGACTAGAATTTATGTAGCAATTGTTTTGAATTTCACTGAACGTTTGCTGAAGCCTTCTACGTGGTATAGCCTATTTCCGATTCCTTCAGCACCAGAGACACGCCATGATTTCAGTCTCGCGTTGTCCCTTGTGTTGTGCGTTTGGTAGTAGATAAAGTTTTAATAGTAGCCTAAACATTTGTGATTGCGGCTATTGATATTTAATACCTTTAGTGCACCTTAATTGAAATGGATTTACTGCATTAAAACATGACCATCCGGCAGCGACAAGACAGTGAGGTAAGACTATAAAATTAAATCATTAAAGTTTGTAGCCTGTTGTTAGTAATACTGTAGGCCTATATCGAGGCTCATACATTATTCAGACGTTTAACGATTGGAGAACCAGATGATTTTTTTACTTCGTTATTCACGAGTTTATTTAGCGTCGATGGAATTAATGATAGCGAGATGATATTTGCCGAGATGAGGCCGAGGATTCGCTGTAGATTAAGAGAACAAGATGATCCTCGGAACAATTTGTACCTGAAAACTTGTTACTTATTTTCTAAGAGCTTTAAAGGATTCAAGTTTCATACTGTAGAGGCGCGTTGTCAGTATGAATCAAATATATATTATACAGTAGGCCTAATTCAACAGATATTATCAGGACGTAATGCCTGCGTTACTTGCCAAAGTAGACAACGAGATAGTTCTGCTGACCTCTTAACACAGGTGGAGAAAGATAAGTGATTCGTTAATTGGAGGATTTCATTGTGAGGATAGTCTTATGAAACTAAATTTTAAAGCTCTGATTTTCTGTACCTGATAAGTAAGGAGCGGATTCCTACGTAATTAAATATTTTTCTTGCGTGTGATAAAACACAATTAACAAAGTTAAAAATTCCGAATGTCAAGTTTCAAGTTTAAAAACCCGAATTTTATTTCACATAAAAACACATATTTTCACAAAAAATTTATGTAAATACATATTTTCAGGAAATCTATTATAAACACATAAATCTACGAGTTTTTTTACTTAAATAATTTTTACAAGAACTTTTAAATGTTTTAAAACTAAATCAATTTTATCATTCAGAAATACGTCATCTTGTTAAGAATTCTTAGTTGCTTCGTGTTTCTATGGGCTGTGTGGTGTATCCGTGATCCATTTTTGTAATAGTAACGCCTCAAGTTCTGAGAACTGCTAGGTAGCATATCAGTGTTATTATAATATGAGAATAAATTAACATGGACAAGGAGGAGAGATTTTGAAACACTTAATTAGGAATGTTTATTGTTGCTGAAGATGATTTCATTCCGGGCTCTGTAAAACACAACGGATAAGAGCTCGGATATAAACATTATTTAATTTAAACAAATCTCTCGCCTCTCGTTCATGCCTATGAAGTGAGGAAATACATCTTGTTGTGATTCCCCGTTATCGGACCATAAGCATAAGCTACGTAGTGTAGACGTGGTGGCGTCGCTACAGGAAGCTTTTCTCCGACATTGTCTGTCAGTAGCTAGAAAAAATTTTTTTACGTTAAGACGTGTGTATATTAGCCTCTTAAGATGCCTAAAATCAAATGAAATTTAAGATCGCGTCTACAGAAATATGTAGATGAATTTTAAAATATTTTTACTACCGACGGAAAAGTGTTATTTTGACCGCCATGTGGTAAATAAGTAAGTGCAGATCAGCACTCCCAGATAATCCAACATTTGTCTGAAAACAAGCACATTGCCGCTGCTTCACGTGTGCATTCGCGGCAAAACAGTGGATATAAAAAATGTGTAAAGTTGCTCAAGTATTGGAGGGTGTGCCTGTAGGTGATATTGACGGTGTAGATGTTTGTGACATTCCTCTCTTTAAATATGCACGTCTGACGTCCTGTGATGTGGAAATAGTAATATGCGTTACAAGAGCGGTATGTTGATGTTTTCATGTTCGAGGAAAAGATTGAAAAAGCGAAACGTAGTTGAGCGTTTTTAATTTCTGAGAACATGAAAACAAACATACCGCTCGTGTATCGTACATTATTTCGTGCGAAGATCGTTTATTACATACCTGAAAGAGGAATTTCTAATTACTTGCAATGAAATCTCCATCTTGGTTTCTGTTCAATGACGGCAACTTTTAAAGACTAAAATATCTATCTTCAACATTGTTGCTATAAAATGTTTTCTGTGTTTACTATATTCCAGCAGGCCGTGATATACGTCTGTCTTTTTTTTTCCAAAGTCTATAAATGCAAACTTAAAACAAATGGTAAGGTTATGTAATGATTTATTTTTCATTTTAATATTTTAAAAATATTATTTATATAACATATTGCAGTAATAACATCGGCATCTGGAATCTTGTTGATTTTTTCACGGCTTCCTTAATGTTACTTGCATTACAAATGAAGTAACTTTTGTGGTGTTGTAGGGTTTACTTAATTTTTGCAAATATTTAAAAACAATAATTAACAGTGGAATTTAGGTGAAATTGCAGTGGTAAGTTTCCAATTTATAATTATTACTATATTAAACGTCTCTAAAAATAATATGTTAAAAGCCTAAAGCAGTAAAATGAATATGGCGCTTAAGCGACAAGAAGAGGGAAATTGTTGTGTGCTACGTTGGGAATACTGAATGTGGTATTTTACATTTACCGCGTGTTGGTTTTGTGCGGAAAGCAAGCAAATACGCACGATCTCGCACAAAATCGATTTCACAGTAGGCCTATAAGTCGTCGTTCACAGATAATGGGCATAAATTTGTGACGGAGAATTTGGAGATGACCTTTGTTGTTCACTGCAATTCTCGCACAACTACTAGCAACTGATACTCGAGTGTGATTGGTGAGTACCTAGTAACATTTTTTTTTTTCAAGCTAAGTAAGGTATTTTTGTCATATTTAAAAAATATTTTTTTTAATTTTTAGCAAATATTTTCGTTCTTTTTAGCACATAAAAATAAATATATTTAAATTTTTTAGCACATAAAAATCCGCTCCCTACTGATAAGTGCGATTCATCGTACAGTAGGTACTCGGAAAAAGAAAACGTTTATGGCCAGGAGTATTATTTAAGCAAAAGATACTTTCTTTTAGTCCACACCTGTAGAATAACGGTTAGCGCGTCTGGCCGCGAAGCCAGGTGGCCCGGGTTCGATTCACTGTCAGGGCAAGTTTCACCACCTAACCTAATGTACTACACACCTATTGTAACATTCCTCACGTTTAGCACACCTGTTGTAACATTCCTCACATTAGTTTCACTTCGTTTGCCGATATTGGCGTCCCTGCAACACCTATAGCCTATAACGAATATTGGAAATCGAGAGTCCTCTAGTGGCAGTGAAGTGAAAGTGTGTGGATTGTCATTGCGGGAGAGACATAGTCTGTGTTATCTGCAAGAATTCTTGTGTTATCGTAGTGACAATTGCATATATACTGTACAATAAAAATTGAAATGTGTCGTGGCTGTGATAAAAGTGTTCAAAATTGATTTCCAGCGCCACAATCCCAGTGATAAACGTGTGAATATTCGTTAGGAGTCCGTTGGAAATGGCAAGAGGAAAATGAAGGTTCGCCGAAAATCGTCGTGCGTGATTGATGAATACGGTCATATTTCGTTAATATAACAGTGAATTTCAGTGTCACCAACAGAGTAATAATCAGACTTATAAACTTACTACCAGAAAAAAAAACAGTTAACTATAACAAGGATAATATATAGACAGTGAATTCAGATACTGTCAGAGTCAGTGAGTGGAGGAATGGGTGTTGAAAGGACAGGCACAGTAGCATGACAACAAAACAACTTAGATTGTACACTCCAACATAATGATATTATGTTCGTGATTTACCTTAATTGTAAAACAAATTATAACGAATATTGGAATATTTTATGTATAATATAGGTCTAGACACTATATACAACACGGGGTGAAGAACATACCTGATATACAATGTACAGCATAAAATATGCACATTATAGGTGATCTCTATTGACACTGGAGTTTATTTTCATTTCTCTTTCTTAGTTGATGTTTACAGCGTTACAATGAACCATAACAGTCATTCTAAGTGTGTCAAATGTCAAGTGAATTTTCGGAGTCTTGCAGTTTGATATCCACACTGCAAAAGGAACCTCTTATCGTCTCAGCTACCCTATGACAGCCATGAATCAAACATGTTAAATGGATGATGTTGGGATACATAGATTTAATAACTTTGCTGGCTTTCGCCATATATGGCGTCAGTTACCAAAGGAAACACATTGTCCTTAATGCCAGCAGGCCACAGTACAGACATGGAATGATTAAGAAGCTTTACAATAGCATCATGGTTAGAGTTTTCTGATATTTCAGAAGTTAAAAGAAATTTATGTCCAGGTCTGTCAGGTAATAGGACGCCTATAATGACATTTGCCACACTTCTGCGAGTAGAGTCGAGAGATTCATATACAGATATCAATGTTTTTTTGTTTGCCATGACTTTCCTTATTTTGTGCAATGTACTTTCATAGCATATTTTTAAATAGCCATTCCTTAAAGTAGTATCAGACGGGAGTTTTCTTAGAAGTAGATTTCTCCATGAAAGCTTTGAAGTGGTAATTGTTTACTTTATTGAAAGGGATTATAGCAGCTACCATCATTTCGCAGAGATCAGAAAAAGAATTGTGATTGTTTATTTGAAACTAGTGCAGAAACTAATGGTAACACCTCTTTTGCTTGTTCTGAAAGAAGTTTAAGTTTGTACACATCTTTTCGCTGTTACAATGATCCCTTATGAATCGACGTTTATCCCCTTGTATCTCAGCATCACATATTATACATGTGATAGTGTGCCCATTTAACTGAATGACGCGGAACTCTAATCAGCAGGTCTGCCCAACAAGCGCTGTGGTAGCTGTGCCGCTACGGCTCTGCCACCAGTCAAACTAAAGCTCTGGACGTAGTTAACCTGGACCGGCGGTATTCTACTCGTTCTAAGTCTGGTAATAATACTACACACCTAATCAAACCTAACCTAACCTCTCTCATAATACTACACACCTTATCAAACCTAACCTAACCTGTCACATAACATACCTAATCTAACCTAACCTAACCTAACCTAACCTAACCTGTCACATAATACTACACACCTGCAGTACCATTCCTCACATTTAGTACAATTTCGTTTGCATGTATTGCCGGTCCTGCTGCTGGTGTCGGTAGCGATCTAGTGGAAGTGGATCGTAATTCGAGGAAGAAAATATGGCGACTTTCATAATAATTACATTCAGTTCGTTCAGTCTATGTCTTGTAATGTATTACATACGTTAATGTAGTAATTATATGTATATGTATATATATATATATATATATATATATATATATATATATATATATATTTGAAATATGTTGTGGTTGTGATAAAAGTGTGCAATATTCGTTCAGTGGCCGGTGGATACTTTATATTGGACCGCTAGCACTAGAAAAATAATAGACTATCGCAATAAAAATATAGAAAACAAACAAAGGAAATTTTAAAATGGTTATTTTACAACGTTTCATCAACTGCTATGATTGTGTAGCGTCTGAATGAGAGGAAATTGTTAATGTTAACGAGATGAGTCCAGAGTCGAGCGCCGAACGTCACTCGGCATTTCCTCTTATTGGGTTGAGGGAACACCCCGAAAAAAACATCAACCAGGTAATTTGTCCTAACTAGGATTTGAACCCGGACCCGCTAGTTGCACGGTTAGACGTGCTAATTGTTACTCCACATCGGTGGGCCACGAAATATAATGACGCATTTTGTTGCCTAATGACATTATGACGTCACAATGAAAGATATCGCTCATAGAATACATAAGTTAGATGAATAGTAATTATTCGACGCAGGTTTCAAAGATACTGTCAATGGTAAACAATAATGGCTTCTGCTTTTAAATGTTCTTAAAACCTATAAATAAAACTTGTAAACATAAAAGTGAATCAAATGTAGAACCAATTTCGCCATTTCAACTTCTTAGATAGTCTAAGGACGACTCGGCGACTTGGCAATTTTATTATTCGCAGATTGTCCCTCTTATGTATCTTAAATCGCGATAAATCTCCCAATCTTATAACACTATGAACCATAATAGTTGATAAAACTTCGTAAAATAACCAACTAAAAATACTGTATTTTGATTCTTTTTCTACATATCGCGAGTTTCGCCACAGCACATTTAGAAATTTGTCAGTACTCCTGAAAGCCACACCAGAATTAAGTGGTAATGAATGCACTAACCTTCTGTGTCAAAGTTCATTCCCTGGTCAGATCTAGCAAATCGTCGACCTGGTTGGCGAGTTGGTATAGCGCTGGCCTTCTATACCCAAGGTTGCGGGTTCGATTCCGGGCCAGATCGATGGCATTTAAGTGTGCTCTGCAGTTGCGAGCGTCGTTAAAGAAAACATTACATTTTTTCTAGCAAATCCATATTTTTCCGGACATTTCAATGAGTTTAAAATGTTCTATAGTTTTTCAAAGTTGAAATCATAGACTAATTAATGAAATTAAGATTAAACGTTACTAAGCGGCTCCATGAAAGTTCAATTAATAATGATTAGGGCCAGGAAGTTCATGATGTTCAGAACTTCAATTACTCAACGCAATAGTTACGAAATTTGCCGCGTTATTGAACGATTAAAAAGGAAGTATTTTTTCTTATCCATACTTTTTTCTGTCTTTCTATAGATAGGCCTAGTAGGCTATTCATTATTTATTTAAAAGCATGCAATTCAAAACATTAATAACTCAGCCCACCCAGCGGGTTAGCGGCTCGGTAGAGGGCTGGTCTCGCATTCGGGAGATCCGGGATTCGATCCCAGAGGTCGGCAATCCTGAGGTTTTTCATGGCTTCCTCAGTTATTTCCAGGCAAATTCCGAGATTGTACCTCTTGAAAGTCCGGCCATGGACGGCGATCCTTCCCTTAATCCTTTCATATGTGTGAGTGAATGC
The DNA here is from genome assembly GCF_040183065.1 of Periplaneta americana. Taxonomy (NCBI): domain Eukaryota; kingdom Metazoa; phylum Arthropoda; class Insecta; order Blattodea; family Blattidae; genus Periplaneta; species Periplaneta americana. The sequence goes on from NC_091126.1 coordinate 124,116,242, forward strand.
TGTGTAATGTCTTAAATGTTTGTGTTGTATCGGAGGTGGCCCTGGCATGAGCTGATCCCTCATCCGGGGAGGCCCTCCATGTCCTTGTGTGGTCAAAAAAGTATGTATGTGATCCATAGATTAATTCCTCTCCCGACAGGTCGCGGCCCTGTAAGGCCCGGGTGGCGTGGGTCGTGTAAGTGCACCTAAAAGGGAGAGGTTAAACCACAGTCTAGTATATACAGTCGCGAAGCTCAATACGTCGTAAATATGCAAACATTAGGTAGTTGCTCACCACTAGGATCGCTAATATCGCCTCATTACAGGCAATGCAAAATAGTACCGTCACAATCTACTGTTTCTAGCACCCTCAAAACTCAAACTTCGTGACTGTATAGAGTAGACTGTGGTTAAACTAAGAGAAAGAAGAACAAGAATAACTCAGCCCAATTTCCATAAATTGTGTCATATCATTGCACGAGTACTGGGGAAATATCTCGAATTTATCTGGAGAATTAATGTAAAATATATTTTTATTTACAAGCATGCAGTTCAGAACTATAATTTCTCAGGAACATTATTATGAATTTACTATGTTATTACACGATTACAGGGGAAATATCTCCAATTACTCGTTTCTCAATCATCTCCAGAATTATTGTATTTTATTTACAAGCATGTGCGAGTAATTAGTTCAAAAGTATAATTTCTCAGAGTGGTTATTATTAATTTTACGATGGTATTGAACGATTACAGACCTATTTCTGTCTACTTACTTTCTCATTTACTATCCTCAGAAGTAGTGGATATTTTTATTTACAAACCTGTAGTTGAGAACTGTAATAATTTATCTTAAGAGTTTGTTTTGAACTTCAAAAAATAGTTAAGCTATTTCGACTTTACACTTAAAAATAAAATCATTCGAAATACAATTTGAATAATAGAATTAAAATTATGTCGTGAAATGGACTTTGGTATTAAATTATCCAAAACTTTTAGATAAATATCAATCTTTATGTATTTTGATTTAAAATTTCATAAAAACTAAAGAAGATGATCTAATTTATAATAAGCTTACATTAATGCTAAAAAATATTCGCGTATTATCGCGAGTTTAAAGGGGATTATAGAGAATATGAAAGTTTCTACAATTTTTAAGGTAGACCTTCCATTTTTGGTACAATTATATATCATATCAATGTAAGAGAACTGCCAAAGTTTCATTTCCATCATACCCTTATTTTCTGAGTTATAAAATTTTTGAGAAAATATAAGTGCAAATTTTAAAAATTCTACTCCTCATGCAAATTTCGTTCAATCTGTCTAAGAATTTTGATATGGCACCACTTCTATATTAGGAAGAGTAATATGCATCAATTTTTTAAAGGTAATATCGCATTAAGGAGAAAAAAATTATAACATATCCGTCCAATTTCTTTAAATTATTTTGTTCATGCCACACAATTCTTTTCTGTTAACATCTAGAGACTTTGAAGGTAAAACGAAACAGAACATAACTTTGTTTAACAAGTTATAGTGACTATACAGAAAAAATTTAACTTCATAGCAATACAATTGTAGAATTCTTAACAATTTTAATGAAGAGACGTGCATAAATTTAAATTACAGAGAAAAACGACTTTGGAGTTTGGCATGCAAAAAATGATTACAAACTGCTATAAAAACCCTAGCTGTGTCAGCCCAGTATTAATGTATGGATACCAGACTTGGGCTTGTACGCAAAGACAGATGGAAAGACTGAGAGTATGTCAGCGAAAAATGGAAAGACGAATTTTGAACGTTAAAATAACCGACAGAATACCCAATGTGGAACTCAGAACAAGTTCCAAGATGAAAGACGTGGGAAACCAGGCACAAGAGCTAAAGTGGAAATGGGGAGGTCATGCTGCTAGACTGCAATAGGATGTATGGGCTTACGCTACAACAGTGTGGGACGCCCGGACTGGGAAAAGGAGGCGAGGCCGTCCCAAATGTAGATGGGCGGATGTCTTCCAGACAGCAGCTGGATGAGACTGTACACTCTTAGACAAAAAAAATGACCGGGCTCCAGATTCTATGTCCGATTCGGAAGACCTCGGGTGCATTCGTCAGAGCATGATACACGCGCAAACAAATATCTTCTGTCGTAAATGTTTCCAACACTCCACTGCCACCACTATATGATGATTATATAACATGCTTCTTAAAAAGAAAAGTCACCGTCTCTTTCGCATAGCGTAGTCGGTAGCATTGTGGTCTTATATTCGAGAGGTTTCGAGTTCGAATCTCCGTCTAAACTTTATTTTTCATTCTCATTTTTTACTTCTTGTACACTGATAATAACCAGTATTGTGAAATACTTAACAGAAAGTTGAATATTTACAAAGGGCAAGTTAGATACATAATAGCAATCCTTTCCCTTCTATCTTGTATAAAGAGACTAAACGAAATCTTCTCGGATAGAAATAAAGTAAAATAAACCTTAAGTAAAAAATTACTTCTCGGATAGGAATAAACAAACATAATTATTTCCTTTGTTTTAAACAAAATAAAGAAATACATCTCGGAGACCAATAAACAAAAATCAAAATAGACAAAAAATTCTATACCGGGTATGTAATCCCTCCACATCTATAACCGCCTGCATCCTACGGGGTATGGATGCGATCAGGCGTCTCAGGTACTGTCGACGTGAAGGTACACGATCCCAAGCGTTCTTGATAATATTCTAGAGTTAATCTTTTGTGGTCGGCCGACGTGGCGTTGTAGTCATCATCGCGTTCACAGTTTTCTTCACCTCCGACCACACACTTTCTGTGAGATTCAGATCTGATGAACAGGGAAGCCATTCTATCAGTCTGATGTATGGCCTCTCTGAAAACTATCTCATGACCTCGACACATGTGTGAAAACGATGATTATCCTGTTGAAATATGATATCATCATCATCAGGATATATCATCCGTACAGAGGGAAGCATAACATTTTCCAATAAAACCTTGTATTGTTGGGCATTAAGATTTCCGTCGAGCCGCCATAGAACACCCAGGCCGTCACTGGACGTCCAACCCCAACATGAAACAGATACACGGCCACTGCGAAAGCGAGTTGCCACATGCGAAGGATCATATCGGGATCCCCGTGAACGGTAGACTATTTGCCGCCCGTAATTGTCAGAGGAAAAAGTAACTTCGTCTGAAAATATTACCTTATTCCAATCGAAAGTAACATTTTCCTCTGCAAATGCAAGGCGGAATAATCTGTGGTCATCAGTGATGCACCCTTTCATTGCTGTCACTCTTGGATAATGTCCTACGTCCCGCAGACGCCTTATGACAAGATCCAGGGGCAACGGCATTTACTTTAATTGAAGAAGTGGGTTCGCTTCTACTTCTGCAACTAAAGCATGTCCTGTGCACGAGTTGGCTGACGATTTGGAACGCACTGGTTTTGTATTTAACATTACTCACCTCGTTTTTGCAATACTATTAACTTTATGATAATAATAATAATAATAATAATAATAATAATAATTACTATTATTATTATTATTATTATTATTATTATTATTATTATTATTATTCTCGGGTTTGTAATACTATGAATATTATTATTGTTATTATTCTCGTTGTTGCAATATTATTATTATTATTACTACTACTACTACCACTACTACGGCTACTACTACTACTGCTACTACTACTACTACTACTACTACTACTACTATTTTTAGTAACTGAGCAATACTCCTTATGGAGAAGGGAGAAGATCCAAGAACTGAGGATCTGTTTTAATTCAAGGTAATTAGGAATAAGTGTCCGTTATTACTGAACGTTTTTGTTTAATTTCCTAACTCCTGTGCACGTTAATAAATGTATCATTCGTTTTCAGCTAGAGAAAAATATAAAAAAAAATAAATATTCATACTTATCGGAAGGCGGATGCGAACCCGAGTTTTCTGCGTCTGATGTCACAATGTTAACACGGAGCTATGACACATATACGGTTCAAACCGTTGTTTGTCGATATAAGAGTATGTGCTTGGATCTCGCTGGTGTCGTCCTTACTACTCTGATTGTAATATTGTGTATCAGGCGCACAGCCGAACGGAACTTAGACAAATTTACGCTTCAAGAGTCCAGTCATTTTTTTGTCTAAGAGTGTACAAGGATCGCCAGGGACAGAGTGCTGTGGAAAATTCTAGGTTAAACCTCCCACCGGTAAGGTGTTTGAAACAAGTTCAACTAAATTGTAAATGCTCTGATGTTTCTAGTAATGAACACAGTAACTTCACTATTTTCCATCAAAATATTAGGGGATTAAAACAAAAAACTGATGAATTGATCACTTCTTTAGCAACTCAAAAGCATAAACCTCAGATATTATGTATAACTGAACATCACATGAAGCAACAGGAAATACTACAACTGTCTTTACATGGATATGTATTAGGTTCCCATTTCTGTAGACATGTCTTCCAAAAAGGGGGTGCCTGTATTTTTATCAGAGAGGATCTATTATTTAGTAAAATTGATATATCTGATTTTTGCCTTGAACAAGATATTGAAATCTGTGGAATACAAATTGGTTATGAGATATCAAATTTAATTATCTTATGTGTTTATAGGGCGCCAATGGGAGATTATAAGAAATTTACAACTAACTTAGATTCATTATTGAAAAGACTTTATAAACCACATACCGAATTTGTAATCTGTGGTGACATAAACATAGATTATCTATCAGAAAGCTCACGTAAAAGAAAATTAAACTCACTTCTTGAAACTTATAATCTTAGTCACACAGTAAGTTTTCCAACCAGAACACAAGCTGGAAGTAGTACTGCCATTGATAATATATTTATAGATAAAAGTAGATTGAATTCCTATTTAACAGTACCATTAGTCAATGGCCTGTCTGATCACGATGCACAAATTCTAAGTGTTTTCAATATGAGTGAAAAATTCCAAAGTGTTAATCTAAAAATAAAAAAAAGGATTATAAATGCTGAATCTCTTCATCATTTAAATACATGTCTACAAAATGAATCTTGGGAAAATGTATATAGTACCGATACCATTGATATTAATACTAAATTTAATGCATTTTTCACTACATTTACGAATTATTTCAATGAATGTTTTCCAGTCAAGGTGGTGAAAAAATGTAAAAGTAAAAACACGTGGATAACTCAGGGAATTAAAATATCATGTGCTAGAAAAAGGAATCTATATTTAATGAGTAGGAATAGTGATGATCCTCATGTTCTTAATTACTACAAGAATTACTGTAAAACTTTGACAAAAGTTATAAAAGATGCAAAGAAAATGTATCTGAATGAAAAAATACAAAATTCAGATAATAAGATTAAAACTATTTGGGATATTATTAAAAATGAAACTAATCGATATTCAAAGAGTGAAAATATTACTTGCATTAAAATCAATGATACTAAAATAGATAACCCAAAATCAATTGCAAATCATTTTAACGACTTCTATATAAATATTATTCAGAACTTAAACATTCAAGATTGTGCAGAAGATGCTGCACTTGGTTACCTAACTGATGCATTTAACACTGAGTTTTTAGGTCTCAAATTTATTCCCACTACCGCAGCAGAAATCATGCATGTGATAAAACAACTAAAAACAAAATATTCCTCTGGATATGATGAAATTCCAAGTAAAGTTCTGAAAGCTTGTTCTGAAATATTATCCCCTCCGTTAAGCTATCTATGCAATTTGTCAATGCAATGTGGTATTTTTCCAGAAAGACTCAAATATTCAATAGTAAAACCAATATACAAAAAGGGAGATAAATGTACTATTGCTAATTACAGACCCATATCATTATTAACAACATTTTCAAAAGTGTTTGAGAAAGTTATGTATAATAGATTATATCATTACCTGGAGTCCAACAATATATTAGTTTTAGAACAGTTTGGATTTAGAAAACAAAAATCGACAGAGAATGCTGCTTTTAGTTTGGTGGATGAAATACTAAATTCATTAAATTCGAAACTACATGTAGGTGGGATTTTTTGTGACTTGGCTAAAGCATTTGATTGTGTAGACCATAGTATATTAGTAAAAAAATTGAAGTTTTATGGCATTAAAGATGAGATGTTGGGTTGGTTTACATCGTACTTATCAAATAGAAAACAAAAAGTAGAAATGAATGTACCAAATAGTCATAAAGTTACTTATTCAGAATTTAGAAATATTAAACATGGTGTTCCGCAGGGGTCAATTTTAGGTCCATTGTTGTTTCTAGTTTATATTAATGATTTAGCCTTGACCATAAACAATTTATCTAAAGTAATTTTATTTGCAGATGATACAAATGTAATTATTTCAAGCAAACAATACGATCATTTTATAAACACTTCTAATACAGTGCTGAATCTAATGAATGAATGGTTCCATGCAAATAAACTAGCACTTAATGTTGATAAAACCAGTGCAGTCAAATTTAGTACACACAATAGTGCTCAGGTTTCCTACAGTATTCGATTAAATGGAACTCATCTCAAAGAATCTATAAGCACAAAGTTTCTTGGTTTAGAATTGGATAATCACTTGAACTGGAAAATGCATATAGAATGTATTACTCGTAAATTGAGCTCTGCCTGTTATGCATTAAGATCCTTATCTACTATTGGTGATATAAACTTACTCAAAATGTCATACTTTGCATATTTTCACTCTGTAATGAAATATGGCTTAATATTCTGGGGTAACTCGTCTGAAGCTAAACACGTTTTTGTTTTACAAAAGAAAGCTATAAGAATAATGGCCGGTGTGCATAAAAGGACCTCATGTAAAAATATTTTCCGAAACTTAGAAATCTTGACTTTACCTTGTGAATACATTCTTTCCGTAATGATGCTGTATATTAAGAACCAAGATAAATTCAGTACTAATCAAGACATTAATCATTTTAATACAAGACATAAATCAGATCTTCATCTACCCTCTGTTAATCTAAGCTGTTTTAAAAAAGGAGTTCGCTATTCATGTATAACAGTCTTCAATGCACTGCCTAATTATCTTAAAGATTTGAAGAACAACGAGAAAAGGTTCAGAAAAGAATTAACCAAATTTCTACATACTCATACCTTCTACACAATTGATGAATTGTTTATGCTTGTGAATTGAATTATTCTACTTAAATGACATGTACAATTTTATATAGCTCAACTAAAATATGTTTTTATATTGACTTAATCTGTTTACTATGTATTGTATTTTTTGTTTAGCATAACTGATGAATTGTATGTACTGTAAATTGAATAGTATACTGTATAGGTCAACTGATGAATTGTTTAAGCTTATAAATTGAATTAATCTACTTCATATGAATTGTATAGCTTAACGAAAATAAGTTTGTAAATTGAACTAATTTGATTGTATATGTTTGTATAGTTTTGCTGATGAATTGTATATGTTCTTAAATGATTACTAGTCAGTGTAGCTCTACTGATGAATTGTATACAGACCTACTGTAAATTGAATGGTAATATGTATAGCTCAACTGATGAATTGTTTATGATTATAAATTGAATTAATCTACTTGATATTAATTGCACAAATTTGTATAGCTTAATGAAAGTATGCTACTTTGTATTGTATATATTTGTATAGATTTGGCCGATGAATTGTATATGCTTTACATTGAATAGTAATCTATATAGCTCTACTGATAAATTGTTTGTTTGTAATTTGAAGTAGTTTGCATGATATGTATTATCAATTTCTGTATATCACAACTGGTTGAATTGTTTATGCCTTAAATTTAATTAAATTGTTTTGTATTATAATATAGCTCAACTTATGAATGATAGTTTGCGTTTGTAAATTTAATAATCTGATTGGCTATGTATTGTATACTTTTAGTAGAGCCATCGATGTTGGTCAGTCGACAGACTCGCTGGGCTGCTGATCCGGAGCTGCGTTCGGGCTTGGGTTGGACCCCCCTTTGGACTTTGGTTTCTTCGGAGGTTTTCCCCAGCCGTGGGACTGAAGCCGGATGGTCTATGGCGAGTCCTTGACATCAACCCCTTTGATTTGATTACCCCCTTTGATTTGATTACCTGGTTGGGTTTTTCCGAGGTTTCCCCCACCGAAAAGGCAAATGCCGGGTAATATTTTGGCGAATCCTCGGACCTCATCTCATCTCACTACATCTCGCCAAAATGTAAAAAAATGTAAAAGAATGTAAAAAAATTGTACAAAATTGTAAAAATTGTAGAAAATTACTAAATTGTAAAACTATAAAAATTTGTAAAAATTGTAATTGTAATATTGTAAAATGTTGACATGTTCCACATCTTAAAGCTTCATTGCTCATGTAAGATCTATGGAATAAAATAAATGAATGAAAAAAAAAAAAAGATAGCAAGGTGTAGTGCAGTGCAGTGAATGCTTCAGACACAAAGTGGCAAGATAGTGTGACGGAAATGTAGACTAGGAGGCAACACGCACACCAAGAACTAGAGACACAGATAGTATAAGCTTAGTAGTATATAGTATTATAAATAGTATTAGATTACACGAGAATGAGCTCAGGAAGTGATTAGGTAATTAGGCCTTAAGACATATAGGAAAACCATTCAAACTCACACGGACTGGTTCCCCATGTGAGTAAACAACCGAGCCACCCCCATGAAAGTAGGAGGCCCTTGCTCTGAAGGGATTTTATGGGATTATTATTATTATTATTATTATTATTATTATTAATATTATTATTATTGTGACAGCCACGTGAGATTCGATCTCACGACCAGCAGAAGGAAGTACAAGGTCGGCCGTGACGGACAGGTTGCGCGCGCATCTGCTTCCTAGGGCATGTGCTCTGGCGGGGAGAGGAGAGAGAGCGACCGCGGCAGAGAGGGGAGATATCCAGATTATTCGAGAATGCCATCCTGACATCCGTGGAAATCTTCTAGGCATCTGTCAATTATTTGAGATCGCGAACTCTCCAGAAACTATGGTTTAGTTATAAAAGAGAAGACGCAAGTGAACTTCAGTCAGTCAGTCAGTAAATCAGTGTTGTTACAGTCAGTGGACAGCAAGCCAACCAGTCTTGTGTACCGGAGTTCGACTTGAGTGTGTGTTCGCAACTGTGAGAGCATCCGAAGACCTGAGTTCGAGTGCAGTGGACCGCAGTTGGAGGGACTTGAGTTCGAAGTCCAGTGGACTGTCTCTAAGGTCTGGGGTTCGAGATACTGTGAACTCGAGTGACTGAGCTAGAAGAACTGTGAACTGAGAACTGACAGTTCTGATTTGTAAATAGAGCTTTGTGTACATTAGTTAAAATTAACAGTTCATTGTTGTTCTCAGTAATCCAAGTAAATTGTCATTGTCGTCTGTGGAGTGCAATAACGAATACTGTGTTGCTGTGTGGAGAGCAAATCCTATTGTTGAGATAATAAAATTACATTGTTGTTCAGTATAAAATTTACATTATTATTATTATTATTATTGTTATTATTATTATTATTATTATTATTATTATAAAAACCTTATATGAAGCAGTGGCGTATACTGGTTAAAGGGTTTGGGCTACTGCTGACCCTATTATTACACAAAATATATCTAACAATTACTTTAATTTTAATTACTATGGTAAAACTAATAATACAAAATTATTACATTATGTTATATTATAAACTTTTTCTTTTGTAATGTCCTTGGGCTACCGCCGGTAGCCCCGGTAGCCCGCAAAATACGCCCCTGATATGAAGTTTCCAGCCATATTTTGTATGTGGATCCTTCCTTATAGCCTAATTTTATAATTAAGTTATATTCTATATTCTGTTGTCTAAGATTTCTAGTTGGAATATTTTCATGATCATTATGATAAACTTAATTTGAATTTAAGCCTACTTCTTCAGGGTTGCTGGAATTATTTAGGCCCACATCACTATTTACGTCATTCTTTTTTCACCTTTTATTAGCTATTTCTACGCAATGCTTTCTTAAAGCTATCTTCCTAATCATGTTGACAGAGAATTTATACTAATTACATATTATAAAATACTACCTGACTATATTACACTAATTTATGTAAACTTACAAACAACAAATGGCTTTTAAGGAACCCGAAGGTTCATTGCCGCCCTCACATAAGCCCGCCATCGGTCCCTATCCTGTGCAAGATTAAGCCAGTCTCTATCATCATATCCCACCTCCCTCAAATCCATTTTAATATTATCCTCCCATCTACGTCTCGGCCTCCCTAAAGGTCTTTTTCCCTCCGGTCTCCCAACTAACACTCTATATGCATTTCTGGATTCGCCCATACGTGCTACATGCCCTGCCCATCTCAAACGTCTGGATTTCAAGTTCCTAATTATGTTAGGTGAAGAATACAATGTGTGCAGTTCTGTGTTGTGTAACTTTCTCCATTCTCCTGTAACTTCATCCCGCTTAGCCCCAAATATTTTCCTAAGCACCTTATTCTCTAACACCGTTAACCTATGTTCCTCTCTCAGAGTGAGAGTCCAAGTTTCACAGCCATATAGAAGAACCGGTAATATAACTGTTTTATAAATTCTAACTTTCAGATTTTTGGACAGCAGACTGGATGATAAGAGCTTCTCAACCGAATAATAACACGCATTTCCCATATTTATTCTGCGTTTAATTTCCTCCCGAGTGTCATTTATATTAGTTACTGTTGCTCCAAGATATTTGAATTTTTCCACCTCTTCGAAGGATAAATCTCCAATATTTATATTTCCATTTCGTACAATATTCCCGTCACGAGACATAATCATATACTTTGTCTTTTCGGGATTTACTTCCAAACCGATCGCTTTACTTGCTTCAAGTAAAATTTCCGTGTTTTCCCTAACCGTTTGTGTATTTTCTCCTAACATATTCACGTCATCCGCATAGACAAGAAGCTGATGTAGCCCGTTCAATTCCAAACCCTGCCTGTTATCCTGAACTTTCCTAATGGCATATTCTATAGCGAAGTTAAAAAGTAAAGGTGATAGTGCATCTCCCTGCTTTAGCCCGCAGTGAATTGGAAAAGGATCAGATAGAAACTGACCTATACGGACTCTGCTGTATGTTTCACTGAGACACATTTTAATTAATCGAACTAGTTTCTTGGGAATACCAAATTCAATAAGAATATCATATAATACTTCCCTCTTAACCGAGTCATATGCCTTTTTGAAATCTATGAATAACTGATGTACTGTACCCTTATACTCCCATTTTTTCTCCATTATCTGCCGAATACAAAAAATCTGATCAATAGTCGATCTATTACGCCGAAAACCGCACTGATGATCCCCAATAATTTCATCTACGTACGGAGTTAATCTCCTCAAAAGAATATTGGACAAAATTTTGTACGACGTCAACAAAAGTGATATTCCTCGAAAGTTACCACAGTTGGTTTTGTCCCCCTTTTTAAAAATAGGTACAATTATGGACTCCTTCCATTGATCTGGTACAATTTCCTTTTCCCAAATAGCAAGGACAAGTTTATAAATTTCGCTATATAATGCACTTCCACCCTCTTGTATTAATTCTGCTGGAATCTGATCGATACCTGGAGACTTGTACTTTTTCAGATTTTCTATCGCAATTTCGACTTCTGAAAGCGTGGGTTCGGGTATAAATGGCTCAGCAGTTTGTATTTCAATATCGTCCCGATCATTTCTATTTGGCCTATGTACATTTAGTAGTTGCGCAAAATAGTTTTTCCATCCGTTTAGGATTGATGGAGAGTCTGCAAGCAAGTCACCATTCTCATCCTTGATCACGTTTACCCTTGGCTGATATCCGTTCTTAAATTCCTTTATACCCTTATATAAATCTCGAATGTTTTTATTCTTACTATTTGTTTCTACCTCATTCAGTTTTTCCTTCAAGTAACCTCTCTTTTTATTCCTAAGTGTACGACTTGCTTCCCGTCTTTCATTGAAATAATTATCTCTCTTCTCCTCAACTGGATCCTGTAAGAATTTCAATTTTGCCTGTTTCCTTCTTTCTACTACCATGCAACAATCTTCATCAAACCACGGTTTCTTTTTCTTAGTTTCATAATAACCTATGCTCTGCTCAGCTGCAATTTTGATACTATCTCTGATATTTTCCCACACGCTATTAACATCTAATTCTTTCTCAACTTCGTCGGAACTTTCTAAAGTGGCAAACCTATTCGAAATTTCGACCTGATAATTTTGCTTAGCTTCCTCGTCCTTTAATTTCAAAATATTGAATTTAGTAATATTAACTTGTTGCTCTACTCGCTTGGCTACTGATAATCTTTCTCTTAATTCTCCAATCACCAAATAATGGTCAGAATTACAGTCTGCACCCCTGAAAGTTCGAATATCTACTATACTAGTATGTCTCCGTTTATCTATCAAGATGTGATCTATTTGGTTGTGTGTCAATCCATCTGGAGAAGTCCAAGTATATTTATGTATATCCTTATGGGGGAATGTTGTACTTTTGACAATTAAATTTTTCGATGTGGCAAAGTTGACTAATCTAACTCCATTGTCACTACTAATTGCGTGCAGGCTCTCTTTTCCAATAGTTGGTCTAAAAATATCCTCCCGTCCTACTTTAGCGTTGAAATCCCCCAATAAAATTTTCATGTGATATCTAGGGAACTGATCAAAAGTATGTTCCAATTCTTCATAGAAGCTATCCTTTATATAGTCGTCTTTCTCTTCTGTAGGGGCGTGAGCATTTATAACCATGATGTCGCACCATCTACCCTTAAGTACTAAATATGATAACCTGTCACTGATAAATTCGACCTTTTTTACTGCTGATTTTATTCTTTTATGTACAAAGAATCCTGTTCCTAATTGGTGATTATTGTTTCCTTCCCCATAATACAACAAGTAATCTCCTATTTGTGATATGCCATTCCCATCTAACCTAACCTCTTGTACTCCCACAAAGTCTATTCTATATCTAGCTAGTTCTTTTGCTACTAATGTTACCCCTCCTGTTCTATAAAGACTAGTTACGTTCCAAGTGCCAAATCTCAAAACCTTATTCCTTTGCTGTGGTCGTGCCAGAGAATCAGTCCTATTCCGAGGCTTACTGTAGGAATTCGTAACAAGCTGTTTTTTACGGTGATGGGTTGTTAGCCCTTCGCCCAACCCCCAAGCTGGAGGACCACCCCTTATCGGCTGTCCACGACTGCTTATTCAATATATTCGCAGCTACCCTCCATATCTGGAGGCCGTCTCCTCTATCCGCAACCTGAGGACGCGCCATGCCGTGGTGATAGGGACCCACCATACATGGCAATTTATGTAAACAGGAAATTTAATTAGACAAATGTTTACATACTAAGTAAGCTAAATGCATAATTTACAATTGAAACACGAATTATACTGTTCATTCGCACGACAAATATGCACTTCACATTGCATCAAAACAACATAGGAGGTGATTTTAAAAACTCATACCTAAAAGGTATAACACTTTGAAACAACAACAAAAAATCACATCGCGGACCTTTCATCAGTCTGGTCCAAACAGCGGTAGGAGTAAGACGTGCTTACTATAGACCTGCAAAACAGCGCTTAGAACCGGTTTAGATTCGACCTGTCGGAGCTATAGTCGCGAAGCTGTTATTCCCGGCGTGACTCCTCCTCTTTGCTTACGTCTTAGGAAGTCAAGGCCCTATAAAGTCTAGGTAGGTAATATCGTTCGCCATTTTTGTTCTTTCGTTGCCGAGCTACCAGACGAGGGATCTATTTGCCACACCGTTAAACATTATCATGTTGTAGCTCCTATGATAATAAATCAAACACACTGTAATTCAGCAAATAATTGAGCGGCAAATAACGTCCTCGTGAGCTTTCTGCGAACGCTAACGAAAGACCCAAAATGGCGGGCGATTATATATTAAGTATTTATCCAGCCTTAGGAAATACTTTACATCTTCATCAGCGAATCACAAGAAGCACACGTTTAAATGTAGCCGACCTGCAACGTGATTGGCTGCCGGAAATTAGAGTGACGGGACTACACAACCGGTTAGAATGAACATCGGACCGGATACTCGGTTGTCGAGTGGTTACTCCTGATGTAGGCCTATTGCAGAATAGACAGAACACCAGGCGCACTTACATGAAACTGACGTTTCTCGAGTACACAACCGGAGTAACAATTGAAGGAAATTTACGTTGTCTTATTGAAAAAAAAAAGTGTTTGCAAGTACTCTTACAGTTGATTCGACACTATAACACATATATTTTCTTTATTATTCTGAACTTGCAGTAACTTTATAAGTACCGTTTGTATTTTAAACTTTTGGAGTTTTACTAATAAAAGTTACTTATAGATATGTTAAAAAATGGTATAGTTTTACACAGACCAAGATGTGCACAAACCATGCATATTTTTCTTACCAATAAACGCTATATAGCTGGCGTTTTTCTATACCAGTGTTAAACAGTGTAAGTCATAACTTCATCATTTGATTACGTCGTAACTCTTTCTCGTCACTGAATCTTGTTCGATTTGTATAACCCAATAATCGATACTATACAGGGACATAATTTTATTTTTACTAACATTTTTAATTTTAACCTGTCTATGATTAAAGGTCTAGAATCGGAAACACCGCTTGCTCCCCCTTCCAAGACTGGAGTTCGATGATACTGGCGTAAAATACTTTCACTTTACTAGGTATAGCAGGGAAGAAAAGTAGTTCATCAATTTATGTAAACTAGGAGATATCGCAATTTTGAGTTTGATAATTTTCATTAGGTTTTTGTTTAACCAAAATACAGTACTGTATTTTTATTGGGTTATTTTACGACGCTGTATCAACATCTAGGTTAGTTAGCGTCTGAATGAAATGACGGTGATAATGCCGGTGAAATGAGTCCGGGGTCCAGCACCGAAAGTTACCCGCCATTTGCTCGTATTGGGTTGAGGGAAAACCCCGGAAAAAACCTCAACCAGGTAACTTGTCCCGACCGGGATTCGAAACCGGGCCACCTGGTTTCGCGGCCAGACGCGCTGACCATTACTCCACAGGTGTGGACACAGTACTGTATTAACACTTACAAGGAGAGGACACCCTCTGTATATCACCGAATTAAATAAGATTGTGTGAGATGAAAGTACAAGACGTACTGTTTAAAGTCATACATGGTATGGGTGGCCAATGACTCCTCGTTTTGAAAATATTGGCTATTGTTTGTGACATACTTCCGTTAGGTGCCTAATAGGGAAACAGACTATGTAGAAGTGTAGCTCATACGGTGGGGTGCTGAGTTGTTATCCAGGCAACGTGAGTTCGAATCTTAACTGGTCCTATATTTTTTTCTTTCAATAATGATTAATAGTGTGATCACAGTAATCTATTTACATATATCATATTTCTCAATGTATTGAACGCTTCATCATCTTTTAAACAAATTATTAATTAACTAACATTGTATTGTAAAGGATAAACAAGGAAATATTGCTCACGTACGCAGGTCACTGGTGTCTGTTCTGTTTCTATTCCACTTCATTTTATGCATGATTAATTATGATAAATGTCATAAAAACACACAAATCATATACATATTTCCTGCACCATGCACAGCAAATGAAAGAAGGTTGTCCACAGTCACACAGACACAGTCACAAACACTTCTCGTTCGTTTATTAATTTTGATGCATACCACGCATATTTCAACATGGCTTTGAATATAGGAAATGACAACTGAAAGTGAATTAAGGAGTGAATTTTGAGGGCTTCCTCCCTTGAATCAATTTGTCGTCCAGTTTGTAAAACGAAAGAGCTATTTTGCAAATATTTGATATAAGTCTTCACCTATCTAAAAAGTAGACACCGTAGGACTGGCATAATCCTGTACATTTGGGTGAAATCACTTTAAGATTGCACGTTACTTCATTTTTTTCATTTGTAAATATTTCATCATGCAAAGAAGGATTTACCTGCCCTTCCCACGAGTCCAGAATTAGAATAAATGGCTGGTCTTTCACATATGTCTTTATTACTTTCTCCAGGTATTGCTTATGGAGTTGAGATGTCAGCTTTCCTGATGAAGAACGTGTTACACATGTATTTCCGAATTTAGAAGTAAGTTCATCTCCTTGAGGTTGCACTCTTGGGCCAAAAGTGTCCTTTTGGTTCCAATAATAATAATAATAATAATAATAATAATAATAATAATAATAATAATAATAATAATAATAATAATAATAATAATATCAAGTTTTAAAACATAAGAAGGCATTAGGATTAGAACTGGGGTTGTCTGGATGACAACTCAGCACCTAACCATATGAGCTACGCTGTTACAGAGTGTAACGCTTCCCTATTAGGCACGTAACTGAAGTATGTCACAAACAATCGCCAATACTTCAAAAACGAGGGATCATTGGCCACCCGTACCAGGTTTGACTTTAAACTATATGTCTTCTACTTTCATCTCACAGAATCTTATTTAATACCGTGATATACAGAGCGTGTCCTCTCCTTGTTTCTGTTTTACTAACGAATTGAGCTATCCATTCGGACTTATTAACTATGCAGTGTATATTGTACTGTTACAGCACATTAGCGTACAATATTGAGAATGAAGTTAAATTGAAAAATAATCATAATATGGATATTTAAACACATTTTTGAAAATGGTGGCCGTTCATTTCGATACAGGCTTCAGTTCTTTTGTGCATATTATCGCACTATAGACTATTGTACCTAATTCCAATTACCAGTTTCGACATTCGTACGAGTAACTCATGTTGAAATAATTCTATACCTACTCTGTAAAAGAGTACCTTACGTATTGTAAATGTAATCTTCACTTCTGCACGATCCGTAAAGATAAAATAACTCAGGAATGCTATCTACTGTCCGTTCAAGTGGTTTTGTCGCAGGGTCGTAGAAAGGGGGGGGGAATTCACGTGACAGTTAATTACTTTACGAGGCCCTTTTAGTTAAGTTATTTTAAACAGTTGTATAATATTACGTAGACGTCCAATTCCTAACAGAAATTGGACAAATCGCAATATAGCGAACGCCAGTAGGAGAAGTTATCTCCACCCACATGAAATATGTATTCGACACAACACTCGCCTATCACGTAGAGTGTCTGATGAGCTAGTAGGGGAAAAGTGGAAGGGGTCGTGGGCGGAGCTTCTACGTTCGCCATATTGCGATTTGCCCGAGTTAATGTTCTCAGAAAAGAGCTAAGACAGCCCAGCTACTGTCCAAATTTCACGAGAGGATCACTGCGAGGGGAGTATGGTCCTTGCGGGGTAAGAGGAGAGAGTAAGCCAGTAACTCGGCGTTCTTGAAGGAGCAGGTGGATTGGGGTAATGTCATTGGCCGGTTGGGACAAACAAGATTCTGTCAATGGCTGGCCGATTCCGTGCTGGGGTTAGGTTATAAGAGTGGGGGGAAGAACTCGCATTCCTTGCTCGGATCTTCTCGTGAAATGCGGACAGTACTAGTCTTTACAGAGGGGCGAACAGAAAAAGGTGGGGGAAACCGGGATGCGACGTAGGCAAACGGACGACAGTACCTGTGCGAAAATATGATTCAATATTAAAAGCTCTTTCGTCACTGGAAAACGCGAACATATTTCTGGAACGTACTATACTCACTAACTCAGTACTGCATATGCGGCCTCGGTTCTGTGTGGACAACGGTTGGAAGTTTAGTAGTAGAGGGGGGTGGGAGTGAAGTACATTCAAAAACTTGAGTACAATAAAAATTGAAGTAAAAATAAAATGATGTCCCTATATAAGTTCAAGTAAGATCGCGAATTCTTTAGAACACAAATCTCACACAGAAAGAAATGGGAAGGAGGAAGAAAATACGATCTCCAAATAACACCAGGTGCATTTCATCATACAATAACTCTTTAACATTTTCTCAGTATACAAAAGAGTAATAATATTGAAGAATATTTATTTTGCTTAATTACAAAAATATGTTTGCTTCAAATAGGAATACAAATAATTTCACACGTTAATACAATTATTTTTGTATTTCGAACTTGCAGTAATTTGACTAGTAACAAATAAATGAACAATGGACACAGTGACATCGAAGGAAATAGACGTAATGTATAATTTGAAATATCATAATGTAAACATTCAAAAAAATAATTACAATTCATTATAAAATAAAAATAGGAAATAAGTACATACAGTCCATTATGACGTTTTTACTTTAAACTAAAAAATTGTATAGGTCTACTTCTAAAAAATAGTTGCATGCTTTTTAATTATTCTAAGCAGTTGCAATATTATTTATTAAGAAATCAATTTAAAAAGATAAACAGTACCTAATGCTATATTTAACAATACGATTACTTTGGCTCCTAATGGTTGTTGTTCTTTACAAAATATGTATAATTTATACATTTCTAATCTACGAATAACAAAAGAATGGCAAGTTTAGAAACAAATAATTCTGTATAGAAAAGATCTACTTCAGAGAAAACAAGTGTCATTGAAAGAACTATTTTATGCACACATGTGTTAATATTAACTACCGGTATTTGATGTTCACAATTATTATTAGGGCCTATTATCATATTCTACATGGTCAGAGTTGACTTCTTGTGTTTATTTATTAATAAGGGAAGTCGGGGGAATATGGGCACCTTAGTACTATTTCGGGTGCAATATTTCTCGTGTTTTTCTAATAAATAATTTTATACCTGGGATATGTTTCTTAACTATTTAGCTATATTATATAAGAACCCTAACTGCTTACTCCTAATTGTATACAAGTAAAACTGAAAAATGCGAGCTAATGTGTTTTGCCCATATTCCCCCGAGTGTGGGGGTAAGATGGGCATTAATGATGTGAATCATATTAAACCGAAAGAAATGAAAAACACTTAAAATACTTGAAAATATAACTGTATTAACTATATTATATATTGTATATGCAATTTGTGATGGTTATTGCGTAACGCCTTTGGCAGATGATGTGACTCTTTGGCGATGAATGACGTTGGGAGATTCTAATACATTTGAATCAGTTAAAGGAATTGTATGAATTTCAGGTTTGTCACCTGATGCTGCAGTGCCAATGTAAAGCATAATCAGGAATGACACTCATGTGCAGTGAAAAAGGGCCTGAAGCTTGGAAGGCATTTACAGCAGACATACATTGACACATCTGTTCCATGCTTCTTTGACAATGGAAGCAAACTCGACCTTCGTAAAATGTCTCCTATGTTGCCTGAAGAGAGCTGTAGCACTACTGTTGTAAGCTTTCTTCAGAGGACCAAACAGACCACTATCTGCTGATTGAAGCCAGGCTGTGGTGTGTGGAGGAAGACAAAACATGCATAATCCATTTTCTACTGCAAAGTTAAGAGTGTCAGGATTACAAGTATGTGAAGCACGTGCATCTACTATCAAAATTGCAGGTGCATGCTTACTGATGTTGAAATAAGCAACGAAGTTCTTGATTATTGAGAAAAAATATACGAGGTGTGATCATTAAATTCCGAGATTTTGTCTGCTGTGGGCGAAGGGATCACGTGATTGACACGCGTGCGCAGCAGTGACACTAGACGACCTTGAAAAGACGCGACACGAAGTTTCGAAGCGCTCTCTTCATTGAAACCTGTGTTACACAAGGTTTTGTTAGCACGTGCATCCGCGCACTTGCGAAATGCGATGGACTCGGAACTGAAGCAGAGAGCCAACGTCAAATTCTTTGGGAAATCGGCAACCGTAACCCATGGAATGTTGAAGCAAGCCTACGGGAATGAAGCAATGATTCAGGCGAGATGTATCGAGTGGCACTCGTGCTTCAGAAATGGCAAAACATCGCTGAAGGACGAAGAGATGCCAGGTCGACCACGCACGTGCAAAACTGGCGAAAATGTAGAAAAAATTCGACAAATTGTGCATAATGATCCTCACGTCCATTTTTGTACATATTCTTGATTGTGTGAATTAAATGTTGGGGTATTCCCATTTCAACTAAAACATCCCAAAGTTTTGTTCTGTCAACTGTATCGAATGTCTTATGGTAATCAATGAATGCCAAGTGTGTTGTTAATATTAATTCTCTATGTTTCTCAATAATTGAAGACGCCGTCTAAGCAGGATCGATTTTGTCTAAATCCATTTTGTTCTTCTCTAATTAATGTCTCTGTGATTGTATTTAATCTGTTTGTAGTTATTTTTTGCATATATTTTGTATCCTGAATTTAGAAGACTGATGCCTCTGTAATTATTGCAGTCTTTGCGGTTTCCTTTTTTGTGGATTGGTACTACTATTGATTCCGTCCACTCATCTGGTATCTGTCCAGACGCCCAGCATATGTTAAGAAAGTCTAGAAATTTATGTAAAAAGCTTGTAGGAGCATGCTTGAATAATTCCGTATTAATTCCGTCAGAGCCAGGCGCTTTTCAGCTTTTACATTTGTTAATTACCGATTCAAATTCTTCTATACTGATAAGGTCAACATTGCTATCATTAATGGTTTCCCTTGTATCTGCACCGTGTTTATTGGTACATAACTTTTGATAATAATCTAACCACTCATTCACAGGTATTGGATTTATGTTTAAATTGTATTTTATTATTTTATTTTAAGTCCTTCAATATTTTTATATGCCTTCTGTTGCTAGCCGTGGACATCATATTCTAAATTATTACCTATAAATGTTTCCCATGTGTCTCTCTGAATTTTCCTTACTTCTCTTTTAGATATTGCAACTAAACGTTTATAATTAATTAAGTTTTCATGTGTTCTATTATTCCAAAATTTGTTATATGCATCTGTTTTATCCTAAATTTTACTTGCTATATCTTCATTCCAGATAACTAAACCTCGTTTCGTTTGTTTCTTCTGTCTCGTGCCAAGGGCTTCTGTTGTTGCTTTTTGTAAAATATTCTTAATGGTTACTTAAATCGGATACTTAAATCTGTTAACAGATGCACTTTAAAAATTTGTTCGTGTATCTTTTTGTGTTCCCGCTTTTTATAGCATCTAATAGGTATATTTAATTTACAGATCAACAAAAAATGATCAGAATTTATTTCATATCCTCTAAAAACTCTGGTATCTTGGACATGAGGTGATGGTTTGTTATTTGTCAGAACATAATCTAGTATTGATTTACTGCCTCTTGCTGACCATGTATACTTTTGTATTTCTTTCTGTCGGAAGAACGTATTGGTGGTTTTAACATTATTTGTTACTGTAAAATCTATG
The DNA here is from genome assembly GCF_040183065.1 of Periplaneta americana. Taxonomy (NCBI): domain Eukaryota; kingdom Metazoa; phylum Arthropoda; class Insecta; order Blattodea; family Blattidae; genus Periplaneta; species Periplaneta americana. The sequence goes on from NC_091126.1 coordinate 124,137,438, forward strand.
AACTGTTGTCCATTTTCGTTGAGAACCTGTTCTCCGTTATTACCTACTATGTTGACCACTGGAGTATTCCCTATCCTGGCATTGAAATCGCCTGCTTTTATGGAGTGATCGGATTTGTGCACTTTATCCAATTGCTCTTGTAAGTCCTTGTAGAATTCTCATGTGTCGACTGAAATCGCATTTGACGGAGCATATATGCGTATAACTGTCAGAAATCCATTTCTGATTTTGGGCGTAATAATAATAATATACAAAGAATATTAACATGATGAGTGAAGCAGAAATGGAATGAACTATAGTCACTTATTTCATAAAAAACTTTCCCTTCATATTAATAGCAAGAGAAAATCAAATCTCACAACGAATCTCAAAATAGGTATATTTGTAAAATATGAATGTTAACAGCCTACACCAGTGAGAAATAGGTACTAATATCGTCATGAAATAAAAACCTAATATCATGACAGAAAATTATTTGTAGGATATGTGTTAAAGAAGACAGTTTTTTGTTGATATTGGAATTGGAAACAAAATATCGAAAATAAGAGTTTGACTTTGTTTATCAAATACACTAAAAGAAGACGAATACCTCAAACAAATATATTTGAGCTCTTTCAATGAGTTGGATACCAACTACGAGTTGTATTCAGAAGGTATGAATGCAAGACAAAAAAAATGAAATTGTTGCCATACAAAGAATACCGCAGACGAGAATCCTAAACAAACACGCTTTATTCCACAGCAGCACTCTTCTGTCAAAAGCAAATATTCTGTAATGAGAAATTTAAAAAAGATCATGAAAAGCCGCAGAATAACTTGCAAAAATTGTATATCTTAACAAGAAAGTAAAACAAGAAGTCATTGAAGTGAAATTGTTGAAGATTATATTGATGGTAATATTGGGTTAAATGCGGCATATGATGACATTTCTAATAGATGTGTCTCTCAACTGGAATCTATTGCATTACATGTTAAAGCAAATTATTGTGGAACTGTAGAGATTAATCATCAGCTTCTTAGGTTGTAAAATACAGCCTACAGCAGCTGATACATTACCTTTGGTGTATAATGTACTGTAGGTTCAGCCATTATGTTGAATCAGCAGATAGGAACTTCGAGTGAGTAAACAGTTTCTGGTTTAAATGTATGGAACGTTCACTGCACAACACCCCCGTTTCTAGAAACAGTGATGATTATTACAAATCCTGGAAAACAGCTGGAGCATGTTATTATTTACAGTTTTTGATGCAGTATCGAATCCATTTAATGGTGTACCTGCTCAGTATGTAATAACTTCCTCAAGTCACCTTAGTGATCTAACCAATAATTGCACCGATCAGACAGTAGTTTAATAGTACCAAAATATATACGTCATTTACAGTAACACACGTTACAGCTTCAACACTTTCAACTTATGGTAAAATTTTAGAGCAGCAACAAGATGCACTCCTGCATTCAATATTAAAAACAGACAAAAATCATCAACTGCATATCAAGATTCAAGTGCCTCGTAAAATAATTATTCAGACACAAGCTGCCATGTATTACAATTTTCAGTTGCTGATGAAGTTTCTGTTCCTTCGGTAGCTGCAAAACCCACAGGGCAAGTAAAATAATCTAGCAACTAGCTGTGAATGACAGAAAGATTCGAGAAATGTTTTTCCATTCCTAGCATGCAAACGAACATCGCAATGCAATTGTTGCATGAAAATTAAAGGAAGAAAGAATGGAAACAGGTGAGAAGTTTCACAGGCGATCAGTCATTAATAACGTAATGATATGACACAAAATGGGAATTGAATAATATAAGAGTGCAAATAAGGAGTATTTGTTTTCATGAAACTTTTCCAGTATACTGTATCCAAACGGAATTGAGCAACTTTATTTTATTCTCTATTTCAGTTTCAGCCTACAAGACTAACGGATATGTTCAATATATGACGATTGGAGTTGTGTAGTCATTGTGTCCCCTACAGTTGTGGGAGCAGCAGATATCCACTGTGGCGTCCCATACATAAACGTTTTAACTCACACCAGAAACTAAATATTCACGATGTTAGTTTCCTTTTCTCATTGTAGAGTGGAAATCATATCTTGGAGATTGTCACAAATAACTTTCGCGTTTTGCATATGATTCCAGAAATTTTTATATTGGTTTAGCTCCACTACTCGAAGATGACTGGGAAATTGTTCCGTAACTTCGAAATTCATCTTCTGAAGTAGAGTCCACATATAATACTAAATCATTACATTCACCAGTAATTCTCGGATATTAGTTAATAGCTTCGGCTGATGTTGCCAAGTATTCTATGGAGTAAAAGTATTATGAGATGACAGTCACAAAATATTTACAGTATTTGTCGAAGAAACCAGAAAAAATTGGTACCACTCTCATATATACATCAAGGAATATGCTAACACCTCTTAAGCGGGAGTTCTATTTAGCCAAGAAAGTATTGCCTTCATCATGGCCTAACGAGCATAAAAAATCTGTCGTTTTAGAGTACATTAGAATGTGTAGAATTTTCGTTCAGTGTAAGGAAAGACATCACATCTGCGGTTGCTGAGTGGTCAGATCTCCAGTTTGTCACGCAGTCGGCACTGTTTCGACTCCCAGTCACATCTGTTATTTTTCGTAGAAAGATCCATAGTGACGTGTGGCAGACAGGGACGCTGTGCGTGTTTTCACGAGGTTCTCTAGTTTTCTCCCCATTTTAGGTACCTATATCATTCCGTCACCATTTCACCGTTAATCTATAGCATCCACCGAACTCCGTCTGGCCTAAGCACAAGTGTAGTTGCCTGCTCGAAACTTGTGTACACTGCTAACCCTACGGTATTCAGGCAGAATGGTTTGGAAATACGCCTAGCGTGATGGTTAGCGCGAAAAATCATAACAGGTCGCAGTGCTGGTCCATACTGCCCTCCAAAGTAAATTCTATTCCAACTCCAACTCGGCCTCATTGAGAAATTAAGTGTTATTTTGAAAAGTTCTGCAAATAAATAAAAGGGCAACAAAATAACGTTACACACTGATACTGTAAATACCTGTCCACAAATGATAAGGTAATACTTAATTCTCTGACCTAGAATTCCCCCTCGCCCCCACCAAAGTGCAATTTTTTACAAGATGAAAGTGTCTGCTTGCTTGTAGCAAATGGCAGGCGCCATTCCAAAGAATTGCAGAGTGACAAACATGTGTTCCTTATGAATGAAAAGTAAATATCAATGTAACATTGGAAAATATAAAAACCAGCTGAGCCAAAAATGAAGGTAAAGACTATGAAATTGTCTAAGAACGCCTGTAGAGAATAAAACACTTAGCCAGTTAAAAGTGTGTTCCATTAAGCAAGTAATACACGTTCGTGTACAGGCTAGGAAGATGAACACTCAACTGACCTTGAGAAGGTTTGCAAGCCATAAATTTCACCAACAAAAAATTTAATCAGCAGGTTCTTAATTGGAAAATACACAGTCTGCAGTACCTGAAGCAATACCCTTACTTTATGTTGCTGATAATGTGCTGTACTGATGTTATGTTGAACCCGCAGATAGCAATTTCGAATGTGTCAGCAGTTCCTGGTTTAAATGTAGAGAACATTCCAGTTACAAACACCCCAATTTCTAGAAAGTGTACTGGATAGGCCTATTACAAATTTTGGATACCAGCTGGTGCCTGTTATTGTTTTCAGTTCTTGATTCAGTATCGAATCCATTTAATGGTCTTTGCGGTCATTATGTAATCGCTTCCTCGAGCATTATTAAATCAGTCACCTTAGTGATTCAACAAATACCTGCACCGATCAGACAGTACAATGCGTTTTAATAGTGCCAAAAGTAGATACGTCATTTACAGTGAAGGTTAATTCACAATGAAAATTAAACATAACGTAAACGTTAACATAAGCACATAAACATATGCCACAAACTTAAGTAGCCACGGCCCATTCACAATTAAAATTATACATAACCGTAACATAAACACAGAAGTTTGCGGCCATTCATATTGCAGTACGTTAACATAAAGACACACGTGTGTGGAAACAAAGATACCGAATCAATACAACTACAGAATCTATTACATAAAAATTGAGAATTGCACAATGATGACTGACGATGTAGCTGTTCAGTTTATGTTTCTAATAACTACAATGGCTTCAATATATGGCTTTCACTACTTTAAATCAAAGAAACGGAGATGTAAAAAACGATGGTGGATTCATCCTTTGAATCAGAGAAGAATTCAACAGGGGGACTTTTATAAACTTTTAGGGGAAATGAGAGTTGATGATCCCCAACAATTTGTGAAATACATGAGAATGAACCCAACCCAGTTTGATACATTACTGATCTTGGTTGCCCCATTCTTAAGAAAGAAAAGTAACCATGCTCCTTTACCAGAAGCTCTCCGTCTATCTATCACTCTCCGATAAGAAAATTATTTGATATATATATTTTATAAACAGAATAGGGCACGTTGGAGTACATGGTTAAATGAAAAAAAAAACAATTAGATGAAATTCTAAATCTTAACATTCTTTCACATGTTCTTGGCTACTAGTGACTCGATGTTTACTTTGCATGGAGCTATAGAATTGGTCACTCAACATGTTGCCAAATAATTAATGAAACAACACGGTCTATTTGGAGTACTCTTAAGTAAATATATCTTCCTGTTCCCACAGAAAATGATTACATGCAATATGCGCATTACTTCAATGAACTCTGTAACATGCCGAACTGCATTGGGGCTATAGATGGAAAACACGTAGTAATTCAAGCCCCAAACTACTCCGGATCTCAGTTTTTTTAACTATAAACATACTTTTAGTGTTGTATTACTGGCAGTTTGCGATGCAAGATACTGTTTTTACACGTCGATATAGGAGCATATGGCTCCCAGAGTGATGGTGGAATATTTAAGGCTTCTGAATTAGGTCACAGGTTAAAAAAATAATTTGCTCCCATTACCAGCTCCAGTTCCTCTTCCTTAAATGACAACTTCCATTCCTTATTTCCTAGTTGGTGATAAGGCATTCCGTCTGTTAGGAAACCTGATGAGACCGTTTTCTAAAGCTTCCTTAACAGATTTGAAAAGAAAAATATTTAACTTCCGACACGCTCGAGCTCGCAGGGTTATTGAAAACACCTTTGGTATATTGGTTGCCCGCTGGAGAGTCTTCCATCGGGTTATTAATGCTAAACCTGAAAACGTAGATAACATAATTAAAGCAACAGTTTGTCTCCACAATTTCCTTCGATTTTGTGAATTGAATAGTGCAGAGAAAACTTACAGTCCACAAGTTTTGTTGACAGAGAAAATGATGGGCAAGTACAGGAAGGGGAATGGAGGAGGAATGTTCCAGTGCACGGTGCATTAAATCACCTTCGCAATGGTCATTTGAGAATTGATACAAGAAATGCTTCTGCAGAAGCAATAAGACTTCGAGAAGAAATTGCTAATTACTTTATTACACCTGCTGGTGCCATTCAAGGACCAGCTCAATATGTTTTGCGTGGACTTGTAGATAATTAGGCCTACATAGACATGTTCAATAATACAATATATGAAGCGGAAAGCGAAAAGGAATCACTAGTCGAAAATTTAAGATTGAGAGTTTATGTTATTTTCATGAAATCTAAAAAAATGTCCTGATATTTTTACTTTTCCGACAAGCGGTCCCTTTTCACTTTCTGCCTCACATAAAATTATTAAAATCAGTGGCGGTTCCTCGAGGAGGGAAGGGAGAAACGCCCTCCTCACATTATTCTCCTTTGAGAGTAAATATAAATTAAAAACTGTGCCTTGAAATTCGAGGAAGATTCGATAATTTTTAAGTTCACAGCTTGTTCGGTTGATCAAGTTTTAAACAAAGTGCGCTCATGTGCTGCGCGAAAACTGTGAAAAGGATGCGAGATTGTTTTTGAGGAGAAAAGTCAATCCTCTCCTCTTCTACTGCAGTTAATACATATAGACAACAGCACACTATTCGCCATTGAGAGAAGCAGAGTTTTAAAGCAAGTAAATGAAAGGGTAAGGAGGAGATTCTCTTCTGATTCTGCGCATGGATGGGAAATAGTGTAGCAGACAGAAACCAACTAGTCGTGCAGCAAGCTCGCTATTGCTGCCATCTAGTGATATTGCTTTAAACCAGACTACAACACATAGGAGCCACAATAAAAACGGTTTTAACGCAGAGCTTTGAAAGACACCATATAAACTTTTTTTTAAAATTATAAACCAAATATTATTCATTGTATATGATATAGGCTACTATTCATGGTTTGAAACTTTCGAGGATATTTGGAAGTTAAAGTCGGGTTTATATAAATTGTGAATGAGCCTTGTAATTGTTAATTTGTGCAATTATTCAACAATGAATGGAATTGAAAAGATATTATATTTCGGGAGATTTTGAAAACTCAATTCGCAAGAACAGATTATTGCTATACAAAAGGAATGGCAAACCCCAACACTACTTGGTTTTACATGTAAGCATGTAGGCTAATAAATTTATAGCATGTTTCATTCTTTTTCATGTTTCATGTCTTTTTGTGCTGTTAACTTCTTTCCTCTTAAGAAATATGCAGGAACCGCCACTGATTAAATTGTATTTATGAAAGACATTTAAATATGTGAGTAATGTTGTACATAAAACATTGTTGTAGTGGAAATACAATTAACTTCTGTTTAAGATTGCAAATGACTTCTCTTTTTTGCTTCCATAAGTGTTTCTGTAATTTTTAACATGGTTTCATCCTTTATATCTTTCTTCAATAAAGATAACTGAGTTGCAATAAACTCCGCGAATGATATATCCTCTGATGATCTTTTCCTTTCCAAAGTTTGGGAGAATCGGTTTGATGATTCGGCTATAAGCCGCAAATTGTCTTCAAATGTAGCTTTTTGCTGTGTTTTACCTTTTCTGTGTACTGCTGATGGCGCTGGCCCTGATTCTGTGTTTGAATAACTAGAGTCAGTTTGCCCCTTATCCTGGGAAGGAGGAGTTTCTTCACTCTGAACAGTAATTTCCCTATCAAACATCACATCAAATTCAGAAACTTTAGTATTATTCCAGTCATAATTAATTGTTTCAGTCGAACTGCAGGTTTCTGAGCTAGTAGACTCTAGTAGGGGGGATGCAAAATTACTGTATGTTTTCCTTGGTTTTATATAGTGATCCAGAAAACTCATTATTGCTAATAACGGCCATGGTTCTTTGTACGATGTTTTAGAACCACTCTTGTTACTGTCTGCCATTATCTTCTTCTCTCTGGTGTATCGTTCTTTTAATTTTTCAATCGAGTTTGGCACAGACCAACTGTAAAAAAATAATTTAAATCGAATTACTTGTTATGATACTAGAAAGGGTTTGAGGGAGATGGGTTATGATGCTGAGGACTGAATTAACTTTGTCCAGGATAGGGTTTGATGGAGAGATTATGTTAGGTCGGTAATGAACCTTCGGGTTCCTTAAGGGAGAACACTAGTGAGTTTTTGCCAAAATCTGGAAAAAAAGTGGAAATTTCTTTTTTCTTTTTGCATTGAACACTTATTAATGTATGTGTGACAAATGTTTAGTACATTTTTATGTCCCGCCATTTTTAAATTACCTTGTGCGAGCCTTTCAAAATCTCGTGCAGTAGATGTGACGCCCCATGAAGACATTAGCAATTATTTTTAAATTTTTAAAAATTTATTTGGGATTTTCACATCAAAATTCCTACTGTAGAGGACCTGCATTCTTCTGCTATCTAGTAGGTGAATTTAGAATTTCTTTCTACGTTCAGCACATGTTTTCAGAGCCAAACATGTGTTGTGTTTGTATCTACAGATCGTTTATTATGATCAATAACTGGTGATATAAACTGCATTGTATTAGTTGTTCAGAGCCTTTTATTATATTATTTTGTGCGGATGCTATATATTATAATTTAGTCATTACAGCCAATATAGTGTATATTTTGTGTTGATGAGTGTAATTAATTTTGTGTTTAGATTAGGTTCCAGTGTTTATAGGCCTAGTTTTAGTTTAGATTAGGTGTGTAATTTTTAGTAATTAGAGTGTAGGACATTGTGTGTAGGACTTTTTTTTATTGTTTAGGAGGTATATATAGGCCAACTAGTTTTGTAGGAATGGACAGTAGGTCTCAAAGGACGTAAAAAGTTTTGTACTAAGCTAATAGTAAAATGTGCTAGCTGTGGTTCAAATTGTGGCCAGAGCTACACAAGCCCTAAAATCAAAAGCAAGAGCCAAAGACCACCATTTGAAATAAATAAAAAAATTGTGAAGATTTTTGTTAGTGCTGGTGCAGGGTATTCCTCAATGGAAAAATTTAGTGTCATTGAAGGAATAAAAGGAATGGCACTGGTAACATTTCGGAGTCACTCATCCCTTCTTGCAAAAGAAAATGCCCTGCACAAAGAAAAAACCCTTTCCCAGTCTCACAGTGCAGTACGACTGGCTCATAAAACATGTGATGTGACCATGCCATTAGAAGTAAAGACGTAATCGACATTGTTGCATCATATGGCGGAACAAGGCATAAGCGAGGTCACATGTCGAACTATGGAATCGGTTTAGTAATTGAAGTTCTTACTGGTCTTGTTGTTGATTTTGAAATCCTATCTAAATTCTGTCACATGTGCACATATGTCGCTGCAGATTTGGGTCCCGACTCCCCTTAATTTTCATTCTGGCTTGAAGACCAAAAGAGATGTGAGGAATGCCAGAAAAACTATGTTGGCTTCTCTAATGCAATGGAGATGGTAGCAGGAGACCAAGTATGGTCTCGTTCTGAAAAATGAAAATTTAGATACACCACCCTATTGTCAGATAGAGACGCTAAAACATACCAAAATTTGATTCAACTCAACATTTATGGTGATAACAAAATATGAATGAGGAATGCATAAACCATGTCGCCAAGCGAATGGGCACAAGACTGATTAATTTGGTCAAGGAGTGTAAGGTAAAAGACATAACACTGGGAGGAAGAGGTGTGGAAAAGCTGAAGGAAAAAACAATTTCAGCTCTCACTAATTACTATAGAGCTGCAATTGTAAGTGGCATCCCTGATGTACAGGGAATGAAACGGTTATTTATGCAACTCTGCGCCATTGCATGTCAACTGACCAGAAACCAAGCCATAATCACTGTCCGACAGGTGTCGATTCCTGGTGCTTTTACAACAGAAGCCAGGCTAAGGGAAAGGAGCCTCAGAGTCACAACAAAATGAAGCATCAGACCTGAAGTAGTGACAAAGTTTTCCCCTATATCAACGTTTGTTATGTAATGAAATTCTAGCCTGCTGTACACGGAGTGCCACACAAATTGCAAATGAATGTGTTCATTCAGTTATCTGGGCCAAATGTCCAAAACAAATATTTGTTTCAAAGAAAGGAATTGATTTTGCAGTGACAAATGGTATGTCAGAATTTAATAAGGGCTGCTTCCAAAGTGAAAAATTTGAAATAGCCATTAGAGATGCTGAACTGACAGCGGTAGCCCAAATTGTATACAAGAAATGCAACGAAAAGAGAAAACGTACAAGCAAGCTCTGAAAAGAGCAAGATTCAGAGAGATAAAAAACCCAAAAAAGATGTAGAGGAGGAAGCAAGAAAGAAAAAAAGGAGGAACATAATTACGGTCCTGGGCAGTTTTAGACATGTGAGTTCACTTGTCGCATGGTATTTTACAAATTGCCAGTTTTCTCAGAATGACATTTTCACATCTTCAAAACACTCCACACTATCTCTGATCTGATTGATATGAAAGTTTGCATGTATCACTAATAGGTTGGTTAACAAACTGTAGTGGCATTTTTTGGTTATTCACAATATAACCTAGTTAAGGAGCATTTATACCCTATAAAACTTTTAAAAAGAAAAATTAAATATGATTATTAAATTTAAAAAAATAATAACCTACGTCTACATACAAAAAATGCAAACTTGCACTCAGAAATCAAAAGTAGGGTTCAATTAATTATTTTAAAAAGTTTAAACATCCCAAGTGAAATTTTGGGGCTCGTCAATATGCAAATTAAAAAAAATATATAATATATTTAATAATTTCCCAACCAAACAACCAATCAGCTTCAAATTTTGCATGGTACTTATTTTTGTAACATTGCATGTGCTGTATAAAAATCATTCAGATCGGTTGGAAATTGCAAAAGAAAAACTCACTAGTATTCTCCCTTAAAAGCCATTTAGTTACTTTAACCACGCAACAATAGCAGAGATTTCTTCTTTACGTGAGAAGATGTTGCACACACACACACACACACATATATATCGAAATAATAGCCGTCCAAATCTTGGATTTTAAATATCGGCATCCTAATCAATTCAAATGAACAAAAAGGAAAATGTAAATTAATGTTTAAAAAAATACATAATGAAATTTAAATTATATATATATATATATATATATATATATATATATATATATTCTGCGACAAGATGTAGTACCTATCAATATATTAAAAATAAATATTTTAATAATTAATTTAATATTTACTGTAAATAATGCAAACTGCATTCACATACTAATATATTTTGAAACACCAATACATTGAACTATAAAATAATGTTAGCTATAAAATGATTTAACTAATACCTACATTCAGAATTCATTTCCTGTGCTATTTTTTTTTTTGCGTACATTCTCTTTTAATGTAATATCTTTGTATGTTTTATGTTTCTTGTCGTATAGGCAAGGGTTTTCTTGGTATAAAATACTCAACTTTTCGTCATATGATTCCATGTTGCGCTCCTAGCTATCGTCACGGCCAGTAGATCAAAATATTGCCTGTCGGCAAAGCCCATGAGATGTTAAACAAAAAGTGAAAACACGCTTTCCGCTTGTGTACTGTTTCCACATCACGTAAACATAAGCATGAAAGTTTGGAGTTTGCAAACTTTCATGTTAACGTCTTATGTTTAAGTTTAAGTTTACACTTATGTAATTCATTGTGAATGCTTTCATTAAATAATATGGACACAAGGTTTTATGCTTACGTTACGTTTATGTTTAATTTTCATTGTGAATGGGCCTTTACAGCTTCAACAGTTTCAACTGCTGGTAAAATTTTAGAGTAGCAGCAAGATCTACCCCTGCATTGTTCAATATTAAAACCACACATAATCCACGAACTGCAGTTGGAGGTTCAAGTGCTTCAAAGAACATATTTGTTCAGACATAGGGTGGTATGATACAACACTTTTCAACTTCAGATGAAGTTTCTGTTCCTTCGGTAGCTGCAAAGCCCACAGGACAAGTATGACCCAGTCTCGTAACTAGCTGTGGAAGAGAAATATATTAAACTTCCTAGCATGGAAACGATCATCGTAATGAAATTAATCAAACAAAGAAAGAAATCTGGTCAGAAGCTTCAAAGGCGAGCGACCATTAATAACATAATGTAATGATATAAAATGGTAATGGAATGACGCAACACAACGCAAATCTGAGGTACTTGTTTTAATGCAACATTTGCAATATACTATATCCCAACAGAATGGAATAACTTGTTTTACTTCTCTATGTCATATTCAAAGTAGCCTACAAGATTTATGGATATGTCCAACATTTGATGGTTGCAGATAAGTTTTCTGCGAGACCGCTTTGTCTGCCTGATGGTTTGAGGAACAGCAAATCTCCACTTAGGCGGGCCATAGATAAGAGTTTTAGCTCACACCGGAAACTAAATATTCACATTGTTAGTTTCCCTTTCTCATTTTAGACTAGAATTCATATCTTGGAAATTGTCACAAGAAAATTTCGCGTTATGCAGATGATTTCAGAAATGTTTCTGTAGCTCTAGCTCGACTTCTTGAAGATGACTTGGAAATTTCAAATGTTTCACTGGCGACCGATATTAGTAACATAATTTTATGACATAAAATGGGAATCAAATGTCGCAGCAGACTGCAAGTCTGGAGTAGCCTACTTGTTTTAATGCACATTTTTTAATATTATACGAGTGTTGGGCAAAATTTAATTCAGTTAACTGTCAACAATTGAATATCAGTCTACTTTCTTTAGTCAAGTTAAGAATTGAAATATTAATTATAAACTGTTTGTTGCTTGTATATATTTTAAAAATGTTAATTGTTAACTGTTATTGCAATTAAGATTTTGAATGAAAATATGACCAAATAAAGACAAGATTTCGATACTATAAAACAAAATCTTTTATTCCACACTTTTCAGATCACATTTAATTAGATTTTTCTCCTTCCAAATTGTTTGTTGGATATGCCTTCAATAACACGTTCTTTACTTTTTTGGTCAGAAATAATGAGTTTCAGGAAGATTGAGCATGGTACCATAGGTCCAGAAGAATGCAGTGGACTGCTGTATATTATAAAAACGTTCCTTATTTCTGAATATTTTTTCAATAAGTCAAAATCCTCAGATTCTTCAGCAAAATATTATGGAATAAAGAACTCTACCTTTGATTTTGGACGCTGTCTCGCTACCACTTCAACTTCAGAATCTGAATCGAAAACAATTAATAATTTCTTCTCTTTGCTTCTGGAGTTTTGGTTCTCACCAGTTTTGGTTTGTTTCGATGTGCTCATAGTAACTTTGCTAGAACTGATATGAACAAATCTTTACATTTAATTTCATATGAAATGGCGATGCAAGACAACCATCTGCTTTTAAATCCAGGATTATATGAAGCTGCATCAGTAGCATTTTCTGTTGCATTATTAGTGAAAAATTCAAAGAAATCTTTAAGTCATTCTTTAACACTTTTCAGTATAGCCACAGCAAGTAAAGTGTAATAGATTAATGTCTTTGATGCATTTTTGCAATCGTCGCCTCATTGCTAGAAGATATGATAGAAAAACCCCATAGTAGGTGTTTATTATTAAAATTATGATATATTTAACGACGCTCGCAACTGCAGAGGTTATATCAACGTCGCCGGTGTACCGAACTTTTGTCTTGCAGGAGTTCTTTTACATGCCAATAAATCTACTGACATGAGCCTGTCGCATTTAAGCGCACTTAAATGACATCAACATTGGCCGGGATCGAATCCGCAACCTCGAGCACAGAAGACCAGCGCTATACCGACTACGCTACCGAGGCTGACTAGTAGGTGTTATTTTGGCCTTGTAAAATATCTAGTGCCCCTGCCACAGAACGTGTACAAAGTAAATATGCCTCAATTTACTGAAAATCTGATTCACCCAGAGCAGTTTTTAAGCCTAGAGTTTTTTTTATAATATAGGACTACGTTCTTTGATTCCTGATATTTCTTTTTAAAGCTTCAAATACGCTGCTCAATCTCGTAGCTCCTTTACGGTAAAGACAGTGTCATAAGACCATGTGCATTTTCGCTGCCGATTTGGGATAATTTGCCATTTTCCATAGACCTTTGCCCTTAATTATAACAGTAGTAGGCCTATGCATTTCTGACAACTTTGCGTTATTCTGATTTTTCAATCCTTTATGAATGTCGGTAGTAGCACACAAATTCAGTTTATGTGCATTGCATCTTAAATGAGAAGATAGACGAATATTTCGATTATTAATATCTTCGGAAGCCACATCAAGCATTGGATGAATATGACTTCTTTCAGAAATTTCGTATTATTCAGTATCAGAACATCCTTCGTCATCATCTGTCAACTTTATACATTCTGTCCTTATCCCAGTTTCAGAGAATGCGTTTATGAAATTGCTCCCGCCATCTATAATAGAAGCTGCAATTTTGTTAGTTGTAAGACCAAACTCGTCATGAATTTCAGTAAGTAATGCTGCGATGTGTTCATAGTTATGTGGTCCTTGAAATCTAACACAAAATAAAGCGAATGACTTTCTCTATAAATCATTGTTTATCCAGTGAGCAATAAGACCCAAAAACACCCCTTACATCTGGACTAAATATCGATGGTTGTACAAATATATTTAATCTTTTTAATTTCCTCTTTGGCAGTAAATATTTGATTAATATAGATGTGTTTATTTTACGACTAGCAGTGTCTGACGGCTAATGACTTTCACTGCAAACTTGTCAGTGTTGAAATTTTCAAAGATATTAAGAAAAGAAGGGTCTTCAATCGCTCGTCATGGTATACTGCAATGGAATGTACAAAAATGTTGCTACAACTTCATTAAATTTTTCCTGATAAAAGAAGTTTTTATTTCTGTATGACTTTAACGATGAACTGTTTTGGTGTGTCTCTACTGATTCACTTCTCTTATTATCATTCATGTCCTGTACTCATTAATGTTAATGCCACCATGCTTTCTTTTAAAATTAATTATAAAATTTGGAAGTACAATTGTTATAACCTTTTATTTCCACAGTTTTAAGGTGGCATTGCTTACAAATTGCAACAAGTTTAGTAGAAGTAGATAATTCAGGAACATACGTGAAAGAAGTACCGTCCAGTAATATCATTGGCACTTCAGTGCTGACCGTGGAGGTTAGATGAACTAGTACTCGCCACCGACTTATTATTTGTGTCAACCGAAGAATTCTCTATTATGAAGCCAATTTCACTACTAGTATCTTCAGACATCGTTGAGTTGGCAATAACAAAATTAATCGAACACCATAAAGTAGTATAATTTGTAAATACACAATGGAAAGTTGGGAACGCAGCAGATAATATAGTAATACACAGCGTGTCCACCAGTATGTTTCCACAGTACACAACTACAACGTAATGAACAGCTGAAAAATGCAAACAGTAGGCCTACACACTACAGCAGTGTCGACGCACAACACACAAAGCATTCGGTGAAGCCATGTGATCAGTCACAGCGCATGCTTATAAGAATCTCTCAGTGAATTTGTTCGTAAAAATAGGTTTCTGTTCTTTGTACTTTTAATGAGGTACATGTAACAGCTAACAGTTACTTAAGAATATGACTCAACTGTAGTTAATAATTTAATTTCATTATGAGAAAATGTAACTGCATTTAATGTAGGAAATGATTAGATTTAATTGATTGATTAATTGCAATTAAATTTAATTGATTAATGCCCAACACTTCAATAATATGAGGTGCAGTCACATGAAAAATGGTCAGATGCCAAATATTGTAATACATTATTACCTCAAAAGTAATGTCCAAAACTGTTTATACATGTATCCCATTGCGAAACAAGACAATCAATCCCATACTTAAAAAACTTGTCGGGTGTCTACCGAACCAGTTCTTTACCCAGTCACACACGTCTTCATCCAATGCAAAACGAATTCCACAAATGTCTTCCTTCAACTCTCCAAAAATGTGAAAATCGCATGGGGAGTGGTCTGGGCTGAAGGGGACTGTTGAAGCATTTCCGAACCAAATCTCTGAACGGTATTCCTCAAGGAGTTGACAGTACATGTGGGCGAGCATTATCATAAAGAGGGACAACGACTTTTGATAGCATTCCAGGGCGTTTTGACTTATTGGCGCGTCTCAGTTTCTGTGAAGTTTCTTCATAACGCTACTGTGCATTGATTGTGGCCACATGCTCGAGAAATTCAACAAGCAGAGGACCACTACAAACGGAGAATAATGTCCACACGACTTTACCGGAAGTTACCGGAACTATTTTTGCATTGTTTTGGACTTTTTCGGTGGGGGAGAATCCATGTGTTTCCATTGTTGGGTCTGCCATTTGCTCTCCGGTACAAAATAGTGACATCACGATTCGTACCCAGTGACAATACGGGGCAGAAATGCATACTCTTCCTCGTGGCATCTCTGCAAGTGAAGCAGCCATTCTGTTTGCTTTTTATTATTCCGTGAACTGATGTGGAACCCATTGTGCGCAGATTTTTCTGTAATCCAGGTACTTCGTGTACGGAACCGTGACTTATTCCCACCAAAGGACTAAGTTCTTTCACACTGATCCCTTGATTTCCCCGTATAACACCATCAACATCAGCAATAACAGCAGGATTGATGGCACGATGAGCCTGTCCTGGGCGAGCATCGTATTACAGTGACAACAGACATGCGACGATGGATTTCTCGACCTCCTACTCCTTCAGCAGTCAAAAATCGCACTACACATCGCTGTTCTTTACCTTCCTCCACTAGTGATGTTGGACGAACACATGTATCTCTAATCTCACTTCCAGCACAATAAACGAACGACTAGTGTGTAAGCAGAGGTTGTGACTGCTTTCGTGAGTCGCCACCACATGTCAGTTCAACAATCAAATTCCAGTGCTACCAACATTCCCGTCGTAAGTTATACCCTTGACGACACGTTTTCATTTGACTGCTTCTCATGTAATATCCAAGCAGAATGGAACAACTTCTTTCACTTATCTATTTCAGTTCAGCGGACACATGATGCTTAGAGTTATGTATTCTGCGAGATTACATTGTGCGCCTTATGGTTGGGGAAACAGAAGATCTCCAATTTGGCGGCCCATAGATCAAAGTTATAGCTCACACCGGAAAATGTCATTTTCACTTTTTCATTGTAGAGTGTAATTCGTATCTTGGACATTTCCACAAGAAACTTTCGCGTTTTCAGATGACTACAGAAATGCTTCTACAGCTTTAGCTTCATAACCTTGTGAGAAATCACGAAAAACGTTTTTAAATATAAACTTCTTACAAACTAGGCAAGAGACATTATGAAAGTAAAGAGGTTGGGTGCAATTAGAATTAAATAGGAGCATGAGACTCTTTGATTCCAAAGCTGGGAGTAATATTTTGTCGTAAATTCCGCTGTGGAAGAGAGTTTGATTGCAATAGTCACTTATAATGCAAGATTTTTGTGGTTTAGAGGGCGTTCTGAGGCCAAATCACGACAGTTGTATGCAGAGTTATAATTGAAGAATACAAGGACACAGAAAGCTCATTTGTGTTATCAGGATGACAAGATACGTTTTGAAAATGAGCTCATATGGTTATCTTACAAGTCGGGGACGTTTATATTTTATGAACGGTAACATTGATTTTATGATAATGATAGGTCAACGTCAATTTATTAACAAGCTATTATTATACATTGACACATATAATTCAATTTTAATTGCTTTGTATGAAACACTTTAACAAATTGGGATATGAAAAACGTCATACCTATTTAATATCTATTTAATAACAAACTTATTATTTTATTACTACATTGAATTTCATAACATGTTACACTAGAGGATGCCCAGTGAGATAATTGTTAAATACATCCCTTACAGGATTTTAAATTGGTCTATCTGGCAATGCTGTAACATATCTCAAATTATTATGCATTCCTTCTTTGTCAATAATATTGCTTTTACTATGTCTTCGGCAGGCTGGGCATTAGCTTCTGTGGCTTTGGATAATATTCTCCATTTGCTGTAATTAATCCAAATGAATATTCTGCCTTTCTTGCAATTTTAAACAATGTCATGTTGAAATATTGTTTCTGATTAATCGAATTTTGACTATTCTCTGATTTTGGAAAATTCTTCAACAGAAGATATGCTTCATCCCCTAGTAACACCTAAGGCATTACCTCTGATTATAATAGTAACTCATTCCCTTGCAGAAGTTTGAGTGTTGTATTTTGTAACTTTTGTTTACAGTCGAGATCTAAAATATTCCTCCAACACACTGTTTTCCAAATCCCCCAAATCAATGTCAATAAATTTATAATTGGCATCGAACATTGCTTGCATTGCAAGTGAGAAAAATTGCTTATAATCAAGGCCGCCGATAGGTGAATATTACTGGGGGGACACAAAAATGGGAGGTTAAATAAGAAAATCCACTTCTAGCAAACGTTCTGTTATTTAAAAATAATCGCTATTTACTTAAAAAAATTTAATTACACTAAGTAGCTTAAGAACTTTTCTAGGAACACTGTGCACAATTACACACTACATATATGAGCCAAAAAAATTTCTTCTATAATAATTTATAGATAAAAAAATTTGTGCTATTTCATGCAGGTATATTGTGTGTAATATAGTGTGATGGTTGTGACACACAGCTTTATTATTTAGGCGTCTCTGGCTCAAAGATGATCGAAGTATGTCTTAAGTCTACGGAGACTACTGAAGCTCCTTTCTGCCTCACAGGAAGAAGTTGGAATCTCTAGAAGAATTCTTACCAATGCTTCAACATTGCATTCTGGTGACAAGTTTTGTATGACGTTTACAGCATCAGCCAATGACTTCCGATGGAACATCTTCAATTCTAATTTCAAGGACTGTACGTCAACAACAGAGTATTGAGCTACAGCATCTAACTGTTGTTGTTTCAGAAGACAGTCTTCTATTTTCTTTAATGTATTGATATCTGCCAGGTTAAATCTGACTTCCAATCCTAATAGGCAGATATCAATAACTGAAAAGTACTGACTCCTGTACATACTCTCTGCAGATGAATAATTGCAGTTTTCTGTGTCGCTATGCCTTTTAGGACGTTTTCTTTGTCTAGGAAGAATGATTGGATTTAGTCCGCTTCTTTCTACATATTCATTTGCTTTGAGGAAGATTTTATTGCACTCCTCTTTTGTTATCATATCATTTAGTTACTTTGATAGTATCCGCAGGTTCTAGAAAACTTGCAAGCAATAGTCCTTTGCCGTCCTTTTGCTGATTTATTCAACTTTTCAAGAAGATTGATTACATTCTTGACCATTAGTAACCCAAGTACTGTTTCTTGATAGGAAAAATTATACAATAGTGCATTAGACTGACTGTTATATTCTTTCAACTGTGCAAGTGTTTCAAGAATGTTGTCCAATATATTAGTTATCTGTTTTCCTCTGTAGATCTAATTGGTTGTACACAATGGTTTAATTTTACAATTATTTGCTAATGGACTTTGAGAAGTTCCTCCATGTGTAACTTCAGATCCGGCTTCAGTGAATAAACTTTTAAACTTAATTGTTTTGTTACTCAGAACTCCTAATTCATTAGCCCAATGAAGAAAATTCCGAGTGCCGCCTCTGCCTGTAGTGGTTTCTTTTATAATTAAGCTAATGCAGTGTTCTCCATATGCAACAAAATGTGCTAACGGCTGTTTCTTCTTTATAATAGCTTGAACTCCTTAGTCAATACCCGATATATTTGCAGTGCTGTCATGTATTTGTACTCTTAAGTTTGCAATCAGTAGACTGAATCGGAATTTGACATCACGGAGTATTCTAGCTATTCTGTCTTGTGATAGAGCCCCAAAAAAGATTTATATATAATTAAGTCATCATCAACCCACCTGACACAAATAGAGTCATGTTCATCGCCGCTTATGTCTCTTGTACCATCACATATTATAGAAAACATTATAGGAGATACAGAAAGGATTTGTGACACAATGTTGTTATTATTTTCTAAAAGACAAAATCTCATTTTCATAGTCTGAATGAAGCACTTTTCCCCATTTCTCATTAGAAAGCTAAACTTTAATTTCAGGGAAATACTCTGATCTTAGTCTTAGCAACTCCGTTAGATTATCTCCATCAGTGGTATAACCCCAAAAAGCAAGTCCTTGGTGAGCTAAATAACATATTGAAGATATAATATTTAGGTCTAGTAAGCATTCTCTGGATCGTTGTTGTTCAAGTTTTCTTACATTACTTAGCGCAGATTCAATCGGTGATTTTAGGTTCTGAAAACTTGTAGGCCTAACTGATTGAAGGCGAGAAGAACATTTTTCATGGGAAAACAATTTTCAAGACTTTATACAGTTAAGAAATCCGTCAGTTACAAAGGAAGAATCCATTTTGTAGCTGAAGTCTTTTTTGGTACCACATTAAGGTAGAACAAAAAATCCCATCTTTGCCATTGTGAACGTCCAACCATTGATGTATCAAACCATTTTGGATGAAACTTCAAAACTCGACATTTCTGATGCTGCTGAATTAAGTAATGTGGCAGTTTATGATTAGGTTTCAAAACATCTACTTGGAAATTGGAAGATGTATCTATGCTATTTTCAGGGTACTTAGCATTTATTAATTTATTAGGAAGTAATTTATCCTGAGTCTTGTATGCTGATGACGCTGATGTCGATGCAGCGTGGTCTTCCACTTTACTTTCACTACCGGTATGAATTTCACATTTCATTTTTTACTTCCACTGATTGTCCCTGTGACTTAATACGCGTTATAAATTTTTCCATATCTAATAAATTGTTAATAATAGATATGATTAATATATCGCACTAATTAATATATGATATATCACATGGACACACTAGAGCTACAGACACTTGCAGCTTACAGTTTTACAGTACAGTATAACAGAAAACTAATCTGGCAACCAGTCGGGAAGTGAAAGAGCGTCGAGTAAGCCGTGATCTTGTAACTAGAATCAACAGTAGGCCTATCAATTCCATAACCTCTTCAAGGTTAACTTTTATTTTTATAAGTTCTTCGTTTGTAGGATCTGTTGTAAGGGCTGATCAACCTATAAAGTTAAGATTGTTTACAATAAATACTACTGAAAAACAGCAGCCTATGTAAATCCTATAAAATATACATTATGCTGCTAACAAACATTTCGAGAGATTGTGTTCGTAACTAACATATCTGCTGCAACTGTAACTTGTAATTTTGAAGATTTTCTTGAAAATCATCTTCCACCGTTGTAACAAAAATATATACAAATTGTAGTCCTATAACCAAAGAAACAAAAGCATGGATTACACAGGCCAACACACATTTTGGTGCCTCCAATGTTAGACCTGTTCCTGAGTATACTCGACTCGATGATTCCAAAAATGGCACCGGTTTGCCCCTATCAGCTCTAATTCTTGAGATACAGGACAAATGCCATATATCTCCATTCCCTCTGGTCGTCGTCGTCAAAATTCCAGATAGTTTATGGTACTGTTTTAATTAATTTCTTTGTAGCATGAAAGAAGCACATTAAAATTACAATAAACGGGAAATACACTAAATCTACTTATTTGAAAGGAAAAGCACGAGTTTATGATACAAATTTATTTTATTTATTTATTTATTATTTTGCTAATAATTGTAACATAAATTATAAAATATACAGAGAAACTTTAGCTCGCCCCTGAAAGAGTAGAACTCGTGCTCAGGGGCGGATTCCTGAATTGAAATTAATAATTATACAATACAATTATAATTAATAATTATGCAATACAATTATAATTAATTATAATATTCCAGTCATTCGGCATAGATGAAGCTCCTTTTGTAATAAGATTTCCGAGTGTGGGATCTGCCAGGACAATCACGCATAATGTTCCAACAGTAATCAGCCATCATGTTTGCATCCCATCTTCCTTGGTATCTGCCTTCTATTGTTTTCGTGTACTGGTGAAATCTTTCACCTTGTTTTTTGCTTAAGTCATCAACGTTCTCTGCAAACGATCCAAGTGAATGTGCAGAGAATTGACTTTAATGCTCATTTTACATCCAAGCTGTTAAAATGAAAGAGTCCACACCTGTGGAGTAACGGTTAGCACGTCTGGCCGCGAAACCAGGTGGCCCGGGTTCGATTCCCGGTCGGGGCAAGTTACCTGGTTGAGGTTTTTTTCGGGGTTTTCCCTCAACCCAATATGAGCAAATGCTGGGTAACTTTCGGTGCTGGACCCCGGACTCATTTCACCGGCATTATCACCTTCATCTCATTCAGACGCTAAATAACCTAAGCTGTTGATAAAGCGTCGTAAAATAACCTACTGAAATAAAAAATAAAATGAAAGAGCATATCCTTCACTAGTTTAATGCAGTTGCCTGTCTACTTGTTGACAAGGAATTTTTCCACAAAAAGAACAAATGAACATCAGGTACAAGATTATATTTCATTAATTGATTCTATGAAATCTGGATCATTTATGAGGTGCCTGATCGTGGACCATCGAAACTTTCTGCTTCAGTTTTTCCTTGGTAAGTCCAGGCAATTTATTCGTTTTGTATTCAAAATACGAACCATTTTTATTCACAGCCTTTAATTTATATTTTATATGTAATGGTGAGAGAATGATTCTGTCTCGCGCTATCAAAGGTGCATTTATTACAATGTGTTCTCTAACCACAATATCTTCCCTTGGAGGCCAATCCTTTTTTGTTCAGTGCACATGTTTGGCCCTCTTATCTCAAAGACATAGAAAGTAAGGATATTCTGTCTAGACACTTTGTTGATTAAGGAGAAAATGAACCATCTTCTAGTCTACACAGATGCTCCTGGCAATTTTATCTTTTCCAACACTAAAGAAAAGGAGTTGTACTCTTATTTCATCGTGATCTAGTAATCGATTGTAATGGAGGCGTATTTGTTGTCGTTGTTTAAAAGAATACATTCCAAACTACGTTTTGAACTGTCGATTATAAGGAGCCATTCACTTGGGGTATATTCTGATACACCCATTTTCTTCAGGAGGTTTCCGAAGTCACTATAGAATACTATGTTTTTCTCTTCAGTAAAAAAGAAGTTCCAGAAAATCTCTTTCTCTTCTTCGATAAAAAATAATTTTCATTCCAGGCTGAAGTACATTATTTTCCTTCAGTCTGTAGGCGAGCAATTCAGAAGACTCCTTAGAAAGATTTAGTCCCTAATCAGATCACTCAACTCGTTCTGGTCAAAGCGTTCATATGCGAAGCTGTTTGAAAATCACTGTCCCTGTCGCCACTTTCTTTACCTTGTGCTACGTCTGACATACCTAGAAGATCCATACCCTGAGAGCTGTGGTAACTCATGGAAGAGTGGAATAATAAAAGATGCGAGTATGGAACATATCTCATTGCTAATTGTATGTCAGGATATGATTATGGTTTTTTCGTTCCATGAAAACCATCTAGTCATTATTGCAGATAATTTTGTAACAAAACAGAATTATAATATATATTATATAATTATGATATAAATTTAACAATACCTAAGAAACTAGAGCTCATACGGCCTAGCCAATGTCATTTTCTGAATCAGCGCATCAAATAACTCCAAGAAAAGGTCTGAAAACCAAGGCACCAAGAAAAAAGTTTTTCTTGTTGACCTGGGTTATTTTACGTTTAAAAACGTTTACCAAAATGTATTAATACGACTCTCGATATTATTTTTATTTACTCCTATTTATATTGTATAGAACACCAACAGCGTAGACAAATATTTGTGATGGAATACTTCATGAATAGGAAAGGGAATTTGCATTTCTGCAACGTTTCCTACATTGATTTAATATGGCGGGTATTTTAGCCAATTGGAGCAATCTCGAATAAAACGGCTAACACGTTATAAGGATGAATTTCAGTGAAGTTGTTTGGAAGATATTAAGGACTTCCAAAATATAAGTAATCTGTGCTTGAGAGTCAGTGTTATGTAGTGTCAATTGTGTAGTGTAATTGTAACATTCAAGTACAATTCCTGCTCCTTTCCCGAATAGTAAGACCTCTTGCATAATGTCATATTAAGTTTTGCTTACCAACCAGAAAATCACATGGCATGAATTAATTATGATCAATTTTGGAGTGTCATTAGCCACCATTAGAAACAAATTATTGGGGTCCACTCAATTATTGAGAGAGGACATGTCGCCTCGTCCTCCATCTATCGGCAGCCGCGCTTGTAATTGTAATACATGGATTCTGAATGTTCTGGGAATTTTATTTGTACATATTTCCCGTCAATGTCGTCTATACAATGCTGAAAATTACAAAAATCATAATCTTAATGAGCTATTCTAATAAAATCTTCTTCCGTTGGCACAGGTATGTGAATGGATTGCAAGGTAGCCCACATCATCTGGTCTGTTTCTTTTATATAATCTTGGAAACAGTTGCGACACCCATTGTAAAGGAGAAAGCCCATACTCTAAATGACACTACAAATGAAATTAACCAAATTAAAAAGAAATACAACGATTTGTTGTATTTCATTTCAGGGAGATACAGTGAGAAATAATTGGTAAACCCTAAGGGTCAAGTACCGAAGTATTTGTGGCAATATCACTCATCCACGTTCTGAAGATCCTGTAGGAAGTGTAAATATTAGCTGCCCATATTGTCACAGTTTGGGTTTCCTGTAAGACAAATTTACTGCGGGGCCAGCAAGTGGAAACTTCGACTCCAGAAATGTGTCAGAAAATAGCACAGTCTTTAATATTGTGGAGGACAAAGTTTGAAGAAGATGCGTACCTACCTGAACCTTCGGCTTCGCTAATCTCAGATAAAGAACCAGGGAGAAATAGAAGGAAACCGTTTGATAGCATTGCAGACGCTCTGATTAACATCGAAAGGGAAAAACTGAATTATTTTGAAACGAGACATGCGTAGAAAACTGATTTAAAGATTTTATTGTCAGACAGTAAATATTTTCAACATTGAAAAAATATGAACTCTTAAGTGACAGTGATGAAATAATTGTAAGAGATTCTTGTGTTGAAATAGACCACATTCCTGAAGTGATAGAAAAAATTTGCAACAAAATGCCTAAATTTGAGATATAGTTAATTTTTATATATTTTTTGTAAATCTAATAATGTTCTAATATTATTACTATACCTTGAAATTGACATAACACGTTCTTCTGTTTCCATTGGAGTTTCATGACAATTTGACCACTTTTAAAGACATTATTATTAACAATATTGCAGATACAATCAAGTGCTTCTGTGTTCATTCTCAAGTAACCGCATATCTTCTCACTATCTTTTCTCTACACCTTATATAAGTGATGAGACTCGTCATATTCGCAACGTTTTTGATTAATAGCAAAGGTAACACATGAACGATAGCTATGGTTTTCAAAGATAAACCACTTTGTGAAAGAATTGTCCATAACTAACACTTTTGCTTCTGTGTCACTCATTGCAAAGCTGTGAGGAGACAAATCACTATTGCAACAATGTTTCAGATAAGCAGTAAAAATTATAAAAATATTTCTCCTTGTCGCGTTGCTCTAACTAAAACACTCGCAGCTATTTAGATATCGCATTGCTAGTATCATCTCTTCTTCCTCTGCATCTCTCTTAACTGATCTACTCTCTAAAGTTATCCCACACATTATCACTCTCTTGACTCCATTCTTGTCAGAAATGAAAGTTTACTTTATCTCTTCTCTGTCATCTTACTTCCAGAATGGCAGCAAATAATAAAATTTCTATTCATCAGCTCACTATAATCAATTGGAATGCTGATGGTATTAGAATGAAACGATCTTCTCTGATTGCCTTTTTGTCAACACACAATATTATGATAGCCTGTATCACAGAAACTCACCTTCTTCCAAACGAAATCTTCACTGTTGCAGAATATAAAATATACAGAAACGATAGGAATGCTTCAACTGCATCTGGTGGTGTTGCCATTTTAATTAAACGTAATATTACACATCATCAGGTCCTTCTTCCTTATACATCTGATATAGAAGCAGATGGAATCAAAATTAAGTGTGAAAGTAATCATGATTTTGTTTTATTTTGTGCTTATAAGCCCCCAAAATATTTGCTAAATACTGCATACCTTGCTCTTTTATTTGCCTCAGTCGGTTCAACACTTCTTGTGGGCGATCTAAACTGCAAACACACATCACGGGGCTGCAGAGTAACGAACCCAAATGGACATCGTCTTTACGACTTTATTAACAACCTTGGTCTCCATATTCTCGGAACAACTGAACCAACACACTATCCATATAATCCCGTCAAGCTTCCTGATATCCTTGACATTGGAATTCAAAAGAATATGCATTTACCAACTTATATTGCATCATTAACAGCACTTGATTCAGATCATTGCCCAGTGTTGATTACTTTCCACTTGTCTCCTAATGTTACACCTAAAGTGCAATGCCTTATTAATGGTTTTGTTGATTGGGATAACTTTCAGTTGACTCTAGACTCAATGTTCGTCACAGAATATCATTCACTAACAGCAAAAGACATTGACAATGATGTTCAACATTTTACGGGCACAATATGTTCATGTGTAAATTATTCTACAGTGTGCTCCAAGCTGCCATTAACCCGCTACTACTTACCATCTTCCATACTCCAATTCATTAAGGAAAAAACATCGTATTCGTGGACAATGGCAACGAGAGAGGCAACCATGGCAACGGAAGAAGCTGAATTATCTCATACGATTAGTCAAGACAAATCTTGAACAACATCGTCTGCAGTCGTATCAGTCTTACTTATCATCTCTATCTGTAGCTGATAATACTCTTTGGTACAGCTTATTCTGCGCGAGCCAACAGCCATCCCGACACTTCGTCTAGACTCTCAAATAGCCACAGACACAGAGTCGAAATGTAATTTGCTTGCATCTCATTGTCAACATGTATTCACCCCAAACGAGAATAAAAATGAACAGACTACCTCTGAATTTGAAGAAGAACTTATAGCAAATATTAATATACCGACTGTGCCAGAGAAAATTTCCTATACTACTCCGCAAGAATTGTCTCACTTCATTCAAAGGCTTCAAAAAAAAAATCAACCAGGTCATGATCTTATACCCAACATTGTACTAAAGAAACTTACCAAGAAAGTTCTTACTTATTTGACGATAATTTTCAATGTTGCCCTTTTAATTGGGTACTTTCCTAGAGCCTGGAAGCATGCTGAAATCATTGTTTTTCATAAGCCTAACAAACCTAAGCAATTGTCATCTAGTTATCGACCCATTAACTTACTGCCCACTCTATCGCAATTGTTTGAGAAGGTTATTCATCATCGCATTTGTAAATTTACGTTCCAAAACAAGATAATACCAGATTTTCAGTTTGGCTTTCGTCCAAAACATTCTACAACACACCAACTGCAAAGAGTCACTGAATCCATTATAAAAGGCTTTGAAGAAAAAGAGTATACTGCCGCTGTGTTTCTGGATATTGCCCAAGCATTTGATACTGTTTGGCATGATGGTTTAATGCTAAAATTATATATAATTGGCTTTCCTGACTATCTCACACGCATCGTGAAAAGTTTTTTATCTGAGCGTCAGATTTCAGTACGTATAGATGGCATTAAATCAACGCTTCGTCCAGTTTTAGCCGGAGTACCACAAGGATCCATACTGTCACAACTTCTCTTCAATCTCTTCACATTTGACATTTCCTGTTTATAACTGTCACACATAGCTATGTATAGCTGATGATACAGTTCTCTTTTATTCTCACAGTAACCTAAATACTGCAATCAGCACTCTTCAGACATCCTTACAGGAGCTGTCTAAATGGTTCTCTGACTGGAGATTACTACTCTACATTACCAAGACAGAAGCTAAAATCTTCTCTTTAAGACCTATTCATAATCCACCTCCTTTGATTCTTCTAAATGAACACGTTACATGGCTCTCTAGTCAAGAAGCTGTCAAATATTTGGGACTATTATTAGACACGAAACTTACATAGAATGCCCATATAACTCTCATTGTTACACTAACCTCTTCCAGAATTCGAAAATTATAACCCTTGGTTAATAGACGTTCACAAACTGGATTGGATTGTTCAATGCTACTCTACACCTCGCTTGCACGACCTTTTTTAACTTATGCAGCGCCAGTGTAGGGGACAGCAAATAAGACTCACATGCATCGCCTACAAGTTCTCCAGAACAAGTTCCTGCGAACAGCAACAAATGCCCCCTGGTTTGTAAGAAATCAACAACTGCATCAAGAATTGGGAATTCTTCCACTACAGCTATACATCCACTCAATATCAAAATCCTTCTTCAACAAACTTCCTGACTTTCCTGGAGCTGTGACATATAACATTGGAGCAAGATCTTGTCAGCCATCTAGACTTAAAAGGAAACTTCCTCAAGACATCTTTCTTAGCGATACTGACGACCCTTCATAAATTTAACACAGAAAATCATTATCATACTTTTATTCTCATAATTCACAAAAATGTTCAATTAACTATTTTAAATTACTTAGAGGAGACTTTAGAGCCAACCTCAGCATGATATTCTGTACGTGATATTCCATAATTTAACAGTGGTCTGTATAGCAAGTTTGCTGGTAAAACAATAAATAAATAAATAAGTAAATAAATAAATAAATAAATAAATAAATAAATAAATAAATAAATAAATAAATAAAATGTATCATCTCTTGAATCGTTGATGGTATCGATTATGGTCACTCCAATATAAACACAGCCTTATGTGCACACGTGTTTTTTTATATTATGTTTTATATTGAGAAGGCCAGGTACACGAGGTGTACGATCATCCTCTCATCCTCTACTACTTCTTATAGTGGCTGTTATTCGCCAGGTGAATGGTACATTGGAGGATTAGATGTGCGCAGTGGAAGACTTTTAGAAATAAATAGTGTGAATTTGTGTAACAGATATAATTAAAAATAATGGATAACAATATACATGAATGATAACTGAAATAACATATAATTATGAGATTAAGTGAATGAAAATATTACAAATTAATCTGAATAACTACCAAAGCAATGACTGAACCGTGGAGACTTTAACTACACTGGGCGAACATACTTGTAACTCGTAATACAATCTAATACACCCATTTCTTAATAATCAATTACTGACCTATTAATCATTTAGTCATAGAACCATTCTCTCAATATAAATATATAAATATATAAATATATATATATATATGAATATCTAACTGGATATAAACCTCAACATGAACGCCCAGTCAATACACTAACTCATAACACATGCCCCATTCAATTACAGATAACATAAAATCTGATTACCCAAACTCAACGTACACATGAACTCAGTATAACACAATTAATTTACCCAGTACGAACCGTCGCATAACTGATCACCAGGGAACGGATTTATATGGACTAAAAATATATGAAATATGTAAATATATATGTAGTTATTTTTACCAAAATATGGAATTAAATATGGATTTTTACCAAAATATGGAATTAAATATGGACTTAAAATTATAAAAAAAATGACTATGTACGTTAAATATTGGTACATTTTAATCAAACTAAACAAAAAATATAATGGACGTACCTTATCTTCCAATGTAGTTTCAACAAAACACAATTTTTATTGTCTGTTACCATAACAATAGGTTACAAACATTTCTTTCAAGTGCTGAAAAGTGAATCTTCTTCTATTGTCTCTGAGGATAGATTTATACTGACTAAAAGAGCGTTCGACGTCACAAGAAGTAACTGGTACATAATTCAATTTCACAATGTCTGCTGGGGATAAGTCCAAGTTAATCTTCACTGTTGATTCACCACTCATCACAGCAACAACCTTTTGTAGTTCTTCATATCCAGGGTTTTTTGAAAGTACAGTGTCCACCTTAGCTCTTACTGCATCTGCAACTTTACCTCTACCACGATTCAGTTGTTCCACAGTACTATTTATAATTTCAAAACTTTCAGATAGTGAAAGGTGCCTATTTTGGAGACTTTTGAGCGTTTTTATGATGCATGAAAATGTATGCTGAATGTGAGCTAAGTCATTCTTCACACTTATGTCACAGGTAACTGTTTTCGCAGTATCAATTGAGACTGCATCTTCAGAGTCCAATGCAAGGAGAACATTGTTAATAGAGTCTATATGTTCGGCATAATATTCAACTGCTTCTAGCCATGTACCCCATCTAGTTAAAATTGGCTTTGGTGGCAATGGAATTTCAGGGTACATTTCTTTCAACACGTTAACTCTACTGGGAGCTTTGAGAAATACTTTTTTCACTGATGAAATCAACAAATCTACTTTAGGGAAATTGTCTCTGACCACTTCTGCCACACGATGAAATGCATGCGCCACACAAGTAAAATGAGTCAATTTAGGATATACAACAGATAATGCTTGTCCAGCTTTGACCATATAAGGGGCAGCATCGCTAATAAAGAATAACACATTATCGTACATAATACCCTTTGGCCACAGGATACCCATAGCTTCGTTGAACAGTTTAACTATAGTTTTGTTATTGCACTTTTCTAGAACATCACAATGTAAAAGAATTCGTTCAGAATATTGTTCACTTAACAAACCGATAACTACATTACCAACAAGTCTACCTTCTTTGTCGGGAGTCTCATCAATGGAAACCCAAATTGAACTATCTTTAATTTCATCTCTTATCTTCTGTATTGTCTCATCGTAGATGGATGGAGCATACGTCTTCCTAAGTGTTGACTCATCCGGGATTGTATGTTGAGTATATTTTTCAAGGAATTCCCTGAAGACCTTATTCTTTAGTTTGTAGAGAGGAATATCAGCAGAGATGAGAGAGCGGCACAGGTCGATGTTAAACTCAGATCTTACATTCGATGTTGTTGGTTGTGTTAAAAACAATTGTCTCTGCTTGGAATTTAGTTGTTTGTTGGCCTGATGTTTACTAGTTGTAATGTGTTGTTGCACCAGGAACTTTTGTGTAGATGATACTGCACACTGACACAAATTACAAAATAATATTTTATTGTCAGTTGATAAACCATCTTCTTTAAATTCTGAAATGTAACTTGTTAGTTTTGATTTTAAATTGACTGAATGACGTACTTTTGGCATATTTACCGTCTTTATAGTATGATTTACAAAACTGAACCTATGTGTACTCTGACTGGCATTTAACTGTTGAGCTGCACAACTGAAGTCTGTTAAAAATTTTAAATTAAATTAATACAGTTTTGTAACTTACTTTCCCATTGTTGATAGGACTGCTAATTTTCAAATAACTCTGATGTTAAAGGGATTACTGAACATGTGTTTAAATCTCTATTGTTGAAATGTATTTTTAAAAGTTAATGGAATTTTGTTTTGTTTTATTGTTAAACCTAATATAATATGGACTGTTTTATATGAAATATGGAAAATATATGGAAATTAACGAAAATATGTACTAAACTCTAAAATATGGAAAAATATGGAAAATAAAAGTAGGATTTTTCAACCCTACACATTGTGAAACATAAAGATAATGCAAAATATAAATTATATTAGCTTTATAAGTAAATATGTATTTACATATAAATCCTTTCCCTGCTGATCACTATATAAATTACCAATTCCGCATATGTCTCACATAAACTGTGCAGATAGCACTAACAACAATCTCTGTACTTTACAATAAAACAATGCCCAAGAGGGAGAGGGAGAGAGAGATACGATATATGATAAGTAACCGACAATAATTTCAAATGCCAATGATCGTTTGAATAGCAACGGAAATTCAATGCACTCGATTCCTGAATACCGGCGTGGAAACCAATAATAATCAAAATGGAGTAAGAAATACTAGAATAGGTAAATGAGGCCCATATTATTCTAGTTCATTACAGCGTGTAATACGACATAACCCAAGAGATCGTAATCACTACGCTATCACCCAAACCGTCTTGGAACATCAGAACCTCAGATATGAAATTATATTTCCTCACGTAATCCCCTAATACAATAGAACCTCCTATATCACAATACATCACTTCACGTAATCGCAATTACTTAACCCAAGACGTATTATCAGCGAGGGATTTCCATACACGATCCAGCACAATATCTCAAACACATACAACGAAAATAAGAATATCACAACCCAAATTTGCCTACTCCATGATTACAAATCTGATACAACTTATTACAGCGCTAAATCCCAAGATATATTTATTTCAAACAAGGTTCCATATAATCCGTAAATATTCAAGTGAAATATAATGACACACTATTCTCGAACAATCTATCACGATGAACTTAAGTTACCAGAGTAGAATACAGTTCGAGCTCCATTTCCCGAGTGCACGTCGATTGCCTGAATGAAACTGTCGAAACTGTCAGCTAGCTGCTGAGTAATGTTGTCAATACGAGCCCCGGCTCCTAAGTGATGTTATCAATACCGACTCCAACTCCTGAGTGATGTTATCAATACGGGCTCCGACTCCTGAGTGATGTTGTCAATACGGGCTCCGACTCCTGAGTGATGTTATCAATACCGACTCCAACTCCTGAGTGATGTTACATATGACTGCGCGTAGCCAAGTAAACTCGCTTCCCCTCTCTCCTCGCCTGACGTAATCAACCGGCCCATAGGATAATTTGGATAAGAAAAATGAAGGGATTCGTAGCGCTATCTATAATATGTCGTCTGAGAGCACTCTGTCGGACGAAGTGACGTACTATATGAACAGCTACGATGTCGGGCACGGCTCAATATACAGTAGTTAGGAACTGCGTAAATAAGTAATAATTTTAGTACTATTATAAAGAGTTGGCTGGACATACGTAAGCATTATGCTTATATAGTCAATTAAATTTTCTAAACATGGAACGCTTTATAATACGAAATCCCATTACGACAAACTAAAGGTCACTTATTGTTTCTAGATATCCTACAAATAGGATTGAGGAAATTATACCCTCAAGTAGAAAAGACATGAAAGCCATATATTTATGATCAGTGAAAAAAATGACGATAACATTACAATTTTGAAATGTTATTTTACATTTGTTTCCTTTCTCTGAAACTTACATACCTAGAGACCGGACTCTTTGAGCGTACTCCGAAACTCAGCGCTGAGCAACCTGATGCCATCACGGTGTTTCGAATTGCAACGATTACGTCACTGATGCTCCATCCTTGTCGCACCGGTTTCATCAGCTTGCAGAGGTGTTAGCAGTTTCCATTATCCGCCATCAGTTAATCTGATTGGCTCTTGTATAGGCGGTATTTAGCAGACGAATGACATCGTGCAGTGTTATGTCATGGCGGTGTTTTCTGCTGTATTGATGTAATGAGCACAACGTAAAAAATATATGTTAATGGCTTATGAACGAACATATCAACGGACCATTTAATTAGTTATTGTTACTGGTTCAAGAAATATGTTGCTTATGCTCTCTTTTCTTTGAACGGGATGACAATATGGAAATTTCGCAAAATCTTGCTAGCGTAGCACAAGCAACAACTTGTATACCCGCCATGATGACCATTGAACCTTCCAGCAGTTTTGTTCCTATTGCGCTAAAGCGTGAAGTCATTGATATCCACCCGTCCAGTGAGATTTGGAATACCTTGTTTCTATTTAGAACTGATTTTTTTTTTTCAAATTGTAACACAGAACAATGTTGTATCGAATATGTCTTTGCAACAGCGCAATGTTCTCCTTTCAGTATGACCTTGAACTGCAGTTTTTTTTTTCAGAGATATTTTATTCACTCTGGGGTACAAGTTTTGACACACACACCAGGCTTACGGAGAAGTTAATCTCTGGCCACACGTCATTACAGATAGAGGCTTACGGGGATTTATCCCTATCCATTGACCTTATTATGATGATCCCATTACGTTGAAATTCTCAGCTTACATCACTTGAATTTTGGAAATTGATCTCTATAATTAAATGCATATAATTTGTAGCTTTAATTGAATTTATGGAGAACTCAGCGCATTTTATATAAGTTTCAGATAACTACACTGCCTCAATTATTTCATATGTGGAGTTAGTTAGTGTGGTTTAAAAAGGGTGCGTCAGCTACTACGTCTATTTGCGCCCTTATCTAAAATCCTTCACAAAACAGAAACAGAATACAGTAACCAGAATGCTTAAAAGAAATAAAGGCGTTGTCACGGTTAAAACGAGTTTGACAAATGTAGTTTCAGCAAGGTAATGCATAAACATCATAAAAGTCAACAGTTGTCAGACCTTAGCTAGTATGTAAAAAAAAGAAAAATATAAAACTAACACCAGCAGAAATAAATTATCTGGTGGATTTATAAAATGCTCGGATGTAAAAGATGTAAATGTCAAGTTTGTTAAAAACATATTATACTAAACAACAAATGTAACCTCCGGATGTAATGGGTCCGGAGGATAAGTAAAAACGGGTCATTATAGAACTAAATCACCCTGTCAAGTCCTGCTTTCGATAAAAATCTCAGAACTGTATTTGTATAATTAAAATCATTTCCATGAGTGTCACGTAGAGATGGCTGAACTCAAAATTTCCGACGGACACGGTCATATTTTCTACAATGCAATAAAAATGTTCCACCGTAAGAGGAACATGGCATATATCACACTTCGGCTGAGGATCGCCACATAGGAGATGACCATGTGTCAGATGAAAGTGGACAATTCTCAACCGGGTGAGTAAAATCTCTTCGTGTCGTGACGCTCTTGTGGACGAATTCCAAATTCCGACAGTATTCTTTATTCTTCGTAATTTTTTTCCGTTTTGTGCAGATCATTTTCCTTCACATTGCCACCATATTGTATGCCACCTCTCACGCTAGCACACCTCAGATCCATTCATAGCAGTATACCTTGATGCAGCAACCTCTGCCTCGCTACCAGGGATGCCATTATGACTCGGAGTCCACACTACTCTAATCTCATAATGACAGGTTAGGAGAGTGTGGAAAAGTTCCTGGGTTCTCAAGAGAAGCGGATCATCAGAATTCAACGCTGCAGGGACTGAATGGCGCTTAAAGAGTCGGTGCAGATAAGAAATCTGCCCTGGGTTTGTCTAATTAAAAATATGGTGCTCTATAAAAAGGATATAGATCTGCGGTAAAATACTAGTGTACTGGCTCAATTTGAACTTAGTTATCTGTATATCTTCAACAAAGGAGCAACCAACACAATCATTTACTCGGTATCCGCCTGTAAAAACGAATTAATAATTTGTAAACTGAGACAAAAGTTCACTAAAACGAAGTTTATATACAAAAGCTGGTGTAAAATTCTTAAAATTCGGCTCAGACTTATATCAAACATGGGACGTCGTACAATCACAGTGGAGTGGTCGTATAATCCTGTGTGCGAATTGTTGGCAGACGGATGTCGAGCTCAGAGAGCAGTTCACGAAACCGCACACATGCTGGACAAAGTCTCCGTGGATTTTCACTGTATCTGCCGTAAAGAGACAGATGGTGAAAGTACTCGTAAGAATTGTGCTCAGGCTGTGAGCGGAGCTTAATCGCATATGAACGCAAAAAAATTACGTCGCCAATACAGTAATGGTTCTCCCGCTTCGTTGTACAGGCTCTCTATCCGACTCGTTCGGAAGGCCCCTGTAGGGAGTCGTATCCCATAATGATGGATAGTGTCTAAGAGACGTAACTTGGATTTATTTGCTGAGCCATAAATAAAACAGCCATAATCCAGCTTTGACGGGATAAGGGTACGATAAAAACGTAAAAGCTCTATGCGGTCTCTACCCCAGCGAACCCATGACAAAAGGCGTAAATATTTAACGATTTTTCACAATGCCATTTCAAATCGCGTATATGCGTCTCCCACGTTAATTTATAATCAAAGAAAAGGTTAAAAAATCTCGCAGTTTCTGTATACAGCAACTCCACTCCATTAAGACGTAGTTCAGGATGTGGATGCATCCCACGATGGTTATAGAAGTGACACACTGAGTTTTTGGAGTGGGAAATTTAAAGCCATTACGAAGAGCCCCTTTTTATAGCACGTTGATGATCAGTTGCAGCTGTCGACCGATAGATGGAAGGTGTCGGGAACTATAATATATACTGAAGTCATGAACGTACAACAGCGAAATTACTCGGTCCCCTCATGGTGGGGAATTCAATTGATCGCAATGCAGAAAAGAAGAACGCTTCATACAGACCCCTGCGGAACGCCGATTTCTCAGATATGTTTGTTAGAAAGTGTGACCCTTAATCGAACTCGGAAATACCGCTCTGCAATGAACTTCGCAATAAACGTTGGGAGACTGCAACGAAGTTTTGAATCATTCAGAGTTTGCAGAATTCCATAGAGCCATGTGGTATTGTAAGCTTTTCTTAGATCAAAGAAGACCGGCACAAGATGTTCCTACTTGAGGGGAGCATCTCTAAAGGCGGTCTTAAGCCGAACAATATGATCAGCGGTTGATCTGTGCTTACGAAAACCACAATGGATATTGGATAATCGGTTTTCCAATTGAGTACCTACATCAGGCGTTTGCTTATCATTTATTCCATAATCTTACATACACAGCTGGTGATATAATTTCGCCTATTGCTCCCAGGTAAAGAAGGATCCTTCCTGGGTTTCTGAACTGGGATTACAATGTCGGAACGCCAACAGATGGAAATACCGCCTCTGTCCAGATTCTGTTGTACAGTTACCCTTAAAAGGAATGAGACGACTCTTTGTCGTCGGAAGTTAAAGTTCTACAGCGCGGTTCACTCGATATCGACGTAACAATATGTACCATGACAAATAAAAAAAAAATGTTACAAGAACCACAATAAGGACAAGGACCAGAATAAGGATCACGAAGAATATAGCCATTTAAGGCCACGATTTCACAACATAGGTCGAGCCACAAAATATCATTGCTTCTCTGTACCGAATGGCAAATGCCTGCTATGGGTTCTACATTCTGGACTACTGCTGTCACTGTCTTGTCTCGGTAGCTCATATAGTAGCGTGTCGGTTATACTGTATAACCGAAACGTCTTGTGTTCGATCCCAGGCAAAACTTTTTTTTTATTGAGGTGTAATTAATTCCTTCAGAATTCCTCGACTGTCTAATTTGTCGAAAAATATGGAATAATTTATGCCCAATTTCTGGGTCTTACAAGTGGGCTGAACCTCGTCAAAAATCTTACTTGGAAGCTGAAAGTATTCTTTCTAAAACAAAAATCATAAGAAACAAAGGAGACTTGTTAACTTAAAATCTTTTCCACATGCTTTCAGCTTCTATTACAGCTCTAAATCGATCCGGCATGGAGGTCACGAGATTGTGGAATAAGTTCTGATCCCCGGCGAGATCTTCCCAGGTGTCAACAACTTGATTCCACAATTCTTCTTGATTTCGAGGGCGTCGGTGGGCATAGGTGGGTATTCTTCTCTTTTTCAATTCCGCCCATAAATTTTCAATGCCATTCAAATCAGGTGACTTCGGAGGCCAATTAATGATTTCGATCTCTGGTCTCCTTTGAAACCATCTTTGAATGCTTGCGGCATAGTGCAAGGGATGATTATCCTGCTGGAACAGCAATGTTCCTTCGGGAAAACGTTCTCGGACATAAGGAAGGAATATATTTTCCAGAATGTGTTCATAAGTTACCGCATTAAACCGGTCATCGATACCTTCTATAACGCCAGGTCCATCGTAAGACATCCACCCCCAACACGATATGCTAAAGCGCCCCGATCTTTCACGTCGGTGCACACAGCGCTGATCATGTCGAAGACCATCCTCACGATAGAAACGGACAGGACCTTCGTAATCACTCGAGATGGTTATTTCGTCGGAGAAAATTACATTTCTTCAATCGGAATCCACTCGTTTGGTAGCGAAGGCAAAACGGTCGACAGCTTGTGCTTCCCCCAATATTTTCATTTGCGCAACCTGCCGGCTCCTGATACCGCGGTTCGTCAACCTGAGTCGACCTGGTTGGAGAGTTGGTATTGGTATAGCGCTGGCCTTCTATGCCCAAGGTTGCGGGTTCGATCCCGGGCCAAGTCGATGGCATTTAAGTGTGCTTAAATGCGACAGTTTCATGTCAGTAGATTTACTGGCATGAAAAAGAACTCCTGCGGGACAAAATTCCGGCACATCCGGGACTCAGATATAACCTCTGCAGTTGCGAGCGTCGTTAAATGAAACATAACAAACAACAAATCCTCAACCTGCCGATCACAGGCTGTGAAGAACTGGGAAAGTTAGATCCTGCTCTTATTTCGTTAGCAGTCCGAAAGGGGTCCTGTCCAACTGTCTCGAATAAGAGAGCATCCCCTTGCAATGAAGAAATCCGCGGACGC
The DNA here is from genome assembly GCF_040183065.1 of Periplaneta americana. Lineage (NCBI taxonomy): Eukaryota > Metazoa > Arthropoda > Insecta > Blattodea > Blattidae > Periplaneta > Periplaneta americana. The sequence goes on from NC_091126.1 coordinate 124,175,073, forward strand.
CCAGGAATAGGGTGATTTTTGACCTCCCCTGAATTTTGGTAACGATGAACACACCTCGCGGCTTTCCTTCCAGGAACACCGATCAAACGGCCAGCAGATCTAGCCCCATATCCAGCCTCAAATAGAGCTATAACTCGCTCTCATGTCACGTCGGTTGGCCATTAAGATGAGAAATGAGGGATGACGAAAATACTTTAGTGTAGACCAGGCATGTCAATTGATGCCCACAGGAACAAGCGCGCGCTTTAGAGCCCAGGAGAGCCTGAGCGCTTTACAGTGGAAAGGAAAGAGACAGACGAAAGAGGTGGTATATGCCGCTTGGTCGAGCTATATTCAGGGATGGCTAGCACTGATTCAATAGAACTTATTAAAACTGTATCCATGTTAATTTTTAGATTTGCCTGAGAAGTATAAGTGCATTATAAGAATGTAACTTTTAATTTTAATGCTCATTTATCACAAGTTTGATTTTCTTTATTCAAAAGAAATATTTTCTCAACTTTTCGTATAGAAAAGTGAAATTTTCAGGTATAGGCCTATTTATTTAGTAGCCTTACAGGATGTTTTCGTAAATGTAATATACCGTATATACGTATTACTGAAAATAGTGTATTGAAAATTTTGAAAATATTCGCATGGAAATTGTTTGTAAGGAAATGAATTAACAAAGCAACAACTGTTACATCATAAGCAAAAGTTACGTGCCCATGTGTTGTAAAAATGTCAGCTCTATAGCTTCAGCAGATTTCGAGAAAATAATTTAATATTCTGATGATAGTAAGTTGCTCACATATATTACCTTAAAAGCATAATCCGATAAGAGTATTGTTATGTAATATTAGTTACAATTAAAACAGATACGGTACCTAGGTAACTTTGCTTTGTACTGTAATATTGTTTTGGTTAATTTTGTTGATTACTTTTCTAAGGCTAAAGATAACATTAATATAAATTCCAACTTATCACATCATACCGTAATTTCACACAACTATGGTCCTAAGCCACAACTATGGTCCAAACACACGCGCTCACGAAAACAGTGATATCTTAGTTCCTAGTGATAGTGATTATTTAAATACTAAAGCATAGGGCATAGATGTAGTAATATTGTGAGGGTTATGAAACGCATCCCGTCTGCCATGTTTTGTCGCTAGTCAACTGTCAATTGGAGTTAGGTTTTGCATGTTACCTCGTCCACTGGAAACTTTCTCTGCCACCAGTTACCACAACAAGAATTTCTGTGCTCTTGATGGTCTATATGACAGGTAATTTACTATTTACATACATTTAATGAATACTTTTACAGTTGCATATGTATTTTCATATTTATTGGAAGAATAATAAAAAATAGTACTTGGAGTTCAACTATGGTCCTATTATTTTTGTGGACCATAGTTGTGTTCCGAATTCTGGTTTCGGTTCTTACATTACAGAATGTTTTTTATAGCTTCTGGTGGTGCCACCTAATAAAATTGTTCGTAGAAAGTTGGCAGTGTAAGCTATATGAGGACAGAAGTATGGATCTTTGTATAAAATATATCACCAACAAGGTACTGACGCAGCGGGAAGCCGCAGAAAAGTACAAAATACCTCGTAGTTCTATAATACCTAAATCGAGAGCACTGCATGAAAATAAACTAAACTCACCTGATCGACAATGGTTCTTCTTGTCTTCAGAAAAAAAAAAAGCATTCGTGCATTCGTCGAACATACTATATCCATGTCCAATCTTGGATTTCTGATAACGTTATTCTACTTCAGGTGTAATGTGAAAATGTACCTGGATAGCCAAGACCGCAAAGTACCAGCATTCTCTAAGAATCTACCTGGAAGACGTTGGGCAAAATGCTTTTCAGAACGTCACAAGAATGAATTATCACAGGTTTTGCAGTCTCCAAATGTGACCGATCTGATGCAACCACTAAACAGAACTTGTTTTCGAAATTGAAATGCCATTGGCGGCAAATACTTGACGAGTGAAAAGGGACACCATATGGAAGAAGCATACCAACAGATTCCAAAAATGTATTTCCTCCATTATTAAATAAGCTCTGGAATAAAGTTTCTGTATTCCGATATCGCAAGCAAATTTGCAGATGGATTCAGGAAAGTTGCAATCTTTCCTCTTTGTGCAGTTGAAGTTCTAGGAAGTGTGCCATCATGTTCTGATCCTAAAGTCAGAAACTCAGAAGGAAGTGCTGATTCAGACACATTCATAAAATATATAGAAATGACAACGAATCAAGCAATAGAACAAGGAACATCATAGAGAGGAGAAAGATGAAACTTGATGTTGAGTCAAGTAAAAGTAATTCAGCAGCAGATATTGAAAATTTTGCATTACCATCTACCTCCAAAATTGCAATTTGCTCAAGCAGAAATAAAGGTTATTGCAAGGGGAAGGCAGTAGAGAGTACTACCGTGAAAAATGAAGATGGATATTCCTTGGCATCAAATCTTCATTGAACTTGTCAGACATTGAAGAGACACTCGAAGATACTTCAAATCATCCTTAAAAGATATTAAACGATCTATCAGTAAGCTAAAGTAGCGAAGTACGAAAAGGAAGCTTTTCCATGTGCCTGAACTTGAAGGTCTATGGAGTTAAACAAAAAATTAACCAACTGATTATGTACCTATCTGTTTGAGAATGTTTGATTTTGATTAAGAATGGTTGTCTTATTTTTTTTTTTTTTTGTTTTATATTGATTTCATTATTTGATACAAATTGTATTTTTCTTAAAGAAACAGCGGTTATGTTAAAATTAAGAAATAAATAATTTTTCTCACTGTCTTCTGCAAAAATTGTATTTTATATTAAAAATTATTGAATGCTGTATGACACAGCTGCAAAACATCCCCTCAACTGTAGTCCATGAGCGATTTATATTAGGATATATTTAATGGACTATAGTTGTGACTTCATAACACAACTATAGTCCACAGTTTATGAAAAGATGTTCCATATACCAACTACATTTCGAATAACAAAAGTGTTTGATATTAATTCCTGACCTATGTAAAGTTAATATCAACAAAATAAATTCTTCTAATAGTTTTATTTTGTAAATTACATTGAGAAATCTAAAAAGTGATGAGATATTGGACCATAGTTGTGTGAAATTACGGATATGCCAAGGAATATCCATCTTTGAAATATCACTTTCTTTATGAATGATGTGTTTCATCCACTTAATACAGTATAATATTATACTACTATGGAATTTAAGTGAATATTCCTTTTTAACTCTTCATTATATTATTAACATTTAAAACACAAGTGCAATATTAAAAAATCAATGTTAGTACTTTTGTTTTTACAGACAATATAGATAATATTGAACAGAAAGAAGCCATATAAAAATAACGACATAAAATTTCACGTTCCGTTTGAAGTTTGTGCACCACTGTTTTCTTAATCCAACAGGTTACTTATTCATATAGGCCTTCACAACTCTTCCTTTTTCCATACTTAGCGCTTGCTGCCCGCGCAGGACGTCAAGGTCAGAAAAATGCGCTTGCTTTGACATCACTGGTGTAGACAATGATGAATATTTAACGAAATATAGAATTAATGAAATAAGGGACATCTTTGGACAGTAAGAGTTAATAAATCAACTCTAACTTAAATATTTAAACAACACAGTATGACAGGAAGTTCAATTTTTTCGAAACTAATCAAATTAAATCTAATTATATTAAGTAAACAAACCCCAAGTTATTACACCTCATTGCTACAGCTAAATTGTAGGTTATTAACATAAGCATTGAATAGGTTCGTACTTAAGTTTTGGACGACAAAACCAAACATCGAAAGTTCGAATCTTGCCGGGGAATGTAACTTCTTGCTTTTTATAATGTAAATCAGACATAACTACAATCATTTATATTTCTTACATTATTTATTAATATTTATAGCTAACATTAAATTAAAAAAGAAATGACTTTAGAAATATTATATGGAATTTGTGATCTGTTGTGACATAAACACAGACTATCTCTCGGAACTTTTCCGTAAAAGTAAATTAAATTCACTCCTTGAAACTGAAAACCTTTCTCGTAGAGTAATTTTCCCACCAGCATACAAGCTGATGTAGCACAACCATTGATAAAAGTTTTGTACACAGAATTATACTGAATTTCTATTCGACAGAATCTATAATCAATGGCTTCTCTGAACATGATAAACAAATCCTGTTTCCGATATCGCTGAACAATTTCAAAATATTAATTTAAAAACTAAAAAAGGGTCGCAAATGCTGTATCTAGTGATTATTTACATTTATGTCTACAAAATGAATCTTGGAAAAACGTATACGATACTGGTACTACTGATATTAAGAGTAAATGTATTGTATTTTTCACTTAATTTCAGAATCACTTCAGTGGATGTGCTCCACTCAATGTTGTGAAAAAATTCGAAAGTAAAAAAATATACGTAACGCAGAGACTTAAAAAAATCTCATGTATTAAAAGGATAATAATAATGAGTTGCAATGTAATCACCCTCATGTTCTTAAATACTACCAGAAGTACCGTGTAATTTATAAAAAAAATATGAAAGAGGGAAATAGAAAACATTTGAATAGAAATCTACAAAATTCAGATAATGCAATTAAAGCTATTCCGAATATTATTAAAGTTAAACTTGTAGATATTCTAAGAAAGAAAATATTTTTTCATTAAAACCAGTGATTATAAAGTAGAGGATCCCAAATCTATTGCAAATTTTTTTAACGTCTTATAGTATATAGTACAGAAATATTATTGACAACTTAAAAATTCAAGATTTTGCAAGAGATACTGCAAATGGTTACTTAACAGATGCATTTAACAATTAGTATTAATATATGTAATTAGTCAATAATTGCAACAGTGATTTTTAATTCAATCTTAACTTGAATAAAATAGAATGAACATTAAATTAAACACTATTGCAAACACGTAGATAAAACAGTTAAAATCAACTGAAGGGGTGAGAATGAAATAATCAAAAGCCACATTTTAACAAAAATTGTTTTGTGCGAGTGCATTTCTTACACATATGGAAAAGCTACTAATAAAATATTGTAGTAATTACTCAGCAAATGACTTAGCCTAAGGACTCTAAACCTTTGTAAAAGTTTGTCTGTGTGGCTTAGGAATTTTTTTTAATTTCATTTTAATCGTTAGTTTTTAATATATATGCATTTAGATCGTATATATGTATATATATATATATATATATATATATATATATATATATATATATATATATATATATATATATATATATATTCATTCATTAGAGTAACGTTTATAACATTATAACTTGTAATTCTGTATTGTCTGTGATTATTAACACTTAATCTGAGGAATTTGTAAAACTCTGTTTCAACGTTACTTAGCTATTTCAACTTTATTTAGACAAAACAAATTCGTTGATGTAGACTAAGAATCGAACTCTCTCTCTTTTACGCAACATGCAGAAGTCTTAGCGTCTGAGCTATTGAAAGTACACGAAAGCTTTTCTTTCTGTGCGGAGTGTCGATCTAGTCATGAAGGTCTATTGTCGATTTAACTACACGATTTATGTATATATTTATCTTATATTTACATAATATTATCATATTTTTTGCAGTTTTTGAGGTGAATTTCGGAACGATGGTAGTAACAAACCAAATAGCCTGAATTTAAGTAAGTCAATATTCGTTATCTTGTGTATCAGTGCTCTGGTCTCCGATCATGCGCAGTGTCTTACATCTGAGACTTTGGAATATTCAATCGTCTCATTCTTTTTCAGGGAAACTATACATCAGAGAAGATACTCGGTCACCCACACAGTAAGCAATTCCATTGATCGCAATGCAGAAAATAAGAAAATTTAATACAGATTTCCGGGAAAAAGTCGTTATCTTGGAGATGATCGTTAGAAAGTGTGGTGCCTACTCGAAGTCGGAAATACCGCTCTGCAATTAACTTCGCAATAAACGTCAGTAGACTGCCACGAAGTCCACAATGATGCAGAGTTTGCAGAATGCCATACCACCATATTGTGGTATCGTGAGCCTTATTTAGATTAAAGAAGACCACCATAAGATGTTCCTTCTTGAGGAAAGCATCTCTAATCGGGATATCCAGCCGAACAGGAATGTCTGCGGCGGATCTGTGTTTACAAAAACCACAATGGATAATAGATAATCTGTTTCCCGATTCAAGTACCCACATCATGCGTTTAATTATCATCTTTTCCATAACTTTGCATACGGAGCTGGTGAGACCAAATTGGCCAATAGCTTCCAGGTAAAGGATCCTTTCTCGGTTTCTGGACTGGGATTACAATGACGGAACGCCAAGCAGATGAAAATACTCCCTCTGTCCATATTCTCTTGCACTTTGTCAAAAGGAAGGATTTACCAGCAGACGGAAGATGGCGAAGCATGCTGTTATGGATGTCGTCAGGGCCAAGGTAGGTGTCAGCGGATGTGTCGAATTCCGCCTCCAGCTCAGCGTCTATGAACGGTGCATTGCAGTGTTCAGTGTTATCTAATTTAAAATTTAGTTTTTTTTTCTGCAGCATCTTTGATTTTCAGAAATTCCGTGTCATAATTCCTTGAACTGCTTATTTCTGCAAAAGTGGTAGTAAATATTTCAGGAATTTCCATGGGACTGATGATTATTATGCCATTGTTCAGAAGGTCCGGTGTTACAGAACTACGTTTCCCCATTATTCGACGAACTTTGTGTCATACGATGTTATCTGGCATGTTCATTTTCAATGAATTGACATACGAGGGACATCCAGAAAATAAGTTTCCCTATTTAAAAAAAGAACACACACACTCAGGAAAACATTTATTGGCAACAGGTACAGCTTTGTTTCAGCTATTTTTCAACATAGCCACCATAAGAATTGAGACACTTGTCGTATCGTGGGATCAACTTTTGTATCCCTCTGTCGTAGACCTCTGCCTCCTGTGAATGGAACCAGCGTGTGACAGACTTCTTTAGCTCTTCGTCGTTGCCAAAACGCTCACCGGAGGACAGGAATTTCTTGAGGTGCAAGAAAACGTGAAAATCGCTGGGAGCAAGATCAGGACTGTAGGGTGGTTGATCCATCAAAATAGCTGCTGTGCGCCGAGCCGTATGTGGACGAGCATTGTCATGGAGGAGCACAACACCTGCTGTAGGTATTCCACGCCTCTTGTTTTGAATGGCACGTCGCAATTTTCGCAGTGTTTCACAGTAACGGTTAGCGTTAGCTGTTTCACCTCTTGGAAGGAAGTCAATGAGCAGAATGCCCTTCCTGTCCCAGAACACCGTGCACATCACTTTCCGTACCGACAGCATTTCGTCCTGACCGGAGATCCACTATGCCGCCAATGCATTGACTGCTGCTTGGTTTCCGGAGTGAAGTGCGAAATCCAAGTCTCATCGCCCGTAACGATCCTGTCGACGAACTAGTCGCCGTCATCGTGATACCGTTGCAGAAATGTCAGTGCTGCTCCTAAACGTTGCATTTTGTGTTCGGGTGTCAGGTTTTTCGGCACCCACCTGGCACACACTTTTTTGAACAGCAGGTGCTTAGTGACAATCTCATGCAACAAGGATCGCGATATCTGCGGAAAATGGCTGCTCAGCTCCGTAATCGTGAAGCGACGGTTCTCTATGATGCACTGCCGCACCAGCTCAACACGATCATCATTGATGAGGAACGGTCGCCCACTGCGCTCTTCATCATGGACACCTTGACGAACTTCGGAAAAATGCCTACACCAGCGACGCACCATCTGCTTACTCATGATGTTCGGCCCATAGACCTGACAGAGCTGCTGATGAATTTCAATTGGCGCAATGCTTTATGCATTAAAGAACTTTATCACCGACCGAACCTCGCAGGCGGCGGGAGAAGGAATAAGAGCTTCCATTTCGGAACACTGCTGCCACGCTACTGGCACCAGACGGGACCTGTCTGGTTTGCATATGATTGATACGTCATAGATCTGTTACGCATACGCAATTGACACGGCTAATTACGTTTGCTTTCAAGGTGAAACTTCCTTTCTGGATGCGCATCGTAGTTTGTTCAGGACTTCTGCTTAGCATCGCATACAGTGCGACGAGCTTCGGTTCGAAGACGTTTAAATTGGACAAAATTATCTTGGGTCGGATGGCGCTCAAATTGACGCAAGGCACGTTTGTGTTTTCGGATTGCATCTCTGCATGCATCCATCCACCATGGGATAGAGATGCGTTTTGGACTGCATGACGACCGGGGAATAGATAATTCCGATGACTTTATAACCACATTTGAGAAATGTTGTACTACGTAGTTACACTTTCATGTCCGTTATCATCGAATAATATGTACTCCGAAAATCCGACCCAGTCTGGCTTTTTAATAACCCAGTTTGGAGAGCGAGATTCCGCAGGACGTAAAACGGACATACGCATTGAAATGGGGTAGTGGTCACTACCATGTAGGTTGTGAATGGCAGACCATTCGAAATGCTTGGAAAGAACAGGGCTACAAATGGAGATATCTATCGTGGAATAAGTACCATAAGCTAAGGGAAGGTGTGTGTTCTTCCCTTGAATTCAGGGTAATGAGATTTAGACGGGTAAATACCTCTGCTATTTTACTTCCTCAGTCATCATTGGAATTTGAGCCCCAAGATTGGTGGGATGCATTGAAATCCCCACTACCAGACATAAAGAAGGTTCATGCGAGAGAATATGTTCAATTTCATGCACTTGAAATGTGTATCTTGGGGCATAAAAACAGAGACTATTGAAAACTGTATGGTAGGTAAAGTTACTCTAGCGCCTATGCATTGATGTGGATTGTTAATGTTGATAAAAGAGGAAAAGAAACTTTGGCGGAGTGGGGAGCACAACCTCTCTTGGCACGAATACAGGAAGGTGATCGCACCGGTGAACGTAATATCCCGAGATACTCAGGGAGTATTCCGGACGGTGGTGTGTCTCCTGAAGACATAAAAGAGCAGGGCTATCATGATAGATCAATATTGTTGAAGTTCTGTATTTCTACTGCGTACACCGTTCACAATCCACTGTACACTATCTGTCATCAAGAGGAGCCAAATCATGGTGGTGGCTTAACAAGGGAACTTCTCTTCTTATCTTTTCTGTCATTTGGTGCCTTTAACTGAGACTTCTTAACCCTCGACCGTGCGGACTCACTCGCAGATCGTCGCACACCTGATCTTGATCTTGATCGAGGGCGGGATCGAGAGCTTGATCTCGACCCGTCATCTGAACAAGGATTGCGACGTCGCGGCGATGTACCAGACTTTAATCTTTGTCCGTTGCCGCTGAAGTGATCACTTTTGGAACATGAGACCTGATATCAAGGTCACACGTGTCGTTTGACTCAGCAGTCTGGGTTGCGTTCTCAATATGCTTTCCAGGTGTTCTAGCAAGAGGTAGCGTTTGCTTGGATGCATCAATTGCCTTTGTTCCCTTCTGCAATACTGCTGCATAGAACTTTTCCTTCGTTTTTTTTTTTTGTTGATTTAAAATATGCTTACTCTCCTCGAAAAACGTAATATTTTCCCGAACTCGGAGCTCTCGAATATCCTTCTCTACCATATACTTCGGGCAATGTTTAGAATTAGCGGTGTAGTCCCCAGAACAATTCACACAATGCTCGGCGCCGCCACATGGAAAATCCCCATGATCAGCACCGCCGCACTTTGCACATATGGTGATTTTAGTGCAACGTTTTTGCGTATGTACGTACCGCTGACACCTAAAGCACCGCATTGGGTTCGGCACATACGCACGAACAGGGACACGCTCGTACCCGACAAGCATATATTCTAGTAGGACAGGCTTTTCGAAGCTAAAAAAGACAGTGCATAGGGGAACAATTCGTCCGTCTCGCTTACGTAATAAGCGGTAAGCCTTGTACACGGACTACTCCGCTGGATCTCTTCATCAGACATACCGTCCAAAGAATCCGTATGCACTACTCCCCGCATGGTATTCAGCGAGGAGTGTCATTCGACATTAATAGGTTGAGACCCTAGGAACTTCGATTTCAACAGCGTCTCACTAAGTTTCGGAGATATAGTCTCGATGACGAGACTACCGTTGCGTAGTCGAGTTGCATTTTTGACATTCCCAACGAGTCCATCGAGTGCTCGTCTCACGTAGAATGGAATGATGTTAATAGTATTTTCTGTCCCATTAAATGTGATACTTGTAAACTTAGGAGGCGGCACTTTAACTGTTACTTTCTCAGGTCCAAGTCCATTGCAATTTTCGTCATATTACCATCAGTCTTGTCTATTGCTACCTTCTGCTTTTTGTGATGTTTTCAGAGGAAGGGGGAGGAGAGCGCGAGGACATAGTGAACTGCCCCCCCCCACGGAACCGTCGGCGTCAGCCTGCCACCGCGGAGGCGTAAGAAAAGACACCTAAAATATTCTTCACGGTCTGTGCCGGCTATGAGTACACCCCACCACAGCCCGATTCCAAGCAACCCACTTCGCGCAAGTTACCCTTCAAACTGGGCATTATACACCTAATGGCAAGTCTTACGCCAGAGGCGTGTCGCAGTTTTATGCCCCTACCACGGGAATAAACGCCCGTGGCTCCCCACTCTACACTGAACACAACCGCCGGATTACTCGGATAACTCCGATCTCACCCACCAAACCCGGAGTAATCCGATACCGCACGCACCTTCAGGGGACTTGTGAGCGAGGAAAAACCGAATAATTGCGAATTTGAAAAAAAAAAAAAAAAAAAAGAGAGATGGAATCGAATTAGCATAGAAGAAGGTAACCCTATTAGCAAACATGAATTTAGAATCTAGTTCCTATTATATTTTAATGCTGCAGGTACACCATTTTACATCAAAAGAGAATAGTCATCCATTGTAGAATGCATAGTAGCCTGCAACATTTTAAATGCGAGTGGATGTATTACAGTTTTCATATTAGTATGACTTTCATTTCATTAGATGTATAGAAGGATTTATTCGCAACATAAAACTACGTCTACGGGTTCAGTGCTGTTGCAGGATGGTGCTGAGGCGGAATGGTACAATTTCTAAGAACACCTTGCACCGGAATTGCCTCATTTCAACAAGTACATAGCGGAGATAATGAATTTCCCAGTCTTCCATAAGAGAATAATTGAGCGATCTAGCAATATTTTTGTGACAAAAGAGATAGATTCCAGATTGAAAGACGTAGTGAATATTTGGGCAAATCGCAATATAGCGAACGTAGAAGCTCCGCCCACGACCCCTTCCACTTTTTCCCTACTAGCTCAACAGACACTCTACGTGATAGGCGAGTGTAGTGTCGAATGCACATTTCACGTGAGTGCACAGTGGGCCAGAATGCGATTCTAGCGGGAAAAAATTAATTTACATAAAATGTTATATCAGTAGGCGACAAAATGATTATATAACGAAAATTAAACATAATAGATAACAGAAAAAGCAAAAGAATGCCCGTGAACTCAGTGGAGGTTAGGTACCACAAATAAATATTTTAGTAATATTAGAGCTTACCTATTCGGAATTGGAATCAGTGTTTGATGAGGGACTAAAATCATCTGTAGAATTATCACCACCTTCGTTCGTGTCGTCTTCATTGTTATCATCGTCATCATCATCATCATCGTCGTCGTCGTCGTCACCGCCACCTCGGTTGATACCTGTTCATAAGAAGCTCCAGTTACTCTTGGTTCCATGAGCAAACAACGACCATCTAAGGATAATGATCCCTTCTTTCTATTCCTCGATGCTGCACTCAACTGAGCAATCGCAGGATCCGAAGTTACGAGTAAGATATTAAAAACATCGTGTATATTGGCCCTACGAGAAATTTTTCTGGCATGGCTTTCCCTGTATTTTGTTAAATGCTTATTTCTTGCCTCTAGGGCCTCTTCTGATAACATTTCAATTGGCAAGATAACTCTTCTCCACCATTCTTCACCATTCCTTCCAGTGCACCCTTCAGTAGGCAGTTTCTTCTCAGCCAGTGACCCAACCAATTCATTTTCCTCTTCCTGATCAGTTTCAGCATCATTCTTTCTTCACCTACTCTTTCCTACACAGCTTAATTTGTTATTCTGTGTGTCCATTTCACACGCTCCATTCATACTTCAAAAGCTTTTCTAGTCGTTTCTCTTCACTTCGTTATAATGTCCATGTTTCTGCTCCACATAAAGCACTTCACTTGTCTCTTCCTCACGTACTTTTCCAAAGGTCCACAGAAGATGCTCCTATTTTCTATTAAAAGCTTCCTTTGCCATTGCTATCCTCCTTTTGACTTCCTGGCCGCAGCTTACAGTACACCCCAAGTATCTGAAGCTCTACTGCCTCATTTAGAATTCTCACTTTTACCTGCTTTATTTTCCTTCACTCTTTGACTTGTTTGCACTTATCTTCACAAGTCGTTCAATTATGTGATCTAACAATGACTGTAAATCTATTTCGGCGAAATATTCTGTAACTTTCACGCTTTCTTATGGTGGATAACTTCTTAATTTTGCTTCCCTGACAGTATTGTATGATGGATATATACATATTACTGTGCCTCTGTTTAGCTCCCATGCGTATATTACTATATTGGATTTTAGATAAACTATTGTCTATAAGAAATGACAAAGCTTCTTCTGGAGAATATGGAATAGATAATAGGTGGGATGACTTGTATGCCTTTCTGTATCTAGTGGCTCTGCGAGGGGTAGTTTCGGTAATGTTCTTAATAATTTTTGCTGCGTCCCTTTTACCGGAAGCTCGAGGTGAGATCTGAGCAGCGACTTAATTCTCATTGCGATCGCTCTTTAATTAAAGCATCTAACCTTTTCTGTTTAGTTTTCATTCCTCTTTAGTCAACGAGTTTTCTAGGCCTTCCACGTTTAGAGGAGGACAGAACTGAACTGGCCGTTTTAAAATTTTGTGATGTAGCTTTATAAAATCCATCAGAAAAATGTAGTTCTTTTTCTAGCGAATTGGAATTTATTGTTAGAAACCTAGTTTCATTCTACTACTTTTTGCCATCGCTCTTGAAATATGCATTTGAAAACACTCAATGTCATTTTAATACAACGTAATACTTCAGAAGAAAAAGAAGAAGAAGAGGAGTCCTCTATGTTTAGTTTAGATTCTACATAATGCACCAGCTGATCCTCACTCTGTGTTTTATCACTCAACACTTCGCATAGCTCACAATGCGTTATAGGACGTCGCGGCGAAACGCGTGCCTCTGCAAATAAAATAAAATTTCTAAAAATCGGGCAAATTTGGGCACATACTGAAACTTTTCCCTGAATCGTTATGAGCTTCTGTACATTTTGGTATCAAAATGTAAACGGATACATTGGATACATTTTTAAATTACTGTGTAAATTTAAAAAATAAGAATTTCACTCGCTGATTACATCAGCTTGTTAACACTTTCAATATAAATTACTGATGAAAAAATGAGAATTTTAAGTATATTGATTTGCAAGTTCATATCTGTAGCTTTCTTTTCCATACGTCAGATATCCACAATAATGCACTGGCACCAAACGAACAACCAACAAAGTTCACTGCTAACACACAACTAGCGACGAGACGGAGCGCTCCCTCAAGGAAGTGCAGATTACGGTTGTGATATATAAACATGTCCGTTTATTTTTCGTCTCTAAGGTCGATTTTCTTAAGATATGATTATCTGTTAACAGATTCAGAGGGGAAAAATGGGGAATAAAGTAAGTTGAATTTTTATTTTTTTCCTGCTAGATTCGAATTCTGGCCCACTGTGGAGTGGGGATAACTTCCCCTACTGGCGTTCGCTATATTGCGATTTATCCGAATATTTACATCTGAAGTAATTTTAAAAAAAAGGTTTCGCATTGAATGGAAGAAAAAGTATTATGCCACTAGAAATGAATTCTAGTGTCTATATGTTCAAAAGTGGCATGTGCCTTACATTACATCCCTAGAAAAATCAATGTCAGTCTAGCATGCACACAGAGGAAGTCTATTTAAATGCGACAGTTGTAATCAACACAGGGAAGATGTAATGGCTTGAGAGATATGTTAGAGATTAATTCAGCTTCGATTTTTTTCGCATTATATGGAACAGAATTTTTACGACGCGAGAAATACAATATAGCTTGGAATGGTTCCGAATGAAATGGAAATACATGGTCGCATATGTTCTGGCGAAAAAATAAATGAAGTACTACATTTGTAAGATGAGATATTGCGTTAAACCTTTCATGTTAATATCACTATTTTGTTAGATGTAGAGAATGATTTTTTCGCAGTACTAGAAGTACACTCCAATGGTTCAGTGCTGTTACAGAATGGTGGTACACCCTTGTGTGTGGAATTTCCAGGGCCGCTTTGCTTTTTAAGTGGCGCATTTTAACAAGCACACAAAAGAAGCGAATATAAAGCCTTTTCCATTCCACGACAAGAGAACTACAGAGCCATCCACAAATGTATATTATGAAAAAAGAAGTTGGAGTGCATAATGCAAAGACGTACAATATGATTACTTCCGCTACAATTTCAGAATATTGCTCCATATTGATTAGAAGAAAGATATTACGCCGCGAGAGATGAATTCTAGTGCCTGTCCTTTTGATAGTGAAACGTACGTTATATTACATACGAAAGAAATTCAATGTCAATCTGGCATGCACACAGAGAGAGTCAGTTTAAATATGCCAGTTATAAATCAACAGACGGAAAAATGTAACGTTGTGAGAGTATTGTTACTGATCATTTCAGCATACAGTATATGTTTTTTTTTTCTAGTTTTTCACATTACATGCAACATGCTGAGAAAAATTCAATGTACCTGGGAATAGTTCTGATGGAAATAATTGTGCAAAATATTCTTTGAGAAGGGAATGCAAATTCTTACTCGCATATATATTCAGGCAAAAAAAATTAATAACAGGTAACATTTTCAAGAAAAGATATTGCGCAAGACATGCGGTGAGGAATTACACTATCTACCAAAAAGTAATTGGGCACCCAGGATTTTACGTGCTAGATGCCATGTTTCGGTGGCTATTATGCAATGGTATGCAGACAATAATGTTCACCGGTTGGATTGGCCTGAACAGAGTCCTGGTCTCAATCACATTGAGCATTTTTGAGACGAATTGGACCGGCGATTGAGGTTTCGGGAAATTCGGCCAACTTCCAATGTCCAACTGAGTGCCATATTGCAAGAGGAATGGCGACGCATTCCAGTGGATATCCTACACAAACTAGTGGAGAACATGTCTGACGGGGTGGCTGCTGTTATTGCAACAACAGGTGGTACCACGAGGTTCTAAAGGGCAAAAAACAATGCCCAATTACTTTTTCGTAGATAGTGTACAAGGAGTGAGGACAATAAAGTCTGAAACAACAGCTGCCTGCTGTCAGTAAGGCGTACTTCAACAAAGAGTCTGCCTAAATTAAGGAAGATAGAGGTGCGATCATTAAATTCTGAGACCTGTTCGTAAGTGGAAATAAAATTCCCTCATTCCCTTCAATGTAGTCCACTTCGGTAGCTATGCACTGATCCCAACGTGTCTGCCATTTTTGGAATGCCTCCTGGAAGTCGCGTTCTTGAAGCCTGTCAAGCACCTTCTGCGATTCGCGTTGGATCTCCTCCACAGTGCCAAAACGGCGACCCTTTAGTCTCATTTTCATTTTCGGAAACAAAAAAATGTCGCAAGTGTCCAAATCTGGTGAATACGGGGTGAGGAACGACGACGATCTTATTACGGTTGCAAAACTAGAGTTTGCGTGAGCTCTTTGAGCTGGTGCAATGTCCTCATGGAACATCCATTTGTTCTTTGTCCAGAGTTGTGGTCTTTCATATTCAAAATGGAGGTGAGGATCATTATGCACAATTTGTTGAATTTTTTCGACATTTTCGGCAGTGTTGCAAGTGTGTGGTCGACCTGGCCTCTCGTCGTCCTCCAGCGATGTTCTGTCATTTCTGAAACGCGAATGCCACTCAAAACACCTCATCTGTCTCACTGCTTCATTCCCGTAGGCTTGCTTCAACATTCCATGGGTTACGATCACCGATTTCCCAAATAAATTCACGTTAGTTCTCTGCTTCAGTTTCGAGTCTATCGAGATTTCGCAAATGCGCGGATGCACGTGCTAACAAAACCTTGTGTAACACAGGTCTCAATGAAGATAGCGCTTCGAAACTATGTGTCGCGTCTCTTCAAGGTCTTCTAGTGTCACTGTTGCGCACGGGTCTCAGTCACGAGATCCCTTCTCCCACAGCAGACACAATCTCGGAATTTAATGATCTCACCTCATGTATTTTTCTCGATAATCAAGAACTTCGTTGGACGTGATTCACATAGTTGTAATCCTGACACTCTTAACTTTGCAGTATAAAACGGATTATGCATGTTTTGTCTTCCTCCACACACCACAGCCTGGCTTCAGTCAGCAGATAGGGGTCTGTTCGATCCTCTGAAGAAAGCATACGACAGTGGTGCTACAGCTTTATTCAGGCAACATACGAGACCTTTTATGAAGGTCGAGTTTGCTTCTATTGTCAAAGAAGCATGGAACAGATGTGTCAATGTATGTCTGGCTGTAAATGCCTTCCGAGCTTCAGGCCCGTTTCCACTGCACATGAGTGTCATTCCTGATTATGCTTATATTGGCACTGCAGCATCAGATGACAAACCTACAATTCACAAAATTCCTTCCACTGATTCAAATGTCTTAGAAACTCCAAACGTCATTCATCGCCAAAGAGTCACATCATCTGCCAAAGAGGTTACGCAATAACCATCACAAATTGCATATGGAATATATAATATAGTAAAATGCAGTTATATTTTCAAGTATTTAATTTTTTTTAACTTCTTTCAGTTGATTCTCATTCACATCATTAATACCCATTTTACCCCCACACTCGGGGGAATATGGGCAAAAAACACTAACTTGCATTTTCCAGTTTTACTTGCATACGTTCAGGAGCAAGCAGTCAGGATTCTTATATTATATAGCTAAATTGTTAAGAAACATATTCCAGCTATAGAATTAATTATTAGAAAACACCGAGAGATATTGCACCCGAAATAGAACTAAGGTGCCCGTATTCCCCAGTTTTCCCCTATATGCATCTCATATTTTCTCAACAAATCAGTTTATGTCGCATTAATATTCAAACCCAACGCCTGTCTATCTAAAAGCAGTACGTGCGTTACGTTACACACGAAAATATTAGAAAATATTTTCTCAAAACGCGTTTTACATGGGTTAAAAACCAAAGCAAATTTGTAAAAAAAAAAAAAAAAAAATAGAGAGAGGGATTCGAATGTGCAAAGAAGAAGGAAACCCTTTTAGCAAACACGACTTTACACCATATTATATCAGAAGAGTATACTCATCCATTGCAGAATGCATAGTAGCATCAAACATTTTAAATCCGAGTGCATACATGACAGTTTTCTTGTCAGTATAACTTTCATTTAATTCAAATTCAAATTCAAAATTATTTACAATTTACATTTGAATTGAATACATATGAATAGATACCCGAAATGAGCATATGCTCGTGCTCGGGTACAGTCCATTAGTCTACATAAATTTTACAGGGTTGAAATAATAATATTGATGATATAAATAATAATAATAATAATAATAATAATAATAA
Organism: Periplaneta americana; assembly: GCF_040183065.1. Taxonomy (NCBI): domain Eukaryota; kingdom Metazoa; phylum Arthropoda; class Insecta; order Blattodea; family Blattidae; genus Periplaneta; species Periplaneta americana. Next base: position 124,192,721 of record NC_091126.1, read on the forward strand.
TAATTATTATTATTATTATTATTATTATTATTATGATAATAGTGATAAAACAAAAAATATTTACAATAATAAAGTAAATACTAAGACGGATAAAATAAAACATAAAACCACTAGCGAGAGTTAACACAAGCATATAATAAGCGTATAATAACCGGAAAAAATGCCAAACTCGAAAATCAACAGAAAAGTTCGTTGTATCGCAGACGACAGCAACCGCCGTATTGACATTGTGTTGTGCATTAATGGTAGTAGTGGGGAGCTGAAAGTCTACGTAACTGCCGTTCTCTTCTAATCTTGTCGTAAAATCATGGGAAGTTAATGCTGAAAAAAAAAGGTCTACCAGTCAAACTGTTCATTATTACCAGGATAAATACAAATAATACTGAAATATATTAATCGAGTTTCAGTTATAGATCTCTCCTTTTGTGCAAGAGGTATCATATCAAAATATTTTATGAATGGCGGGGAAAATATAAATTTCAAAAACTTTCTAGTGACAAGATATAGTGACAAGTACAATCAAGTGTATCTGTGGCGATTCAAAGAAAATCATTTATTGGAGATATACACTGTTATTAATTAAGAAAATGATCTATTTATATTTATTACAATTGTTTGTCTTATAGGGTACATGCATCAGATAAATACAATAAAAATTAGTACCATATAATGCTAGTAACACTTAAAAAAATTATAATAAAATTTTTCAAATATCATACAAACATTTTCACTTTATTTTTAAACTTAAGAATGTGTAAATTGCTTAGGTCTGGATTATTTTTCAATACCGAATTGTATAATCTTGGTCCATAATTCCTACTGTGTCTTAATCCAGCTGTAGTGTGGCATTTAGATTCTGCCAAAAGAGTTGGGACATTTCTTCAGGTGTTGTGTATATGTTTCTCAGTTATAAAATTCATTCGATTTTTGTGAAAATACGTTAGTAATGTATGTTTATATATTTGCTTAATTTTTAGTACTTGGAATTCAGAATGGATCAATTGTGTCGGATAATCAAGTGGTTTATGCAGACAAATTTTGATGATACGTTTTTGTAGTAATATTAATGGAGTTAAGATAGTCTTTGTCATTCCACCCCATCCTATTATTCCGTATTGGATGACTGAATGAAACAAGGCTAGATAAACTACACGGAGAACATAGATAGGCATATATGCACGAAGGGTTACAAAGCTGTGAATTGTTTTCAGTAACCTATTACATAAATATGTTACATGTTTATTCCATCTTAAATGTTGACCAATGACAACACCTAAGTATTTTACTTGCGTGGATTGTGTCAAGGAAGAGCAATTACAATCAATCAAGTTTATGTTACTGCAATTGTGTACTTTTAAATTTGTATCCTTATCGAGTTTGATTTTTCTCAGACTAGAAGCCGTTAATGTAAAATGAACTGCAGTTGTTTTTGAAATGTTCAATGAGAGCAAATTTTCATCTAACCATTTCTTAATTATATTTATACCTCTATTAGCATTTAGGTAGGCATCATTCCAATTCGATCCACTAAAAATTACGGCTGTATCATCGGCATATGCAAATATGTCTCCAGATGTGTTTCCTATATCAATATTTAGCAAGTCATTGATGTATATTAAAAATAGTAGTGGGCCTAAAACTGTACCTTGTGGCACACCTATATTTATATTACGAATTTCACTGTGTTGGTCGTTAAATTTCGTTAATTGGGATCTGTTGCTTAAGTATGACTTAAAGAAATTTAAAGCGATTCCTTTAATACCGTAGGCATGAAGTTTAGAAGTGAGTATATTATGGTCTACAGTATCAAAGGCTTTTTGAATATCTACGAAAACTCCCAAACATTTTTTACCCGAGTCTAATTCTTTGATAATCCTTGATGTTACGTTCGTAATAGCGTCGTCCGTGCTCATGTTAGTACGGAAGCCAAACTGCTTTTGACTTAATAGACTGTTTTTTTTCTAAGAAATTAATTAGCCTGCTTTTAATACATTTTTCTAATAGTTTAGAGAGACTTGGTAAGAGTGAGATGGGTCTGTAGTTACTGAGATAGTTTCTGTCACCAGATTTGTATATAGGTATTACTACAGCAGATTTAAGATCAGTTTGAAATACACCTTGTGATAAACACAAATTAAAGACATGGGTTACTGGTTTCGATATGGGTTCTATAATCATTTTGAGTGTTCTAGTAGTGATACCATCAACACCCGGAGCCACATTATTTTTTTAATCTTTAGCAATAGTTATAATTTATTTATCACTTACGGGAAACATGAACATTGATGATGGTGTTGGTGGTGATGATGATGATGATGATGATGATGGTGGATAAGAAAAGGAAGAAGAGAGTCTTGTGTTTTTGTTTATTTGTGATGCTATATTGTGTCCTACGTTTGTAAAATGAGCATTAAGTTCGTTTGCAATATCATAATGATTCTTAATAATTGAGCCATCTTTGTTTACTATTTCCATAATACTGCAGCTTTTATTTGCTGAAACGTTAGTAGCTTCGTTAATAGTCTGCCAAAATCTTTTGGGATCATTCCTATTGTTGACAAATTTCTTTGAGTAGTAACTAACTTTCATATTTCTTATAACGCAAGTTAAGATATTTCTGTACCTTTTATATTTTTTTGATAAATCTTCATTCAAAGGTTTACGTTTTACTTTTTTGGCTAGTCTGTCTCTTGTGCGTATTGATTTAACAATACCCGAAGTGATCCAGGGTTTTATTTTTTTATATTTACTGGGTACATTATTACAAGTATGAAAGGTATATTTAGTTATTAGATCGCGGAGTATTTTGTAAAAAGTTTGAAAATTAATTTCAGCGTTTTGGCAATCAAAAACCGTTTCCCAGGTCTCTGAGTTAATATTTGCGACTAAGTCTTTGTAATTAATATTTTGCTTGCAATTATTATGTGAATTTATGATGGGATCCTTAATAATATTTTTAGTAGTGATAGTGACTAGTCCAAATACCATATAATGATCTGTAATTGCACTATTATATACTCCAGATTTGAAATCTAAGTTAATAGATGTTTTGAAGAATATATGATCAAGGCATGCATTATATCGAGTAGGGGCATTTAAGTATTTCAAAAAAACCATATTCATGCATAATATTCAAATATCTGTTGCCAGAGTTATGTAAATTGTTTTCTAAAATTTGAATATTAATGTCACCTAAAATAACATGATTTTTAACGTCTTTTAATTCATACAAAGATTGTTCAAAGCTATCCAGGAAATCTATTTTGCAGTTATTTGGAGATCATAATTAGATGTATAGGTCATAAAAACTACCTCAACTGGTTCAGAGCTATTGCAGGATGGTGCTGAGGCGGAATGGTGCAACTTCTTAGGCCGTCTTGCACCGGAACTGCAACATTACCTCAAGTACATACATAAAAGTAGCGAACATAATGAATTTTCTAGTCCACGAGAAGGGAAAAATTGAGCGATGTAGCAATATTTTTGTGAGAAAAGAGATGGATTCCAGAATGCAAAGACGTAGAATATATTAGCACCTGAAGTAATGTTAGAAAATAGATTCGCATTGAATGGAAGAAAATGTATTATGCCACTAGAAATGAATTCTAGTGCCTACAATTTTGATGTGGAACGTACCTTATATAAGAAAGAAATTCAATATCAATCTGGGATGCACACAGAGGAAGTCTGTTTAAATATGCCAGTTATATATCAACACGCGGAAAAATATAACATCGTGAGAGTATTTTTGCAGACTATTTCAGCATAGATTTCTTTTTGTTTTTCACATTACAAGAAACATGCTGCGAAAAAAGAAATGTAGCTGGGAATAGTTCTGATCGAAATAACTGTGCAAAATATTCTATCAGGAGAGAATGAATAGTTTTACTCGCATATAGAGTAGGGTTGCTATCAATGGGTCGGCTCGATTTCTCCATGTGTATTGACAATAGGCACACTCTGGTGGCTGTTTAGTGTACTTCGGGTTGCCAAAATGTCGCCATATTATTTGCGAGTTGATCGACGCAGACATAAAACAGCAGTGAAGAAAGATGTGATTTTCATGTTTTTCTCCTAATTTACTAATGTAATGACTGAAGCATTTCTGTCAAATATTAATCCTGTATAAATTTCTACAGACAGTGTCTGAAAGCAGGATGAATTCTCGTTATTTAGTCATATTTACATTATAAATTTAGTTACTGTGAACGGAGACAGGATCATGTTAAACGATAAAGTGCTAGTTGCCTTCAATGAGCCTCTCCGAGTTGCTATGAATGGGCTAGTGGCCCATTGATGGAAACCGTATGATATGTGTCGTGCTTTAGCTGGAGTACGAAATGGTGACATGGGTGTCAATGAGGTTGTCAGAACATATAGTGTGCCGAGGGTAACATTACAAAGACATTTAGCGGGCAAGATTTAATTTGCTGTTGAACATGAAAAATTATAGATAGCATAGCTGATGAACTTGTGGCTCATGTTCTCTGAGGAATTTATGTTGGTATTACACCAAGGGAACTGCGCTTGCTAGCATTTTATATAGGAGAAAGGAACGAAATCCTTCATAGATTCAGTAAAGAAAAGAGAATAGCAGGGAAGAAACAGTATTATGTTTTTAAGAGGAGACATCCCCAACGTAACTTGCGTCAACCAAAGTCGACCTCTTTTGCTCGAACTAAGGGGTTTGCTAAAGAAAACATAAGTCACTTTTTTGACACCTTTCAGAAAATTGTTGATGTAAATCAACTCGATTCAACGCGAGTATTCAACATTGTTGAAACTGGTTTATCAACTGTGTAAAAGAAACCTAGAAAGGTGCTTGCCTTCAAAGGTAAAAGAGCAGTAGGTTCGACAGCCAATGGAGAAAGAGGTTCCACTACTACTCCAGTTTGCTGCAAAAGTGCTGCGTGCCAGTATTGTTCCACCGCTGATCATCTACAAACGTTCGCGTTCTGGGGAAGGGTTAGAAGATGGAGCTCCAACTGGAACAATTTTTGCTTATAATCCTGAAAGTGAATACATTAACAAAGATATATTTGTGAAGTGGTTAAGGCATTTCATCGACACTGTCCGTCCTTCAAAGAAAAGACAAGACTTGCTTCTTCTCGATGGACATTCAACTAACACCAGAAATCTCGATGCTCTAGATATTGCTCGAGAGAATGGAGTCATCATGCTGGCACTTCCAGGACACACTACTCATAGGTTGCAGTCACTGGACGTGTCGTATTTTAAGCATTTGAATAAGCAAACCTGAAGTTGTTACCCATTTTCATATTCCACGAGCAACAGAGAGGCAGATCAATAAAATAACTCTACCGCATGAAAGTCTCCATAACCATTCAGACGCTTCTGCCACCGGAAAGGGAAACTTTAAAAATTTCAACAAAAAATATGTATGTATGCATGCATGCATGCATACATAGTGTTCTGCCCAAGAGCAGGTCTTTAACTGCAAACCCAGCATTTTTCATTGTTCCCAAATTCTTTCTTTCCTCTTAATCTCCCCACAATAATATATTAACGTTGTCTATCAGGTGATAGCTTTTACCCCGAACTCTTCTCCCGTTTACCATTTCTGATATGTACCATATATATATATATTATATTAATATCACTAGTCCCCTACAAATATAGCAAATCAACAAATTAGGCCTACACAAAATAAAAGGAATCAGTCACTGCACTCACACACCTAATGGCACTTGGATTAAGACACAGTAGGAATTATGGACCAAGACGATACAATTCAGTATTGAAAAATAATCCAGACCTAAGCAATCTACACATTCTTAAATTTAAAAATAAAGTGAAAATGTTTGTATGATATTTGATAAATTTTATTTTTATTTTGTGTTACTAGCATTATATGCTACTAATATTTATTGCATTTAACTGATGCATGTAACCTATAAGATAAAACATTGTATATATATATATATATATATATATATATATATATATATATATATCATTTTCTTAATTAATAACAGTGGTTATCTCCAATAAATGATATCTTAGCATCGCCAAAGATACACTTGATTGTACTTGTCACTATCTCTCTCACTAGAGAGTCCTTGAAATTTATATTTTCCCCACCATTCATAAAATATTTTGATATGATACCTCTTCACAAAAGGGGAGATCTATAACTGAAACTTGATTAATATATTCCAGTATTATTTGTATTTATCCTGGTAATAATGAACAGTTTGACTCGTAGACATTTTGTTTTTCAGTATTAACTTCCCATGATTGTACGAGAAGATTCGAAGAGAACGGCAGTTACGTAGACCTTCGGCCCCCCTACTACCAATAACGCATAGCAAAATGTCAATACGGCGGTTGCTGTCGTCTGCGATACATGGAACTTTTCTGTTGATTTTCGAGTTCGTCATTTCTTTTCTGGTTATTATATGCTTATTTAAGTTGTGTTAATTCTCGCTAGTGATTTTATATTTTATTTTATCTTTGTTAGTATTTATTTTATTATTGTAAATATTTTTGTTTTATTACTATCATTATCATTATTATTATTATTATTATTATTATTATTATTATTATTATTATTATTATTAATGAATTAATTTGCATTACTATCTTTGTATCATCTTCGTCACGGATATTCTATTATTATTATTATTATTATTATTATTATTATTATTATTATTATTACTATTTTTTCTAACATCAACATTATTATTGATCTCTTTAAAATTTATGTAGACTACTGGACTGTACCCGAGCACGAGCATATGCTCATTTCGGGTATATATTCATATGTATCATTTCAAATGTAATTTGTGAATATATTTCAATTTGAATTTGAATTTTATGCCAGAAATAGTTTCATATGTGTAAATATATTTATATGGTTATTTATGTACAATGGCTGGAGAGAGCATCCTGCGCGTATAAGACCCTAAATCGGCCTCTGGCTCAAAGCCGGAAATATCAATAAACAACAACAACAACAACAAATGTCTGGTAAAGCGTATGGACTGGCGGCAACAATAGGGACTGTAGTGAATGGATTTGCAAAAACAGGAGTTTGAGAAGTCAACAGGGATGTGTTCCAAAATTGCCATTTTGTGGCAGCGATGCAGTTCGAAACAAATGATGTTCCCGTTATGGAAGCTTGTACAATTGACCATGTCAATGAAGAAATTCCAAAACCAAATAGGCCTAATACCAAGATTCCAGAAAAATGGAGCAATAGCATCTGGAAGTCAAGATAGTTTCGAATCTCTTCCAGCTGATGCAGCAACATTGGCACTAAAATTGCAAGTTTCCTTGGGTGAAATCTCTCTTATACCAAACAAAATTTCTCTCGGAAGAAGTGCAAATAAAGCTCAGAGAATGATAGTGATCACGAGTAGTCCGTACAAGCAGAGACTGGAAGATGTAAAAAGCAAACAACTAAAAGGAGACGTCTTGAAAATTCTGCACCGGAGAAGTCAGCTCAAACCAAACTCTCGTCTTCTTCAATTGGTTCAACGAGGTGTAATTCTAACAAGGAGTCATGGTATTGTGGCATATGTTGCAATGACATAAAAGAAGACATGATTCACTGTCTGTCATGTAACGAGTGGGTTCATGAGAATTGTGCTGGTGTTACAATAGGAGCCAAAGTGTTCTATTGCGAAAACTGTGACTAAAGTGTGACAATATTTTATAAAAGTTTTCTTTTGTCTCATCTTAGATGCTATAAACAAAACTGAATTTATGGTTTTCGCTGCACGTTCTTCTTCAAATTGTTCAGTTTTTTATTTGGTCAGCCAACGAGAGGAGAAGGATAGAGTTTAGAGTTTAAAGTTAAATAATGGTATTCAATTGTCTTGATATGTTTTGTTTTCAGTGAATATAAATTGTTGTTTTGTTTGATTAGCCCTTAAACTATGGTTATTTTGAAATGTTTTAGTTCTGTTTAATCACACTATAGAACAAATAGGACCTAAAGTGTTTTCTTTTTATTTCTGTAAGATCGTAAATCATTTGAGATAGGAATGCTGAATGTCTTAGCGTGATTACAAACTAACAATGATGTATTTCGTTTTCTTGTGTTAATGAAATATTTGAAGATTTTTAAGTGCCCTAGTGGTCTTGCTTGGGATCGAATACATGTTCTGTGGTTCCATATGCCAACACACTACTCCTATTAATGCCGAAGATATTGTGTATTGGCATTTATTTAGATGTGGGTTGTTATTTAACAATATCATTCTGCAGCCAGTTCAAGGAAACTACCTGGCCTAAAAAAGAAAACGAGTCTCCTTCATTGGGCCGATGATGCGTATTTTTATTTTCCAAATATTTCGTTAACATCGAATACTTATAACTTCTATTTGTAGTGTAGTGAAATACGGAAGGCAATATTTAAGTTTGCTTGAAAAATAAAATAAATATTACTTCATCCGAGGATATTATATAAGATCTCTTTTAAGTTGCCCATTGATAGCAACCTTACCCTATATTATTGCCAAAAATAATACAAATCAATGTAAAACTAGCATGCACACAGGGGATTCTATTTAATTGCGACAGATGCAATCAACGGACGGAAGCTGTAGTGTCGTGAGAGAAATGTTAGAGATTAATTCAGCATAGAATTTTTTTCCTTCGAATTATATGGAACAGGATTTTTACGACGCGAGAAATACAATGTAGCTGGGAATGGTTCCGATGGAAATATATTGTGCACAATATTGCATCAGAAGGAAATGGAAATACATACTAGCATGCATGCTGGAGAAAAAAATGAATGAAATGCTACATTTGTGACGTAAGATATTGCATGGAAACTTTTACGTATGAGTGGATATAGGTATCGTATAACACCTTTCATGTTAATATCACTTTATCATTAGATGTAGAGAATTATTTTTTTCGCAGCTTTACAAGTACACTCCACTGATTCAGTGCTGTTGCAGGATGATGGTAAACCTTTGTGGGTGGAATTTCCAGGGCCGCATTTTAACAAGCACACAAAAGACGCGAAGATATGTTGAAAACAATTGTGAAAAATACTTTGTCAATAGGGCAAGAAACTTCTTACTCGCATTTATTTTCTGGCGAAGAACTAAACAACATGCAACATTTTTAAGAAAAAAATATTGCACAAGGTACGTCGTGAGAAATTACTTCAAGTTTCTGGCTGTTGAAAATTATTTTACTTCGCATTAACACTCGAAAATTCTTTCTAAAATCAGTACGCGCCTTTCGTTACATAGGACAAGATCGGAAATCAACCTCCTCCACAAAGTTAAAAAGCGATTTACTTGTAAATATTATAACAGAAAGAGATGCAATCGAATGTGCAATAATGAACGCAATTATAAATGCAGGCACGGCGTCAAAACCTAGTGTCTATGCATTTTAATGTAGCATGTAGATTATATAATATTCGTAGAGAATAACTTGTTACCCTTTCTAGAATCTGCAGTATTGTGAAACGTAAATGCGAGTGGATATATTATAGTTTTTATGTTAGTATTACTCTCATTCTATTAAATATTGACAGTGAGTTATTCGAATTATTAGAACTACACCCCAGTGGTGCAGCTGCTTTTGCAGCAAGATGCTGGGCCGGGAAGCGAAGAATTCGCAGGGCCGCTTTGTACCGGAACTGGCGCATTTTAACAAGGACACAAAATAACGGACTTAATGAAATTTCCATTCCATTATAAGAGAATAATTTAGCCATCCAGCTGCATATTTGTTCAAAAACGAAAATGGAGTACAGAATGCAAAAAAGGAGAAAAATTTTGCATCTGAAAAATCTTGCTCGCATATACTCTTGCGAAAATATAAGTGAGATGCATATATGCAAAATGAGATTTTGCGTGAAACAATTATAATACGAATGGATACATTAAAGTTTTCATATTAGTATGGCTGTCATTTCAATAGATGTAGAGAATGGGTCATTCGCAGCATTAGAACTACCCACCGTGTTGTTGCAGGGTGTTGCTGAGGCGGTAGGGAGTAACTTCCAAGGTCGCGTTTCACCGGAAATGGCGCATTTTAACAAGCACACAAAAGTAGCGTACATAATGAAATTTCCAATCCACCACAAGACAATAATTATTGAGACATCCATCAATATATTTTGTGAAAAAAAAAAGAGATGGAGTCCAAAATTCAAAGACGTAGAAAATTATTATATCTGATATGAATTTAGAATATTGATTCGCATTGAATGGAAGAAAAACTATTATGCCGCGAGAAATGGATTCTAGTGCCTATCCTTATAAAAGCGTCATGTGCGTTATATTACATGCGAAGAGAATTCTATGTCAATCTAGCATGCGCACATAGGGAGTCTGATTATATGCGGCAGTAGTAAATCAACAGACAGAGGTTTCCATGTTGTGATAGGGTTGCTTATTAATTCGGCATAGAATTGACGTTTTTCGCATTACATGTAACAAGAATATTCATGCCGTTAGAAATGCAATGTAGCTGGGAGTAGTTCCAATAGAAATAATTGTGCAAAATATATTGCATAAATAATGTCGTGAGGTATTATTTGATGTTCCTCGCCGTCAGACATCAGTCTATTTCGCATTAACATTCAAATCTAACGCCTGTCTTTGTAAAAGTAGTACGCGCGTTACGTTACACATGAAAATATTACAAAATATATTCTCAAAACGCGTTTTACAGGACGGCGTGCCAAATAATTGCTAATTTGTAAAAAAAAAAAGAATAGATGGAATCGAATGTGCAAAGAAGAAGGCAACCCTATTATCAAACACGACCTTAGAATCTAGTGCCTATTTATTTGAATGCTGCAGGTACATCACATTACATCCAAGGTGAATAGTCAACCATTGCAGAGTGCATAGTACTGTGAAACTTTTAAAGTGCGAGTGGATATATTATAGTTTTCATGTTAGTATAAATTTCATGTCATTACATGTATAGAAATATTTATTTGCATCATAAAATCTAACTCTACTAGGTCAGAGCTGTTGCAAGATGGTGCTAAGGCAGAATGGTACAATTTCTAAGAACGTCTTGCACCGGAACTGTCGCATTTCAACAATTACATAGAAGTAGCGTTTTTATATATTATTTGCTTGTTTGGTTTGCTTGATTTTATTTAGCATTTAATATATTTTGTTGGGGTGAATATAATGAATTATCCTGTCCACTAGAAGGGAATAATTGAGCGATGTAGCAATATTTCTTGTCAAAAAAATTATGGATTTCAGAATGCAAAGACGTAGAAAATATTTACATCTGAAGGAATGTTAGAAAAAGGTTTCGCATTGATTGGAAGAAAAAGTATTATGCGACTCTAAATGAATTCTAGTGCCTATATGTTCAAAAATGGCATGTGCGTTACATTAGATTCGGAGACAAATCAATGTCAATCTAGTATGCACACAGAGGGAGTCTATTCAAATGCGACAGTTTCAATCAACGGACGGAAGATGTAATGTCGTGAGAGAAGTGTTAGAGATTGATTCAGAATATAATTTTTTTCCCATTATATGCAACAGGATTTTTACGACGCGAGAAATACAGTGTAGCTGGGAATGGTTCCCAATGAAATACATTCTACACAATATTGCATCAGAAGGAAATGGAAATACATACTCGCATAAGATTCTGGCGAAAAAAAAGTAAATGAAATTCTACATTCATAATATAAGATACTGCGTGAAACATTTTACGTACGAGTGGATATATTGTATGACAGCTTACATGTTAATATTACTTTTTAATTAGATGTAGAGAATGATTTTTTCGCAGCATTCGAAGTACAATCCATTGGTTCAGTGCTGTTGCAGGATGGTGGTACACCTTTTTTGTTTGAATTTACAGGGCCGCTTTCCTTTTTAACTGGCGCATTTTAACAAGCACACAAAAGAAGCGAACATAATGACTATTCCAGTCCACGACAAGAGAATATCTGAGCCATCCTATAATATATATTAAGAAAAAGTTGATGGAGTGCAGAATGCAAAGGCGTAGGAAATGATTACTTCTGCTATGATTTTAGAATATTGCTTCACATTTATTAGAAGAAAATATATGCCGCGAGAAATGAATTCTAGTGCCTATTCTTTTGATGGCGGATCGTATATTATATTACATAAGAAAGGAATTCAATATCAATCTGGCATGCACACAGAGGGAGTCTGTTTAAATATGGCAGTTATAAATCAACAAACGGAAAAATGTAACATCGTGAGAGTATTACTGCATATTAAATTAGCAAAGATTTTTTTTTTTCAAATTACATGAAACATTCCGAGTAAAATAAAATGTATCTGGATATAGTTCTGATGAAAATAATTGTGCAAAATATTCTACCAGAAGGGAATAAAAATTCTTACTCGCATATATATTCAGGCGAAAAATTAATGATATGCAAAATTTTTAAGAAAAGATATTGCATGAGATATGCCGTGAGGAAATATTGCAGGTATCTCGTTGTTGAAAATTATTTTATTTCGCATTAACACTAGAAACTCTTTCTGAAATCAGTACGCGCGTTTCGTTACATAGGACAAGACTGGGAAACATCTTCCGCAACGGTAAAAAGCGACTTAATTCTGAATTTTGTAACAGAAAGAGATGGAATCCAATGTGGAAGGACGAACGGAATTCTAATTGCAGTCACGGCGTTAAAATCTAGTACCTATGAATTTCAATGCAGCATGTAGATTGTATTATATTCATAGAGAATAATTTGTTACCCGTTCTGAAATCTACAGTACCGTGAAGCGTCTTAAATGCGAGTGGACATATTACAGTTTGATGTTAATATTACTGTCATTCTATTAAATGTGGAAAATTGGTTATTCGAAGAATTAGAACTACACTCCAGTGATGCAGCAGCTGTTGCAGAAAGGTACTGGGCGGGAGCGAAGGATTTCCTGGGTCGCTTTGTACCGGAACTGGCGCATTTTAACAAGCACACAAAAGTAGCGAACATAATATATTTTCCAGGCCATCACAAGAGAATAATTGAGCCATCCACCTATATTTGTCTTCAAAAAGGAAAATGGACTCCAGATTGGAAAACGTTGAAAGTTATTACATCTGAAAACCTTACTCGCAATTATTTTTGCGAAAATTAAGTGAGATGCATATATAAAAAAAACATTGGGTGTAACCTTTTAAATTCGAATGGATACATTACAGTTTTCATGTAAGAAAGGCTGTCATTTTAATAGGTGTAGAGAATGGTTCATTCGCAGTATTATAACTATTATGTAGTAAGGTGTTGCTGCAGGGTGGTGCTGAGCCGGGAGGGAGTAATTTTCAAGGCTGAGTTGCACTGGAACTGGTGCTTTTTAACAAGCACACAGAAGTAGCGAACATTATGAATTTTCCAGTCAAGCACAAGACAAGAATTATTGAGCGATTCATCAGTATATTTTGTGAAAAAAAGAGATAGAGTCCAAATTTCAAAAACGCTGAAAATTATTATATCTCATAATAATTTAGAAGAATTATTCCCATTGAATGGAAGAAAAACTGTTATGCCGCGAGAAATGAATTCTAGTTCCTATTTATTAAATGCGTCATGTGCGTTATATTACATGCGAAGAGAATTCTATGTCAAACTAGTATGCAAACAAAAGGAGTCTGATTAAATGCCACAGTAGTAAATCAACAGACAGAGGTTTTAATGTTGTCAGAGAATTGTTACTTATTAATTCGGCAGAGAATTGCCATTTTTCCCATTAGATGAAACAGGGATATTCATGCCGTGAGAAATGCAATGTAGCTAGGAATAGTCCCGATGGAAATAATTGTGCAGAATATTGCTTCAGGTTGGGATGGAAATTCGTACTCGCATAGAATTAAACAACATTGGTAAGAAAATATATCCATAAAGAATGTCGTGAGGTATTATTTCATACTCGTCGTCTTCAGAAATCAGTTTATTTCGCATTACCATTCAAACTTAACGCCTGTTTTTCTAAAAGCAGTACGCGCGTTACGTTACACACGAAAGCATTAGAATGTATCTTCTCAACACTTGTTCTACACGGGTGAAGAGCTGAATAATCGCGAATTTGTAAAAAAAAAGTACGGAATCGAATGTGCAAAGAAGGCGACCCTATTATCAAACACGACTTTGGAATCCGGTTTTTCAACATGTTGTTTCAATGTTCACAATTTTATAATTAGAAACATAAGCTCTACACAACATTTTAGTCACAATTTTATCATATATCATTTTAATACGTGTAGTCATTTAAATTTCAGATTGTTATTTATTATAGAGTTAATCATGTAAATAGTTGTTTATTATTATATACAAGATTGTCAATTTGAATTATCTGGTACGCACTCCACAGCAAAGATATGAAATATTGTATAAGATATTTTAAGTTAAATGCCTGATGATCCCCAAGGGCGAAAACGTTTGCATTCCTATTTCATAATATGCAATGATCATTTACATCTGTAAGTGTTATTGATTTTAAACTGTGATATGTCAATTAGACTGAACTCTAAATAAAATAGCATTATGTTATATTACGTAACCTTCCTGAACAGATTCACACGTCCGGAAATCATGGCCAGTTGTACAGGGATGTCCCTACCGGTAGAGACTCCCTTTTAGTACAAATTCTACCCGATTGATAGATGAAAATCTCTCCGCGTGGAGACCCGCTTTCAGAAAAACATTCACATCAGTGGAGACTTGCTTTTAGTAAAACCATTTCACCCGAATGGTACAGGGGTCTATCTCTCAGCGGAAACTCGTTTTCAGTACAACATACACCCTGCTGGTACTGCAGTCTCTCTCCAGTTGGATATTCTTTTTAAGATCTGTCAATTTTATATTAGAGATTTGCCTTGCATATGGGCATTTTATAGCAGATTTTTCCAACAAATTTCAGAACATTTCTGTCATCACCATAGGATGACATTGCATATCCTTCAGCATATTCTACCTCCCAAGCTACCGTACTCGGTGATTATAATAAACTTTTAAGTGGAACTCATTTTCATGGGAAGAAGAATCTTTGCCATTATCATTGCTCTATATTGTATTCTCGAACTCCTCTTTAAGAGCTTTCGTCTACTGATAAAATCAGTGACAACTTAAAAATTTTCGAAGTTCTTAGCGTAAAAACATGTTGGAATTGTTCAACTCGCCACTCCGAATAGCTCATTTCGCCGTTCATATGAACGAGCATCTCTCAAATCTCGCCTCTGAAGAACATAGTGAAGCAGATCACCTCACTACGCTTTTCGCCGTGTAATATAGTGGGAACAATTCAAACGTAACTTTCCTGAAGAGATACACTGCTCAGGAACTCGTGGCCAGTTAGGGTACGGTCACGTTGGAGCGACGATAAACGATAAAAGAAGCAGCGATGCTATATCAGAGAGAATTGAAGCATGCATTGTCATTGAGGTGTGCATATTGGAGTAACGATAAAAGATAAGATACACGATAAAAGCGACGAAAAAAGAAAAGTTCAATTTTCTTCGCTCTTGTCGTTTATATGATCTCTGATTAAGATAATATTAATCTGTACAATGACCGGTGGTTATCAATATATCCGAATATTAATCGATTTATTATTATTTCGGCATATTAAATTAATTAAATTGTAGATATTGGCAAATTGATCAGTTGTGTATTTATTCGTCATATGTTATGTGATCACAAGAACCAATCACAACACAACGAATTTATACTATCTTTGGGATGAGAAACGGTTTTTTTTATTTTTTTATTTTTTTATGTTTAATATTGGTCGACCAGAAAACTTGCTATACAGACCACTGTTAGATTATGGAAGATCACATGCAGAATATCATGCTGAGGTTGGCTCTAAAGGCTCCTCTAATTAATAGACACGGGTTTAATTTTGTACGTATTTAAGTTATATTAACCTTGAACTTAGCAGCTGATATTTCCTATATATCTTCTGTCATTAAGTGCATGCATAGAATATCTACTACTTATAAATCAAAATGTTGGCTTCCCGCATCCTCGTTGCTCCGATATGAACACTTGATTCTTTGATAATACCAAAGCGTCGCTAGATCGTTTCTTTTATCGTTTATCGTTGCTCCTGTACTTACCCTTAGATATCATGACAAATCCAAAGAAGCTATAAACTACCGGACAGGATGCCGGAGGCAAAATCGCGATCTATCGCAGCAATGCAGTAGGTGCAAGAATGAAACAGGCAGCGATGGCGGCTTAGTCGAATGCGATGCATGTGGAAATTAGGAACACATGAATTGCTCAGGGTTGACCAAAGGAGAGAGCGACAAACTTAATAGACCAAACTGCAGGCTCATCTGGCTATGCGAAGAATGCAAACCACAATGAAGAAAAATAGAGACATTTGAAAATATCATTCATAGACTCACAAGATCAATGGAATCAACTATGGATCAAATCAAGTTTCATATAAATGCATCACTGAGAGACAAAGAAGCAAAAGGAAGCAACAGCTTGCGCACCACGCTACCCGACACACAACAAAATATATCGCACACCAACAGCGGAAGATTTCTCCGGCGATAAACAAAAATTATCAATGAATAGGGCACAAGGCAGATCGGCACAGGACTAGCCACCAAGAAATCAGAAAGCAACTAACGAAAACAGCCGGAACACTGCCTACTTAGGAACCGTGCAAATAAATCACTCAAGAAGCCAACGCGGAAACAGACCAAACAGAAAAAATTCCGACGTTAGATATTACTAGTAAAATACATTACTCACTTTTTAAAGTGATATACACGAAATTTTCCATATTCTGTGTGAGTTTCCTGCTGCAAATTCAGAACTGTGTATTGGTGACTTAGGAGTGAATTGGTGTCATAAATTTTGAATTGTATATAGTTTTTGCCTAATAATTAGAATAAAGCATTAACCCGACTCAGTACGAGCTCGCTCCTTCGCTGGGGATTAGCTTTCAATATGACTTAAACTTGACCAGGACGGAGATCTGGACGTAGACGGGGATCTCTCCTGACGCGGGGACTCGTTTTCTGTACAACATTCATCCGACCGGTACAGGGATCTCTCTCCCGGTTCAGACTCGCTTATACTACAAAGTTCACTCCACAGGTATAGGAATTTCTCTACCGGAGCAGACTCGCCTTGAGTACAACATTCACCCTACTTGTACTGAGAACTCTGTCCCCTGGGGACTAGTTTCAGTACAACGTTCAGTCAACTGATATAGAAATTTTTATCCCGGTGGAGACTCGCGTTTACTAAAACTTTCACTCTTGTGGTATAGGGATCTCTCTTCGCTTTCACTGCAACGTTAACCTAAATTGTACAGGGATCTCCCTTCCGGTTCAGACTCGGTTTTAGTACAAAATGTACCCGATTGATAGATGGAAATCTCTCCCCGTGGAGACCCTTTTTCAGTACAACCAGGACGAATAGAAAGAATAGTGTACGCACTCCTATGTTCTCTCATTGTCGGTGGCGGACCTGAGAACTAGTGGCGCTTCGATCGCTATATTCCATCGTTTTCTGAGGTCAGACACCTCGACAATACAATTAGTATGCTTTGTTGTTTGGGGTTGTGTAGAAGTCTTCAATTTGTTGTGCTTTGAATTAACCAGTGACAAAAGAATATTGTGTGGTGGTTTACAAAATAATTGCAAAAATGCCGTACTGTTTTGCTCCGGGTTGTAGATCGGGATACGGTAGAAATAGTAACAAAAGACATTTTTTTCACCTCCCAAAGAAAAAGATGAGTTTGGGAAATGGGCCAGAGCGATTCCGCGGAAAGATAGGCAGCTTTCGGTAAATAACCGTATTTGTGATGTGCATTTTTCCGAAGATATGATTATAAAATCAGACTGTTTCATTATTAAAGGTCAAAAGGCAGAAATAGAGCGAGTGCGTTGGAAATTAAAACCAGGAGCTGTGCCTCACATTTTCCCTAATTTACCGAAATATTTATCAAGTCGGGTAAAACATCGCAAATCACCCACGAGACAGAAGAATGGTGAACCCGCAGGGAAAAGAAGAAAGAAGAATGCAGACATTTATGATGGAGATCCAACAATAACAGCGGATCAAATTGACGTTCAAGGTCAGTCTAGCAGTAATAAAGATAATAAGATTCAAATTCAAGATAGTTGTCATGCTGATAAAATATTACATTTGAAGAAGCAACTTAAAAATTTGAATCGAAGGTACACAAGGGCTAAAATCAGTCTGTCCTCGGCGAAAGCCAGAATTTGTTTAATAGAAAAGCAGTTAAAATGTAAAAAAAAATTGAGGATAGAGATAGTAAATTCCTTAGTAAGAAGCAAAAAATGATTATAGATACAATGATAAAGAAATGTGGACTCAAAACTCCCAGTGGAATGAGATATAGTCCTGACTTTATTTTGGAGAGTTTGCTGTTTAGAATAAAATCACCAAAAGGGTACAGACATTGTTTGCGACATGATTTGCTGCCTCTTCCCTCACAAAAGCATTTAAGAAAACTTTGCCGCGGACTTAAGTGTCCATATGGTGTAAATCCACATTCCTTGAGTGCTATTTCAGATTTCTATAAAGATGAAATAGATGAAAATAAACGTTACGGAGTGGTAATATTCGATGAGGTCAAACCCAGAGAAGAAATTCACTTTAATAACTCTTCCCTTAAAGTGGACGGATTTGTTGATTTCGGAGATCTCACGACTGATGTCCAAAAGAAGCAATTAGCCAATCATGCACTAGTATTTATGTTTGTGCCATTTATGCAAGATTGGATTCAACCAATTGCTATTTACGCTAGCAGAAACGCTACTCCAGGTGATATTCTTGTTAAAATTCTTATTCAAGTTATACTACAATTAGAAGCAGTTGGGGCGAGAGTAGTTGGTTTCACTTGTGATGGCAATCAAACAAATAAAAAGGCCTGGAAATCTTCAGAAATCAATGGAAAAAAATTTCCAGCACAATGCTATATTCCTAATCCGTCCAACGAAAAAAGGAAGATATGGGCATTCTCAGATTTTGTGCACATATTGAAATGCATAAGAAATTATTTCCATGATAAAGTCGAACTCTCTTACAAGAAGAAAAACATCAATTTCAGTTTTTATAGGAGACTTTTTGAGGAAGATTTATCTGGATGTGCCGGTCTTAGGGTTTGTACCAAGTTGACAACAGCTCATCTAGATCCTTCGTCCTTTCAGAGAATGAATGCCAGACTTGCGTTCCAACTCTTCAGTGACAGTGTCGCCAAAGGTCTCAAATTTTATCGTGAAGTAGGGTCACCGGGTTTCGAGGGCAGTGAGGACACTGGAGAATTTACAAGGCATTTAAACTGCATTGCCGACGCATTAAATTCACACTTTCCTGCTAAGGCTCTTTATAAAGACTCTTCTAACCACAAATTCCTTATTGATTTTCTTCAATGTCTCAGAACTACAACCAACACATTTGCTTCTGGTATAACAATGGAGTCTTTAGTAGTAACCTTGCAGAGTACCTTAGAAATGAGTGAATGGCTCTGGAGCAAAGGGTACAAATATGTCCTAACAGGGAAACGCACCCAAGACCCCTTGGAACGTAACTTCGGAATTTTACGTTCACTCAATTCAGATGACTATCCTTCGACGATAGATTTCCTCCATATACATTTATTACAATGTATTTATGTCCCTGCAAAGCAGGTCCTGAACATTGCAGGAAACTGTGAACCGAAAAGTGATAAACTACTCACATCTTTTGTGAACCAAATGCGAACATTAGCGCGAATTGCGGAATTACGTAACAAGGCAGTTAAGAAGTCTGTAGAAACTTGTATAAAAGAAAAAATTGTTCTTCGTGAAGAAATGCATGGTCAAGGCTGGGAAAGTGCTGTGCCCGAGTTAGTAAATACCACTCCTGCCGTGTTGATTGACAGATGTTTAGTGTATCATGTGGCAGGTTAGGTCGTAAATCATTCCTCTAAGTGTATTGCGTGTAGTTTCTGTGTCCAGTCCCTTCAACAGAAAAGTAATGTGTCTAAACATTGTGCAGCTCTCACCCAAATCAAGGACTACGGATCCGGTAGGAACGTCAGTTTTTTAACCCATCCCTCCCAGCTGTGTACGACGCACTTCTTCAAACAGAAATGAAAATTAAAGAAAAGATTAGCTCAGCGAGTGCAATGTGGGGTGATATCTTCTATGCCTGTCTTGACACTATTGACGCTCTTACGATCCAGTCTTCGGGAGCAGGTTGTTGCAGAGAACACATCATGGATATTATTCCTAAATTGGTTTACCACTACTTAAAGTGCCGATTCTTCTTCAGGACAAAAGAAATCCGAAGAGAATTGCAAGCTCGTAAATCAGCCAAGTCATCTCGCAAACTCTCGAAGGTAGCAGGCAACTAATCATTTATAGGGTGAGTAATTTAATTAATTTATAAGCACCTAAAATATCTTTAAACTCTGGGTTTATTTAACAATTTGTAGAGTTTTCTGTCCCTGAATTCGCAACTTGTTAAATACTGAACTTATCGCTTTCATAGCGTTTCAGATTCCACTGTATTTTCTGTTACGAACGTTCATAATAGTGTTAACTGAGAGAAGGCTATTAATTATGAATAAGGGACTATGCAGGTATTCCTAAAGTTACGAATAGACGGGTTAAATGGTAGAAATTTGCTTTTGAAAAGGACTACGTTTAGCGTAACAAGAACTGTAAACTTCCTCCAAGTCAGGAGTTTCGCGATAGAAGCGCCGCGTTGCGGCGGGCCCGTGTAAACTCGCTGAGTGCGTACACTATTCCTTCTATTCGTCCTGGTACAACATTCACCCCTGTGGAGACTTGTATTTAGTAAACTCCTTCACCCGACTGGTACAGGGATCTCTCTTTCAGAGGAAACTCGCTTTCAGTACAACAGCGAGCCTGCTGGCTCTGCGTCCACTGTCCTGGTGGAGATTCGTTTTGAGATCTGTCAGTTTAATATTTGAGGTTTCCCTCGCATATGGCTATTTTATTGGAGATTTTTACACCATATTTCAGAATATTTCTTTTATCGCCATAGGACGACCTCGCATATCGTTCTGCATATCCTTCTTCCGAAGCTACTCGATGATTATGATAAATCTTGAAGTGAAACTGATTTTTATGACAAGAAAAATCCTTGTCATTATTATTGCTCTATATTGTATTTTCTAACTCCTTTTTAAGAGCATTCTTCTACTGATAAAGTCAGTGAGAACTTAAAAATCTTCGAAGTTCATAGGATAAAAACATGTTGGAATTGTTCAACTTGGCACTCCGAGTATCGCATCTCGCTGTTCATATGAACACCTCGCCTCTGAAGAACATAGTGAAGCAGTTCACCTCACCACGCTCTTCGCCGTTTAATATGGTGGGAAAAATTCAAACGTAACATTCCTGAAGAGATTTACAGGTCCGGAAATCATGGCCTATTGTGAAAGGATCTCCCTTCCGGTTGAGACTCGCTTTTAGTACAAAACCTACCTGATTGATAGATCGAAATCTGTCCCCGTGGAAACCCGCTTTCAGTGCAACATTCACCCATAGTGGAGACATTCTTTTAGTAAAACTCTTTCACCCGACTGGTGCAGGGATATCTCTCTCTCTCTCTCTCTCTCAGCGGAAACTTGCTTTTAATACATCTACCCGGTTGGTACTGGGATCTCTCTCCAGGTGGAGACTCCTTTTAATGAACGAAATTTATTTTTCAAGAGATGAAAATATTTAATGTGGAAAATAAATGATCCGCTGGGCCTCGAATGCTCAAATATTGTCGGGGTCGGAAAGGACAAGATAAATGCCTCCCCACACCGACGCGAAATATTCGCAGCGGTGGCGAATGTTTCGCTTCGCAAAGTTGCCCCTGTCTCAGTCTACATTGCGCTATATAAGTGTGCCGACACTGACGCGAATGTATTGCCGGACGTCTGCGAATCTGCAGCGTTGAAATTTAGATTCGCCCCCTGAGCGATTTTTTTTCGCTGCCACCACGAATTGTATGATGGCGTTCTGTGAGAAATTGTAAGGAAACATCTACTATTATAAGCTTTATTCTAGAGGATTACAAGTAAGCAAAAAGGGCAATATGAGATGCAATCCAATTGGAATTTAATGAAAGTGGTAAGTTACTCACTTCTTTAACATATCTTAAGAGAAAAATTCTATCCTACATACGGCCTGTCTATAAAGAATAATTTCATATTCGCATCTTTGTTGACTTTTATCAGTCTTTCAGGATATCATAGCATTGCTTAGTACAGAAATACATTTCTAGAGGACCTACCTATATGAACTTTGCGTCATTTAACATCTTACTAAGGTTTAATAGTTCAAAGTTAATAATTTTCTTGGTTAAGGAAAGGTTTCATTCTTAAAAGCAAACATATAAGCCTATATTTAGTAGCAATTTTTTGTCAAAACTAATCTCATTCATATTTTATTCCTATGAAGTACTCTAGGAAATTTTATATTAGCTAGTATAGAAGAGTTGTTTCAATAAACATAAATAGGCCTATTGATTGTTTTCATTAAACCTTACGGATTCGCGTTTGGTGTCACTACAGCTCAATCAAAAATAAACAATGTTTTGGACTTTAGGCTAATATTTTTATTTTATTATGCGATATTTGTCTACATAATGTTAAAATAACCGACTTGCAATTAATTTTTAAATATTAAATATAATATTATAGGGTTGTTGTTCAGTCAATTTTCCGAAGACAAGTCTGAACCTCACAAATGATACCAAGAAGGCACCACTTATCAGGCAACTAGGCCAGGAGATAATGGAGTAGGGTGGCCAGTTCCTTTCCCCCTCCATTGCATACATCGCCGAAAAAATTAGCAAAAATCTACACTTAGCAGATACTGCTTCACACTTACACTTACATTTAAACAGGATAATTTTATTAATTATACGCGAATATCACTACTTGTGGGACAAATCTCTCCCAGATTTTAGACTTGGCATCATCTCTTGTCTTCCTTCTCTTGAAGGACGCATTATAACAGAATCAAAGAAAAGTTAGAAAAGACGAGACGAAGTACAGTCTCTTCTGTTTTCGAGATTTTGTTACGCACTTAACACACGTATTTTGTATACTATTTTTGCACCATCAAATATTTAGAACTGCAAATACTGTATGAATTTTATGATACTTTCTGCGTTGAGAGCGCATTTTAGTGAATGCAGCCATTATACTGTACATTGAAGCAGGGGCAGACGCAGGATTTTTTTTCGGGGAGGGATTTGAGGAGATAGTAAAAATGGCATAATGAGAAATAAGTTTATATACTCACAATTTGCTTACGAGTCACAAACATTTACAAGTTGGCCTGAGTGGCGTAGTCGGTATAGCCTTCTGTGCTCGAAGTTGCGAGTTCTATCCCTGCACAGTTCGATGGCATTTAAGTGTGCTTAAATGTGACAGGCCTCATATCGGTAAATTTATTGGCATGTAAAGAAGTCCTGCGGGAAAAAATTCTTGCACACCAGTGACGCCGATATAACCTCGGCAATTGCCAGCGTTGTTAAATAAACCACAATTTTTTAATTTTAATATTTACAATGCCTGCAATACAAAAACAATGACAGAGTGATATTTACAGAAGAAGGTGACGAGGTATCTTAGACATTTCATCCAGTACTTCCTAAGCTTTTATTTCTACATTTTTATGTATCATCATCAAGACCAGTCCATTTAATCTGTCTGCTCCTCAAGTAAGTCTTCAAATACCGCAATGTTGAGAACGACCGTTCTGGTGTTGCTGTAGTTACAGGCAACGTGCAGAAAAAGTTTTAGCGCCTTGTGAGTGCAGGGAAAAATAATTTCATTGCACATGTTCAAAGATAATATAAAATCAGTAGGCATTAGGTGAAGACTTTTCTGATCAAGGAAATTTTTTCTCAACATCTTCAATTCATTGAAGAAAGACACTGGTGATGGATCAACATCATTGGGCTACTGATTTACTACAGCCTGAACAGCAGTTTCTAAATCTTCATCTGATGCTCGCACTATGTTTTTAGGCAGCAAAATTTGTATGGACTTTAGGATTCCCTTATGATTTAAAAACCTGTCCTTGAGCTGACTAATAAAATAGTCTAAGAAGGGAAGGAGAATTGAAAGCCTAAAATATTCTTCAGGACTCTCTGTCTTGAAGTTAGAATGCTGTGTTTGTCTCCATGCAGTTCTTGGAATTTCCAGCGTAATTCCAGTAAGTTCAGCAATACTTTTTGCCTCCAGGTTCACTGGCTGAAAATTTAAAAGAAAATCTTCCAGTTCTCTTTCTAGATTAGTACATAGTTTAATGCATGTCTTAAGGTCTATCTGTTCTGACTGTAGTAGACTGGCTAAACCATGTGACAGGCTAAAAACAAGGCTAGCTACAACCATAGACACCAAAAATGTTGGTTTATGTATGGCTTATATTACGATGTACCGAAGTACATATAATAATATTTCAGTGCAGAAATTCTGCGTCATCATATGATGATGGAAGAGTGGAACAGAGAAAAGTTCTCTCCGGCACCGGGATTTGAACCCGGTTTTTCAGCTCTACGTGCTGACGCTTTATCCACTAAGCCACACCGGATTCCCATCCCGAAGTCCGATCGAATCCTTTCAGTTTAAGTTCCACTTCTTGGGTTCCCTCTAGTGGCCTACCCTCATGCACTGCGTCATAGAGATGTATGACAATGGCACAATGTCCATACATGTGCAGAGGTGCATATCATGATATGCGAAAAATAATCACATTGTGATTTAAGATGGTGCTTATTCCGTCGGATCCTGGCCACTTAGTCACTCATAACGAGTTATATTATTAGTCCTCTTGCATTGGATCTTGTAGTAAGTGCCAGAGTACAGTGCTACTCTCCAGTGGGCAGTGGATCAGAGTTGCGAAGCAGAGGCAAAAAAATCCCAGATATAAGGATTTCTTTCAATGCAAAGATACATGTATTTAACATTTTAGCAAAGGGAATTTACGTGGAAAACCCTCTAATTCCTATGTACATTCACGAATTAAAATCAATATTATTTTTGTTTCTTATTTCGTGTTTTTCTCAAAATTTCGGGAGGGGATATATCCCCTTAATCCCCCCCCTTGCGTCCGCCCCTGCATTCAAGGGAGTATTATTTTGCTAAAAATTTGTATAAAAGTCAGTATGGTTTCCGTTTTGTATCCAATGATGAAAAGAACATGAAAAATATGTTATTGTGGGGATTTAGACGCATTATATTACATTATAATAGAAACGCGGCCAATTAAAGTATAATAATTGTTTCCAAATGTGAATGTATTCATTTTACGGCACTAAAATGATCTATATCGAGTTAGGAGTTTGTTGAACGTACTCTCATCAATTCCTAGAAAATTTCTAAATGACCGAGAATCTTCTAATGTCATCTCTCTCAGTAGGAATAAAAAATATATTACCAATAAAGGATCATTCATTTCATTTCACTATTTTCAGTTATTTATATGTGCTGGGATGGTAATTCATGTTATGAGGGATTCTCTGAATATTCGTTTCATAGGTAATTTATCTTTTCAGATATCTTTAACTTCTTGTTTCTAATTCACTTTTGTATTTTTATACGTGGACTTCACTTTCTCACCCACACTTCTTTATTTTTGCTATGTGTTCTCTCCTCCAGAGCTCTAAGTTCTTTGACAACGTTTGCAACCGCAAGCACAACATCTAAGGCTAAATATTAGGTATCATCGTTCGCCATTTTGATTCTTTTCTTTTAATAATTTAATTAAATGTATTCTAATATTTCAGTTACATTTTATTTTAATATTGTAACCACATTTATTTTCGGGTAGCTCAGTTGGTAGAGCAGCTGGCTACGGACTGGAAGGTCCGGGGTTGGATCCCAGGTGGTGAGAGGATTTTTTCTCGTTGCCAAACTTTCAGAATGGCCCCGAGGTTCACTCTGCCTTCTATAAAATTGAGTACCGGGTCTTTCCCGGGGGTAAAAGGCGGTCAGAGCGTGGTGCCGACCACACCACCTCATTCTAGTGCCGAGGTCATGGAAAGCATGGGGCTCTACCTCCATGCCCCCCAAGTGCCTTCATGGCATGTTACGGGGATACCTTTACTTTATTGTGATTATATTAATTTTAATTTCATTACTTATATTTTAATTACATTTATTTTAATATTTATTACATTTCAAAACACATAATTAAAACAATTTAAGCGATGGAAGTATTTTGTGAGCGGATTTGAAATCAGAGCAAAGATTTCTGTACTAACAGAGAAGAGGTTATCTTGAGTTCTTCGCCAAGTAAAAAATACTCTTTTCTTTAACTCGCCGTAACTAAAAAACCAGTAAAGATTTTGAATAGAGGCAGCTTTTAAAAGTAGTTTCCATTCTTTCTCAACATTCCATTCGCTTCGTCCCCCCATCTAACGTGAAAAATAGAAAAGTTTGCCGCTAACCACTTCTGAAGGTGTAAATGTCTATTTTCAACAGATCACTTCCAAATTAGTATCTTCCCCTTACCCCGCGTTTTAAAAACAATTTTGATTTCAAAATTTTTTCCATGCTTTCCTCAGACATTGACCTGCCAATCATAAAAATAACAGTGCGATTGATTGGCTATCATAGGAACTACGACATGATACTCCTCTGAATACGCGAAATTTGGTCTTCGTCAGCGCTGCGAATATTTCGCGTCGGTGTGGGGTAAAGTACGAATTTCGTTGCCCTGTATACGCGAAATATTCGTCGCCGCCACGGCTGCAAATATTTCGCGTTGGTGTGGGGAGGCCTTAAAGTAATAAAGCGAATGACTCTGGTATAACTAAGGGTACGGACACGTTGGAGCGACGATAAACGATAAAAGAAGCAGCGATGCTGAATCAGAGAGAATTGAAGCATGCATTGCCATTGAGGTGTGCATATTGGAGTAACGATAAAAGCGAAGATACACGATAAAAGCGACGAAAAAGAAAAGTTCCATTTTCTTCGCTCTTGTCGTTTATAAGATCTCTGATTAAAATAATATTAATCTGTATAAATACCGGTGGTTATCAATATATCCGAATATTAATCGATTTTTTATTATTTCGGCATATTAAATTAATTATACTGTAGATATTGGCAAATTGACAAGTTGTGTATTTATTCGTCATATGTTATGTGATCACAAGAACCAATCACAACACAACGAATTTATACTATCTTTGGGATGAGAAACGGGTTTAATTTTGTACATATTTAAGTTATATTAACCTTGAACTTAGCAGCTGATATTTCCTATATATCTTCTTTCATTAAGTGGATGCATAGAATATCTTCTACTGATAAATCAAAATGTTCGCTTTCCGCGTCCTCATTGCTCCGATATGAACACTTGATTCTTTGATAATATCAAAGCGTCGCTAGATCATTTCTTTTATCGTTTATCGTTGCTCCAACGTGTACGTACCCTTAGGGAAGCAAAACTAGAAACAACTCGCGACGCCGGAGTTGCCTCTTCCGTACCCACAACATGTGAGACGCTGGTATAAAGGAGAATTTCTCGTCACTGATTGTACAGAAGGTCTTTTTCTTTTGTGGCTTGTGTCGTATGATCAGACATAAAACAAAAGAAAATTAATTTTATTACCTCAACTATTATTTCTCTTGTGAACCAGGTCGCTCTTCTCTGATCAAGTGCACTGCCTCCTTTCTGGGACTTATAATGTATCTGTGTGAGATAATGATTTTCTAAGACTGTACATGAATATAAGAATAGCATATAAAATGTGCTCTGTCGTAGTTGAACCATAAGTGACTGATTTGTGCGCGAAAAAAGTGTCGGAAGAATTCCAACATGTATTTCTCTGTGTGCTTTTATCAGCAACTAAGAAGACGGTTCTAGGCGATTAGCTCCATTGTAAATATATATATTCGTTATTGCTGAAAACGTAACAGACCCAGAATCTAGAAATCGTTACCATAGTTTTTAGAGTTACGTGTCTATATCGTTGCGACTAAATACATGACTATTTTGTCGTGCTGTATTTATTATATAAATTGCTCTCAACCCCTTTAACAAAATTAGAATACTAAGAAATGGTTTTTCACGATAAGTTTGTCAATTATACATACTGTGATGATAGAGAGGCGAGAGCTGAAATGTGAGGTACGCGAGAGGGGGAAAGATGAGAGATCGAAAACAATGTTTCTTTCAATTTGGAGAATATTACACGAATCTACTGACTCGGACCTTCAGACTAAACCTTATTTTCCTCCTCCATATCCACTGGTGATATGGCCACGGTCCGTGATATAGTCACAATATAGTTCTAGTCTCCTCTATTTTACAGCCACGTGATACCATAAAGTTCACACTGGATATCGGTTCGACCCTATTCAGTCTTCAAATTTATTCCTTATACTACACATTGTAGAGTCAGATATTTCGTGGAATTGCATCTGAGGGGCTCTGACTTTATAGGAACATTCTCAGTTTATATGAAATCTGCTGAGCAGGAAGTGGTGAAAAGTTTAATTTAGAGACAGAGCACTGCGAGAAATAAATTATTGACAGTATAGAATTCTCATTGTTTCTTGTTCACTTTAACACTTTTTTAAAACTTGAAACTATATTAGTTGAACCGTTGAAGAGTTATAATTTAGTCAGGTTATATACCTTAGACAAACGGGTCCCCGTTTTGACGCCGGTGTGGCGTCATCTTCATTGACTTACGAACTACTTACTACGAAATCTGCTGATAGAAAGTGGTGAAAAGTTTAATTTAGAAACAGAACACCGCGAGAAATAAATTGTTGACAATAAAGAATTCTCATTGTTTCTTGTTCACATTAACACCTGCTTATACCTGAAACTATATTAGTTGAAGTGTTATAATTTAAAAAGTTTATGTACCCTAGACTAATGGGTCTCCGTCTTTACACATGCAAGAATTGACCTACAGAGTATTTCACAAACTTTTACTCCACATACTGTCATTTCGTATACCACCTAATCGCCTACACATTTGGTGTACTCTTTTTCATATAACACTTTGGTGGACTTTACTTCACATACATTTCGTGAACTCTTTTGCATCTTTTTTTCACATGAAATATTATTATTTCTTCACACTGTTTGTTGCAACTCAAATTAAAACAAATGAAGAGCTTGCGGGAAAAAACGATGAATGTCACATTTCTATTAAGGATTACATAATGATCTAATTGAGTCTATAACTGCAAGATGTAGTGCTGTTTCTATAGAAAATAAAGGAAAGAATTACTGTATTCGTGGTGATAATTCTCCTTTTTACCATTTTTCATGAGAACATCATTAAATTTCGCAGTGATCCATTGAATTAGATAATGACATCAACCTTAAGAAAACTGTGACACTCATCGTTTTTTCCGCAAACTCGTCAAATGGATACATGAGTTTTCATTTCCATGGTATTGCCGTTCAAATTTCAAATTTTCAGTACTGAAGTAAATTTTTCGTGTTGAAAACCTAAATTGTAAAAATGGAAGGAGAATCGCGCGAGAGGAATTGTCTTGCGTACCGAGGACAGTTTTATCATAAGCAAAGGTACAATTGGAATACTGGAAAGACGTAGGCCTAGTAGTTCTATGTCCGCAAGGAAACATGTAGAGGTCGAGCAGTCACGGATGGCTATACGGCAAGAGGATACAAACATCAGAGCATACACATGCAGCTACCCCAAATGAGATGGATGCAAGGAAGATCACCGCTACAAACGACGAGTAACTGCATATTCTTTATATATATATATATATGAAGGGCTTAGTCGAAGAAGGGGGTATCCCTCAAAAGTATGTTTCTGAGATATTTAGCATTTTGTTAGATTCTCTGTAACTTAAGGAAAATAATAAGAATCACAAAGTCTTTTGGGTAATGTGTTAGGTAGGTATTGAACTAACTTTCTGCAAATGTAGAGCATAATATCTTGATTATTATTGTTATTGTAGGAAAATTTCACTTATGATATACTATATTTTACAACAAAGAAAGAAACAAACTTTGAAAGGTATTAATCAAAAGACACTTAAATAAGATTCATTTGTTTGTCTGTTGAGTCAACTGACCGAAGACAGGTCTGAACCTCATAAGTGATACCAACAAGGCACCACTTATGAGGCAACTAGACCAGGAGGTAATGGGTTATGATCATTGTTTTCCATTTCACATCCATTATCTGATTTCAGATTTAAATAAAAGTTGTGATGAATTGGAGGTATGAACTTTAATATGGACAGTATGTCAGGACGCTAAGCAGCTTTGATGAGCATTCCATCGGGGTGCTTTGGTTTCATAACTGTGCTTGCTATACAGGATGTTAAAAATATCCAATATGTTAGGAGGTGCTAGTATGCATCAAAACAAGAAAATAATGTCTAATAAACATCGGTCCTACAACACATACTTTCTGAACACTTCTTCATAGGAGGTGCCTAATCTAATGTCCACTCATCACAATGCATTTCTCTGCCCTTTGGCGTAAGGAATCACGCACTCTTTGAAATTGACCTGATTCCTTTATGTGTCCCCATAACAAAAGTCTAGGAGATTTAGGTTTGGGGAACGAGCAGGCCAAGATGTGGGGCTTCCCTGACCATTGCAGTGGTGTGTGTCATCGTGTATGAACCACACCTGTGTCCCCGTAACCAAAAGCCTAGGGGATTTAGGTTTGGGGAACGAGCAGGCCAAGGTCTGGGGCTTCCCCGACCATTGCAGTGGTCTTGAAATGTCAACGTCAGGTGTTCACGCACATTGTGGTGAAAATTTGCTGGTGCGCCATCGTGTATGAACCACATCTGTAGTCCTGCTGACATGACACATTCTCCAGCAAGGCAGTCAACGCGTTAATAAGAAAGTCCTAAAAGTCTCTGTGGTAGCACATATGGCCCTATTAATCTTTCACCAAGAATGCCTGCCCATACGTTGATTGAGAATGGATGCTGATGCCTCGTTTCTTCAACTGCATGGGAATTTTCATCAGCCCACATATGCTGATTATGAAAATTCACAACACCATCTCTGCTGAACCATGCTCATATCCGCAACCAGACTTTCGTTTTCAGTATTCCTTGCGACGTATCATTATTCCATGCCAAAGGTGTCAACTACGGTATGATTTTCTGGTAGTCTGCTGTATTGTAGGGCAGAGAAATGCATTGCCATGAATGGACGTCACATTGAGCACCTCTAATGAACAAGTATGTGTTGTAGGACCCATGTTTATTAGATATTATTTTCTTATTTTGATGCATACTATCACCTCCTAAAATAGTGGATACTTTTTAACACCCTGTATTTGGTGGCTTTTCTTTTCCTGTGTGTTAGTGAACACTTTAGCAGACATTACTTTGTGCGTGTAATATATTCTTGTCCACTGTTTCGTGCCTTCTGTCTGCTGATGTCTTTCCATTTTAAGGATTTCTTTTCCTCTTTTTGCTATTATTTGTCTTATTTTCACCATTTCGTCACTTACAAAAACATTAGTTCGGTCAACATCCGCCATGTTGCTTGGAAACTTATTGTATCAAAGCAGTATTCTCCCATTGGTCAGTTAGGTAGACAGCTGGCCAATCAGAACCAAGGTTTCAAGGAACTGTGGGATACCTCCTTATTCCATTCAGAATTTTGATACAACTTACAAAGCCCTTTCATATGTTAATATTTACTTTAAAATGGGACTATCCCTTACTTAAATAGCACATTAAACTAACAGTAGATGGACTCAGCTTTCATAATATGGACTTAGTTAATTTTTTACCAAAATGTGGGATACCCCCTTATTCCACTAACCCCTTCACACACACGCACACACACACACATATATGTATATATATATATATATATATATATATATATATATATATATATATATATATATATATAATATTGGTCGACCAGCAAACTGCATATTCAGAGGAACCAACATTCACAATCCTCACAGAGTAACTTGCGGAGGTGTCGTCTCTTACCTCATTTACCGGAAATGTTTGTTTTTATGCGAGCTATGAGTAGAAAGAGGGAAATGATCTTTCTGCAAACCCTAAATCTTTGGATGACCTTGTAAAAATAGGAGAATATTCATTTCCCAGTCGAAGAAATAGGTTCGTGCTGTTCTGCAGCTTTGATAACGAAGAGGAAGAAAATGAGATAGTCATTTTTAGTACTGCCATGAATATAAGATACCTTGCGGCTTCGATACGTGAATGATATGAGGGTCACTCCAAAATAATACACAGTATTTATTTAAAAATTACATTTTTATCCTACAGCTTTGCTATTTTCACAGATTGTAGACACATTCTTTAGAAATGAAATGTCAATTTTCCACATAATCACCGTCCCTTTCAACTGCATTACGCCACCTTTGAACGAAAGCCTGTGTACCTGCACGGTAAAAGTTTGGACCTACACATGTGAACCACTCTTTAGGAGCGTGCACGAAGGAGTCGTCATATTCAATCCTCGTTCCGGGAAGGGATTCCTTCAGTTTACAAAATGGATGATAATCATATGGTGCCAGATCAGGATTGTAAGGCGTTTGTTTCAGTGTTGTCCGTCCAAGTTTTCTGATCTGGTCTGTGGTCTTGTGACTGACATGTGGCTGTGCATTATCGTGTAATATCAGAGCATCCTGCTTCTCCCGATGGAGTCCAACACGACTCAGTCGAGCTTGAAATTTCTTGAGAGTTTTAACATAAGTTACGCGTCATAATTAATGGTGGTTCCGTGTGGCATGATGTCCACAAGCAAGAGTACTTCTGAATCGAAAAACACAGAAACCGTAATTTTTCCTGTAGAAGGCGCAGTTTTCTTTGGTGAATTTGCGTATTGCCACTTCATTGTCTGCCTCTTTGTCTCCGGTTCAAAATGGTGGAGCCTTGTTTCATCTCCTGTCACAATTTTTGCAAGAAAGTCATCTCCACCATTCTCATACTGGTCCAAAATTTCGCTGCACACCGTTTTTCGGATTTCTTTGTGGGCTTCTGTCAACATCCTCGGAACCACCTGGCACAAATCTCTTTTAACCCTAACTGTTTGAATATTTTGTACGCACTTGCTTATCCTATTCCAACTTGGAGTGACAATTCTTTAACTGTTAGGCGTTTGTCAGCCACAACCATGTTTTAACGTGCTGCACATTGTCAGGACTTCGTGCAGTGGAGGGTCTGCCGCTGCGAGGAGTATCCAGAATATTGGCGTGCCCTCTTTCACCAGATAATCTAGTTGATAAACAAGTAATAGTACTGCGATCGACAGTTGCATCTCCAAACACGTTTTTCAACGTATTGTGAATATTTGCCACTGTCTCGTTCTCATACCACAGGAACCCTATAACAGCACGTTGCTTCTGATAAATGTCAAGTACAGTAGCCAACTTGAAGGAGTTCTATCATGGCAAAATCAAAACTAAAAGGGAATACTCCCCATCGAATAAAAACTGGAATCGCAATAGGAATATTTGTAAAATATCAATGTTAACAGCCTATACCACTAAAAAATATGTTTTAATATCGTCGATATTGTAAAACGCATTTTAATTTTCATGAAAAAGGACGAATATCATGACAGGAAATTAATTTTAGGATATGTTCTAAAGAACGCAGTTTTTTTGTTGAGACTGGAAAATGAAACAAAATATCGAAAACAAAAGTCATACTTTCTTTACCAAATACAACAAAAGAAGACGAATATCACATTTCTACTACAAGTGTCTCTCCATTGGCATCTCCTGCAATTCATATTAAAACAAATTGTTGTGGATGTGTAAAGTTTAATCTGAAAGGTTGTAAGCAAATATTCTATAACAATAATACTGGAAAGCTTGCCTGTTTAGCATTGCAAGCGGCGGCGAAAAGTGACTGTGCTGCTATCTAGCGGCTTGGATTGTTTATACACTCCTTGCGGCGTGCTAGGTTACGTGAGGAAAAACGGAGAGGTGTGCATTTGATATTAATAAAAAATGCAAATAAATAGTTTTATTTAGAGTCACAAGGTTCACAACATTTTAAATTAATAAGAAGTTACAAAGTTATTGGAATAGAAATGAAATGAGACAATTCTCGTATTTTTAAGTCATTTAGTTGTGCATGACTTTAGAAACTTTCATACATCGCGTATTTCGTTCCTTGGCTAATGGTTATCCATTTTATTTTTGATGTAACAATTTATTAGCACATTGAAATGGAGATACTGGCACAGTCGCTGCTTTAGGGATGAAGCCTGTATTTTGTATTTTATTTTTTTACATCAAGCCAGGGGCGGCTTTGGGGTAGTGCCAGTGTGCCATGGCACCGCCAATGAAACAAACAAAAAATAATATCCTAAAAAGCAGTTGTAATAGTTTATTTCTACACATTTTATTCGTATTTCATCTGAACGAGCGCGCGCACAGATAGGGACGCACTCTTGCAGCGTTTTTTCCGAACTTTGGAGCCACTTCTGTGTGGCACTCCCTACGTCCATAGAACACTGTACAAAAGGCTACTGATTCTAGTTTATATACGTTTCTTATGGCAGACTTTGAGCCGAATTCAGTTTGACTCAGTAGTTAATATTCCGCCCGCTAGAGCACATTAATGCAGAAATTTCGCTAGATGGCAGGGTTGTTGGTGACGTAAGGCCTGTAACACACTTGCAGAATTTTCGTCAGCGAGAAATGTGTTGCGAGAAAATTAAAAAATTGATAACATGGATTGAAATGGACATCCACACACTGGAAGAGATTCTCGCTCAAGGCAAAAACCTCGCGCGAGTTTCTCGCTGGAATCGGTAGCTCAGCGAATTTTCTTGACACATTTATCAAAGATGTTTGACATTTATACTCTTTATGACGATTGAATGTAGAAAAATATATCACAGGTGGCGATGAATTGTATTGTTTTTATTTGAAAATGAGGAAAGATGGCTGATAATAGCAGTCAGAAAGTTATCGAACTTGTACGATGTCACCCGTAGGCCTATTTATATGATACACGGGATGAAAACTATAAAAAGACGAAACTTAAAAAAGAAATCTGGATACAAATATTATATTATCTGAAAATAAATAGGGCTATATTTTATTTTGATGAGATTTAATAGTATTGATTAAACATTTGAAATAATGTATCTGTATATCTTAACAGTTTACGTAATTTTAATCAGAATATAGCAAAGAATTCTCTATCATACCATGAATGGCAAAAAAAACTGTGATCCATTGAACATGAAATAACGCCTAAACGTATCATCATTCAAATCGAAACCAGTGTCCAAAACTCGCCCTTATTTTCGTAAGATACAATGTGATTTTCAGATATTTCTGGCTTTAATTGCAGGCTTACTTCTTCTTTTCATGAACACAATATCTTCATGTAACTCCATTTCCTCATCATCTGAATACTCAGATTCAACAACCGCAGACTTGCACGAAAACACAAGTTAAAGTTCCGCGCCAAATGTTAATGTAATGTTGCCAATTCAAAACTAATGCACATAACTTGGATTTGAATGTGTAAAGTATTATCCGTTTAATTATATTGAATGCAGAGATAATCATGGTTCTTTTTAGAAAGATACCATAAATATCTTTTTCATATTATGCAACAATGTTTGTTAATGTTGTGTAATATTTGTTTTATTTTGCGGCAACTAAATATCGCTACACTGTTGCTATAGTATTGATGCTTTTGTTAACGATACATGAGATCTATGCAGGACATGAACATGTGTTATTTAGGCCGCTGCCTTGGATTCATCGGCCTGTTAAATAAAATGTAAACGTGTTCGTTTATTATCTATATCACTGTTTAGCTCGTGTGTTTTTGCCAGTAATTTTATTAGTTATAAAATTTATTTGTATTTGACTAACAATACTGTGAAAGTTTTGCATTATCTGTATCTGTAAATTTCGTTATTAGTTTCGGAAATGTTATTGTAACTGTTACTAGATGCGTTATTAACTATACACCTGTAAAATAGCTGGTTTAATTAATGTGTTTATTTAACATAATGTAAACGTGAGCTACGATTATCAGTTTCACTAGGGTAATTTGCGTAAAACCTTTTTTCATTTTTGGCACCACCACCAGAATGCCTCACCGGCCGCCACTGCATCAAGCAGATGTGATTTTATAATCTCTGCAGGCATGGCACCTTTTGATAGAAAATAAATTATACGTAGTTTGCTTTAAAAGTTTGCACATTCATCGAATAATGAAAACCAGTGCTTGATTTGCAAATGGTACTTCCGAAATTTTTACGTCTGTTGAAGTTTGTTGATTAGGCCTATCTATACCTAATTCAACGAGTCTCTGATAGTGTCTGTTTTAGCATTATAAGTTGTTTTCCTTCAAAGACCTTTTATCTTCAACTGTAATAGTTACAACTTTTTCACTCAGTGGTAGAATATCGGATTTTATTTTTAATAATTAATTGTAGAATGGTACGATTTATACCGGGCCTATACCAAATTCGTGAAGTCAATTTTTGAGAGATCTAACTGTTGGTAAACATAATTTCATTCTTAGAAATATTTAGCCTTGAGGTAAACATTAATGGAATGTTGCGGCAAAACTTTTATCGTAACTGGAATATCGTTTCCCCACATCCTTTTTTTAAGTACACTTGCGACTAATGAATTCATCATCTTGAACAATTTTAATTAAATCGTCATTTGGACATGCTGTGTTCAGAGCTGTCATTTCCACTTGAGCCATTTTTTTATTTATTTTTAGGATTTCTTGCATCGTAAAAATGATCTTAATTCAGTGAAATATTAATAATGCCTTTAAAATATAGGACTAGGCAAATTATTTGTCCGAATAACTACCTGAAACACTTATTATGAAAAACCATGGGTCCGCTTTCTTTACAAAATCAACAATACACATATTTGTTACGCATCTCAAGACACTATTTGGATAAAAAAAGTAAAGACTTTCAATTTTTTATACGGAGAAACTATAAAGAAATTGTGTTCTATATGAACAATTTAAAGTAGATTTATGCAGTATAGTATCTGTTTCAGTTAACACAGAGAATATGTCATTGCTAGTGCACTATCTAATTATACGATGGGGGAGTATGGTCTGTCGTTTCTGTCTAATATAAGAAAATCCGTAGCTTCCTCGATGCAAGATCTAATATGTTTATTTGGGACATTCGCGATTCTTTCATTGTGCTTTGATTTTGACTCAATTTTCGGAAGAAGGAGCTGTAAAATTCAGTGAAGGAAAATCTATTATCTTCAGTCGCTTATTAAAAATAGAGTATTAAAAATTAACAGAACTAAGACTGATTTGAAACTTCGATATACTTTTCCAATTTATTACACTCTATTTTTACTTACTCCTAATGTTTCGAATTATGGTTATTGAAGTCCGATAATCAAAAGTGATCTGAAAATATTTTGTGATTTTTGTACATAATGTATCCTATCTCCTAATTTTAAACGTTTCGCCTACAACTGTTGACAGCGTTTTTAGTTAGTGCTTGCATTTTGCTTAGGATATTGTTTGTGTTTTGTTTTTTAAAGAGTTTTAGATAAGGGCACAAATAAGGATAGTAGCTGACGAGCCCTATTAAACCTCATTAAATACCGTCTGTCTATATGAGCTTGGCACACCTAAAAGACAAAAGCAGATAACTGTAGTATCGGTAGTAGAAACAGTAATAATAATAATAATAATAATAATAATAATAATAATAATAATAATAATTACACTAGTAACAATAATAATATAATCATTATCATCATCTTATAACAGAAAAGTAATATTCTACTGGTGTTTACATGAATATTCCCGATCTCTATCTTTTGGAAATCTGAAGAAAGATCTAACATATTTTGCTAGGCATAGTTTTTACAAAATATAGAACAAACATTTCCACATTTAACTGACATTGGATAGGCTTGAACTATAATGAGAATAATCCTTAGGACATTATGTATTTGTTGAAGAACAAAGCTCATATCACAGTTCAACGCGCCATTCGTCACGTCATCCTCGCTGCCTACAATCCCTGCCCCTAGATAGCACTGGTGAGCCATTCGCCACTTTTACCGTGAACGTTCCGGTATTATCTTCGTAGAGTATTTGTTGTAAGTTGGAAAATAAACAGTTTGCAGCAGTTGATGTATTACCTTTGTTGTATGTTACTTATAATGTACTGTAGGTTGAGACGTTATGTTGAAACAGAAGATAGAGTATTTGAGTGTGTCAGCAGTTCCTGGCTCAAATCTAGAGAACACAAACACTGCCGTTTTTAGAAACAGTCCTGATTATTAAAATTCCTGTAAACCAACTGGACCCTGTTACTGTTTTCAGTTTTTGGTTCAGCATAAAATCCATTTAATGGTCTACCAGGTCGATATGTAATGGCTTTCTTGAGTATTAATACATCATTCACTTTAGTGATCCCACAATTGACTCTACTGACCAGATAGTACAATCCGGCTTAATATTGCCAATAATACATAACGTCACTTAGAGTAAAACAGGTTGCATATTAAACAATTTCAAATTCTGCTAACATTTTAGAGCAGCAACAAGATTCACTCCTGCATTCTATATTAAAACCACACAAAATCCTTCAACTGCATTTGGAAATTCAGGTGCCTCAACAAGTGCTTCAACTGTGCCTCAAATTTGTTCAGGCACAGGAAGCACAGGCTGGCATGAGAAAAGTTTTCAGCTGCTGACGAATTTTCTGTTTCTTCGTAGCTGCAAATCCAAAAGGGCAAATAAGACCCAATGTTGTAACAAGCAGATGAAAAGAGAAAGATTCGAGAAATGATCTTAAAGTTCTCATCATGGAAAGGAATATCTCAATTCAATAGTTACGTGAAAATTAATGGAAGACAGAATGGAATCTGACCAAAAATGTCACAGGCGACAGACTATTAATAACATAATGTTATTGGACTACATAAAATGGAAATGAAATGATGCGTCAGAATTCAAAATTGAAGTGTTATTTTTAATGGAGCGTTTGCAATGTATTATAACCAAACAGAATGGAAAAATTTGTTTCAGTTCTCTGTTTCATTTTCAGCCTACAAACCTTAAGGATTTGTTCAACAAATGGTGGTTGGAGTTATGTATTCTGCGAGAATGTATTGTATGCCTGTTGGTTGGAGGAACAGCAGATCTCCACTTTGATGTCCCACAAATCAAAGTTTTTGCTTAAAGGCCTCCCCACACCAACGCGAAATATTCGCAGGCGTGGCGGCGACGAATATTTCGCGTATACAGCGGCAACGAAATTCGCACGTTACCCCACACCGACGCGAAATATTCGCATCGC
This sequence comes from Periplaneta americana, assembly GCF_040183065.1. Taxonomy (NCBI): domain Eukaryota; kingdom Metazoa; phylum Arthropoda; class Insecta; order Blattodea; family Blattidae; genus Periplaneta; species Periplaneta americana. The sequence continues at coordinate 124,231,982 of NC_091126.1, forward strand.
TGACGGAGACCAAATTTCGCGTATGCAGAGGAATATCATGTCGTAGCTCCTATGATAGTCAATCAATGGCACTGTTATTTTTATGATTGGCAGGTCAATGTCTGAGGAAAGCATGGAACATATTTTGAAATCAAGATTGTTTTTAATACGCGGGGGGAATAAAAGATACTAATTTGGAAGTGATCTGTTGAAAATAGACATTTAGACCTTCAGAAGTGTTTAGGGGTAAACTTTTTTATTTTTCACGTTAGATGGGGGGTCAAAGCGAATGAAATGTTGACATGGAATGGAAATTACTTTTAAAAGTTGCCGCTATGCAAAATCTTTACTGGTTTTCAAGTTACGGCGAGTTAAAGAAAAGAGTATTTTTTACTTGGCGAAGAACTCAAGACAACCTCTTGTCTGCTAATACAGAAATCTTTGCTTCGATTTCAAATCCGCTTACAAAATACTTCCATCGCTTAAAATGGTTTAATTACTCGTATGTGCTTTTAAATGTAATAATACATATTAAAATAAATGTAATTAAAATATAAATAATGCAATTAAAAATAAATGTAATCACAATATTAAAATAAATATATTTACAATATTAAAATAAATGTAGGCTTAACTGAAATATTACAATACATTTAATTAAATTATTAAAAGAAAAGAATCAAAATGGCGAACGATGATACCTAGTATTTAGCCTTAGATTTTGTGCTTGCGGTTGCAAACGTTGTCAAAGAACTTAAAGCTCTGGAGGAGAGAACACATAGAAAAAAGGAAGTGTGGGTGAGAAAGTGAAGTCCACGTAGAAAAATACAAAAGTGCATCAGAAACAAGAAGTTAAAGATATCTGAAAAGATAAATTACCTATGAAACGAATATTCAGAAAATCCCTCATAACATGAATTACCATCCCAGCACATATAAATAATTGAAAATAGTGAAATGAAATAAAAGGTCCTTTATTGGTAATATATATTTTATTCGTACTCAAAGAGATGACATTGGAAGATTCTCGGTCATTTAGCAATTTTTTGGGAATTGATGAGAGTACGTTCAACAAACGCCTAATACGATATAAATCATTTTAGTGCCGTGAAATCAATACATTCACATTTGGAAACAAATATCATACTTTAATTGTCGGCGTTTCTATTACAATGTAATATAATACCTCTAAACCCCCTCAATAACATATTTTTCATGTTTTTTTTTTCATCATTGGATACAAAAAGAAAACCATACTGACTTTTATTAAACTTTTTAGCAAAATAATACTCCCTTGAACGTATAATGGCTACATTCACTAAAATGCGCTCTGAACGCAGAAAGTATAATAAAATTCATACAGTATTTGCAGTTCTAAATATATGATCGTGCAAAAATAGTATACAATACACGTGTGTTAATTGCGTAACAAAATCTCGAAAACAGAAGAGACTCTACGTCGCCTCGTCTCTTCTAACTTTTCTTTGATTCTGTTATAATGCGGCCTTCAAGAGAAGGAAGATAAGAGATGATGCCAAGACTAAAATCTGGGAGGGGTTTGTCCCACAAGTAGTGATATTCGCGTATAATTAATAAAATTAACCTGTTTATGTAAGTGTAAGTGTGAAGCAGTATCTGCTAGGTGTAGATTTTTGCTAATTTTTTCGGCGATGTATGAAATGGAGAGGGAAAAGAACTGGGCACACTACTCCATTATCTTCTGGCCTAGTTGCCTCATAAGTGGTGCCTTCTTGGTATCATTTGTGAGGTTCAGACTTTTCTTCGGAAAATTGACTAAACAAAAATCCTATAATATTTGTTTATATTTATAAATTAATTGCAAGTCGGTTATATTAACATTATGTAGACAAATATCGCATAATAAAAAAAAATTAGCTTAAGTCCAAAACATTGATTATTATTGATTGAGCTGTAGTGACACCAAAAGCGAGTACTAATGTTAGGAGATACAGCGCGAATCCGTAAGGTTTAATGGAAACAATTAATAGGCCTATTTATGTTTATTGAAACAACTCTTCTGTACTAGCTAATACAAAAGTTCCTAGAGTATTTCATAAGAATAAAATATGAATGAGCAGGGGCGGCTTTAGAGGTAGTGCCGTTGTGCCATGGCACTACCAGAATACAGAAGGAAAAGGAGAATTCATATTTTCCGCTCAAAACTTGAGAGAATCAAGTTACACTTATACAATCTTTATAGTCAATATGATCTTTGCAGCGAAACATGTAACCAGTGTTTGGAGGATGGATCTGTGCCAGGCACTACATCCCATAAGAAATATATTGGGATGCGCGCGCAATCTTCATGTTCGCTCGTCCTTTTCAGCATCTAAAGCATGATCTAAAATGTGCCAGGCACAATTTGCCGCTGGCTTTTGTAATGCTTGTAAAACTGTATACATCCCCATTTTCTACGCCGATCCCTTACTACCTCTCGCTCTGTCTGTCCTTCCACTTTGTCGGAACAAGTTTCTTAGAGCGAAGACTGCAACAATAAGATAATAAAATCTCTCCCGGTTTCTTGAAAACTTGGCTTGAGAAAGTTTTCACTTTATTATTTCTACAACAGTACCAATTGTAGTGTGAACATATTAAGTCGTGAGGTTGTCATCGTAATAGTGGTCGTGTTATCGTGTTGTGTACTGTGAAAAAATGAATTCGGTTGGCGCTTTATTGAAATCTCCGTTTTTAACAATAACATATGAAAACAAACTTCGTGTTAAAGAATTAGGCAAACCTACACCACACTTAAATATTCAGCAAAAGCAGCAAAGTGCTAAAAGTAACAGATCTCGCAAATTCAACCCAGATATTTATTTAAAAAGCAACTGGTTGTGTGGATGTGATGTGAAAAATGCGTTCTTCTGTTTCCCGTTTGTTCTGTTCGGAGGTGAACTTAGCTGGTCAAAAGTGGGTGTGACAGATTTAGTACATTTATGGGGTAAAATAAAAACACATCATAAGTCAAAGGTTAATATGAATAACGTCTTCAGTTTGTCTATGCTGGGTAAAGCGAACATTGAAAATCAGTTAAATTCACACTACAGACTCGCGATTGCAAAACACAACGAGCAAGTTGATAAAAGCAGATATGTGTTAAATTTAATAATAAATTGCATATGATTTTGTGGGGCACTAGATTTAGCACTAAGAGGGCACGATGAATCTTAGGAGTTTTGTTTGCAAAATAGACAACTTCAACAAAAAAATGATGGATTTATTTTCAAGTCAGAAGAATCGGCGAATGGGTTTTATCTATCGCGCATATTAACCTGGTCAACAAAAGTGCTCAAGTGCTCCAGTTGTATAAATTTTGGTGAGTGATTATTATTACTATTATTATTATTATTATTATTATTATTATTATTATTATTATTATTTTTATTATTATTATTATTAGAGACGAGAATTTCATGCACTATAAAATCCCAATGAAATATGCATGATCAAGCGAAAAATACAAAAAAATATGCACTTTTATTTTTGTTTCAAATGTCTTATTTCACTTCACTTTTTTTTGCAGTTAAAAACCTAACAACATTTTTAAATTGGTTTCTATGAGGTTCCTGCACTTGTCAGTCAATATGTTTTTGTAGGCAAAGAATGGTCTCTGTATATTGCAAGAAGTTACGGGTTTAAACTTAAATGAACATATTTGTGACAATGTCAGGTCAAATTCTTCATTCATGTTTTCGCCACAAATTACCTTCTTCACTGAACAAAAGAATCCGAAGTCCGGGTTAGCATTTATGACCCTGTCCAATTTGTTTTTTGCCGCTACATCCACTTTCCCACGGGCATAACTGAGGGATCTATGAAATTATTTGCAGATTCTTTCTTTTGTTGCATTCTTGCAATATGAAACAGATGCGACATGCTGGTCGACTTGAAATTTTTTAGTACATTTCATCTGAAATTATAATAGACCTTACGGTTACCTAGATACGATTTAAAAACGGACATCGTAATTTAATAATTATTTTAAACACGATTTTAAATTTTTATACAAAGAACAATTGTCATATAAAATGTTCGGAAACAGAACAGCATTGCTTAACTCTTTACTCCAACAGTCGCAAAATACGACATCCTCATCTGACCTAATAAAATCTTTTCCTTTACAGTAATCCACTGTGCAAAGAGTACACTTTTGGAATCTTTAAATTGGAAACATATTAGAACCACATTAACACGCGTAAACAGAATAAACAAGCACATTACCAACTTACGATATTCACACACAACAAACACAGTTTAACGGTAAATTGTTGTAAAAGTGGACTTCCGTCCAGGGAAAGGTCCTCTAACACCTTATTGTGAAAATCTTAACATTTTATTTAATTTTTCTGTTATTTAGTTTTTTCTTTTTCTTCTTCAATCCTGATTCCTGAAGCTAAAATATGGGACATAAAATCGAGAAACTGAGGTGTCCACACAAAACCATTAAAGCATGCATTTAAACTGAATGTAATGTATATTATATGCATTATTAATCTAAAAGTTACCTAAATATGCATTATGCATGTTTTTATCCCTAAAAGGTCGAAAACATGCAAATATGCACGGGAAAAGTACACATATTTGGAACCGGAAAGTAATGAAATGGATAAGTACTAAGTTTGAGCAATGTCCTATGTTCCTATAAAAACATGCATTTGCATGGAATTCTCGTCTCTAATTATTATTATTATTAATATTATTATTATTATTATTATTATTATTATTGCTTATTTCTTGTCTTTGGTTTAGACCATAGGCGGATCCAGGGAGGAAATAGTAGGAAAAAGAGTTACCCTCCCCTTAGGGTATCCTGGATCTACCACTGATTTTGGCACTAGGCATTAAATATGTATGAGCCGCCACTGTGAATGAGATTAGTTTTGACAAAAAATTGCTATTATATATAGTCTAATATGTTTATGACGCAAAGTTCATATAAGTAGGTTCTCTGGAAATATATTTGCACTAAGCAATGCTATGATATTCTGAAGGACTGATAAAAGTCAACAAAGATGCGAATATGAAATCATTCATTATAGGCTAGAATTTTTCTCCTAAGATATGTTGAAGATATGAATACTTTACCACTTTCATTAAATTCCAATTGGATTGCATCTCATATTGCCCTTTTTCCTTTCTTACTTGTAATCCTCTAGAATAAATCGTATAATACTGGATATTTCCTTACAATTTCTCACAGCACGCCATCATAAAATTCGCGGCGGAAGCGAAAAAAACCGCGCAGGCGGGGAATCTAAATTTCAACGCTGCAGATTCGCAGACGTCCGGTGAGACATTCGCGTCGGTGTGGGCACACTCATATACCGCAATGTACACTGAGACAGTGCCAACTTTGCGAAGCGAAACATTCGCCACCGCTCCGAATATTTCGCGTCGGTGTGGGGAGGTCTTAAACCGGAAACAAAATCTTTACGATGGCAGTTTGCCCATCTCATTTAGAGTGGAATTCATATCTTGGAGATCTTCACACGAAACTTTCACGTGTAGTAAATGGTTCCAGCAATGTTCCTATAGCTTTAGCTACACTTCTTGAAGATGGCTGGGAAATTGTTCCGGAACTATAAAATTCGTCTTCTGAAATGGGGTACACATATCATACTAAATCATTAAATACGCCAGTAATTCAAGGACATTAATTAGCAGTTTCGACATATTTTCTAAAGTATTCTCTGCACTCAACAGAATTTTGAGCGGATAGTTGCAATATAATTATTTGCCGAAGTAACCGAAAAATATTGGTACAACTGTGTGCATGTACATCAAGCAATATTTTAATACCTCGTAAGTGGGGGTTCTATTTATCCAATAAAACATTTTCTTCGTCATGGTCTAACGAGTAATTAACCTGTCGCTTTTCAAGAAAATAGGATGTTTAGACCTTTCATTTATTGTAAGAAAAGACGTCAACACTGCGGTGGCTGATGGTCAGATCTCCAGTTAGTCACGTAGGTGCGCTGGTTCGAATCCCGTTCAGGTTTGGGATTATTCATTAATAGATCTATAATGACACTTGTGGCGGACGAGGTCGCAGTAGATGTTTTCTGGGGATTCGCCTGTTCTTTCCCTATAGTAGGCAACTAAATCATTCCATCACCATTTCTCCATTTCATCATCAATACATAGCATTCCCTTATCGCCGGCTGGTGACGCACGGATCGAGCTGACGGCCTAGGGACTAGGGGGGGGGGGGTTCTCTGCTGGAAACCTGTGTATAGAATAGAATAGAATGTTTTATTTTCGCTGGCAGAGTTAAGGCCATAAGGCCTTCTCTTCCAATTAACCAGCCTTAATCAATACAATAGTTACATACATATTTAAATTATGAATATTAACAATATATTTACGGAGCGAACTCCGTTGTATTCAGATGTTGTTGGTTTGGGAATGCGCCTAGATTGAGGATTAGCGCCATACATCGTAACAGATCGCAATGCTGGGCCATAGTGTCCTCCTCACGAAAATTCCATTCCAATTCCAAGAAAAGAGGTCGGCCTCATTGAGAAATCAAGTGTTACTGCGGAAAATTGTTCAGAGGAAATTATACATAAAATAGCCGACGGAATATATTTACACAACGATACTGTAAATGTATGTTCTCAAAGCAAACGCAAACACTTATTCTCTGACTGAGAATGCCTCAAGAAATGTATTTTCTGACAAGATAAAAATGTCTACTGTCAGGGCTATTGGAGCAGATTCGAGACGCCATTGTTAGGAACTGCAAAGAGATAAATATGTGTTCCGTAAAAATGTTACTAATTCAAAAAATCTATCTAGGAATGCAGAATATAAAGAAAAGAAGTGCCAAAAGTGAAGGAGTTACACAGTTAGGGACTGTGAAATTATGTAAGAACGCCTGTATAGAAGATAACATTTAGCCAGTTAAAATATGTTGCATTAAGAATGTAATACAGATTCGTGTACAAGATTGGAAAATGAACACTCAACTTACCTCGAAAAAGATTGGAAGGCCATATATTTAACAGACAAACGTTTAATCAACAGATTCCGAAGTTGGAAAGCACACAGTCTGAAGCAGCTGATGCATTATATTCTTATGATTTTTGATAACGTACAGTAGGTTCAGCCGTTATGTTGAAACTGCAGATAAGAACATAAAGCGTGTCAGCTGTTTCTATCTTAAAGTTAAAAAATAGTTCCTGTCACAGACATCCCGTTCTAGGAACAATGCTCATTAATACAAATTCTGGAAACCAGGTGGACCCTATTATTGTTTTCAGTTTTTGATTCAGCATTGAATAAAGTTAATGGTCTACCTGTCCAGTATGTAATGGCTTCCTCGAGCATTAATATATCAATTCTTTAATGACGGAACACATATCTTCACCGACCAGACGGTACAATCCGGCTTAATAGTGTCAATAGCACACGTCATTTACAGTAACACAGGTTACAATTTCAACAGTTTCAACTACTCCTAACATTTTAGAGAAGCAACATTCATTCCTGCTTTCATTATTAAAACCACACAAAATCCACCAACTGCTTTTGGAGATTCAAGTGCCCAGAAAATGTGTTGAGACACAGGCTGGCATGAAGAAACAGTTTTCAGTTGCTGATGAAGTTTCTGTTCCTTGGGTAGCTACAAAACCCACAGGGCATGTAAGCCCCTATTTTGTAATTAGCTGTGGAAGACAGAAAGTTTCGAGAAATATCCTTAAATTCGTAGCATGGAAAGAAATATCGTAATGCAATAGTTGCATGAAGATTAATGAGAGAGAAAATTGAATTTGGTCAGAAGTTTGAGGGGACATAATATTGTGACATAATATGTGAATGGAATGACGCAACAGAATGCAAATCTCTAGTATTCGTTTTAATGCAACGTTTGCAATAAACTATATTAAAACAGAATGAAACAACTTCTTTTAGTTGTCGGTTTCAGATTCAGCACACAAGACTTACGGATTTGTTCAACATAATTATGACAGTTGGATTTATGTATTCTTTGAATCTGCATTGTGTACTTTATAGTTGGAGGAAGAGGAAATCTCCACTTCGTCGGCCTGTAGATCATTGTTTTAGCTCACAACGGAAACTATATGTTCATGATGGCAGTCTCCCTTTCTCATTTTATAGTGAAATTCATATTTTAGAGATATTCACAGGAAACTTTCGAGTTTTGCAGATAGTTCCAGAAATGCTTCCATACCTTATCCCCACTACATGAAGGTGATTGGGAAATTGTGCCGGAATTTTTAAATTCATCTTCTGAAGTGGGGTCCTTATGTAATACTAAATCATGACGTTCAACTGCTGTAATTCACGAACATTAGTTAACAGCTTCGACGGATGTTCCCAAGTATTATATGCAGTTAACAGAATTATGACCAGGCAGTGACAAAATAGTTACTCGCCGAAGATCTCTAAAAGTATTGGTACCACTATAACAGTGGTCGTCAGCCCTCCCAGAAATGTGTAAAGGGTATTCGGTGCAACATCATATGCCCCGTCGTGCAGCAAACAGAAAGGGAGAGAGCCTACCCGCAAGCAGCTGGTATGCAACACATTGCAATCTCTTATCCACAGGTAAGAGACGCTAGCCCAAGGGTGCTCTCTGCTGATGACCGCTGCACTATAATATGTAGAGTAAGCTATATTCTAAAATCTCCTACGAGGGAGTTCTATTTATCCATTGCCTTCAGTTCGGAATAAAGAGCACAAAAAATCTGTCCGTTTATAGGAATCTAGAATGTGCACAACTTACGTTTACTGTAAGGAAATACGTCAAACCTGGGGTGGCGGAGTGGTCAGACCTCCAGCTTGTCACGCAGGCGCACTGGTTCGAGCCTCGTTGAGATTTGGTAATTTTTTATTGAAAAATCTATAGTGATAATTGTACCGGAGATGTACGCAGTAGATGTTTTCTCGGAGTTTACTGTGTTTCATTTCCATATTAGGTATCTGCATCATTTCGTCACCATTTCTCAATTTCGTCGTCAATCCATAGCTATCCCCGATAGCCGGCTCGTGACGCACGGAGGAGACTATCCTAGGGACGATGGGAGTTGCATTCTCGAAACCAGTGTACGTAGCGAACACTAGTGTATCGAGGCGGTGTGGGTTTGTTAACTCGCCTAGCTTGGGCATTAGCGCAATAAATCGTAACAGATGCCGGTTGTGGGCCACAGTGCTTTCCTCCCGTATATTCCATTCCAATTCCAAGAAGAGGCATCGGCCTCGTTGAGAAATATAGTGTTATTGCGGAAAAATCTGGTGATGAAGTTGTAAATAAAAAGTCGACAAAATATATTTGCACAACGATACTTTAATGCCTGTCGAAAGAGAACCCGCAAACACTTAACCCTCTGACAGTAATGCATTTTCTGCCATGATAAAAATGCCTACTTTCCGGGAAATTAGAGCAGATAACAGACGCCGTTCTTAAGAATTGTAGGAAAATAATCCTGTGTACGTTGAGAATGTTCCCAATTAAAAAAAATAATAATTAATCAATCCGCCATTGGAGAATATAAAGATGAGAGAAGCCTAAATTGAAGCAGTTACACAGGTAGAGAGACTGAAATTATCTAAGAACGTCTGTACAAATGACAACACTTAGCCAGTTAAAAGTCTGCATCATTTATGTACAGGCTTAGAAAATGAACACCCATCTGACCTTGGAATAGATTGCAAGACCGTATATTTAACAGACAAGCGTTTAATCAGCATGTTCCTAAGTTGGAAAATACGCCGCCTGCAGCAATCGATGCTAAACTTTTGCTGTATGTTGCTGATAATATATTGTAGGTTCAACCGTTATGTTGAACTAGAACATAGCAACTGCGAGTGTGTTACCATTTCCTGGCTTAGATCTAGGAAATGTTCCCGCCACAAACATCAATTCAATTCAATTCAATTCAATTTATTTGGCCATTAGACATACAGTTTTAGGCTTCGTCAGAATACATTGAAAAAAACATATAAATACATTACATCCCCGTTTCTAGACAAAGTGCTGATTATTAGAAATTGTGGAAAACCAGGTGGAGCTTGTTATTGTTTTCAGTGTTTGATTCAGTATCGAATGCATTTCATGGTGTACCTGGCCAGTATGTAATGGTTTCCTCGAATATTAATACATCGGTCCCCTTAGTTTTCAACTGCTGATGAAGTTTCTTTTCCTTCGGTACCTGCAAAACCCACAGGGGTAGTAAGACCCAATCGTCTAACTAGCTGTGGAAGAGAGAAAGATTCGAATAAATTTCTTAACCTTCGCATTAAATGGGGTCCAGAAATATTATTGAAATCTTGAACCCATAGCTTCTGTTATTTTTCTATGCCTTAATTGCACAAAGTTAAATATATATTGAAAATAATTCGCTCTTTCCGCTTACGCAAACACTATTAGAAAAAATGTGAACCAAAATGGACCCAACAACGTAATACCTGTGACGAGACTAGTATTAAAAAATTGACTTTACGCAACTGCAGGACACATTGTTGATAGATCCCAAGCTGTTTATTGCCCTTTGCAGTTATATTGGCGGCAGTTTTCCCTCTTGACTTACGAGGTTCATCTAGGAAATAAGATCCAATGGCCGATAAAGAAAAAAAAAGCGTCAATAAGTAAGAAATATTTATTGCACTGTTTACAGAAATTAACTGCCTATTTTTCAACATAGTCACTACCATTACTGAGGCATTTATCGTACGGGTGCACTAACGTTTGTATGCCCGTGTCATAGGAATCTGCCACCAACGTCTGGAGCCATGAAGTCATTGTCGTCTGTACATCAGCTTCGTTGTGGAAACGTTTTCCTGCCAGAAAGCGCCTCATGAGACGGAAGGAATGAGTCACATGGCGCGAGGTCGGGGCTGTAGGGTGGATGCTGGAAGATCTCCCATCCAAATTGAAGCACATATTCCGTGTGGCGTTGGCTGTATGAAGTCGTGCATTGTCGTGCAGAAGCATAATGCTTTTTGTCAGCATTCCACGTTTCTTGTTCTGGATCGCCCTCAGATTTCGCAATGTCCGACAATACCGCTCAGCATTAACTGTCTCCCCTCGCGATAAAAACTCGCACATGAGGACACCGTGTCAATCCCAGAAGACAGTGCATGTGAACTTGTTTGACAGGGATTGTCTGCTTGAATTTGTTCCACACAGGTAAACCACTATGCCGCCAATGCATGGATTGTTGTTTTGTTTCTAGTGTGGCATGCGACAGCCTTTTTTCATCCCCAGTGACAACATTATCGAGAAACTCGTCATCTTTCTCTGCGTACCGCTGGAGGAATGTCAATGCTGTGGCGAGACGTCTCGTTTTATTTTCATCTGTCAGCTACTTTGGCATCCATCTTGCACACACTTTTCGAAAACCAAGCCACCGGGAGACGATTAGGTGTAACATTGAGTGAAACATCTGGGGGAATTGAACAGAGATTTCCGAAAATGTAAAGGACCGGTTCTGCAAAACTGCTTTCCGCACACTTTCCATCAGTACTAGCGTCACCAGAGACGGTCGGCCACTACGGTCTTCGTTGTGCACATTGGTCCTGCCATCAGTGAATTTCCTGCACCATCGTCTGACCATACTGTCGCTCATAATGTCGGGTCCATATACGTTGCACAATTGGCGGTGAATCTCTGCTGGAGATTGCTTCTGAACATGAAGAAATCGGATAACTGCACGAATCTCGCAGTTTGTGAGAGACAATATCTGTGCAGCCATTTTATATTAGCGCTGTGCAATAACTACTGCCGTCACAAGACTGAAACTGCACTGCATTATTCCCATATACCAGTTCGTTAATCCTACGCAAATGCATTCCTGTCCAACTTGTAATGCCATCTCTGGACGCGATTGGAATATACTTCCTGAATGAACTTACCCGTAGATGTCGACAAACTGGCAAGAGAGTACATGATGTATGGAACAACGTGACGCTGTCCTTCAGACTCTTTTTCAATATGGTGGTCATAAATTGCAAAAATGCACTCATACTTTGGCTCTTGAAGCATCCAGATTGGAAGGCTGAGGTGTCCACACCTGTGGACTAATGGTTAGCGCATCTGACCGCGAAACCAGGTGGCCCGGGTTCGAATCCTGGTTGGGGCCAGTTACCTGGGTAATTTTTTCCGGGGTTTTCCCTCAACACAATATGAGAAAATGCTGGACCCTGGACTCATTTCATTGGCATTATCACTTTCATTTCATTCAGACACTAAATAACCTGAGATTTTAATACAGCGTGGTAAAATAACCCACTAAAAGAAAATTAAAAAAGATAAGGGTGTTACATCATCGACGGAATTACTTGTTGGAACTTGGAGACCAAATGGTGCGACCATGTGTTATAGAAAGGGCTTCGAATTCTAACCTCAAGAAGCCAATTCGTGTAGCAATGGAAGCTATTGAAGTGAAATCAAACACTTTTACAGTAAGCATACCACCCCATCAAGGGGGGAAGTAAATGGGATAGTTGTGTCCCAGAATACCAGACACGGAAACAGAATTTATGTGTGGAAAATGTCAAATGTGGCATGCAAAAGTCATTCCATAAATAGAATTGTAATCCTATGAGCTAAGTGCAATGAAGATATGATATGAAATGTCAAATCTGGTAGCACTGAAAAATATTGTATTGCTCATAACGGACCGAAAATTGATATTGTTTAATATAAATAAGCCATGTAATGTAAACTGAGTAAATGACTCTCATATAAAATAAATAATCACGGGGACCAAAATAGACCCCAGGCAGTAAATTTGTAAATAATTTTGTTCAGTAATGCGAAGTTTAAGATGAGATTGAACACCGAATTTGGTCGAAGAATCGGAAATTTTGTTTCTCGTGCCTTTTTATATTTCATATATCTATAATATGATCATTAAATTTGTTTTGTGTTTACTGTTGTTTTAGTCTTGATTATCACACACTTTCTATCTCCATGGTTACAGTGCCATGCCCCTTTGTCGTAGAATTTCAGTCATTCCCTTATAACTGTGGAAGAAATAAAGCGACATTTGTGAACGAAAACATATATTTCTCGAGACAGTTCATTTATTTGTTTCTCATACTGCTATACTCCTGAATTTGCTGTTTTTTTGTTTCAATTCCCCTGCAAAGTTGTGATTTTTACATGATTCTCACATTTTCAACAATCAAAATAGGACGAAAAATCTTAAATTTTGTTGTTTGTGTTCGTTTATAGTTCAGTATGTCTAGAATATGATTATGAAATTACCGTTGTGTTTACTGTTGTGTGTGCCTTGATTTTCACACATTTTCTATCTCCATGCATAAAATTCCACGCCCCTTTTTATCGTAGAACTTCAGTCATTCCTCGTAACTCAGACAAAGAGGCAATAAAATTCAAGAAGACACTCAAACAGGAAGAGAGAAGTTGATGAAGACGAAGAATATGAGGCTGGAGCATTTTAGGGCGATTTCATAGCAGACTAAGTGAAAACAAAGAAAACATTACATTAATTTTACCTGAATATACATATTTGTGTACTCATGTGCACTTTTCTCAGGAAGTGCTTGATATAAAATTTTGAAATTTCACAGAGGCTCTTATTACGCACTAAACAATATTTTATTTAATGTAAACAGTTTCGTGAACATATACTGCACTATGATTACAGATATTTAAGTAAATACAAAATACAAATTAAAAACATTTTTTTAAACAAATTTTAGCCACAAGCAATAACTATTAAATGAAGTGTATTCTATACACCTAGGTCTCTAATAATTACTAGAAAGAAACATTTGATACAGCTCTTATAATTCTCGAGAAAATTGCACCTGAACGTAAGAAATGTGTAATACTCGACCTAGGCTGTTGCAACTCTCCTTAAATTTAATAACATATAAACGAACAACGTAATGCAATAGTTGCATGAAAATGAATGGCAAAAAGAATCGAATTTGGTCAGATGTTTCACAGGCGACCAGCAATTAATAACAAAATGTTGCGACATAAAATGGGAATGGAATGACGCAGCAATATTTGATTTAATGTGACTTTTACAATATACCAGTGTTGGGTGAAATTGAATTAACAATCAACAATTTAATCTCATTCTACGTTCTTTAGTGAAAGTATTAAATTGTCAATTGTTAATTGCTTGCACACGATAAAAAAAGTGTTAATGGTTAACTGGAATTGCAATTAATTTTCGAATTAAAAATGACCAAAATAATACAAGTTTCAAAAACAACAAAACAAAACTTTTATTCCATACCTCATAGAACTGAAATCACATGTTTATTTAGAGTTATCTTCTTTCAACTTGATTGTTAGATTTGTCTTCAATGTAATATGTTGTTAAAAATTTTGGTCAGAAAATTTAATGAAAATTTTTTGCTGAAGAGTCTGAGGATTTGAGCTTATTGCAAAAATATCCAGAAATAAGTATTATTTAGCGAAGAAACATAGACCATTCAATGATCATAAAGACATTATTGGTTTGCAAAATAATAATAATAATAATAATAATAATAATAATAATATTAATAATGATTTATTTTATTTTCTTTATTATATTTCATATGATCTTAGTGTTGGGATAACTCTCCATTCACGCTATAGTAGTACCGAAATAATAATCATAGATGTCTGAATTTAGGAAAAATTTGATAATAAAACTAAATTCAGAAGGCTGGAAACTTTCTGTCCTAATATGTGAATCAACAACGCTTGATAGAGAATCGGTTTTAACCTATTTCCTACCATTGTCCCTTTTTTGGGACATTTATATTTTATTTTTTCTACACAAGGTGAACAACAATGGTCATACTTTTTGTGTTTATATTGGTAGTACTGGATATTGTTAAAGAGAGAGAAACATGTTTTGTATTGTTGTTTGCACTTATGTAGTGTAGGAATAATTGATTTTCAGATATTTCTCTTAATTTTTGTTGCTTTTATTTGGAGTGAGAAATTGGCATTTGCAAATGCGTTATAGTAATTCCAACTGTGTCTGAATCATTAGTTACATTTCTACGAAGTACTACAATACAACACTGCGCTCATTTTAACTCATAGGTAATTATTATACATGTTTTTCTATAACGTTCCATTTTTGGGACATTGGCGTAATACACTTGCAGTTTCAGGTTTCATTATTTATTGTATTAAACGAATGATTTAGCGATATTTTATCATTATTTTAATTTTCTGAGACTCATTAACGAGATATAAATGTGTGAAATTTACTTTAGACTAGCATACGTGTATGGTATGCCTACATTATATACCCTAACGGATATTATATTTCTTATTTCAGATAAGTAAACGACATTATGTCACGTTATTACACTAAGTGTCTAACAGTCAAACAGGTACAGTGTGTTATGGAAGAACTGGAACGAGAGGAATAGGCTGTGGATGATATTGAGGTTGTAATTGTACCCCCAGATCCAGATGAAGTAACGGACGAGGAAGAAGTGCGTGACAATGACCTCGCTGAAAGTGAAGTGCAAGATGTAGCTGGAACATTAGAAGTATTTGTAAGAATTGAAGAAGTATCAGTAAATGGTGGAACAGATGAAACTCTTCCATTAGCTTCAGAAATTCCTCATAATAAAAAGAGAAAAACATGTGCTGGTACTGAAAAACCAACATCATAAAAAAACACAAATTGAGCTACAAGTGACAGCGGGGCCCAAATGGCTGAAATGTGAAGCAACATACAGTGCAGATAGTACTTATTGTGAAATTGATGATAGTTTAGATTATCTACATGGGAAAAGCGTAGTAGATACTGTATTTTTGAGGAATTTTTTTCTGACAAAGTGTTGGGGATGGTTATAAATCAGAGTGAAATTTATGCTAATCAGAAGAATCATCCTGGTTTTTCTATAAGTAAAGAGGAACTAAGTCTCGCGCCGTGGCGTCGTGGTCTAAGGCATCCTACCTAGAACTCGCGTTACGGAATGCGCGCTGGTTCGAGTCATAATGGGGGAAGAAATTTTCTCATGAAATTTCGGCCAGTGTATGGGACCGGTGTCCACTCAGCATCGTGATGCTCTTGGGGAGCTACGGTAGGTAGCCAAATTCTGTCACGCAAACCAGCTATAATGGCTGGATGGCTCATTGTACTAACCACACGATACCTCCATTCTGGTTGGATGATCGTCCACCTCTGCTTTGGCATGTGGCCATGATGCCAGCAGCCGGCTGCTATGTCTTGGCCCTTTATGGGTTGTAGCGTCACGGATTATTATTATTATTATTATTATTATAAAGAGCAACTAAAGACATTTATAGATATTTTGTTGCTTTCCGGCTACCATAAACTACTTCAGGCAGACACGTACTGGGAACAAGCTCCAGATGTAGAAATTGCATTCGTTTATAAATCGATGCCAAACAATCGTTTCAGGGAAATCAAGAAGTTCTTCCATCTGAATAATAATTCAAAAATTGATAAACCTGGTAAAATGTATAAATTGAGGCTATTTTTTGATACTGTTCGAGAATAATTTTTAAAATTTGAAATTTTTCATGGTGAACTTTCTTTAGATGAAATGATGGTTCGCTACTATGGTAGACATCCAGCAAAAATGTTCATGAGGGGCAAGCCAATCAAATTTGGATACAAGATATGGTGCTTATGTACTTCGAATGGTTACCTGTATAATTTTTTACCATATTGTGGAAGAACAGACAATCAAGAAGGACCTTTAGGCCTGAGAGTAATTTCTGAGCTCACTAGTGTAATTCCAGAGGACAAGACACAACAGATCGAGTTGTTTTTTGATAACTTTTTCACTGGTGTAGATGCACTTACAGAACTAAAAGCCAGGAACATCAAAGCGACAGGGACAATGAGGGACAATCGCACTAGCAAGTGTCCAGTCATGTCTACTAAAGACATAGAGACGAAGGAACAGAGAGGATTTTGCGACTTCAGATTTGATGCAACAAATGAGATACTGATTCTAAAGTGGAAAGATAACAAAGTCGTCACTGTTTGTACTAACTTCAGTGCAGTAGAACCATTCACTAATGTTCGTAGATATTCTCAGAAAGAGAAGAAATAAATACATATACCAATCCCAAAAGCTATAAAAAAATATAATCTGCTTATGGGTGAAGTGGACTTGCTGTATAAACAAATATCATTGAAACGCATTCGGGTCCGCTCAAAAAATAGTGGTGGCCTCTTTCTATTCAGATGATTGGTATAATGGTTGTAAATGCTTGGCGAACCTATCAAATTGCCAACAAAGAAGAAAATGTTTCACTTTTGGATGTTCGAAGGAAGTAAGTTCTAGCATATCTCAACGAAAGACTGAGTCCACACCAAAGCGTATAGATCTTCAAGGTAGTAAATTTTTGGGTGGAAGGGTGAGTATGGACGTAAGGTTTGACCCACTAAATCACCTCATTCAAGCAATAACAACGCAAAGTTAAAATTACAATAATGTATATGATGATGATGATGATGATGATGATAGTGAAATTTGAAGGGCTATTTGCACCCATGCCTAAAGTTTTTTCTTGTTGTGTGGTGAAATTAAATTAGTGTATAACTAAAATTCACACTGTTTAAAAACGTTGACACATTAAAACACACTAATATTGGATGAACAAGGTGATTCCTGATATAAAATAACATTAGAACGAACACATTTTAGTTCCAAGATAATGTGAGACAATCATAAAATATAAAACAAACATTGCTAAAAGAAATGTGTGACAGTGTTATATAACAACAATCAGCAAAAATCGGATGTATAAGGTCCGATTAATAAAGTGTAATTAAAAGATAGGTAACTAAAATAATCTCCACATGTAAAGGGTCTGGAGAAGAAATAACAATGGGCTAGAAGCACATTAAAACTTAGATCAGCTTGTCGAGTTCTGTGCTACGTAAATACCGTAATTTCACACAACTATGGTCCAATATCTCATCACTTTTTAGATTTCTCAATGTAATTTACAAAATAAAACTATTAGAAGAATTTATTTTGTTGATATCAACTTCAGAAAGGTCAGGAATTAATATCAAACACTTTTGTTATTCGAAATGTAGTTGGTATATGGAACATCTTTTCATAAACTGTGGACTATAGTTGTGTTATGAAGTCACAACTATAGTCCATTGAATATATCCTAATATAAATCGCTCATGGACTACAGTTGAGGGGATGTTTTGCAACTGTGTCATACAGCAGTCGATAATTTTTAATATAAAATACAGATTTTGCAGAAGACAGTGAGAAAAATTATTTATTTCTTAATTTTAACATAACCGCTGTTTCTTTAAGAAAAATACAATTTGTATCAAATAATGAAATCAATATAAGACCAAAAAAAAAAAATAAGACAACTATTCTTAATCAAAATCAAACATTCTCAAACAGATAGGTACATAATCAGTTGGTTAATTTTTTGTTTAACTCCATAGACTTTCAAGTTCAGGCACATGGAAAAGCTTCCTTTTCGTACTTCGCTAATTTGGCTTACTGATAGATCGCTTAATATCTTTTAAGGATGATTTGAAGTATCTTCGAGTGTCTTTTCAATGTCTGACAAGTTCAGTGAAGATTTGATGCCAAGGAATATCCATCTTCATTTTTCACGGTAGAACTCTCTACTGCCTTCCCCTTGCAATAACCTTTGTTTCTTACTTACTTACAAATGGCTTTTAAGGAACCCGAAGGTTCATTGCCGCCCTCACATAAGCCCGCCAGCGGACCCTATCCTGTGCAAGATTAATCCAGTCTCTATCATCATATCCCACCTCCCTCAAATCCATTTTAATATTATCCTCCCATCTACGTCTCGGCCTCCCTAAAGGTCTTTTTCCCTCCGGTCTCCCAACTAACACTCTATATGCATTTCTGGATTCGCCCATACGTGCTACATGCCCTGCCCATCTCAAACGTCTGGATTTAATGTTCCTAATTATGTCAGGTGAAGAATACAATGCGTGCAGTTCTGTGTTGTGTAACTTTCTCCATTCTCCGCTTGAGCAAATTGCAATTTTGGAGGTAGATGGTAATGAAAAATTTTCAATATCTGCTGCTGAATTACTTTTACTTGACTCAACATCAAGTTTCTTCTTTCTCCTCTTTATGATGTTCCTTGTTCTATTGCTTGATTCGTTGTCATTTATATATATTTTATGAATGTGTCTGAAACAGCACTTCCTTCTGGGTTTCTGACTTTAGGATCAGAACATGATGGCACACTTCCTAGAACTTCAACTGCACAAAGAGGAAAGATTGCAACTTTCCTGAATCCAACTGCAAATTTGCTTGCGATATCGGAATACAGTAACTTTATTCCAGAGCTTATTTAATAATGGAGGAAATACATTTTTGGAATCTGTTGGCATGCTTCTTCCATCTTGTGTCCCTTTTCACTCGTCAAGTATTTGCCACCAATGGTATTTCAATTTCGAAAACAAGTTCTGTTTAGTGATTGCATCAGATCGGTCACATTTGGACACTGCAAAACCTGTGATAATTCATTCTTGTGACGTTCTGAAAAGCATTTTGCCCAACGTCTTCCAGGTAGATTCTTACAGATTGCTGGTACTTTGCGGTCTTGGCTATCCAGGTACATTTTCACATTACACCTGAAGTAGAATAACGTTATCAGAAATCCAAGATTGGACATGGATATAGCAAGTTCGGCGAATGCACGAATGCTTTTTTTTCTGAAGACAAGAAGAACCATTGTCGATCTGGTGAGTTTAGTTCATTTTCATGCAGTGCTCTCGATTTAGGTATTATAGAACTACGAGGTATTTTGTACTTTTCTGCGGCTTCCCGCTGCGTCAGTACCTTGTTGGTGATATATTTTATACAAAGATCCATACTTCTGTCATCATATAGCTTATAGGACCTTCCTGCCAACTTTCTACGAACAATTTTATTAGGTGGCACCACCAGAAGCTATAAAA
Source organism: Periplaneta americana (assembly GCF_040183065.1). NCBI lineage: Eukaryota > Metazoa > Arthropoda > Insecta > Blattodea > Blattidae > Periplaneta > Periplaneta americana. The sequence continues at coordinate 124,251,898 of NC_091126.1, forward strand.
AACATTCTGTAATGTAAGAACCGAAACCAGAAGTCGGAACACAACTATGGTCCACAAAAATGATAGGACCATAGTTGAACTCCAAGTACCATTTTTTATTATTCTTCCAATAAATATGAAAATACATATGCAACTGTAAAAATATTCATTAAATGTATGTAAATACTATATTACCTGTCATATAGACCATCAAGAACACAGAAATTCTTGTTGTGGTAACTGATGGCAGAGAAAGTTTCCAGTGGACGAGGTAACATGCAAAACCTAACTCCAATTGACAGTTGACTAGCGACAAAACACGGCAGACAGGATGCGTTTCATAACCCTCACAATATTACTATATCTATGCTCTATGCTTTAGTATTTAAATAATCACTATCACTACGAACAAAGATATCACTGTTTTCGTGAGCGCGTGTGTTTGGACCATAATTGTGGCTTAGGACCGTAGTTGTGTGAAATTACGGTACCTTAACACTGCGTTGACACAATTAAAATCATTGCCAAGAGCGTCGCGTAACGTTGGGCGTATTGCGTACTGACGTCGAGGCAAATCATATTTGCGACAGTGGAGTAAAAAATGTTCTACCGTAAGAAGGGCATGGCAAGTGTCACATTCCGGTGGAGGTTCGCCAGACAATAAGTGACCATGTGTCAAACGACAGTGACCAATCCCCTAGCGAGTAAATATAACTTCATCTCGCCGTGACGCTCTGGATGACGAATCCCATTCTCGAATTGTATTTTTAATTGGTCGTAGTTTGTTACTCGCTTGTGCAGACCATTTTGCTTCCCAATCTCTCCGAATACTATTCCTTATGTAAGTCACTACATCTTACCACCTCTCTCGCCAGTATACCAGTGTGCCATTAAGAGCAGCGTCTCTGGCTCCAGCATCTGCTGTCTCATTACCAGGAATTCCAACATGGCCTGGGATCCACACCACTCCAACATCGGAGCCCGACGATAGGAGTGAGTGGACGAGAACCTGGATTTGGACAATGAGAGCATCATCGCAATAATATGATTGCAGAGACTGGACAGCACTCAAAGAATCGGAGCAGATAAGAAATCTACCCCGAGGTTGTCGAATTAAAAATAACAAAGCTCTGTAAATAGCATAGAGTACAGCAGTAAAAACACTGGTATACAAGCTTAGTTTATATTTATAAACCTGTCCGTCTACGACAAAGGAGCAACCCACAGAATCATGTACCCGGGATCCGTCAGTATAAATTATATCATCATAAGGAAATTGAGATAAAATTTCGTAAAAGCGTTGTCTATAAATAAAATTGGGTGCACAATGACTGGCTCAAACTTAAGTCAAATTTTGGACGATTCATAACCCATGGTGGTGTAGGCGGGTATTCTATTACCTTTATATTCAGCAGCCTAATGTCCAGTTCTGAGAGTCCCTCCCGGAAACGGACGCCAGCTGGACGAGGTCGCCGTGGATCCTGTCTGTATCGGAAATCTAGAGTGAAGGAATGAAAATGTTTGTATGTGTTGTGCTCAGGTTGGACTCGGAGCTTTACCCCATAGTAACACAACAAAATATTACGTCTTCGATACAGTGATGGTTCTCCAGACTCGCAGTAGAGGCTCTCTATCCGACTCGTTCGGAAAGCCCCTGTTGCAAGCCTTAGACCCTGGTGATGGATGGGATCTAACATTTTCAATTTCGACTTATTTGCCGACCCATAGATAAAACAACCATAATCCAATTTTGAGCGTACAACAGCACGATAGATACGTAAAAGAGTTTTGCGGTCTGCACCCCAATGTACCCCTGACAGAATGCGTAAGATATTCAAAGATTTTTCACAGCGCCGCCTTAGATCCCGTATGTGTGCCTCCCAACTTAATTTAGAATCAAATATTAAGCCCAGAAATTTTGCAGTGTCTGTATAGTGTAACTCTACTCCGTTGAGACCTAACTCCGGGTGTGGGTGAAGTCCACGGGAGTGAACAAAGTGGATGCATTGCGTCTTTGCAGTAGAGAATTTGAACCCATTGCATATGGCCCATTCAGACAAAGTGTTGATGGCTAGCTGCAGTTGTCTCCCAATGGATGGGAGATAGCGTGAGCTGTAATACAAACTAAAGTCGTCAACATAAAGAAGAGGTGTTACGTGAGGACTTATGTTAGCAGCTATACCATTAATCGCAATGGAGAACAAGAGAACACTCAGTACAGACTCCTGCGGAACGCCATTTTCCTGTAAATGTTCACTGGAAAGTGTGGTACCTATTCGTACTCGGAAATACCTCTCTGCCAAGAAATTAGCAAGAAAAGTCGGAAGACTTCCCCTTAGACCTCAGTTGTGGATGGTGTGTAGAATCCCATAACGCCATGTTGTGTCGTAAGCTTTCTCAAGATCAAAGAAGATTGCTACCAAGTGCTCCTTGTTGAGGAAGGCATCTCTAATGGCTCCTTCCAGCCGAACGAGGTGATCTGCGGTTGATCAGCGCTTACGAAAATCACACTGCATCTTAGACAAAAGATTAGGCGATTACTAACCATTCTCTCCATAACTTTACACATGCAGCTGGTGAGACAGATAGGCCTGTAACTATTAGGTAAGGATGGGTCCTTTCCTGGTTTCTGCACAGGAACTACAATGGCTTTACGCCATTGAGATGGAAAGGATTTTTCTGTCCATATCCTATTATATAAAGAGAGAAGATATATCTTCCCAGCTGGTGGTAAATTTCGGAGCATTTGATTATGAATATTATCTGGGCCAGGAGATGTGTCAGGGGATTTGTCTAGTGCTAACTGTAATTCCTGTAACGTGAACGGAGTGTTATAGTTTTCTGTGTTATCAGATATAAAAGAGATGGCGTTTCGTTCTGCAGCCTCTTTAATTCTTAAAAATCTAGGTTCATAATGGACTGAGCTACTGATATGTGCGAATGATGTAACACGGAGCTCAGCCATATCAAAATGATTGGTTATCATATTGCCATTATGTACTAGACCCGGAATAGTAGAATTACGTCTCCCCATTATCCTACGGACTTTTCCCCATACGGTTGTGGCTGGGACATTCTTTTTCAGTGAAGAGACATATTTCGTCCAGGACACCTTCTTAGTTCGCAGATGGTGCGGCGAGCTTTGGCACGGAAGCGATTGAATTGGATAAAGTTCTCTTCCTTTGGACGCCTTTGGAAGAGTCGTAGAGCTCGTTTACGGGCCAGGATAGCGTCTCTACTTGCCTTTGTCCACCAAGGTACAGGGACACGTCTTGGTGTTGATGAGGAACGAGGAACATGTAGTTCTGCTGCCCGTATGATGTTTGTACAGAAGTGTTCCACGATTAAATCGACATCGTCATTTTCATTGTTATTAAACGAAAGCGACTCGGCAAATCCAATCCAATCCGCCTTTTTTATAACCCAGTTAGGCCAGCGCGACTCCGTGGGACATGATACAGAGAGACGAAGTCGGATAGGAAAATGGTCACTTCCATGGAGATCATCGATGACTGACCACTCCATGTGCGCCGACAGAACTGGGCTACAAATGGAGAGATCTATTATGGAGTAGGTGCCGTGGGCGAGAGATAGATGTGTGGCTGCTCCTGTATTAAGAGTAATGAGATTCAAGCGAGTAGAAATCTCCATTATTACATGTCCTCTGTCATTATCATTCATCGAACCCCAGCGGTGATGGGAGGCATTAAAATCTCCCACCAAAAGAAATGGGGCGGGGAGCTGATCTACAAAAAAATTGTAATTCACGTATCGTCAATTCAAAGTCGGGTGGTATATATATGCAAGCTATTGTAAATTCTATGGTAGGTACGAGTATTCGGAGTACTATATTCTGAATGATGCTTTCAATGTTAATTGCAGAGGACATGATACTATTTTTGACCAAGACAGCACATCCTCCATTGGCCCTGTCACCAGCCAGGTGATCGTGCCGGTGAACAATGTAACCACGAATGGATAGGGAATGTTCAGGCCGAAGGTGTTTCTCTTGGAGACATAGAATAGCGGGTTCTTCATCATAGATTAGCTGCTGTAATTCTGCATATCGGCTGCGAACTCCGTTCACATTCCACTGAATTATGTCGTTACGCATCAAAAATCTTTAGGTTATCGTGGTGGTTTCACGGGAGATCTTCTCTTTTTCTTATCACCAGAGCTGCATTGTCTTCATTGCTTATTTCGCTGCTGTGGGGATTCACTTTCTGACCTTTCTCCCGACCTGGAGCGAGAGCGTGGCGTCTCGGCTGATCAGGGACTTCTACGACGTGGTTTTCTCTCCGCCGTGAAACCGGTAGATTTAGTCGTCGACACACAGGTTTTTGGATTGTATGGTCTGATAGTAAGCCCACAGCTATCATCATCAGGCTCTGCTGTTTGAGTTGCAGCATCCACATAAGTTTGAGTAGATGTATCTACTCTCTGACGGGTGTCGTCCAGAGGTGGCGTTTGCGTGGAGGCATCACATCCCTTATGACCTTTATGGACTATTGACGCATATGTTGTGGTCGTCTTTTTCTTCTGGTCGTCATAGTACCGCTTACGTGCTTCCAAAAAGTTATGTTATCTCTGACACGAAGTTCTTGGATATCCTTCTCTTCTATGTATCTCGGACATTCTTTAGAACTAGAAGCATGGTCCCCATTGCAATTTATACAGTGCTCACTGTGGACACGGGGAATCCCCATGATCGGCCTCACCGCACTTTGCACACACGATGTTATTTGTACATCTCTGTTGTGTATGACCGAATCGCTGGCACCGGAAGCACCGCATAGGATTCGGTACATATGCACGAATAGGGACATGCTCGTAGCCTATGAGAATGAATTCTGGGAGCTCGTAGTAATCACTCCTCTCGTGGTGTTGAGAGAGGAGTGACGCTCAGCTTTAATGGGATAAGAACCAAGTAACTTCGCTTTCAGAAAGGTCTCACGTTGCTTTGGACTTAAAGTTTCAACCAGAAGACTTCCATTTCGAAGGCGAGTAGCATTTCTAACCTTACCAATCATCGCGTCGGGAGCGCGTTTGATATAGAAGGGATTGATATCTTTCATTCCCTTTTCATTCCCGTCGATATTTAGACTCACAAATCTCGGAAGCGGCATTTTTACTTTAATTTTGTCCGGGTCCAAATCCATGTTGTCATCCAATTGTACTTTTTGTTTCTTCGGTAATGAAGAGGGAGGAGGAGAGCGCGAGGACATTTTGAACTGACCCCCCCCCCCTACGGAACCGTCGGCGTCAGCCTGCCACCGGGAGGGGGGGCGAAAGAAAAAGACACCAAAATATTCTTCGCGGTCTGTGCCGGGCGTGGGGATCCCCCCACAGCCCGATCCCAAGCAACCCACTTCACGCAAGTTACCCTTCAAACTGGACATTACATACCTAACGGCAAGTTCTGCACCAGAGGCGTGTCGCAGCTTTATGCCCCTACCACGGTAATAACCGCCCTTGTCTCCCCACTCTACACTGAATACAAGTGCCGGACCACTCGGCTAACTCCGACCCACCTCCCAAAGCCGGAGCAATCCGAGACCGCACGCAGCTTCAGGGGACTTGTGGTTGATTACACTGCGACACCCATAAGTCAGCGGTAACACGTCGGGGCGGTATATTCGCCCCGGCGAGCAGAGCGGTCGCCAGGACGTCTAAATTGCCCCGGGCCCCCATAGGGACTCTACGTGAGTGTACTTGACGTTGGTCCGGGCTCGGCACCTAAACTTGCATATAGGGGCAGTATGAAGGATCCACTATTGCTTCGTTGCTGGGCGCCCTGTCGGGCCGCACGAGTTGGAAGTCGCGCTCGAAACCGTGGGACAGCACCACGGAGATAGGAAAGATCCCCGCTGGTGAGACGGGAGTTATAAGCCTAAGATAATTAACCTAATAATGTATATAAAAACTAGAAGAGGAAAAGGAATGTAACCTAGCAAGGTATCCTTAACAAATCAATCCCGTCATTGTGGCGGACGTGGCAAAACTAACAGCGGGGATGGAGAGGTGAAAATGGCTGTGATGATGTGGTGGGCGTTCCGCATGCAATGGTGGCCGGCGAGGAGAAATACAGCGAAGAAAAAGATGAGAGAATGAAAAGGATTGGGTGGTGATAGGCGATTAATGTTGGAAAAGAAAAGCACGAGAGCCACCATTACATATTGTATATGTATATGTTAATTCTGCTAATGCACTGTGCCAATGTCCCATTTATGGGACGGTTATTTGTAAGTACTCTATGTGCAGAAAATTAACAAAATTTGCTTTTCGGTGTAATATCATCCCACTGAATAGGAATATGTCAATTATTAATAAAAAATTATTTGGAATAATTTTGGCGGGTAATGGGTTAATAGTGTACATTAAAACTTCCTTCAATTCCAAAGATGAAATCTTATTTCTTGATCTAATTACTCTCTGTAATCAGAAAGCTGAAACTATTACAAATGGACAATTGAACTACCTGCAGTCATATGGGTTCACAGATATTTTTCTTCACAAAAATCTTAATTGCATATTGCGTGATGGGGCTAGTGCCATGCTTGGTAGCAACTCGTGTGTTGCGAAACTGGTTAAGGACAGATTGCAGCAACCAAAAACTATTTTAGGACACTGTCTTAATCATCGGTTCGAACCGGCTATTCACGATTATATTGCAGGAAGTGATATGACGAAAATACAGATATAGACGGTCGAGTCGGCCTGGTTGGAGGCGTTGGTATAGTGCTGGCCTTCTGTGTTCTAGTTTACGGGTTCGATCCGGGCCCAGGTCGATGGCATTTAAGTGTGCTGAATTGCGACAGGCTCCTGTCAGTAGATATACTGGAACGTAAAAGCACTACTGCGGGACAAAATTCCGGCAAACCAGCGACGCTGACATAACCACGGAAGTTGCGAGAGTCGTTAAATAAAAGATAACATTTAACATTTATGGCCGGTTTCACCAAGCTTCTTTAAATCAGCACAAACGACTTGTCAACAAATGGATCGTTTAATTTTAACGGGATCTTTAAAAGTTGACGGTTTCACCAAGCCTCGTATCTTTAAAAATAACAGGCGTTTACTAACGAGGGGATTTTGTACTTGTATCTTGCATGTTTTGTTTTTCATACGACCATGGCTTCGAAATCGCGAATTTCATTGGTTACATATGAACATGGCTGACTTTGTTTGGCATGAGGAAACAATCATAGGCAAACGGGTAAGGGGCTGTAATTTTAAGAACATCTTCCTAAATACAATATGTTGTCATACCACAATTAAAAACAAAAAGACAGCTGCTTCCAAATGTAAATAATAGGAATGTAGAGCAGTTAAATTGTAACTTCTAAAGGAAATCTGAGAAAATTTAGCGGACTATAAGGCCGACAGCTTCAAACTGATGGCACAATTAATTATATACAAAGCATTCCAAGCAGTTATATTAGGCCTAAATTTAGGACGGGAAATCGCTCTTCCATAAATTGCATACTACTTTTCCACTGTATTTCATGCAGATTTATGTAGTACCCTGTAACAATTTTGCCATGCTTGTGTGGCAGGATTCAGGAGAGGTGTCATTAAATTGGATTTTAAGGGGTATCCATTGTCTCCTAAAAGAAAATCTCTTTGCACTCTTTTCATTTAAAAGGCATTCTCCTTTGGAATGTTGTGCTATCCGTGTAGACCGTAACATTATCTTAAACCGAGAAGAATCTGTTGGAGAGGCGTTAAGTGGGTGATTCCTGTCTGTCGTATTCTAACCTATTACAATTTCAATAAACTAGCGCTGAGGTAGTTCTGCTGGTTTCGGAAGTGAAAATCGTTGAATTTATAAGTGATTTTTTGTGGTAATGCAGTTGATCGTATATGCAAGGCATAACAAAAACCTAAACTAATCAAACGTAACCTGTCACAGATTCGTATGTGCAAGGTGTATAAGCAAAGTACGAAGGAAACTACCTCAGCGCTAGTTTAGCCACAATTTTTCTATGGGGAGCGTTACATAGGCCTATGCAATTGTTTGAATATTGAATGAAAAACAGATCTTCTATTGCAGAATCTTTTGGCTATATTACTGCCAGAATATACGATTGGGACATGTACACAATCTATGTTGTCTGCGACAACATAAAATTTAGCTATAAGCTGATTAGGCCTATAGAAATAATGACTATTGTAATGTTGATGTTCATTTGATATTTTATTCACATATCTAGACAATACAGCTTTTGATACCCCGTTCATATCATCAATTATTATTCCAAAACTTCCCGCAACGTTATCTTAAAGCGAGAAGAATCTGTTGAAGAGGCGTTAAGTGGGTGATTCCTATCTGTCGTATTCTAACCTATATTCAGTTTCTTCTAGAATCATTCTTACTACTTATTTCCTTAATGTGTAGCTTTCGTGGAATTCTTTATCACTTAAATCTTCAAAATGATTATTCCGAGTGAAACACAAAATCTGACTAACGTGTCATTAAATTACTTAACGAGACGTTATAATGATAACGAAGGTTGGTGAAACCGGCCATTAGACTGTTGAATACATGTAGTGGATAAACCGTGTTAAAATAAATCTTCAATTATTCAATGTAGGATGGCAATTTATGTACTGCTTGGTTTTAAAGTGAATGTCAGTTCCCGGTATTGAAAGCAAAATGGATAGAGAAAGTGTGAACACAAGTGAAGTTCGTGTACCAATGCATTCCGTTGATGATTTCATGTGAGTCACTCAAGTCTTTCCCGGATGAGCATAGAAGATGATTTGATACAGATATCATTCTCCGAACTTAATTCAATATGATCAGATATCCGAAAAAGAATTGCAACATAAAGGTAGAATTAATACTTGAAGAACAGTATGCTGATCAGGGAAGTATACTAATTCACAACATTCTCTTCTTAGCAGAGCAATCCAAAAACATTTCGAGACCTTTTGTTTGTGATGATCTAGTTCGTATTATGTTGGCTGTCCCAGATTTCTTGTTGAATTCCGACATATCTATGAGGATTCAGAAGAAGATAGCATATATTTTGACACTGTGGTGCACAAACGGCATGATATCGACATATGTGCTATGTATGAAGATGTTCCACTATTTACTTAGTGCAGCTGTGCGAAAAAAGACAGTGTTATGAGACATCAAACAACAATGGAAATTTTTCTCTTCTATGTGGGAAAAGAACAATTGTTGTAGGAGATGGTACATAGTGAAAGAATTTTGAATGTGAAATATGGCTGCAGATTGGTAGCATTCTTTCTATGTTACGAAGAGAATTTCATTGTGATGTTACACCAGCAAATAAAAACGGCACTCAAGAGTTGCTCCAAGAAGGAAGCTACTGTATATGCTTAGCCATAAGTGCTTCTGTCGAAATAAGACTAGTCATAGGAGATGTCTGTCTGAAGGATCTGATTTTGATCATCATATAACTCGCGCTGACAAATTAATCAGAGAACGCTTCGACTTGTTGAATAATTGAAAGAAAAATCTACAGAAAAAAAGGGAAAAGGGTTTCGGAGAGCATGACATATGTACTTAGTGCTCTGTTTAATAAAATAATAACAAAATAACTAGTATAAGCAGATTGCAGGTCATTACAAGTGTTACCAATAAAAAGTGCTCGTTGCTTCACCACATCGAAGCCAAATTGTGGCGGGTGAGAAAGAATGTAAAGTGTATAATAATCTATTGACAATCTATTGACAGACTTAGAAGTGTTAAATCCCGAAACATGGCCTGAAGACAAAAATAATGTGAGATATTGTGAAGAATGTAGGGGAGATTGGTCCACTTTGAGACAGGAAAATTTGTTAATTTCTTTTACTTTAATTTTTGCAGTGGATATCGACATTTATCGGTGAACATTGTTCGAGCATTATTACATTTTATAATTTATCTTAAAAATTTGTGCTAATGATAATGATTTTCAGATTACAAGCTGATTTGTACAAAGTGGAAAAATGTCTCGTAGTGGACCATGGTGTTCCACCTCGACACAGTGACAGTTCCACGATGAGACACTTTATTTTCTGATGGATTAATATAATTATGACATCAAAGAAGTGACATACATGACTTCTACAAACATCAGATGAGTATATATAGGCTATGTAGTCAGGTTATGTGTCAGGGAGTCACTGAATGTTACCAGCAACTCGATGCTGCCTTTTTGTCTGACCACAAGTTGGTGGCTTTGGCAAAATCATTGTAATTTCAGTTTTATTAACCAATGCTTCGTCTGGAATTTCTGGAAAATTGAAACTGATTCCTATATTATCAGTTCTCCTTGGAAATGAAACATTTTTATTGTTAGTGCTACGAGAGAGCACTTTTCCAATATGAAATAAATTTTTCTCATTAACTTGAAATTTTACAAGAACAAAGTCATTCGCATCTGCTTCTTCGGTTGATGGTCCATTGGTGACAGAGAATGTTCAACTTCGAAGTCACTTCCAGAAGATGAATGGTCAGAATTTGCTACATCTATCTCTTCAGAGGGATCAGATATCTTCTGTGTAACTTTTTTCCTTCATCATTACATTCTTCTGTTTCTGTTTTAATTCTTTCTCTGCCTCCTTTCCAGTTCTTGTTTTTATGGGAGTCTTCTTAAGATAGCATGCCTGTGTCTGGAATGACAATCACATTTATCTGCTGCCCTATGAATCCTGATGTTTTTTTCTAGAACAAGTTTTACAGCATATTTCATACTTTCGGCTGTCAAGGACCCTTTATTTATTTTTAAGATTTTTAGCCATTTCTGAAACATCAAATACCTAATTATACACCATTTATCGTCCACAATGAGACAGCAATTTAGTAGTGTCTCATTCTGCCCCACAATACTTCTTACAATGTAACAGGTTGTAGTTAGGTGATTTTGATTACGGTAATTTGTAGAAAATGAATATGTACTTGACCTGGAATAAATCACATTTTTCTTACCTGACTGAACAGACAACTAGACACTTCAACTGCTGAGGCAAAAAATTTATATACACACTGGAAAATGGCGAAATGTTTACTAAGACGAGAATGTCGAAGGTGATCGATTCGATATCTTGAAAACTTACTGCCTAATAGTTCATGTAGGCTGCCACAAGGGTGAGAGAATTGTCAGCTAAACCATTTTGACTTTAGAGGGAATGTCTCATTGTGGAACATGTCTCATTCTGGATCACTCTCCCCCATCGTTAAAATGTGCTCACAATTTCGACTTAAAAATAATAATAGTACTAAACGGTTTCAGTGAGTACTTATATGAAGGAGGCAAGAAACTTCCTAACACATTAATGCCCTTAATAAATGCAATTAGGTCGATACCGTGTACCAAAGCCAAGTGCGAACGAGGATTCAGTGCTATGAAGATAATCGCCAATAAACTCAGAACAAAATTTGATAGGTAATGTTTCGTCTATGATGTTTATAAAACTCAATGGATCATCACTTCCTAAATAGAGCGCCGCACCATATGTTAGATCATGGTTAAGAGGATCTTGTAGGTAAAAATTCATGAATTTTTTTCGTTTCTTTTTGCTATAAATTTCTAAATTCTTTTCTGTTTAATTTGATATGTACCTATCATTATTCTATCTTCCCTCTAACCATTTCTAAAACAAGCGTGAATAAGGTCCTGGAATGCAATAATAAGTCTAATGTATATTTTAAAGCTTATTTTTTTAATTCATTTAAATTATTATGGAATTATTACTATTTATGTAATTGTGCATATAACTACATATTAATTTCTTTCAGATTTTAATGTTTTATACATATCATTAAAATGATCACATCAGATTCAAAACTATATTTTGGACTTAAAAGACTAATATAAACAAGGAGATGAGCAGGTTTTTTTTTAATTTAAATAAGTTTTGTAGAAAAAATATTTTTTATTGTTATTTCAATATATTTTCATGATATGGATTCATAATTCAACACATTCACATTTAGTAGAGAAACATAAATTAGGTGTCAATATGTAAGAAATACTGCACATATAACAAAAAATTTGCAGCATTTGTGTAACTTTTATCACCTGCGCATACAGCATGTTTCCAATACGATATATATATATATATATATATATATATATATATATATATATATATATATATATCGTATTGGAAGCTAGGACAAAACAGGGATATGGCCACACTTTGGTAGCATACTTGTGGCTGTATTGGACGAACCTGTGCAAGTCTATAGTTCGCGCTTGAAAGGTTAGCTTCTAACCAGTGACATGGAGTGGATTTGAAACCCCCATTGATCGGTAAGCATGAATAACCGTGCCTGAAGTGGACTACGGTCGAGATGGGACCGGTACCTTGAAATGCCTTAGTCAATGGATTAGGACTGTGTTCGTCTGTATAGCCACAGGGAGAGGATTTTGAAATAATAATTTGCAACTTCCTTTTTTCTCTACTATTCTCTACTGTTATATGAGGAAATTTTCTGGACTTGCTCCATAAAATATCTTAGAAATGTATTAATTATCATTGATTACTATACCTATCGAATTATTTCCGTGGTGAACATATACAGCGACCTCAGCACTTAAGTATGGTTAGATATCCTAAAGAACAGCATCATAATTGTTGAATTATTTCTTGAAGAACAGTATCCTGTTCACTGAAGTATACTCATTCACAACGTCCTCTTCTTAGCAGAGCAATCCATAAACATTTCGAGACCTTTTTTTGTGATGATCTAGTTCATATTATGTTGACTCTCCATAATTTCTTGTTCAATGACGACGAACTTATGAGAATTCTGAAGAAGATAGCACATATTTTGATATTGTTGTGCATAAAGTGCTTGTTATCAACATATGTGCTATGTGTGAATGTTCTCCGCTATTTACTCAGTGCAGCACTGCGAAAATATACACTGTTACCAAACAACTATGGAAATTTTGGTCTTCTATATGGGAAAAGAACTTCTATGTGGGAAAAGAACCATAGCTACTGCAGACGGTAAACGGTGAAGGAATTTTGAATGAGAAATATGGGTGGATATTGGTACCATTCTTTCTATGTTACGAAGAGTATTTCGTTGTGATGTTACACCAGCAAATCGAAACGGCACTCGCGTTCATGTACCAATGCGTTCCGTTGATGTTTTAATGTCAATCACCGAAGTCTTTCCCTGACGAGCAAGGAAGACGATATGATACAGATATTGTCTGATCTCAATTCAGTATGGTCAGATATCCGAAAGAACTGCAACATGAATGTTGAATTAATTCTTAAAGAATATTATGCTGATCACGGAAGTACACTAATTCACAACTTCCTCTTCTTAGCAGAAAAATCCATAAACTTTTCGAGACCTTTTGTTTTGCGATGATCTAGTTCGTATTATGATGGCTCTCCAGGATTATTTATAGAATGACGACGTATGTAAGAGGATTCAGAAGGAGATAGCACATATTTTTACATTGTGGTGCATAAAGAGCTTGTTATCGACATGTGTGCTATGTGTGAAGGTGTTCCACTATTTACTCAGTGCAGCCCTGAGAAAAAAGTCACTGTAATGAGACATCCAACAACTATGGAAATTTTGCTCTTGTGTGTGTGTGTGTGTGTGTGTGTGTAAAGAACTTGTATGTAGACAAAGATCCATTGTTGTTGAAAATAGTACACAGTGGAAGAATTATGAATGTAAATATGACTTCAGTTTTGTAGCATTTTTTTTTGTTACGAAGAGAATTTCGTTGTGATGTTACGCCAGTAAAGAGACAGGGCACTTAAGAGTTGCTCCAAGAAGCAAGCAACTACATATTGAAAAGACCTATGCCTCTGTTTAGTTTCAATAAAACGGCACAGACTCCCCCCCCCCGAAACCTGCGCATTACCTCAACAGCGCCAAGGCCTCGACAAAGAAGACCGCGTGGACCAAGCCCCTACAGTCTCGGCTGCGCGAAACGAGGAAACCGGAGCAAATTGAACGCTGCGCTTGCCGCCATATTGTTGGAGAGCAGACAAATAATAGCAGTGCGTAAATCACGCAATTTAACGCTGTGATCTAAAATTGACATATTATGGCCACTTTCGACGTTTAACGTAAAATTAGGACGAAATAAACATATTCAAAGTTTCATTGATATGTGTTAGAACATTAAAGAAAAGAAAATACGTATGCAGCAATTTATAGAAAACATACTGATACATCCATAAATAGGCCTACACAATACACATTATAGATTGTATAATTTTACGATAGTCAGCAAATTGTTAGGTTTCAGAGAATCTAAAATTATATTAACATATTAACTCTTAGATCACAAGACATAAATATATGCACCTTGATTACACAAGTTCTTGTTATAATCAAATTCCTAAGTGAAATAAATATGCGATAATCAGTATAGACTTGTTATGTTTTAGAGAATCAAAAATAAATTATATTACCGGTACTTTTAGACCACAGGACATAGGTAATCTGGCAAAATATAATATGCGAAGGTAGCCAAATTACATTGAATTCATTCCTCAATTAATAAAGGGAATGCTATCAGTTATAAAAATATCGGTACCTAATACATTGCAAACAATAGGTAACGTGAAGACCTAAAAACTAAACAATCACTTTATGCAAGATAAAAAAACCACATACTTTTTATGTGTGGATTTTTTACATATTGTATTTTTATTTTAAATAAATAAAATAGATATATTATCATTGCTTGCGGAGTGATGGTACATAATTTTTATGCACATATGCAATATCAATAAGATGCCATTCCTTGCTTTTGTTAATAAAATATATCCGGCAAAATGTAAAAGAGTTATTTATAGCTGAACTCTGACTCATAAATTCACAAAGGAGGCTTAGCTATTATAGCTATTTATTTATTTATTTATTATCTGTATATTTATTTATCCATATATGGATCTTGAATGAAAGTTTATTATCTTGCAGATAAATTCATTTACATAATAAAAACAAAAAGTTATCTTTCCACTAATGTTTTAACATCTGATGTGTAAGTCTAAATAATTCACTCAGTGGGATTTCTCTACAGTCTGATATACCTGTACTAATAATTAAGTATTCTTTATTGTCGTAAACTACTGATTGATTTTTAATGATATTGATATTGTAACAACAGAGATAATATTATATCGTACCTTTTGCAAATAGCTTGGAAAATTAAACAGGGATGGTATTATCGCCGCGCTCTCATGGTTAACATTTGGCAGGTCTTTGAGCGGCCTCATGCGTTCGGCAGGTCTTTGAAATTTAATTGTATTATTGTTTTCAATTTCTTGTGTCGCCGCTCCAACCACTCGCACAATTTCAATAATTCAACCAATAAGCGCTTCAATTATTATTAAATGACACTTACTTGTCTAATCCACGTAGACTAAACCCGAGGTTACAATGTCTTGTGCTGAGGACGAACATTAAGGTATGTGATTAAAAATTATTATTAAAGAGTTATTATTAAGAGTTAAGAAAGCCAACGTACTCGTATATGAAATAATAATAATAATAATAATAATAATAATAATAATAATAATAATAATAATAACAATAATAATAATAATAATAATAGCCATTTAACAATATAACTAGTGCTTATTCTTATCGAGAAAGTAGACGTGACAACGTGACGCTTAGAGTGAAACCTACAGAGCAACAATCGGTCGGCAAAATTATTTTTTTAAACCACACCGCACGTTATTGTATGATGCCGACATGTTAAGCATGAGTCCGCGGCGATAATATATCATCTTTCAAAATTATATTGCCATTACTTTCACACTATTCACTAAAAACACCCGAGACAAAACAAAGGACAAGTATGACAATCGTGTTCACCGCTCTATTTCTACCAGTAGCATGGCGGCGTAAACATGCGCAGACTGGTTTCAATTTTGGACAGCACACCAGCGCTCTGTGTGAGTCTAGTATACTATTATAACGTCTTTGGCGTGGACTTAGTGAGCTTCAAATGGAACGATACCCGGACATGTCCCACAACATGTCCCGGGTTTCTGCACCATCCAGGTGCACAACCAACACTGACACCACAATGGTTAAATCCGTGACACGTAAATGGCCTAGGTCACCTTTGTTCGCGGGCTGAGCCCGGAACCCACCGTACTCCCCCACGACCCACTAGACCTTTCAGCAATGCTACATTGGATCGTAGTCACTCAAAGCAACCAATCGCCACCGATCCTCGGACCTCCGGGTTATAGACACAGCTCGCTTCCACATATGGCGCAAACAGGCAAAATACCCACACACGTACTGCAACACATCAAAAGAAACAGAAAAGGAGAAGAAAAAATAAGAAAATAAAAGAAAATAGAAAGAAAGGAACATAAAAAACAGGAGAGGAGAATAGGAGAGAAAAAAGGTGAATTATATAAGGAGCGAAAAGGAAAATTAATCCATAACTCCGCGAGTGAACGGCCCTAAAATAATAAACGCGAGCTGGGATAGTACTTAAATATAAACAGAGGGTGAAATACATACATAATAATACAGGACAAGAAAAAGAATAAATGTACATCAATACATAAATGTCAAAGTAATATTTAAAACTTCAAAGTGAGCCAAAAGTTAATAAACCATACAACAATGTAAGTAATCCTTCTTCACTTGCTTTAACAGTTTTCAGTCCTCATTTCACTGCTTAGTTTAGTAAGTTTTGCAAGCTTTTGGGCTTCTTCTCTTGCAGCTTTACCTAATACATAGCAGTTATTAGCACACGTTAACTTTATCGGAACGCCGACCGCCACTACTAAATCTCTTGGAGGACGATCCTGATCAGACCACAACACCAAACGTCTGTTATATCGGAACGCTGTTCACTGCTACCGAGTCTCTCGAACGACGACTCCGACCAGACCATAACACTTAAAAATAAATAACTCTTTCCCCTTTACAAAACCTCAGGGAAAAAGGTGTCCATTTTAGATAGCCTCTTACTTCATGCATGGACTACAGGGGGGGGGTATTCTTTCATCACCCGAGCCCCACACGGGTTATGACCCGGGGAAAACCCCTAACCATGTGGCTGGTGGCGCGCTCCCCCCACTTTCTTAAGCTGAGAAACGTGGGCACGGAGAAGGTCCCCCTGAGGACCACACAATTTAACCGTAAATCAACAACCGGCCTGAAATCTCCTTCCTTTTTAGGAACCAAAAATATAGGCGACGAATAGTTAGATTTGGAGGGACGAATGATCCCCTTACTCAACATCTCTTGAATCTTCTCCTTCATACACTGCATACGCGGTGGGGAAAGACGATAACGAGTGAGCCGAACAGGTTCGTAATCATGCAAAATAATTTCATGTTCGATCATGGTGGTCAAGCCCAAATGATTACACAACACATTGGGAAATTCCGCGACAAGTTGACGCAACTGATCAGCCTGGTCGTGCCTTAAATGGGTCAAATCAACCTTCTAACAGTCCGCTTCATCCAACTGGAAAAAAGGGTCAGCAGGTGCCCCAACTGGAAGAAAATTGGGTACCTTTAACTGAGTAGTAAAGGGGAATTTGACCAACGGGAGAACTTAAAATAATACTCCTGTGAAATATCCACAATAAGCCCCGTCTTCGCCATAAAGCCTGTACCGAAAATAGCGGGGTAAATCAAATCTTCGACAACCCAAAAATTTAATTTCCAAACAAACTGCCCAATATGTACTCTCAACACGGCACGGCCACATACAGAGTGGGAAATAGCCGAGAACATTTTCATGTCCCCAGGAATAATTTCCCATCTCTTCTTACGCACTAATTCCAGACTAATGAAACTACACTACCAGTGTCCAATAAAACCTCCAAGAGCTCTTTGCCCAACTGAACAATAGCAATGGGACACTGACCGTGAGTAGAGGCACGTATACCTCGAGACACAACACGAACGGAATTTTCACTCGTACGCTTACTCTGCTCCACACGACCCCGCTGATCACATTCACGAGCAAAATGGCCTACTCTATTACAAATAAAATACCTTTTGACTTGTTCAGAGCCGGATGGTCTATCTGAGGTGGTTTCCACGAAAACCTGATCATTCAATATCCCATGGCTCCGCACACATAGGGCATCTAATTGATCAAAATTCTGCTGCCGATCAACCGCCAAATATTGAGCCCAAACCTCAGGGTCACGTGCACCCGACAACACAGCGTCAACGATCTGCTTTTCAGAAAGCCCCGCCACAAAAACCTTTTCAATGACCTTCAATTCTTCAGCATACTCTAATAGAGTCTCCGTGTCGCTTTGTTTGCGGTAAAAATACTCCCCAAAGAGGTATAAACTCCCTCAAAATGCGTTGGTGGAAATCGTGTAAGGACGTCTCCTCTTCAATGGCTGAAAAACTCTCTTAGTTAACACGCCGGCCGCGAAAGGGAAAATTAAATACAATAAAGAAACCCCGGAAAGGTGAAAAGACCGACAAATATCGCTAAGCTGCACTAATACCCTCAAAAATTGAATACCAGTTCGCACACTATTAACCGAAAAAACCATTCCCTCCCTCAACACAGAGTCAAACGGGTTAGGCATGTTAGAAAACACCATACCAGGATAATCAACCTTACTAGTCAATTTAGAGACTTCGGTAGGACTCCGACCATTACCGGCCACCCCTGTACTCGGTAACTGATCCTGATGTGCATTAAGGGACAATGCCTGAGTCTCTTGGATCCTAAACTTTTTCAAAAGTACCAACGCGTCCTTCACTAACGCTAACCTCTGCATCTCCTCAAATTTCTCTTTATCCGTCTGTTCCAGTTGAACCGCTAGTATATCCTTAAGACGCATCTTCCAATGCAAGACCATATTAAAGATCCTTCTATAACGGTCTTTATTGAAATCCAATTTCAACTCCTCAACCGATTCTAAAAAGGACTCCACCGTCTCGATACACTTAAACAATTCACTGGCAATACAATATTGGGGATATTTATGTGGGGCCTGTTTAGGCACAAACCCGGGTTCCTTAACCTTGGCGAGCAACGTAGCACAATCTGCGTTGAAATCCACCTCCGCGCCACGCGCTCTCAGCTCGTACAACAATTCATCTTTACGTAGTGAATTCCACGCCACCACGTCAGGCTCCATCATGAAACAGATAATAAAAATATAAATACTCAATACAAAACACCTCACCTCCGAGACCTCAAGCACCTATCGTAACCACGCTCTGGGCTACCACTGAAACGACCTGCCTCTGTAAAATTTGAATTAATTGTATAAATAATACTTTTATCCAGCCGTCAAACGTACGATAGGGTCGATAGTCTCATGGGTGAGGTGGAACAAGTGAAACACTCAGCATAAGTAATAAACTATCTATATACATTTATTAGATAACACTTCCGGTAATAAGAAAATAAACAAAATGGATGCAGGGGGAATAAAGGCAACTATAACTCTACTAATCCTTCCTCACTGGCTTGCCAATTACTCGTCACTCAACTGACATTCCCCATTACACACAATAGTGACACAATCTGTAATAACAGATTATAAGTATAAGTTAATTGGTTGACAATACTATACTTCTTGAATGCGGCAGGAAGTAACAATATGAAGGTAAACACAACTAATATAAAATATACAATTGACGAAATGCCAGTGGATACTTTAAACAAAAGTGAATTACATAGTCCCCTGTATGAGAGCAAATATACTTATATTACTTAAAAGAAACGTACAATTACTGATGTTGAAAACCTGTTATGATCGTAGGCTCACCAGCCTCGAAACCAACCAACAATGGTCTCTCTCTATCATACCACCATCATCACACAACTCTAACACTCCACAGCCCGACCACGCTTCCATACGTAGTTAGAGACTATCCCAGATCGAAGTCTCGACTACAGCAGAACTTTCATCACAGATCACCGCCAAACAAAAGCCCCAGCTCTCAATGGCTGTCCCACAACCATCCTCTTCGAGCGTCGACCAAAGACTCTACGCGTCCACCGCTCTTCACCGGAAAACGACGCTAATTAATAAATAATGAGAACAGAGCCAGTGAAATTCAAAAGCCCATATCACGTGGTAACTTAAATTCGCTCCTTGTACGTGAGAAGTATCAGACAATGAATGGCGGAAAGAAGAAAATTTTGATGGAGCAAGTGGAACGATGGAAGTTGAAGGAGCGGTGCAGATTTTCAAGAGATCTATAGAAGAAAGGGGTGTGAGGTATTCCACTTACCTCGGAGCTCCGCACAGACTTGTCTAATACAGCCACAAGTAGGTTATCGAATTCTGGCCATTCCCGGTTTTGCCCTAGCTTCTATTACGCGCAGATTGTGTATATGTATAGTCAATGTTAGCGTACAAGTTGTATATACAGGTGATAAATGTTGCACAAATGTTGCAATTTTTTTATATGTACAGTATTTTGTTACATATTGACATCTAATTCATATATGTCTGAACTAAATGGGACGGTGTTAAATTATGAATTCATATGATGAAAATATAGTGAAATAACAAGAGTAGAATATATTTTTTCCTACAGAACTAATTTAAACTAAACAAAAACCTGCTCATCATTTTGTTAATATTAGTATTTTAAGTCAAAAGTAAAATTTTAAATCTGACGTGATAATTTTAATGATATGTATTAAAAACCATAAAATCTTAAATTAATTGATATCTAATTATGTTCATAATTATAAAAACAGCAATAACTTTGTAATAACAAGATTTAGAATATACACTGAAATTAATTGTGCATTTCAATACCTTCTTCACACTTGTTTTCAAATGGTAAGAAGGGATATATATACATATATATATATATATATATATATATATATAAGTTAAACATAAATGAATGTAGAATTCATAGCAAAAAAGAAACGGAAGAAAAAACTCAAGAACTTTTGCCTACCAGATCCTCTTAACCATGATCTAACATATGGTGCTGCGTGTTAGAAAGTGGTGGTCCGTTGAGTTTTATGAATATCAGAGGCGAAACATTACCTAAAAATTTTTGTTTTGAGAGTGTTAACAATTATTTTCATAGAACTGTAAGTTGAAATTGTGAGCAAATTATAACGATACTTTCTTTGCAATATCTATAATTATTTCTGTCTTCAGGCAATATTTTGGGATTTGACACTTCAAAGTCTGTCAATAGATTGATAAGAGATTGTTATACACTTTACATTATTCTTCACCCGCCTCAATTTGGCTTCGATGTGGTGAAGCAACTTGAACTTGTTATTGATAACACTTGTAATGACCTTTAATCTGTTTATACTAGTTCTGTCATTATTTTAATAAACAGAGCAATAAGTATGCCATGATCTTAGAAGTTTTTTCGCTTTTTTCTGTAGGGTTTTCTTTCAACGGTTAAACAAGTCGAAGTGTTCCTCTGATTAGTTTCTCAGCGCGAGTTATATGATGATGAATTATGATATCCTCCAGACAGACATCTCCTATCCGCCATTTTAGGTCCCATTCTTCCGTTTTATAGATAGCTTGTTCTTCTTTCCGCCATTCATTGTCTGATACTTCTCACGTACAAGGAGCGAATTTAAGTTACCACGTGATATGGGCTTTTGAATTTCATTGGCTCTGTTCTCATTATTTATTAATTAGCGTCGTTTTCCGGTGAAGAGCGGTGGACGCGTAGAGTCTTTGGTCGACGCTCGAAGAGGATGGTTGTGGGACAGCCATTGAGAGCTGGGGCTTTTGTTTGGCGGTGATCTGTGATGAAAGTTCTGCTGTAGTCGAGACTTCGATCTGGGATAGTCTCTAACTACGTATGGAAGCGTGGTCGGGCTGTGGAGTGTTAGAGTTGTGTGATGATGGTGGTATGATAGAGAGAGACCATTGTTGGTTGGTTTCGAGGCTGGTGAGCCTACGATCATAACAGGTTTTCAACATCAGTAATTGTACGTTTCTTTTAAGTAATATAAGTATATTTGCTCTCATACAGGGGACTATGTAATTCACTTTTGTTTAAAGTATCCACTGGCATTTCGTCAATTGTATATTTTATATTAGTTGTGTTTACCTTCATATTGTTACTTCCTGCCGCATTCAAGAAGTATAGTATTGTCAACCAATTAACTTATACTTATAATCTGTTATTACAGATTGTGTCACTATTGTGTATAATGGGGAATGTCAGTTGAGTGACGAGTAATTGGCAAGCCAGTGAGGAAGGATTAGTAGAGTTATAGTTGCCTTTATTCCCCCTGCATCCATTTTGTTTATTTTCTTATTACCGGAAGTGTTATCTAATAAATGTATATAGATAGTTTATTACTTATGCTGAGTGTTTCACTTGTTCCACCTCACCCATGAGACTATCGACCCTATCGTACGTTTGACGGCTGGATAAAAGTATTATTTATACAATTAATTCAAATTTTACAGAGGCAGGTCGTTTCAGTGGTAGCCCAGAGCGTGGTTACGATAGGTGCTTGAGGTCTCGGAGGTGAGGTGTTTTGTATTGAGTATTTATATTTTTATTATCTGTTTCATGATGGAGCCTGACGTGGTGGCGTGGAATTCACTACGTAAAGATGAATTGTTGTACGAGCTGAGAGCGCGTGGCGCGGAGGTGGATTTCAACGCAGATTGTGCTACGTTGCTCGCCAAGGTTAAGGAACCCGGGTTTGTGCCTAAACAGGCCCCACATAAATATCCCCAATATTGTATTGCCAGTGAATTGTTTAAGTGTATCGAGACGGTGGAGTCCTTTTTAGAATCGGTTGAGGAGTTGAAATTGGATTTCAATAAAGACCGTTATAGAAGGATCTTTAATATGGTCTTGCATTGGAAGATGCGTCTTAAGGATATACTAGCGGTTCAACTGGAACAGACGGATAAAGAGAAATTTGAGGAGATGCAGAGGTTAGCGTTAGTGAAGGACGCGTTGGTACTTTTGAAAAAGTTTAGGATCCAAGAGACTCAGGCATTGTCCCTTAATGCACATCAGGATCAGTTACCGAGTACAGGGGTGGCCGGTAATGGTCGGAGTCCTACCGAAGTCTCTAAATTGACTAGTAAGGTTGATTATCCTGGTATGGTGTTTTCTAACATGCCTAACCCGTTTGACTCTGTGTTGAGGGAGGGAATGGTTTTTTCGGTTAATAGTGTGCGAACTGGTATTCAATTTTTGAGGGTATTAGTGCAGCTTAGCGATATTTGTCGGTCTTTTCACCTTTCCGGGGTTTCTTTATTGTATTTAATTTTCCCTTTCGCGGCCGGCGTGTTAACTAAGAGAGTTTTTCAGCCATTGAAGAGGAGACGTCCTTACACGATTTCCACCAACGCATTTTGAGGGAGTTTATACCTCTTTGGGGAGTATTTTTACCGCAAACAAAGCGACACGGAGACTCTATTAGAGTATGCTGAAGAATTGAAGGTCATTGAAAAGGTTTTTGTGGCGGGGCTTTCTGAAAAGCAGATCGTTGACGCTGTGTTGTCGGGTGCACGTGACCCTGAGGTTTGGGCTCAATATTTGGCGGTTGATCGGCAGCAGAATTTTGATCAATTAGATGCCCTATGTGTGCGGAGCCATGGGATATTGAATGATCAGGTTTTCGTGGAAACCACCTCAGATAGACCATCCGGCTCTGAACAAGTCAAAAGGTATTTTATTTGTAATAGAGTAGGCCATTTTGCTCGTGAATGTGATCAGCGGGGTCGTGTGGAGCAGAGTAAGCGTACGAGTGAAAATTCCGTTCGTGTTGTGTCTCGAGGTATACGTGCCTCTACTCACGGTCAGTGTCCCATTGCTATTGTTCAGTTGGGCAAAGAGCTCTTGGAGGTTTTATTGGACACTGGTAGTGTAGTTTCATTAGTCTGGAATTAGTGCGTAAGAAGAGATGGGAAATTATTCCTGGGGACATGAAAATGTTCTCGGCTATTTCCCACTCTGTATGTGGCCGTGCCGTGTTGAGAGTACATATTGGGCAGTTTGTTTGGAAATTAAATTTTTGGGTTGTCGAAGATTTGATTTACCCCGCTATTTTCGGTACAGGCTTTATGGCGAAGACGGGGCTTATTGTGGATATTTCACAGGAGTATTATTTTAAGTTCTCCCGTTGGTCAAATTCCCCTTTACTACTCAGTTAAAGGTACCCAATTTTCTTCCAGTTGGGGCACCTGCTGACCCTTTTTTCCAGTTGGATGAAGCGGACTGTTAGAAGGTTGATTTGACCCATTTAAGGCACGACCAGGCTGATCAGTTGCGTCAACTTGTCGCGGAATTTCCCAATGTGTTGTGTAATCATTTGGGCTTGACCACCATGATCGAACATGAAATTATTTTGCATGATTACGAACCTGTTCGGCTCACTCGTTATCGTCTTTCCCCACCGCGTATGCAGTGTATGAAGGAGAAGATTCAAGAGATGTTGAGTAAGGGGATCATTCGTCCCTCCAAATCTAACTATTCGTCGCCTATATTTTTGGTTCCTAAAAAGGAAGGAGATTTCAGGCCGGTTGTTGATTTACGGTTAAATTGTGTGGTCCTCAGGGGGACCTTCTCCGTGCCCACGTTTCTCAGCTTAAGAAAGTGGGGGGAGCGGCCACCAGCCACATGGTTAGGGGTTTTCCCCGGGTCATAACCCGTGTGGGGCTCGGGTGATGAAAGAATACCCCCCCCCCCTGTAGTCCATGCATGAAGTAAGAGGCTATCTAAAATGGACACCTTTTTCCCTGAGGTTTTGTAAAGGGGAAAGAGTTATTTATTTTTAAGTGTTATGGTCTGGTCGGAGTCGTCGTTCGAGAGACTCGGTAGCAGTGAACAGCGTTCCGATATAACAGACGTTTGGTGTTGTGGTCTGATCAGGATCGTCCTCCAAGAGATTTAGTAGTGGCGGTCGGCGTTCCGATAAAGTTAACGTGTGCTAATAACTGCTATGTATTAGGTAAAGCTGCAAGAGAAGAAGCCCAAAAGCTTGCAAAACTTACTAAACTAAGCAGTGAAATGAGGACTGAAAACTGTTAAAGCAAGTGAAGAAGGATTACTTACATTGTTGTATGGTTTATTAACTTTTGGCTCACTTTGAAGTTTTAAATATTACTTTGACATTTATGTATTGATGTACATTTATTCTTTTTCTTGTCCTGTATTATTATGTATGTATTTCACCCTCTGTTTATATTTAAGTACTATCCCAGCTCGCGTTTATTATTTTAGGGCCGTTCACTCGCGGAGTTATGGATTAATTTTCCTTTTCGCTCCTTATATAATTCACCTTTTTTCTCTCCTATTCTCCTCTCCTGTTTTTTATGTTCCTTTCTTTCTATTTTCTTTTATTTTCTTATTTTTTCTTCTCCTTTTCTGTTTCTTTTGATGTGTTGCAGTACGTGTGTGGGTATTTTGCCTGTTTGCGCCATATGTGGAAGCGAGCTGTGTCTATAACCCGGAGGTCCGAGGATCGGTGGCGATTGGTTGCTTTGAGTGACTACGATCCAATGTAGCATTGCTGAAAGGTCTAGTGGGTCGTGGGGGAGTACGGTGGGTTCCGGGCTCAGCCCGCGAACAAAGGTGACCTAGGCCATTTACGTGTCACGGATTTAACCATTGTGGTGTCAGTGTTGGTTGTGCACCTGGATGGTGCAGAAACCCGGGACATGTTGTGGGACATGTCCGGGTATCGTTCCATTTGAAGCTCACTAAGTCCACGCCAAAGACGTTATAATAGTATACTAGACTCACACAGAGCGCTGGTGTGCTGTCCAAAATTGAAACCAGTCTGCGCATGTTTACGCCGCCATGCTACTGGTAGAAATAGAGCGGTGAACACGATTGTCATACTTGTCCTTTGTTTTGTCTCGGGTGTTTTTAGTGAATAGTGTGAAAGTAATGGCAATATAATTTTGAAAGATGATATATTATCGCCGCGGACTCATGCTTAACATGTCGGCATCATACAATAACGTGCGGTGTGGTTTAAAAAAATAATTTTGCCGACCGATTGTTGCTCTGTAGGTTTCACTCTAAGCGTCACGTTGTCACGTCTACTTTCTCGATAAGAATAAGCACTAGTTATATTGTTAAATGGCTATTATTATTATTATTATTATTGTTATTATTATTATTATTATTATTATTATTATTATTATTATTATTATTATTATTATTATTATTTCATATACGAGTACGTTGGCTTTCTTAACTCTTAATAATAACTCTTTAATAATAATTTTTAATCACATACCTTAATGTTCGTCCTCAGCACAAGACATTGTAACCTCGGGTTTAGTCTACGTGGATTAGACAAGTAAGTGTCATTTAATAATAATTGAAGCAGCTTATTGGTTGCATTATTGAAATTGTGCGAGTGATTGGAGCGGCGACACAAGAAATTGAAAACAATAATACAATTAAATTTCAAAGACCTGCCGAACGCATGAGGCCGCTCAAAGACCTGCCAAATGTTAACCATGAGAGCGCGGCGATAATACCATCCCTGTTTAATTTTCCAAGCTATTTGCAAAAGGTACGATATAATATTATCTCTGTTGTTACAATATCAATATCATTAAAAATCAATCAGTAGTTTACGACAATAAAGAATACTTAATTATTAGTACAGGTATATCAGACTGTAGAGAAATCCCACTGAGTGAATTATTTAGACTTACACATCAGATGTTAAAACATTAGTGGAAAGATAACTTTTTGTTTTTATTATGTAAATGAATTTATCTGCAAGATAATAAACTTTCATTCAAGATCCATATATGGATAAATAAATATACAGATAATAAATAAATAAATAAATAGCTATAATAGCTAAGCCTCCTTTGTGAATTTATGAGTCAGAGTTCAGCTATAAATAACTCTTTTACATTTTGCCGGATATATTTTATTAACAAAAGCAAGGAATGGCATCTTATTGATATTGCATATGTGCATAAAAATTATGTACCATCACTCCGCAAGCAATGATAATATATCTATTTTATTTATTTAAAATAAAAATACAATATGTAAAAAATCCACACATAAAAAGTATGTGGTTTTTTTATCTTGCATAAAGTGATTGTTTAGTTTTTAGGTCTTCACGTTACCTATTGTTTGCAATGTATTAGGTACCGATATTTTTATAACTGATAGCATTCCCTTTATTAATTGAGGAATGAATTCAATGTAATTTGGCTACCTTCGCATATTATATTTTGCCAGATTACCTATGTCCTGTGGTCTAAAAGTACCGGTAATATAATTTATTTTTGATTCTCTAAAACATAACAAGTCTATACTGATTATCGCATATTTATTTCACTTAGGAATTTGATTATAACAAGAACTTGTGTAATCAAGGTGCATATATTTATGTCTTGTGATCTAAGAGTTAATATGTTAATATAATTTTAGATTCTTTGAAACCTAACAATTTGCTGACTATCGTAAAATTATACAATCTATAATGTGTATTGTGTAGGCCTATTTATGGATGTATCAGTATGTTTTCTATAAATTGCTGCATACGTATTTTCTTTTCTTTAATGTTCTAACACATATCAATGAAACTTTGAATATGTTTATTTCGTCCTAATTTTACGTTAAACGTCGAAAGTGGCCATAATATGTCAATTTTAGATCACAGCGTTAAATTGCGTGATTTACGCACTGCTATTATTTGTCTGCTCTCCAACAATATGGCGGCAAGCGCAGCGTTCAATTTGCTCCGGTTTCCTCGTTTCGCGCAGCCGAGACTGTAGGGGCTTGGTCCACGCGGTGTTCTTTGTCGAGGCCTTGGCGCTGTTGAGGTAATGCGCAGGTTTCGGGGGGGGGGGGAGTTTGTGCCGTTTTATTGAAACTAAACAGAGGCATAGGTCTTTTCAATATGTAGTTGCTTGCTTCTTGGAGCAACTCTTAAGTGCCCTGTCTCTTTACTGGCGTAACATCACAACGAAATTCTCTTCGTAACAAAAAAAAATGCTACAAAACTGAAGTCATATTTACATTCATAATTCTTCCACTGTGTACTATTTTCAACAACAATGGATCTTTGTCTACATACAAGTTCTTTACACACACACACACACACACAAGAGCAAAATTTCCATAGTTGTTGGATGTCTCATTACAGTGACTTTTTTCTCAGGGCTGCACTGAGTAAATAGTGGAACACCTTCACACATAGCACACATGTCGATAACAAGCTCTTTATGCACCACAATGTAAAAATATGTGCTATCTCCTTCTGAATCCTCTTACATACGTCGTCATTCTATAAATAATCCTGGAGAGCCATCATAATACGAACTAGATCATCGCAAAACAAAAGGTCTCGAAAAGTTTATGGATTTTTCTGCTAAGAAGAGGAAGTTGTGAATTAGTGTACTTCCGTGATCAGCATAATATTCTTTAAGAATTAATTCAACATTCATGTTGCAGTTCTTTCGGATATCTGACCATACTGAATTGAGATCAGACAATATCTGTATCATATCGTCTTCCTTGCTCGTCAGGGAAAGACTTCGGTGATTGACATTAAAACATCAACGGAACGCATTGGTACATGAACGCGAGTGCCGTTTCGATTTGCTGGTGTAACATCACAACGAAATACTCTTCGTAACATAGAAAGAATGGTACCAATATCCACCCATATTTCTCATTCAAAATTCCTTCACCGTTTACCGTCTGCAGTAGCTATGGTTCTTTTCCCACATAGAAGTTCTTTTCCCATATAGAAGACCAAAATTTCCATAGTTGTTTGGTAACAGTGTATATTTTCGCAGTGCTGCACTGAGTAAATAGCGGAGAACATTCACACATAGCACATATGTTGATAACAAGCACTTTATGCACAACAATATCAAAATATGTGCTATCTTCTTCAGAATTCTCATAAGTTCGTCGTCATTGAACAAGAAATTATGGAGAGTCAACATAATATGAACTAGATCATCACAAAAAAAGGTCTCGAAATGTTTATGGATTGCTCTGCTAAGAAGAGGACGTTGTGAATGAGTATACTTCAGTGAACAGGATACTGTTCTTCAAGAAATAATTCAACAATTATGATGCTGTTCTTTAGGATATCTAACCATACTTAAGTGCTGAGGTCGCTGTATATGTTCACCACGGAAATAATTCGATAGGTATAGTAATCAATGATAATTAATACATTTCTAAGATATTTTATGGAGCAAGTCCAGAAAATTTCCTCATATAACAGTAGAGAATAGTAGAGAAAAAAGGAAGTTGCAAATTATTATTTCAAAATCCTCTCCCTGTGGCTATACAGACGAACACAGTCCTAATCCATTGACTAAGGCATTTCAAGGTACCGGTCCCATCTCGACCGTAGTCCACTTCAGGCACGGTTATTCATGCTTACCGATCAATGGGGGTTTCAAATCCACTCCATGTCACTGGTTAGAAGCTAACCTTTCAAGCGCGAACTATAGACTTGCACAGGTTCGTCCAATACAGCCACAAGTATGCTACCAAAGTGTGGCCATATCCCTGTTTTGTCCTAGCTTCCAATACGATATATATATATATATATATATATATATATATATATATATATATATATATATATATATATATATATCGTATTGGAAACATGCTGTATGCGCAGGTGATAAAAGTTACACAAATGCTGCAAATTTTTTGTTATATGTGCAGTATTTCTTACATATTGACACCTAATTTATGTTTCTCTACTAAATGTGAATGTGTTGAATTATGAATCCATATCATGAAAATATATTGAAATAACAATAAAAAATATTTTTTCTACAAAACTTATTTAAATTAAAAAAAAAACCTGCTCATCTCCTTGTTTATATTAGTCTTTTAAGTCCAAAATATAGTTTTGAATCTGATGTGATCATTTTAATGATATGTATAAAACATTAAAATCTGAAAGAAATTAATATGTAGTTATATGCACAATTACATAAATAGTAATAATTCCATAATAATTTAAATGAATTAAAAAAATAAGCTTTAAAATATACATTAGACTTATTATTGCATTCCAGGACCTTATTCACGCTTGTTTTAGAAATGGTTAGAGGGAAGATAGAATAATGATAGGTACATATCAAATTAAACAGAAAAGAATTTAGAAATTTATAGCAAAAAGAAACGAAAAAAATTCATGAATTTTTACCTACAAGATCCTCTTAACCATGATCTAACATATGGTGCGGCGCTCTATTTAGGAAGTGATGATCCATTGAGTTTTATAAACATCATAGACGAAACATTACCTATCAAATTTTGTTCTGAGTTTATTGGCGATTATCTTCATAGCACTGAATCCTCGTTCGCACTTGGCTTTGGTACACGGTATCGACCTAATTGCATTTATTAAGGGCATTAATGTGTTAGGAAGTTTCTTGCCTCCTTCATATAAGTACTCACTGAAACCGTTTAGTACTATTATTATTTTTAAGTCGAAATTGTGAGCACATTTTAACGATGGGGGAGAGTGATCCAGAATGAGACATGTTCCACAATGAGACATTCCCTCTAAAGTCAAAATGGTTTAGCTGACAATTCTCTCACCCTTGTGGCAGCCTACATGAACTATTAGGCAGTAAGTTTTCAAGATATCGAATCGATCACCTTCGACATTCTCGTCTTAGTAAACATTTCGCCATTTTCCAGTGTGTATATAAATTTTTTGCCTCAGCAGTTGAAGTGTCTAGTTGTCTGTTCAGTCAGGTAAGAAAAATGTGATTTATTCCAGGTCAAGTACATATTCATTTTCTACAAATTACCGTAATCAAAATCACCTAACTACAACCTGTTACATTGTAAGAAGTATTGTGGGGCAGAATGAGACACTACTAAATTGCTGTCTCATTGTGGACGATAAATGGTGTATAATTAGGTATTTGATGTTTCAGAAATGGCTAAAAATCTTAAAAATAAATAAAGGGTCCTTGACAGCCGAAAGTATGAAATATGCTGTAAAACTTGTTCTAGAAAAAAACATCAGGATTCATAGGGCAGCAGATAAATGTGATTGTCATTCCAGACGCAGGCATGCTATCTTAAGAAGACTCCCATAAAAACAAGAACTGGAAAGGAGGCAGAGAAAGAATTAAAACAGAAACAGAAGAATGTAATGATGAAGGAAAAAAGTTACACAGAAGATATCTGATCCCTCTGAAGAGATAGATGTAGCAAATTCTGACCATTCATCTTCTGGAAGTGACTTCGAAGTTGAACATTCTCTGTCACCAATGGACCATCAACCGAAGAAGCAGATGCGAATGACTTTGTTCTTGTAAAATTTCAAGTTAATGAGAAAAATTTATTTCATATTGGAAAAGTGCTCTCTCGTAGCACTAACAATAAAAATGTTTCATTTCCAAGGAGAACTGATAATATAGGAATCAGTTTCAATTTTCCAGAAATTCCAGACGAAGCATTGGTTAATAAAACTGAAATTACAATGATTTTGCCAAAGCCACCAACTTGTGGTCAGACAAAAAGGCAGCATCGAGTTGCTGGTAACATTCAGTGACTCCCTGACACATAACCTGACTACATAGCCTATATATACTCATCTGATGTTTGTAGAAGTCATGTATGTCACTTCTTTGATGTCATAATTATATTAATCCATCAGAAAATAAAGTGTCTCATCGTGGAACTGTCACTGTGTCGAGGTGGAACACCATGGTCCACTACGAGACATTTTTCCACTTTGTACAAATCAGCTTGTAATCTGAAAATCATTATCATTAGCACAAATTTTTAAGATAAATTATAAAATGTAATAATGCTCGAACAATGTTCACCGATAAATGTCGATATCCACTGCAAAAATTAAAGTAAAAGAAATTAACAAATTTTCCTGTCTCAAAGTGGACCAATCTCCCCTACATTCTTCACAATATCTCACATTATTTTTGTCTTCAGGCCATGTTTCGGGATTTAACACTTCTAAGTCTGTCAATAGATTGTCAATAGATTATTATACACTTTACATTCTTTCTCACCCGCCACAATTTGGCTTCGATGTGGTGAAGCAACGAGCACTTTTTATTGGTAACACTTGTAATGACCTGCAATCTGCTTATACTAGTTATTTTGTTATTATTTTATTAAACAGAGCACTAAGTACATATGTCATGCTCTCCGAAACCCTTTTCCCTTTTTTTCTGTAGATTTTTCTTCCAATTATTCAACAAGTCGAAGCGTTCTCTGATTAATTTGTCAGCGCGAGTTATATGATGATCAAAATCAGATCCTTCAGACAGACATCTCCTATGACTAGTCTTATTTCGACAGAAGCACTTATGGCTAAGCATATACAGTAGCTTCCTTCTTGGAGCAACTCTTGAGTGCCGTTTTTATTTGCTGGTGTAACATCACAATGAAATTCTCTTCGTAACATAGAAAGAATGCTACCAATCTGCAGCCATATTTCACATTCAAAATTCTTTCACTATGTACCATCTCCTACAACAATTGTTCTTTTCCCACATAGAAGAGAAAAATTTCCATTGTTGTTTGATGTCTCATAACACTGTCTTTTTTCGCACAGCTGCACTAAGTAAATAGTGGAACATCTTCATACATAGCACATATGTCGATATCATGCCGTTTGTGCACCACAGTGTCAAAATATATGCTATCTTCTTCTGAATCCTCATAGATATGTCGGAATTCAACAAGAAATCTGGGACAGCCAACATAATACGAACTAGATCATCACAAACAAAAGGTCTCGAAATGTTTTTGGATTGCTCTGCTAAGAAGAGAATGTTGTGAATTAGTATACTTCCCTGATCAGCATACTGTTCTTCAAGTATTAATTCTACCTTTATGTTGCAATTCTTTTTCGGATATCTGGTCATATTGAATTAAGTTCGGAGAATGATATCTGTATCAAATCATCTTCTATGCTCATCCGGGAAAGACTTGAGTGACTCACATGAAATCATCAACGGAATGCATTGGTACACGAACTTCACTTGTGTTCACACTTTCTCTATCCATTTTGCTTTCAATACCGGGAACTGACATTCACTTTAAAACCAAGCAGTACATAAATTGCCATCCTACATTGAATAATTGAAGATTTATTTTAACACGGTTTATCCACTACATGTATTCAACAGTCTAAATGTTAAATGTTATCTTTTATTTAACGACTCTCGCAACTTCCGTGGTTATGTCAGCGTCGCTGGTTTGCCGGAATTTTGTCCCGCAGTAGTGCTTTTACGTTCCAGTATATCTACTGACAGGAGCCTGTCGCAATTCAGCACACTTAAATGCCATCGACCTGGGCCCGGATCGAACCCGTAAACTAGAACACAGAAGGCCAGCACTATACCAACGCCTCCAACCAGGCCGACTCGACCGTCTATATCTGTATTTTCGTCATATCACTTCCTGCAATATAATCGTGAATAGCCGGTTCGAACCGATGATTAAGACAGTGTCCTAAAATAGTTTTTGGTTGCTGCAATCTGTCCTTAACCAGTTTCGCAACACACGAGTTGCTACCAAGCATGGCACTAGCCCCATCACGCAATATGCAATTAAGATTTTTGTGAAGAAAAATATCTGTGAACCCATATGACTGCAGGTAGTTCAATTGTCCATTTGTAATAGTTTCAGCTTTCTGATTACAGAGAGTAATTAGATCAAGAAATAAGATTTCATCTTTGGAATTGAAGGAAGTTTTAATGTACACTATTAACCCATTACCCGCCAAAATTATTCCAAATAATTTTTTATTAATAATTGACATATTCCTATTCAGTGGGATGATATTACACCGAAAAGCAAATTTTGTTAATTTTCTGCACATAGAGTACTTACAAATAACCGTCCCATAAATGGGACATTGGCACAGTGCATTAGCAGAATTAACATATACATATACAATATGTAATGGTGGCTCTCGTGCTTTTCTTTTCCAACATTAATCGCCTATCACCACCCAATCCTTTTCATTCTCTCATCTTTTTCTTCGCTGTATTTCTCCTCGCCGGCCACCATTGCATGCGGAACGCCCACCACATCATCACAGCCATTTTCACCTCTCCATCCCCGCTGTTAGTTTTGCCACGTCCGCCACAATGACGGGATTGATTTGTTAAGGATACCTTGCTAGGTTACATTCCTTTTCCTCTTCTAGTTTTTATATACATTATTAGGTTAATTATCTTAGGCTTATAACTCCCGTCTCACCAGCGGGGATCTTTCCTATCTCCGTGGTGCTGTCCCACGGTTTCGAGCGCGACTTCCAACTCGTGCGGCCCGACAGGGCGCCCAGCAACGAAGCAATAGTGGATCCTTCATACTGCCCCTATATGCAAGTTTAGGTGCCGAGCCCGGACCAACGTCAAGTACACTCACGTAGAGTCCCTATGGGGGCCCGGGGCAATTTAGACGTCCTGGCGACCGCTCTGCTCGCCGGGGCGAATATACCGCCCCGACGTGTTACCGCTGACTTATGGGTGTCGCAGTGTAATCAACCACAAGTCCCTTGAAGCTGCGTGCGGTCTCGGATTGCTCCGGCTTTGGGAGGTGGGTCGGAGTTAGCCGAGTGGTCCGGCACTTGTATTCAGTGTAGAGTGGGGAGACAAGGGCGGTTATTACCGTGGTAGGGGCATAAAGCTGCGACACGCCTCTGGTGCAGAACTTGCCGTTAGGTATGTAATGTCCAGTTTGAAGGGTAACTTGCGTGAAGTGGGTTGCTTGGGATCGGGCTGTGGGGGGATCCCCACGCCCGGCACAGACCGCGAAGAATATTTTGGTGTCTTTTTCTTTCGCCCCCCCTCCCGGTGGCAGGCTGACGCCGACGGTTCCGTAGGGGGGGGGGTCAGTTCAAAATGTCCTCGCGCTCTCCTCCTCCCTCTTCATTACCGAAGAAACAAAAAGTACAATTGGATGACAACATGGATTTGGACCCGGACAAAATTAAAGTAAAAATGCCGCTTCCGAGATTTGTGAGTCTAAATATCGACGGGAATGTAAAGGGAATGAAAGATATCAATCCCTTCTATATCAAACGCGCTCCCGACGCGATGATTGGTAAGGTTAGAAATGCTACTCGCCTTCGAAATGGAAGTCTTCTGGATGAAACTTTAAGTCCAAAGCAAAGTGAGACCTTTCTGAAAGCGAAGTTACTTGGTTCTTATCCCATTAAAGCTGAGCGTCACTCCTCTCTCAACACCACGAGAGGAGTGATTACTACGAGCTCCCAGAATTCATTCTCATAGGCTACGAGCATGTCCCTATTCGTGCATATGTACCGAATCCTATGCGGTGCTTCCGGTGCCAGCGATTCGGTCATACACAACAGAGATGTACAAATAACATCGTGTGTGCAAAGTGCGGTGAGGCCGATCATGGGGATTCCCCGTGTCCACAGTGAGCACTGTATAAATTGCAATGGGGACCATGCTTCTAGTTCTAAAGAATGTCCGAGATACATAGAAGAGAAGGATATCCAAGAACTTCGTGTCAGAGATAACATAACATTTTTGGAAGCACGTAAGCGGTACTATGACGACCAGAAGAAAAAGACGACCACAACATATGCGTCAATAGTCCATAAAGGTCATAAGGGATGTGATGCCTCCACGCAAACGCCACCTCTGGACGACACCCGTCAGAGAGTAGATACATCTACTCAAACTTATGTGGATGCTGCAACTCAAACAGCAGAGCCTGATGATGATAGCTGTGGGCTTACTATCAGACCATACAATCCAAAAACCTGTGTGTCGACGACTAAATCTACCGGTTTCACGGCGGAGAGAAAACCACGTCGTAGAAGTCCCTGATCAGCCGAGACGCCACGCTCTCGCTCCAGGTCGGGAGAAAGGTCAGAAAGTGAATCCCCACAGCAGCGAAATAAGCAATGAAGACAATGCAGCTCTGGTGATAAGAAAAAGAGAAGATCTCCCGTGAAACCACCACGATAACCTAAAGATTTTTGATGCGTAACGACATAATTCAGTGGAATGTGAACGGAGTTCGCAGCCGATATGCAGAATTACAGCAGCTAATCTATGATGAAGAACCCGCTATTCTATGTCTCCAAGAGAAACACCTTCGGCCTGAACATTCCCTATCCATTCGTGGTTACATTGTTCACCGGCACGATCACCTGGCTGGTGACAGGGCCAATGGAGGATGTGCTGTCTTGGTCAAAAATAGTATCATGTCCTCTGCAATTAACATTGAAAGCATCATTCAGAATATAGTACTCCGAATACTCGTACCTACCATAGAATTTACAATAGCTTGCATATATATACCACCCGACTTTGAATTGACGATACGTGAATTACAGTTTTTTTGTAGATCAGCTCCCCGCCCCATTTCTTTTGGTGGGAGATTTTAATGCCTCCCATCACCGCTGGGGTTCGATGAATGATAATGACAGAGGACATGTAATAATGGAGATTTCTACTCGCTTGAATCTCATTACTCTTAATACAGGAGCAGCCACACATCTATCTCTCGCCCACGGCACCTACTCCATAATAGATCTCTCCATTTGTAGCCCAGTTCTGTCGGCGCACATGGAGTGGTCAGTCATCGATGATCTCCATGGAAGTGACCATTTTCCTATCCGACTTCGTCTCTCTGTATCATGTCCCACGGAGTCGCGCTGGCCTAACTGGGTTATAAAAAAGGCGGATTGGATTGGATTTGCCGAGTCGCTTTCGTTTAATAACAATGAAAATGACGATGTCGATTTAATCGTGGAACACTTCTGTACAAACATCATACGGGCAGCAGAACTACATGTTCCTCGTTCCTCATCAACACCAAGACGTGTCCCTGTACCTTGGTGGACAAAGGCAAGTAGAGACGCTATCCTGGCCCGTAAACGAGCTCTACGACTCTTCCAAAGGCGTCCAAAGGAAGAGAACTTTATCCAATTCAATCGCTTCCGTGCCAAAGCTCGCCGCACCATCTGCGAACTAAGAAGGTGTCCTGGACGAAATATGTCTCTTCACTGAAAAAGAATGTCCCAGCCACAACCGTATGGGGAAAAGTCCGTAGGATAATGGGGAGACGTAATTCTACTATTCCGGGTCTAGTACATAATGGCAATATGATAACCAATCATTTTGATATGGCTGAGCTCCGTGTTACATCATTCGCACATATCAGTAGCTCAGTCCATTATGAACCTAGATTTTTAAGAATTAAAGAGGCTGCAGAACGAAACGCCATCTCTTTTATATCTGATAACACAGAAAACTATAACACTCCGTTCACGTTACAGGAATTACAGTTAGCACTAGACAAATCCCCTGACACATCTCCTGGCCCAGATAATATTCATAATCAAATGCTCCGAAATTTACCACCAGCTGGGAAGATATATCTTCTCTCTTTATATAATAGGATATGGACAGAAAAATCCTTTCCATCTCAATGGCGTAAAGCCATTGTAGTTCCTGTGCAGAAACCAGGAAAGGACCCATCCTTACCTAATAGTTACAGGCCTATCTGTCTCACCAGCTGCATGTGTAAAGTTATGGAGAGAATGGTTAGTAATCGCCTAATGTGGTTCCTGGAATCAGAAAACCTTTTGTCTAAGATGCAGTGTGATTTTCGTAAGCGCTGATCAACCGCAGATCACCTCGTTCGGCTGGAAGGAGCCATTAGAGATGCCTTCCTCAACAAGGAGCACTTGGTAGCAATCTTCTTTGATCTTGAGAAAGCTTACGACACAACATGGCGTTATGGGATTCTACACACCATCCACAACTGAGGTCTAAGGGGAAGTCTTCCGACTTTTCTTGCTAATTTCTTGGCAGAGAGGTATTTCCGAGTACGAATAGGTACCACACTTTCCAGTGAACATTTACAGGAAAATGGCGTTCCGCAGGAGTCTGTACTGAGTGTTCTCTTGTTCTCCATTGCGATTAATGGTATAGCTGCTAACATAAGTCCTCACGTAACACCTCTTCTTTATGTTGACGACTTTAGTTTGTATTACAGCTCACGCTATCTCCCATCCATTGGGAGACAACTGCAGCTAGCCATCAACACTTTGTCTGAATGGGCCATATGCAATGGGTTCAAATTCTCTACTGCAAAGACGCAATGCATCCACTTTGTTCACTCCCGTGGACTTCACCCACACCCGGAGTTAGGTCTCAACGGAGTAGAGTTACACTATACAGACACTGCAAAATTTCTGGGCTTAATATTTGATTCTAAATTAAGTTGGGAGGCACACATACGGGATCTAAGGCGGCGCTGTGAAAAATCTTTGAATATCTTACGCATTCTGTCAGGGGTACATTGGGGTGCAGACCGCAAAACTCTTTTACGTATCTATCGTGCTGTTGTACGCTCAAAATTGGATTATGGTTGTTTTATCTATGGGTCGGCAAATAAGTCGAAATTGAAAATGTTAGATCCCATCCATCACCAGGGTCTAAGGCTTGCAACAGGGGCTTTCCGAACGAGTCGGATAGAAAGCCTCTACTGCGAGTCTGGAGAACCATCACTGTATCGAAGACGTAATATTTTGTTGTGTTACTATGGGGTAAAGCTCCGAGTCCAACCTGAGCACAACACATACAAACATTTTCATTCCTTCACTCTAGATTTCCGATACAGACAGGATCCACGGCGACCTCGTCCAGCTGGCGTCCGTTTCCGGGAGGGACTCTCAGAACTGGACATTAGGCTGCTGAATATAAAGGTAATAGAATACCCGCCTACACCACCATGGGTTATGAATCGTCCAAAATTTGACTTAAGTTTGAGCCAGTCATTGTGCACCCAATTTTATTTATAGACAACGCTTTTACGAAATTTTATCTCAATTTCCTTATGATGATATAATTTATACTGACGGATCCCGGGTACATGATTCTGTGGGTTGCTCCTTTGTCGTAGACGGACAGGTTTATAAATATAAACTAAGCTTGTATACCAGTGTTTTTACTGCTGTACTCTATGCTATTTACAGAGCTTTGTTATTTTTAATTCGACAACCTCGGGGTAGATTTCTTATCTGCTCCGATTCTTTGAGTGCTGTCCAGTCTCTGCAATCATATTATTGCGATGATGCTCTCATTGTCCAAATCCAGGTTCTCGTCCACTCACTCCTATCGTCGGGCTCCGATGTTGGAGTGGTGTGGATCCCAGGCCATGTTGGAATTCCTGGTAATGAGACAGCAGATGCTGGAGCCAGAGACGCTGCTCTTAATGGCACACTGGTATACTGGCGAGAGAGGTGGTAAGATGTAGTGACTTACATAAGGAATAGTATTCGGAGAGATTGGGAAGCAAAATGGTCTGCACAAGCGAGTAACAAACTACGACCAATTAAAAATACAATTCGAGAATGGGATTCGTCATCCAGAGCGTCACGGCGAGATGAAGTTATATTTACTCGCTAGGGGATTGGTCACTGTCGTTTGACACATGGTCACTTATTGTCTGGCGAACCTCCACCGGAATGTGACACTTGCCATGCCCTTCTTACGGTAGAACATTTTTTACTCCACTGTCGCAAATATGATTTGCCTCGACGTCAGTACGCAATACGCCCAACGTTACGCGACGCTCTTGGCAATGATTTTAATTGTGTCAACGCAGTGTTAAGGTACCGTAATT
Organism: Periplaneta americana; assembly: GCF_040183065.1. Classification (NCBI taxonomy): domain Eukaryota; kingdom Metazoa; phylum Arthropoda; class Insecta; order Blattodea; family Blattidae; genus Periplaneta; species Periplaneta americana. Next base: position 124,291,435 of record NC_091126.1, read on the forward strand.
TCACACAACTACGGTCCTAAGCCACAATTATGGTCCAAACACACGCGCTCACGAAAACAGTGATATCTTTGTTCGTAGTGATAGTGATTATTTAAATACTAAAGCATAGAGCATAGATATAGTAATATTGTGAGGGTTATGAAACGCATCCTGTCTGCCGTGTTTTGTCGCTAGTCAACTGTCAATTGGAGTTAGGTTTTGCATGTTACCTCGTCCACTGGAAACTTTCTCTGCCATCAGTTACCACAACAAGAATTTCTGTGTTCTTGATGGTCTATATGACAGGTAATATAGTATTTACATACATTTAATGAATATTTTTACAGTTGCATATGTATTTTCATATTTATTGGAAGAATAATAAAAAATGGTACTTGGAGTTCAACTATGGTCCTATCATTTTTGTGGACCATAGTTGTGTTCCGACTTCTGGTTTCGGTTCTTACATTACAGAATGTTTTTTATAGCTTCTGGTGGTGCCACCTAATAAAATTGTTCGTAGAAAGTTGGCAGGAAGGTCCTATAAGCTATATGATGACAGAAGTATGGATCTTTGTATAAAATATATCACCAACAAGGTACTGACGCAGCGGGAAGCCGCAGAAAAGTACAAAATACCTCGTAGTTCTATAATACCTAAATCGAGAGCACTGCATGAAAATGAACTAAACTCACCAGATCGACAATGGTTCTTCTTGTCTTCAGAAAAAAAAGCATTCGTGCATTCGCCGAACTTGCTATATCCATGTCCAATCTTGGATTTCTGATAACGTTATTCTACTTCAGGTGTAATGTGAAAATGTACCTGGATAGCCAAGACCGCAAAGTACCAGCAATCTGTAAGAATCTACCTGGAAGACGTTGGGCAAAATGCTTTTCAGAACGTCACAAGAATGAATTATCACAGGTTTTGCAGTGTCCAAATGTGACCGATCTGATGCAATCACTAAACAGAACTTGTTTTCGAAATTGAAATACCATTGGTGGCAAATACTTGACGAGTGAAAAGGGACACAAGATGGAAGAAGCATGCCAACAGATTCCAAAAATGTATTTCCTCCATTATTAAATAAGCTCTGGAATAAAGTTACTGTATTCCGATATCGCAAGCAAATTTGCAGTTGGATTCAGGAAAGTTGCAATCTTTCCTCTTTGTGCAGTTGAAGTTCTAGGAAGTGTGCCATCATGTTCTGATCCTAAAGTCAGAAACCCAGAAGGAAGTGCTGTTTCAGACACATTCATAAAATATATATAAATGACAACGAATCAAGCAATAGAACAAGGAACATCATAAAGAGGAGAAAGAAGAAACTTGATGTTGAGTCAAGTAAAAGTAATTCAGCAGCAGATATTGAAAATTTTTCATTACCATCTACCTCCAAAATTGCAATTTGCTCAAGCGGAGAATGGAGAAAGTTACACAACACAGAACTGCACGCATTGTATTCTTCACCTGACATAATTAGGAACATTAAATCCAGACGTTTGAGATGGGCAGGGCATGTAGCACGTATGGGCGAATCCAGAAATGCATATAGAGTGTTAGTTGGGAGACCGGAGGGAAAAAGACCTTTAGGGAGGCCGAGACGTAGATGGGAGGATAATATTAAAATGGATTTGAGGGAGGTGGGATATGATGATAGAGACTGGATTAATCTTGCACAGGATAGGGTCCGCTGGCGGGCTTATGTGAGGGCGGCAATGAACCTTCGGGTTCCTTAAAAGCCATTTGTAAGTAAGTAAGAAACAAAGGTTATTGCAAGGGGAAGGCAGTAGAGAGTTCTACCGTGAAAAATGAAGATGGATATTCCTTGGCATCAAATCTTCACTGAACTTGTCAGACATTGAAAAGACACTCGAAGATACTTCAAATCATCCTTAAAAGATATTAAGCGATCTATCAGTAAGCCAAATTAGCGAAGTACGAAAAGGAAGCTTTTCCATGTGCCTGAACTTGAAAGTCTATGGAGTTAAACAAAAAATTAACCAACTGATTATGTACCTATCTGTTTGAGAATGTTTGATTTTGATTAAGAATAGTTGTCTTATTTTTTTTTTTTGGTCTTATATTGATTTCATTATTTGATACAAATTGTATTTTTCTTAAAGAAACAGCGGTTATGTTAAAATTAAGAAATAAATAATTTTTCTCACTGTCTTCTGCAAAATCTGTATTTTATATTAAAAATTATCGACTGCTGTATGACACAGTTGCAAAACATCCCCTCAACTGTAGTCCATGAGCGATTTATATTAGGATATATTCAATGGACTATAGTTGTGACTTCATAACACAACTATAGTCCACAGTTTATGAAAAGATGTTCCATATACCAACTACATTTCGAATAACAAAAGTGTTTGATATTAATTCCTGACCTTTCTGAAGTTGATATCAACAAAATAAATTCTTCTAATAGTTTTATTTTGTAAATTACATTGAGAAATCTAAAAAGTGATGAGATATTGGACCATAGTTGTGTGAAATTACGGTATTTACGTAGCACAGAACTCGACAAGCTGATCTAAGTTTTAATGTGCTTCTAGCCCATTGTTATTTCTTCTCCAGACCCTTTACATGTGGAGATTATTTTAGTTACCTATCTTTTAATTACACTTTATTAATCGGACCTTATACATCCGATTTTTGCTGATTGTTGTTATATAACACTGTCACACATTTCTTTTAGCAATGTTTGTTTTATATTTTATGATTGTCTCACATTATCTTGGAACTAAAATGTGTTCGTTCTAATGTTATTTTATATCAGGAATCACCTTGTTCATCCAATATTAGTGTGTTTTAATGTGTCAACGTTTTTAAACAGTGTGAATTTTAGTTATACACTAATTTAATTTCACCACACAACAAGAAAAAACTTTAGGCATGGGTGCAAATAGCCCTTCAAATTTCACTATCATCATCATCATCATCATCATCATATACATTATTGTAATTTTAACTTTGCGTTGTTATTGCTTGAATGAGGTGATTTAGTGGGTCAAACCTTACGTCCATACTCACCCTTCCACCCAAAAATTTACTACCTTGAAGATCTATACGCTTTGGTGTGGACTCAGTCTTTCGTTGAGATATGCTAGAACTTACTTCCTTCGAACATCCAAAAGTGAAACATTTTCTTCTTTGTTGGCAATTTGATAGGTTCGCCAAGCATTTACAACCATTATACCAATCATCTGAATAGAAAGAGGCCACCACTATTTTTTGAGCGGACCCGAATGCGTTTCAATGATATTTGTTTATACAGCAAGTCCACTTCACCCATAAGCAGATTATATTTTTTTATAGCTTTTGGGATTGGTATATGTATTTATTTCTTCTCTTTCTGAGAATATCTACGAACATTAGTGAATGGTTCTACTGCACTGAAGTTAGTACAAACAGTGACGACTTTGTTATCTTTCCACTTTAGAATCAGTATCTCATTTGTTGCATCAAATCTGAAGTCGCAAAATCCTCTCTGTTCCTTCGTCTCTATGTCTTTAGTAGACATGACTGGACACTTGCTAGTGCGATTGTCCCTCATTGTCCCTGTCGCTTTGATGTTCCTGGCTTTTAGTTCTGTAAGTGCATCTACACCAGTGAAAAAGTTATCAAAAAACAACTCGATCTGTTGTGTCTTGTCCTCTGGAATTACACTAGTGAGCTCAGAAATTACTCTCAGGCCTAAAGGTCCTTCTTGATTGTCTGTTCTTCCACAATATGGTAAAAAATTATACAGGTAACCATTCGAAGTACATAAGCACCATATCTTGTATCCAAATTTGATTGGCTTGCCCCTCATGAACATTTTTGCTGGATGTCTACCATAGTAGCGAACCATCATTTCATCTAAAGAAAGTTCACCATGAAAAATTTCAAATTTTAAAAATTATTCTCGAACAGTATCAAAAAATAGCCTCAATTTATACATTTTACCAGGTTTATCAATTTTTTAATTATTATTCAGATGGAAGAACTTCTTGATTTCCCTGAAACGATTGTTTGGCATCGATTTATAAACGAATGCAATTTCTACATCTGGAGCTTGTTCCCAGTACGTGTCTGCCTGAAGTAGTTTATGGTAGCCGGAAAGCAACAAAATATCTATAAATGTCTTTAGTTGCTCTTTATAATAATAATAATAATAATAATAATAATAATCCGTGACGCTACAACCCATAAAGGGCCAAGACATAGCAGCCGGCTGCTGGCATCATGGCCACATGCCAAAGCAGAGGTGGACGATCATCCAACCAGAATGGAGGTATCGTGTGGTTAGTACAATGAGCCATCCAGCCATTATAGCTGGTTTGCGTGACAGAATTTGGCTACCTACCGTAGCTCCCCAAGAGCATCACGATGCTGAGTGGACACCGGTCCCATACACTGGCCGAAATTTCATGAGAAAATTTCTTCCCCCATTATGACTCGAACCAGCGCGCATTCCGTAACGCGAGTTCTAGGTAGGATGCCTTAGACCACGACGCCACGGCGCGAGACTTAGTTCCTCTTTACTTATAGAAAAACCAGGATGATTCTTCTGATTAGCATAAATTTCACTCTGATTTATAACCATCCCCAACACTTTGTCAGAAAAAAATTCCTCAAAAATACAGTATCTACTACGCTTTTCCCATGTAGATAATCTAAACTATCATCAATTTCACAATAAGTACTATCTGCACTGTATGTTGCTTCACATTTCAGCCATTTGGGCCCCGCTGTCACTTGTAGCTCAATTTGTGTTTTTTTATGATGTTGGTTTTTCAGTACCAGCACATGTTTTTCTCTTTTTATTATGAGGAATTTCTGAAGCTAATGGAAGAGTTTCATCTGTTCCACCATTTACTGATACTTCTTCAATTCTTACAAATACTTCTAATGTTCCAGCTACATCTTGCACTTCACTTTCAGCGAGGTCATTGTCACGCACTTCTTCCTCGTCCGTTACTTCATCTGGATCTGGGGGTACAATTACAACCTCAATATCATCCACAGCCTATTCCTCTCGTTCCAGTTCTTCCATAACACACTGTACCTGTTTGACTGTTAGACACTTAGTGTAATAACGTGACATAATGTCGTTTACTTATCTGAAATAAGAAATATAATATCCGTTAGGGTATATAATGTAGGCATACCATACACGTATGCTAGTCTAAAGTAAATTTCACACATTTATATCTCGTTAATGAGTCTCAGAAAATTAAAATAATGATAAAATATCGCTAAATCATTCGTTTAATACAATAAATAATGAAACCTGAAACTGCAAGTGTATTACGCCAATGTCCCAAAAATGGAACGTTATAGAAAAACATGTATAATAATTACCTATGAGTTAAAATGAGCGCAGTGTTGTATTGTAGTACTTCGTAGAAATGTAACTAATGATTCAGACACAGTTGGAATTACTATAACGCATTTGCAAATGCCAATTTCTCACTCCAAATAAAAGCAACAAAAATTAAGAGAAATATCTGAAAATCAATTATTCCTACACTACATAAGTGCAAACAACAATACAAAACATGTTTCTCTCTCTTTAACAATATCCAGTACTACCAATATAAACACAAAAAGTATGACCATTGTTGTTCATCTTGTGTAGAAAAAATAAAATATAAATGTCCCAAAAAAGGGACAATGGTAGGAAATAGGTTAAAACCGATTCTCTATCAAGCGTTGTTGATTCACATATTAGGACAGAAAGTTTCCAGCCTTCTGAATTTAGTTTTATTATCAAATTTTTCCTAAATTCAGACATCTATGATTATTATTTCGGTACTACTATAGCGTGAATGGAGAGTTATCCCAACACTAAGATCATATGAAATATAATAAAGAAAATAAAATAAATTATTATTAATATTATTATTATTATTATTATTATTATTATTTTGCAAACCAATAATGTCTTTATGATCATTGAATGGTCTATGTTTCTTCGCTAAATAATACTTATTTCTGGATATTTTTGCAATAAGCTCAAATCCTCAGACTCTTCAGCAAAAAATTTTCATTAAATTTTCTGACCAAAATTTTTAACAACATATTACATTGAAGACAAATCTAACAATCAAGTTGAAAGAAGATAACTCTAAATAAACATGTGATTTCAGTTCTATGAGGTATGGAATAAAAGTTTTGTTTTGTTGTTTTTGAAACTTGTATTATTTTGGTCATTTTTAATTCGAAAATTAATTGCAATTCCAGTTAACCATTAACACTTTTTTTATCGTGTGCAAGCAATTAACAATTGACAATTTAATACTTTCACTAAAGAACGTAGAATGAGATTAAATTGTTGATTGTTAATTCAATTTCACCCAACACTGGTATATTGTAAAAGTCACATTAAATCAAATATTGCTGCGTCATTCCATTCCCATTTTATGCCGCAACATTTTGTTATTAATTGCTGGTCGCCTGTGAAACATCTGACCAAATTCGATTCTTTTTGCCATTCATTTTCATGCAACTATTGCATTACGTTGTTCGTTTATATGTTATTAAATTTAAGGAGAGTTGCAACAGCCTAGGTCGAGTATTACACATTTCTTACGTTCAGGTGCAATTTTCTCGAGAATTATAAGAGCTGTATCAAATGTTTCTTTCTAGTAATTATTAGAGACCTAGGTGTATAGAATACACTTCATTTAATAGTTATTGCTTGTGGCTAAAATTTGTTTAAAAAAATGTTTTTTAATTTGTATTTTGTATTTACTTAAATATCTGTAATCATAGTGCAGTATATGTTCACGAAACTGTTTACATTAAATAAAATATTGTTTAGTGCGTAATAAGAGCCTCTGTGAAATTTCAAAATTTTATATCAAGCACTTCCTGAGAAAAGTGCACATGAGTACACAAATATGTATATTCAGGTAAAATTAATGTAATGTTTTCTTTGTTTTCACTTAGTCTGCTATGAAATCGCCCTAAAATGCTCCAGCCTCATATTCTTCGTCTTCATCAACTTCTCTCTTCCTGTTTGAGTGTCTTCTTGAATTTTATTGCCTCTTTGTCTGAGTTACGAGGAATGACTGAAGTTCTACGATAAAAAGGGGCGTGGAATTTTATGCATGGAGATAGAAAATGTGTGAAAATCAAGGCACACACAACAGTAAACACAACGGTAATTTCATAATCATATTCTAGACATACTGAACTATAAACGAACACAAACAACAAAATTTAAGATTTTTCGTCCTATTTTGATTGTTGAAAATGTGAGAATCATGTAAAAATCACAACTTTGCAGGGGAATTGAAACAAAAAAACAGCAAATTCAGGAGTATAGCAGTATGAGAAACAAATAAATGAACTGTCTCGAGAAATATATGTTTTCGTTCACAAATGTCGCTTTATTTCTTCCACAGTTATAAGGGAATGACTGAAATTCTACGACAAAGGGGCATGGCACTGTAACCATGGAGATAGAAAGTGTGTGATAATCAAGACTAAAACAACAGTAAACACAAAACAAATTTAATGATCATATTATAGATATATGAAATATAAAAAGGCACGAGAAACAAAATTTCCGATTCTTCGACCAAATTCGGTGTTCAATCTCATCTTAAACTTCGCATTACTGAACAAAATTATTTACAAATTTACTGCCTGGGGTCTATTTTGGTCCCCGTGATTATTTATTTTATATGAGAGTCATTTACTCAGTTTACATTACATGGCTTATTTATATTAAACAATATCAATTTTCGGTCCGTTATGAGCAATACAATATTTTTCAGTGCTACCAGATTTGACATTTCATATCATATCTTCATTGCACTTAGCTCATAGGATTACAATTCTATTTATGGAATGACTTTTGCATGCCCACATTTGACATTTTCCACACATAAATTCTGTTTCCGTGTCTGGTATTCTGGGACACAACTATCCCATTTACTTCCCCCCTTGATGGGGTGGTATGCTTACTGTAAAAGTGTTTGATTTCACTTCAATAGCTTCCATTGCTACACGAATTGGCTTCTTGAGGTTAGAATTCGAAGCCCTTTCTATAACACATGGTCGCACCATTTGGTCTCCAAGTTCCAACAAGTAATTCCGTCGATGATGTAACACCCTTATCTTTTTTAATTTTCTTTTAGTGGGTTATTTTACCACGCTGTATTAAAATCTCAGGTTATTTAGTGTCTGAATGAAATGAAAGTGATAATGCCAATGAAATGAGTCCAGGGTCCAGCATTTTCTCATATTGTGTTGAGGGAAAACCCCGGAAAAAATTACCCAGGTAACTGGCCCCAACCAGGATTCGAACCCGGGCCACCTGGTTTCGCGGTCAGATGCGCTAACCATTAGTCCACAGGTGTGGACACCTCAGCCTTCCAATCTGGATGCTTCAAGAGCCAAAGTATGAGTGCATTTTTGCAATTTATGACCACCATATTGAAAAAGAGTCTGAAGGACAGCGTCACGTTGTTCCATACATCATGTACTCTCTTGCCAGTTTGTCGACATCTACGGGTAAGTTCATTCAGGAAGTATATTCCAATCGCGTCCAGAGATGGCATTACAAGTTGGACAGGAATGCATTTGCGTAGGATTAACGAACTGGTATATGGGAATAATGCAGTGCAGTTTCAGTCTTGTGACGGCAGTAGTTATTGCACAGCGCTAATATAAAATGGCTGCACAGATATTGTCTCTCACAAACTGCGAGATTCGTGCAGTTATCCGATTTCTTCATGTTCAGAAGCAATCTCCAGCAGAGATTCACCGCCAATTGTGCAACGTATATGGACCCGACATTATGAGCGACAGTATGGTCAGACGATGGTGCAGGAAATTCACTGATGGCAGGACCAATGTGCACAACGAAGACCGTAGTGGCCGACCGTCTCTGGTGACGCTAGTACTGATGGAAAGTGTGCGGAAAGCAGTTTTGCAGAACCGGTCCTTTACATTTTCGGAAATCTCTGTTCAATTCCCCCAGATGTTTCACTCAATGTTACACCTAATCGTCTCCCGGTGGCTTGGTTTTCGAAAAGTGTGTGCAAGATGGATGCCAAAGTAGCTGACAGATGAAAATAAAACGAGACGTCTCGCCACAGCATTGACATTCCTCCAGCGGTACGCAGAGAAAGATGACGAGTTTCTCGATAATGTTGTCACTGGGGATGAAAAAAGGCTGTCGCATGCCACACTAGAAACAAAACAACAATCCATGCATTGGCGGCATAGTGGTTTACCTGTGTGGAACAAATTCAAGCAGACAATCCCTGTCAAACAAGTTCACATGCACTGTCTTCTGGGATTGACACGGTGTCCTCATGTGCGAGTTTTTATCGCGAGGGGAGACAGTTAATGCTGAGCGGTATTGTCGGACATTGCGAAATCTGAGGGCGATCCAGAACAAGAAACGTGGAATGCTGACAAAAAGCATTATGCTTCTGCACGACAATGCACGACTTCATACAGCCAACGCCACACGGAATATGTGCTTCAATTTGGATGGGAGATCTTCCAGCATCCACCCTACAGCCCCGACCTCGCGCCATGTGACTCATTCCTTCCGTCTCATGAGGCGCTTTCTGGCAGGAAAACGTTTCCACAACGAAGCTGATGTACAGACGACAATGACTTCATGGCTCCAGACGTTGGTGGCAGATTCCTATGACACGGGCATACAAACGTTAGTGCACCCGTACGATAAATGCCTCAGTAATGGTAGTGACTATGTTGAAAAATAGGCAGTTAATTTCTGTAAACAGTGCAATAAATATTTCTTACTTATTGACGCTTTTTTTTTCTTTATCGGCCATTGGATCTTATTTCCTAGATGAACCTCGTAAGTCAAGAGGGAAAACTGCCGCCAATATAACTGCAAAGGGCAATAAACAGCTTGGGATCTATCAACAATGTGTCCTGCAGTTGCGTAAAGTCAATTTTTTAATACTAGTCTCGTCACAGGTATTACGTTGTTGGGTCCATTTTGGTTCACATTTTTTCTAATAGTGTTTGCGTAAGCGGAAAGAGCGAATTATTTTCAATATATATTTAACTTTGTGCAATTAAGGCATAGAAAAATAACAGAAGCTATGGGTTCAAGATTTCAATAATATTTCTGGACCCCATTTAATGCGAAGGTTAAGAAATTTATTCGAATCTTTCTCTCTTCCACAGCTAGTTAGACGATTGGGTCTTACTACCCCTGTGGGTTTTGCAGGTACCGAAGGAAAAGAAACTTCATCAGCAGTTGAAAACTAAGGGGACCGATGTATTAATATTCGAGGAAACCATTACATACTGGCCAGGTACACCATGAAATGCATTCGATACTGAATCAAACACTGAAAACAATAACAAGCTCCACCTGGTTTTCCACAATTTCTAATAATCAGCACTTTGTCTAGAAACGGGGATGTAATGTATTTATATGTTTTTTTCAATGTATTCTGACGAAGCCTAAAACTGTATGTCTAATGGCCAAATAAATTGAATTGAATTGAATTGAATTGATGTTTGTGGCGGGAACATTTCCTAGATCTAAGCCAGGAAATGGTAACACACTCGCAGTTGCTATGTTCTAGTTCAACATAACGGTTGAACCTACAATATATTATCAGCAACATACAGCAAAAGTTTAGCATCGATTGCTGCAGGCGGCGTATTTTCCAACTTAGGAACATGCTGATTAAACGCTTGTCTGTTAAATATACGGTCTTGCAATCTATTCCAAGGTCAGATGGGTGTTCATTTTCTAAGCCTGTACATAAATGATGCAGACTTTTAACTGGCTAAGTGTTGTCATTTGTACAGACGTTCTTAGATAATTTCAGTCTCTCTACCTGTGTAACTGCTTCAATTTAGGCTTCTCTCATCTTTATATTCTCCAATGGCGGATTGATTAATTATTATTTTTTTTTAATTGGGAACATTCTCAACGTACACAGGATTATTTTCCTACAATTCTTAAGAACGGCGTCTGTTATCTGCTCTAATTTCCCGGAAAGTAGGCATTTTTATCATGGCAGAAAATGCATTACTGTCAGAGGGTTAAGTGTTTGCGGGTTCTCTTTCGACAGGCATTAAAGTATCGTTGTGCAAATATATTTTGTCGACTTTTTATTTACAACTTCATCACCAGATTTTTCCGCAATAACACTATATTTCTCAACGAGGCCGATGCCTCTTCTTGGAATTGGAATGGAATATACGGGAGGAAAGCACTGTGGCCCACAACCGGCATCTGTTACGATTTATTGCGCTAATGCCCAAGCTAGGCGAGTTAACAAACCCACACCGCCTCGATACACTAGTGTTCGCTACGTACACTGGTTTCGAGAATGCAACTCCCATCGTCCCTAGGATAGTCTCCTCCGTGCGTCACGAGCCGGCTATCGGGGATAGCTATGGATTGACGACGAAATTGAGAAATGGTGACGAAATGATGCAGATACCTAATATGGAAATGAAACACAGTAAACTCCGAGAAAACATCTACTGCGTACATCTCCGGTACAATTATCACTATAGATTTTTCAATAAAAAATTACCAAATCTCAACGAGGCTCGAACCAGTGCGCCTGCGTGACAAGCTGGAGGTCTGACCACTCCGCCACCCCAGGTTTGACGTATTTCCTTACAGTAAACGTAAGTTGTGCACATTCTAGATTCCTATAAACGGACAGATTTTTTGTGCTCTTTATTCCGAACTGAAGGCAATGGATAAATAGAACTCCCTCGTAGGAGATTTTAGAATATAGCTTACTCTACATATTATAGTGCAGCGGTCATCAGCAGAGAGCACCCTTGGGCTAGCGTCTCTTACCTGTGGATAAGAGATTGCAATGTGTTGCATACCAGCTGCTTGCGGGTAGGCTCTCTCCCTTTCTGTTTGCTGCACGACGGGGCATATGATGTTGCACCGAATACCCTTTACACATTTCTGGGAGGGCTGACGACCACTGTTATAGTGGTACCAATACTTTTAGAGATCTTCGGCGAGTAACTATTTTGTCACTGCCTGGTCATAATTCTGTTAACTGCATATAATACTTGGGAACATCCGTCGAAGCTGTTAACTAATGTTCGTGAATTACAGCAGTTGAACGTCATGATTTAGTATTACATAAGGACCCCACTTCAGAAGATGAATTTAAAAATTCCGGCACAATTTCCCAATCACCTTCATGTAGTGGGGATAAGGTATGGAAGCATTTCTGGAACTATCTGCAAAACTCGAAAGTTTCCTGTGAATATCTCTAAAATATGAATTTCACTATAAAATGAGAAAGGGAGACTGCCATCATGAACATATAGTTTCCGTTGTGAGCTAAAACAATGATCTACAGGCCGACGAAGTGGAGATTTCCTCTTCCTCCAACTATAAAGTACACAATGCAGATTCAAAGAATACATAAATCCAACTGTCATAATTATGTTGAACAAATCCGTAAGTCTTGTGTGCTGAATCTGAAACCGACAACTAAAAGAAGTTGTTTCATTCTGTTTTAATATAGTTTATTGCAAACGTTGCATTAAAACGAATACTAGAGATTTGCATTCTGTTGCGTCATTCCATTCACATATTATGTCACAATATTATGTCCCCTCAAACTTCTGACCAAATTCAATTTTCTCTCTCATTAATCTTCATGCAACTATTGCATTACGATATTTCTTTCCATGCTACGAATTTAAGGATATTTCTCGAAACTTTCTGTCTTCCACAGCTAATTACAAAATAGGGGCTTACATGCCCTGTGGGTTTTGTAGCTACCCAAGGAACAGAAACTTCATCAGCAACTGAAAACTGTTTCTTCATGCCAGCCTGTGTCTCAACACATTTTCTGGGCACTTGAATCTCCAAAAGCAGTTGGTGGATTTTGTGTGGTTTTAATAATGAAAGCAGGAATGAATGTTGCTTCTCTAAAATGTTAGGAGTAGTTGAAACTGTTGAAATTGTAACCTGTGTTACTGTAAATGACGTGTGCTATTGACACTATTAAGCCGGATTGTACCGTCTGGTCGGTGAAGATATGTGTTCCGTCATTAAAGAATTGATATATTAATGCTCGAGGAAGCCATTACATACTGGACAGGTAGACCATTAACTTTATTCAATGCTGAATCAAAAACTGAAAACAATAATAGGGTCCACCTGGTTTCCAGAATTTGTATTAATGAGCATTGTTCCTAGAACGGGATGTCTGTGACAGGAACTATTTTTTAACTTTAAGATAGAAACAGCTGACACGCTTTATGTTCTTATCTGCAGTTTCAACATAACGGCTGAACCTACTGTACGTTATCAAAAATCATAAGAATATAATGCATCAGCTGCTTCAGACTGTGTGCTTTCCAACTTCGGAATCTGTTGATTAAACGTTTGTCTGTTAAATATATGGCCTTCCAATCTTTTTCGAGGTAAGTTGAGTGTTCATTTTCCAATCTTGTACACGAATCTGTATTACATTCTTAATGCAACATATTTTAACTGGCTAAATGTTATCTTCTATACAGGCGTTCTTACATAATTTCACAGTCCCTAACTGTGTAACTCCTTCACTTTTGGCACTTCTTTTCTTTATATTCTGCATTCCTAGATAGATTTTTTGAATTAGTAACATTTTTACGGAACACATATTTATCTCTTTGCAGTTCCTAACAATGGCGTCTCGAATCTGCTCCAATAGCCCTGACAGTAGACATTTTTATCTTGTCAGAAAATACATTTCTTGAGGCATTCTCAGTCAGAGAATAAGTGTTTGCGTTTGCTTTGAGAACATACATTTACAGTATCGTTGTGTAAATATATTCCGTCGGCTATTTTATGTATAATTTCCTCTGAACAATTTTCCGCAGTAACACTTGATTTCTCAATGAGGCCGACCTCTTTTCTTGGAATTGGAATGGAATTTTCGTGAGGAGGACACTATGGCCCAGCATTGCGATCTGTTACGATGTATGGCGCTAATCCTCAATCTAGGCGCATTCCCAAACCAACAACATCTGAATACAACGGAGTTCGCTCCGTAAATATATTGTTAATATTCATAATTTAAATATGTATGTAACTATTGTATTGATTAAGGCTGGTTAATTGGAAGAGAAGGCCTTATGGCCTTAACTCTGCCAGCGAAAATAAAACATTCTATTCTATTCTATACACAGGTTTCCAGCAGAGAACCCCCCCCCCTAGTCCCTAGGCCGTCAGCTCGATCCGTGCGTCACCAGCCGGCGATAAGGGAATGCTATGTATTGATGATGAAATGGAGAAATGGTGATGGAATGATTTAGTTGCCTACTATAGGGAAAGAACAGGCGAATCCCCAGAAAACATCTACTGCGACCTCGTCCGCCACAAGTGTCATTATAGATCTATTAATGAATAATCCCAAACCTGAACGGGATTCGAACCAGCGCACCTACGTGACTAACTGGAGATCTGACCATCAGCCACCGCAGTGTTGACGTCTTTTCTTACAATAAATGAAAGGTCTAAACATCCTATTTTCTTAAAAAGCGACAGGTTAATTACTCGTTAGACCATGACGAAGAAAATGTTTTATTGGATAAATAGAACCCCCACTTACGAGGTATTAAAATATTGCTTGATGTACATGCACACAGTTGTACCAATATTTTTCGGTTACTTCGGCAAATAATTATATTGCAACTATCCGCTCAAAATTCTGTTGAGTGCAGAGAATACTTTAGAAAATATGTCGAAACTGCTAATTAATGTCCTTGAATTACTGGCGTATTTAATGATTTAGTATGATATGTGTACCCCATTTCAGAAGACGAATTTTATAGTTCCGGAACAATTTCCCAGCCATCTTCAAGAAGTGTAGCTAAAGCTATAGGAACATTGCTGGAACCATTTACTACACGTGAAAGTTTCGTGTGAAGATCTCCAAGATATGAATTCCACTCTAAATGAGATGGGCAAACTGCCATCGTAAAGATTTTGTTTCCGGTTTAAGACCTCCCCACACCGACGCGAAATATTCGGAGCGGTGGCGAATGTTTCGCTTCGCAAAGTTGGCACTGTCTCAGTGTACATTGCGGTATATGAGTGTGCCCACACCGACGCGAATGTCTCACCGGACGTCTGCGAATCTGCAGCGTTGAAATTTAGATTCCCCGCCTGCGCGGTTTTTTTCGCTTCCGCCGCGAATTTTATGATGGCGTGCTGTGAGAAATTGTAAGGAAATATCCAGTATTATACGATTTATTCTAGAGGATTACAAGTAAGAAAGGAAAAAGGGCAATATGAGATGCAATCCAATTGGAATTTAATGAAAGTGGTAAAGTATTCATATCTTCAACATATCTTAGGAGAAAAATTCTAGCCTATAATGAATGATTTCATATTCGCATCTTTGTTGACTTTTATCAGTCCTTCAGAATATCATAGCATTGCTTAGTGCAAATATATTTCCAGAGAACCTACTTATATGAACTTTGCGTCATTTAACATCTTACTAAGGTTTAATAGTTCAAAGTTAATAATTTTCTTAGTTTAGGAAAGGTTTCATTCTTAAAAGCAAACATATTAGACTATATATAATAGCAATTTTTTGTCAAAACTAATCTCATTCACAGTGGCGGCTCATACATATTTAATGCCTAGTGCCAAAATCAGTGGTAGATCCAGGATACCCTAAGGGGAGGGTAACTCTTTTTCCTACTATTTCCTCCCTGGATCCGCCTATGGTCTAAACCAAAGACAAGAAATAAGCAATAATAATAATAATAATAATAATAATAATAACAATAATAATAATAATAATAATTAGAGACGAGAATTCCATGCAAATGCATGTTTTTATAGGAACATAGGACATTGCTCAAACTTAGTACTTATCCATTTCATTACTTTCCGGTTCCAAATATGTGTACTTTTCCCGTGCATATTTGCATGTTTTCGACCTTTTAGGGATAAAAACATGCATAATGCATATTTAGGTAACTTTTAGATTAATAATGCATATAATATACATTACATTCAGTTTAAATGCATGCTTTAATGGTTTTGTGTGGACACCTCAGTTTCTCGATTTTATGTCCCATATTTTAGCTTCAGGAATCAGGATTGAAGAAGAAAAAGAAAAAACTAAATAACAGAAAAATTAAATAAAATGTTAAGATTTTCACAATAAGGTGTTAGAGGACCTTTCCCTGGACGGAAGTCCACTTTTACAACAATTTACCGACGACCATCTATACACTGCGTGTCATAAATGAATTTATTACGTTGGATATTTTGAGAATAGGCCTAGTAAGTAGAGAGGAAATATAGAGGGTTCAAGGAAATTGCCGAAAAATAATTTAGGTCAAAAGCATCCTCTTTCAGGGAGGTTGTAAATTCTCTTCATTTTCTAGTACTAGTAGCAATTTAGATTCTTCTAAAATTGGAATCATCGTTAAACTGTGTTTGTTGTGTGTGAATATTGTAAGTTGGTAATGTGCTTGTTTATTCTGTTTACGCGTGTTAATGTGGTTCTAATATGTTTCCAATTTAAAGATTCCAAAAGTGTACTCTTTGCACAGTGGATTACTGTAAAGGAAAAGATTTTATTAGGTCAGATGAGGATGTCGTATTTTGCGACTGTTGGAGTAAAGAGTTAAGCAATGCTGTTCTGTTTCCGAACATTTTATATGACAATTGTTCTTTGTAAAAAATTTAAAAACGTGTTAAAAATAATTATTAAATTACGATGTCCGTTTTTAAATCGTATCTAGGTAACCGTAAGGTCTATTATAATTTTAGATGAAATGTACTAAAAAATTTCAAGTCGACCAGCATGTCGCATCTGTTTCATATTGCAAGAATGCAACAAAAGAAAGAATCTGCAAATAATTTCATAGATCCCTCAGTTATGCCCGTGGGAAAGTGGATGTAGCGGCAAAAAACAAATTGGACAGGGTCATAAATGCTAACCCGGACTTCGGATTCTTTTGTTCAGTGAAGAAGGTAATTTGTGGCGAAAACATGAATGAAGAATTTGACCTGACATTGTCACAAATATGTTCATTTAAGTTTAAACCCGTAACTTCTTGCAATATACAGAGACCATTCTTTGCCTACAAAAACATATTGACTGACAAGTGCAGGAACCTCATAGAAACCAATTTAAAAATGTTGTTAGGTTTTTAACTGCAAAAAAAAGTGAAGTGAAATAAGACATTTGAAACAAAAATAAAAGTGCATATTTTAATGTATTTTTCGCTTGATCATGCATATTTCATTGGGATTTTATAGTGCATGAAATTCTCGTCTCTAATAATAATAATAATAAAAATAATAATAATAATAATAGTAATAATAATCACTCATCAAAATTTATACAACTGGAGCACTTGAGCACTTTTGTTGACCAGGTTAATATGCGCGATAGATAAAACCCATTCGCCGATTCTTCTGACTTGAAAATAAATCCATCATTTTTTTGTTGAAGTTGTCTATTTTGCAAACAAAACTCCTAAGATTCATCGTGCCCTCTTAGTGCTAAATCTAGTGCCCCACAAAATCATATGCAATTTATTATTAAATTTAACACATATCTGCTTTTATCAACTTGCTCGTTGTGTTTTGCAATCGCGAGTCTGTAGTGTGAATTTAACTGATTTTCAATGTTCGCTTTACCCAGCATAGACAAACTGAAGACGTTATTCATATTAACCTTTGACTTATGATGTGTTTTTATTTTACCCCATAAATGTACTAAATCTGTCACACCCACTTTTGACCAGCTAAGTTCACCTCCGAACAGAACAAACGGGAAACAGAAGAACGCATTTTTCACATCACATCCACACAACCAGTTGCTTTTTAAATAAATATCTGGGTTGAATTTGCGAGATCTGTTACTTTTAGCACTTTGCTGCTTTTGCTGAATATTTAAGTGTGGTGTAGGTTTGCCTAATTCTTTAACACGAAGTTTGTTTTCATATGTTATTGTTAAAAACGGAGATTTCAATAAAGCGCCAACCGAATTCATTTTTTCACAGTACACAACACGATAACACGACCACTATTACGATGACAACCTCACGACTTAATATGTTCACACTACAATTGGTACTGTTGTAGAAATAATAAAGTGAAAACTTTCTCAAGCCAAGTTTTCAAGAAACCGGGAGAGATTTTATTATCTTATTGTTGCAGTCTTCGCTCTAAGAAACTTGTTCCGACAAAGTGGAAGGACAGACAGAGCGAGAGGTAGTAAGGGATCGGCGTAGAAAATGGGGATGTATACAGTTTTACAAGCATTACAAAAGCCAGCGGCAAATTGTGCCTGGCACATTTTAGATCATGCTTTAGATGCTGAAAAGGACGAGCGAACATGAAGATTGCGCGCGCATCCCAATATATTTCTTATGGGATGTAGTGCCTGGCACAGATCCATCCTCCAAACACTGGTTACATGTTTCGCTGCAAAGATCATATTGACTATAAAGATTGTATAAGTGTAACTTGATTCTCTCAAGTTTTGAGCGGAAAATATGAATTCTCCTTTTCCTTCTGTATTCTGGTAGTGCCATGGCACAACGGCACTACCTCTAAAGCCTCCCCTGCTCATTCATATTTTATTCTTATGAAATACTCTAGGAACTTTTGTATTAGCTAGTACAGAAGAGTTGTTTCAATAAACATAAATAGGCCTATTAATTGTTTCCATTAAACCTTACGGATTCGCGCTGTATCTCCTAACATTAGTACTCGCTTTTGGTGTCACTACAGCTCAATCAATAATAATCAATGTTTTGGACTTAAGCTAATTTTTTTTTATTATGCGATATTTGTCTACATAATGTTAATATAACCGACTTGCAATTAATTTATAAATATAAACAAATATTATAGGATTTTTGTTTAATCAATTTTCCGAAGAAAAGTCTGAACCTCACAAATGATACCAAGAAGGCACCACTTATGAGGCAACTAGGCCAGAAGATAATGGAGTAGTGTGCCCAGTTCTTTTCCCCCTCCATTTCATACATCGCCGAAAAAATTAGCAAAAATCTACACCTAGCAGATACTGCTTCACACTTACACTTACATAAACAGGTTAATTTTATTAATTATACGCGAATATCACTACTTGTGGGACAAACCCCTCCCAGATTTTAGTCTTGGCATCATCTCTTATCTTCCTTCTCTTGAAGGCCGCATTATAACAGAATCAAAGAAAAGTTAGAAGAGACGAGGCGACGTAGAGTCTCTTCTGTTTTCGAGATTTTGTTACGCAATTAACACACGTGTATTGTATACTATTTTTGCACGATCATATATTTAGAACTGCAAATACTGTATGAATTTTATTATACTTTCTGCGTTCAGAGCGCATTTTAGTGAATGTAGCCATTATATGTTCAAGGGAGTATTATTTTGCTAAAAAGTTTAATAAAAGTCAGTATGGTTTTCTTTTTGTATCCAATGATGAAAAAAAAACATGAAAAATATGTTATTGAGGGGGTTTAGAGGTATTATATTACATTGTAATAGAAACGCCGACAATTAAAGTATGATATTTGTTTCCAAATGTGAATGTATTGATTTCACGGCACTAAAATGATTTATATCGTATTAGGCGTTTGTTGAACGTACTCTCATCAATTCCCAAAAAATTGCTAAATGACCGAGAATCTTCCAATGTCATCTCTTTGAGTACGAATAAAATATATATTACCAATAAAGGACCTTTTATTTCATTTCACTATTTTCAATTATTTATATGTGCTGGGATGGTAATTCATGTTATGAGGGATTTTCTGAATATTCGTTTCATAGGTAATTTATCTTTTCAGATATCTTTAACTTCTTGTTTCTGATGCACTTTTGTATTTTTCTACGTGGACTTCACTTTCTCACCCACACTTCCTTTTTTCTATGTGTTCTCTCCTCCAGAGCTTTAAGTTCTTTGACAACGTTTGCAACCGCAAGCACAAAATCTAAGGCTAAATACTAGGTATCATCGTTCGCCATTTTGATTCTTTTCTTTTAATAATTTAATTAAATGTATTGTAATATTTCAGTTAAGCCTACATTTATTTTAATATTGTAACTATATTTATTTTAATATTGTGATTACATTTATTTTTAATTGCATTATTTATATTTTAATTACATTTATTTTAATATGTATTATTACATTTAAAAGCACATACGAGTAATTAAACCATTTTAAGCGATGGAAGTATTTTGTAAGCGGATTTGAAATCGAAGCAAAGATTTCTGTATTAGCAGACAAGAGGTTGTCTTGAGTTCTTCGCCAAGTAAAAAATACTCTTTTCTTTAACTCGCCGTAACTTGAAAACCAGTAAAGATTTTGCATAGCGGCAACTTTTAAAAGTAATTTCCATTCTATGTCAACATTTCATTCGCTTTGACCCCCCATCTAACGTGAAAAATAAAAAAGTTTACCCCTAAACACTTCTGAAGGTCTAAATGTCTATTTTCAACAGATCACTTCCAAATTAGTATCTTTTATTCCCCCCGCGTATTAAAAACAATCTTGATTTCAAAATATGTTCCATGCTTTCCTCAGACATTGACCTGCCAATCATAAAAATAACAGTGCCATTGATTGACTATCATAGGAGCTACGACATGATATTCCTCTGCATACGCGAAATTTGGTCTCCGTCAGCGCTGCGAATATTTCGCGTCGGTGTGGGGTAACGTGCGAATTTCGTTGCCGCTGTATACGCGAAATATTCGTCGCCGCCACGCCTGCGAATATTTCGCGTTGGTGTGGGGAGGCCTTTAAGCAAAAACTTTGATTTGTGGGACATCAAAGTGGAGATCTGCTGTTCCTCCAACCAACAGGCATACAATACATTCTCGCAGAATACATAACTCCAACCACCATTTGTTGAACAAATCCTTAAGGTTTGTAGGCTGAAAATGAAACAGAGAACTGAAACAAATTTTTCCATTCTGTTTGGTTATAATACATTGCAAACGCTCCATTAAAAATAACACTTCAATTTTGAATTCTGACGCATCATTTCATTTCCATTTTATGTAGTCCAATAACATTATGTTATTAATAGTCTGTCGCCTGTGACATTTTTGGTCAGATTCCATTCTGTCTTCCATTAATTTTCACGTAACTATTGAATTGAGATATTCCTTTCCATGATGAGAACTTTAAGATCATTTCTCGAATCTTTCTCTTTTCATCTGCTTGTTACAACATTGGGTCTTATTTGCCCTTTTGGATTTGCAGCTACGAAGAAACAGAAAATTCGTCAGCAGCTGAAAACTTTTCTCATGCCAGCCTGTGCTTCCTGTGCCTGAACAAATTTGAGGCACAGTTGAAGCACTTGTTGAGGCACCTGAATTTCCAAATGCAGTTGAAGGATTTTGTGTGGTTTTAATATAGAATGCAGGAGTGAATCTTGTTGCTGCTCTAAAATGTTAGCAGAATTTGAAATTGTTTAATATGCAACCTGTTTTACTCTAAGTGACGTTATGTATTATTGGCAATATTAAGCCGGATTGTACTATCTGGTCAGTAGAGTCAATTGTGGGATCACTAAAGTGAATGATGTATTAATACTCAAGAAAGCCATTACATATCGACCTGGTAGACCATTAAATGGATTTTATGCTGAACCAAAAACTGAAAACAGTAACAGGGTCCAGTTGGTTTACAGGAATTTTAATAATCAGGACTGTTTCTAAAAACGGCAGTGTTTGTGTTCTCTAGATTTGAGCCAGGAACTGCTGACACACTCAAATACTCTATCTTCTGTTTCAACATAACGGCTCAACCTACAGTACATTATAAGTAACATACAACAAAGGTAATACATCAACTGCTGCAAACTGTTTATTTTCCAACTTACAACAAATACTCTACGAAGATAATACCGGAACGTTCACGGTAAAAGTGGCGAATGGCTCACCAGTGCTATCTAGGGGCAGGGATTGTAGGCAGCGAGGATGACGTGACGAATCGCGCGTTGAACTGTGATATGAGCTTTGTTCTTCAACAAATACATAATGTCCTAAGGATTATTCTCATTATAGTTCAAGCCTATCCAATGTCAGTTAAATGTGGAAATGTTTGTTCTATATTTTGTAAAAACTATGCCTAGCAAAATATGTTAGATCTTTCTTCAGATTTCCAAAAGATAGAGATCGGGAATATTCATGTAAACACCAGTAGAATATTACTTTTCTGTTATAAGATGATGATAATGATTATATTATTATTGTTACTAGTGTAATTATTATTATTATTATTATTATTATTATTATTATTATTATTATTATTATTACTGTTTCTACTACCGATACTACAGTTATCTGCTTTTGTCTTTTAGGTGTGCCAAGCTCATATAGACAGACGGTATTTAATGAGGTTTAATAGGGCTCGTCAGCTACTATCCTTATTTGTGCCCTTATCTAAAACTCTTTAAAAAACAAAACACAAACAATATCCTAAGCAAAATGCAAGCACTAACTAAAAACGCTGTCAACAGTTGTAGGCGAAACGTTTAAAATTAGGAGATAGGATACATTATGTACAAAAATCACAAAATATTTTCAGATCACTTTTGATTATCGGACTTCAATAACCATAATTCGAAACATTAGGAGTAAGTAAAAATAGAGTGTAATAAATTGGAAAAGTATATCGAAGTTTCAAATCAGTCTTAGTTCTGTTAATTTTTAATACTCTATTTTTAATAAGCGACTGAAGATAATAGATTTTCCTTCACTGAATTTTACAGCTCCTTCTTCCGAAAATTGAGTCAAAATCAAAGCACAATGAAAGAATCGCGAATGTCCCAAATAAACATATTAGATCTTGCATCGAGGAAGCTACGGATTTTCTTATATTAGACAGAAACGACAGACCATACTCCCCCATCGTATAATTAGATAGTGCACTAGCAATGACATATTCTCTGTGTTAACTGAAACAGATACTATACTGCATAAATCTACTTTAAATTGTTCATATAGAACACAATTTCTTTATAGTTTCTCCGTATAAAAAATTGAAAGTCTTTACTTTTTTTATCCAAATAGTGTCTTGAGATGCGTAACAAATATGTGTATTGTTGATTTTGTAAAGAAAGCGGACCCATGGTTTTTCATAATAAGTGTTTCAGGTAGTTATTCGGACAAATAATTTGCCTAGTCCTATATTTTAAAGGCATTATTAATATTTCACTGAATTAAGATCATTTTTACGATGCAAGAAATCCTAAAAATAAATAAAAAATGGCTCAAGTGGAAATGACAGCTCTGAACACAGCATGTCCAAATGACGATTTAATTAAAATTGTTCAAGATGATGAATTCATTAGTCGCAAGTGTACTTAAAAAAAGGATGTGGGGAAACGATATTCCAGTTACGATAAAAGTTTTGCCGCAACATTCCATTAATGTTTACCTCAAGGCTAAATATTTCTAAGAATGAAATTATGTTTACCAACAGTTAGATCTCTCAAAAATTGACTTCACGAATTTGGTATAGGCCCGGTATAAATCGTACCATTCTACAATTAATTATTAAAAATAAAATCCGATATTCTACCACTGAGTGAAAAAGTTGTAACTATTACAGTTGAAGATAAAAGGTCTTTGAAGGGAAACAACTTATAATGCTAAAACAGACACTATCAGAGACTCGTTGAATTAGGTATAGATAGGCCTAATCAACAAACTTCAACAGACGTAAAAATTTCGGAAGTACCATTTGCAAATCAAGCACTGGTTTTCATTATTCGATGAATGTGCAAACTTTTAAAGCAAACTACGTATAATTTATTTTCTATCAAAAGGTTCCATGCCTGCAGAGATTATAAAATCACATCTGCTTGATGCAGTGGCGGCCGGTGAGGCATTCTGGTGGTGGTGCCAAAAATGAAAAAAGGTTTTACGCAAATTACCCTAGTGAAACTGATAATCGTAGCTCACGTTTACATTATGTTAAATAAACACATTAATTAAACCAGCTATTTTACAGGTGTATAGTTAATAACGCATCTAGTAACAGTTACAATAACATTTCCGAAACTAATAACGAAATTTACAGATACAGATAATGCAAAACTTTCACAGTATTGTTAGTCAAATACAAATAAATTTTATAACTAATAAAATTACTGGCAAAAACACACGAGCTAAACAGTGATATAGATAATAAACGAACACGTTTACATTTTATTTAACAGGCCGATGAATCCAAGGCAGCGGCCTAAATAACACATGTTCATGTCCTGCATAGATCTCATGTATCGTTAACAAAAGCATCAATACTATAGCAACAGTGTAGCGATATTTAGTTGCCGCAAAATAAAACAAATATTACACAACATTAACAAACATTGTTACATAATATGAAAAAGATATTTATGGTATCTTTCTAAAAAGAACCATGATTATCTCTGCATTCAATATAATTAAACGGATAATACTTTACACATTCAAATCCAAGTTATGTGCATTAGTTTTGAATTGGCAACATTACATTAACATTTGGCGCGGAACTTTAACTTGTGTTTTCGTGCAAGTCTGCGGTTGTTGAATCTGAGTATTCAGATGATGAGGAAATGGAGTTACATGAAGATATTGTGTTCATGAAAAGAAGAAGTAAGCCTGCAATTAAAGCCAGAAATATCTGAAAATCACATTGTATCTTACGAAAATAAGGGCGAGTTTTGGACACTGGTTTCGATTTGAATGATGATACGTTTAGGCGTTATTTCATGTTCAATGGATCACAGTTTTTTTTGCCATTCATGGTATGATAGAGAATTCTTTGCTATATTCTGATTAAAATTACGTAAACTGTTAAGATATACAGATACATTATTTCAAATGTTTAATCAATACTATTAAATCTCATCAAAATAAAATATAGCCCTATTTATTTTCAGATAATATAATATTTGTATCCAGATTTCTTTTTTAAGTTTCGTCTTTTTATAGTTTTCATCCCGTGTATCATATAAATAGGCCTACGGGTGACATCGTACAAGTTCGATAACTTTCTGACTGCTATTATCAGCCATCTTTCCTCATTTTCAAATAAAAACAATACAATTCATCGCCACCTGTGATATATTTTTCTACATTCAATCGTCATAAAGAGTATAAATGTCAAACATCTTTGATAAATGTGTCAAGAAAATTCGCTGAGCTACCGATTCCAGCGAGAAACTCGCGCGAGGTTTTTGCCTTGAGCGAGAATCTCTTCCAGTGTGTGGATGTCCATTTCAATCCATGTTATCAATTTTTTAATTTTCTCGCAACACATTTCTCGCTGACGAAAATTCTGCAAGTGTGTTACAGGCCTTACGTCACCAACAACCCTGCCATCTAGCGAAATTTCTGCATTAATGTGCTCTAGCGGGCGGAATATTAACTACTGAGTCAAACTGAATTCGGCTCAAAGTCTGCCATAAGAAACGTATATAAACTAGAATCAGTAGCCTTTTGTACAGTGTTCTATGGACGTAGGGAGTGCCACACAGAAGTGGCTCCAAAGTTCGGAAAAAACGCTGCAAGAGTGCGTCCCTATCTGTGCGCGCGCTCGTTCAGATGAAATACGAATAAAATGTGTAGAAATAAACTATTACAACTGCTTTTTAGGATATTATTTTTTGTTTGTTTCATTGGCGGTGCCATGGCACACTGGCACTACCCCAAAGCCGCCCCTGGCTTGATGTAAAAAAATAAAATACAAAATACAGGCTTCATCCCTAAAGCAGCGACTGTGCCAGTATCTCCATTTCAATGTGCTAATAAATTGTTACATCAAAAATAAAATGGATAACCATTAGCCAAGGAACGAAATACGCGATGTATGAAAGTTTCTAAAGTCATGCACAACTAAATGACTTAAAAATACGAGAATTGTCTCATTTCATTTCTATTCCAATAACTTTGTAACTTCTTATTAATTTAAAATGTTGTGAACCTTGTGACTCTAAATAAAACTATTTATTTGCATTTTTTATTAATATCAAATGCACACCTCTCCGTTTTTCCTCACGTAACCTAGCACGCCGCAAGGAGTGTATAAACAATCCAAGCCGCTAGATAGCAGCACAGTCACTTTTCGCCGCCGCTTGCAATGCTAAACAGGCAAGCTTTCCAGTATTATTGTTATAGAATATTTGCTTACAACCTTTCAGATTAAACTTTACACATCCACAACAATTTGTTTTAATATGAATTGCAGGAGATGCCAATGGAGAGACACTTGTAGTAGAAATGTGATATTCGTCTTCTTTTGTTGTATTTGGTAAAGAAAGTATGACTTTTGTTTTCGATATTTTGTTTCATTTTCCAGTCTCAACAAAAAAACTGCGTTCTTTAGAACATATCCTAAAATTAATTTCCTGTCATGATATTCGTCCTTTTTCATGAAAATTAAAATGCGTTTTACAATAACGACGATATTAAAACATATTTTTTAGTGGTATAGGCTGTTAACATTGATATTTTACAAATATTCCTATTGCGATTCCAGTTTTTATTCGATGGGGAGTATTCCCTTTTAGTTTTGATTTTGCCATGATAGAACTCCTTCAAGTTGGCTACTGTACTTGACATTTATCAGAAGCAACGTGCTGTTATAGGGTTCCTGTGGTATGAGAACGAGACAGTGGCAAATATTCACAATACGTTGAAAAACGTGTTTGGAGATGCAACTGTCGATCGCAGTACTATTACTTGTTTGTCAACTAGATTATCTGGTGAAAGAGGGCACGCCAATATTCTGGATACTCCTCGCAGCGGCAGACCCTCCACTGCACGAAGTCCTGACAATGTGCAGCACGTTAAAACATGGTTGTGGCTGACAAACGCCTAACAGTTAAAGAATTGTCACTCCAAGTTGGAATAGGATAAGCAAGTGCGTACAAAATATTCAAACAGTTAGGGTTAAAAGAGATTTGTGCCAGGTGGTTCCGAGGATGTTGACAGAAGCCCACAAAGAAATCCGAAAAACGGTGTGCAGCGAAATTTTGGACCAGTATGAGAATGGTGGAGATGACTTTCTTGCAAAAATTGTGACAGGAGATGAAACAAGGCTCCACCATTTTGAACCGGAGACAAAGAGGCAGACAATGAAGTGGCAATACGCAAATTCACCAAAGAAAACTGCGCCTTCTACAGGAAAAATTACGGTTTCTGTGTTTTTCGATTCAGAAGTACTCTTGCTTGTGGACATCATGCCACACGGAACCACCATTAATTATGACGCGTAACTTATGTTAAAACTCTCAAGAAATTTCAAGCTCGACTGAGTCGTGTTGGACTCCATCGGGAGAAGCAGGATGCTCTGATATTACACGATAATGCACAGCCACATGTCAGTCACAAGACCACAGACCAGATCAGAAAACTTGGACGGACAACACTGAAACAAACGCCTTACAATCCTGATCTGGCACCATATGATTATCATCCATTTTGTAAACTGAAGGAATCCCTTCCCGGAACGAGGATTGAATATGACGACTCCTTCGTGCACGCTCCTAAAGAGTGGCTCACATGTGTAGGTCCAAACTTTTACCGTGCAGGTACACAGGCTTTCGTTCAAAGGTGGCGTAATGCAGTTGAAAGGGACGGTGATTATGTGGAAAATTGACATTTCATTTCTAAAGAATGTGTCTACAATCTGTGAAAATAGCAAAGCTGTAGGATAAAAATGTAATTTTTAAATAAATACTGTGTATTATTTTGGAGTGACCCTCATATCATTCACGTATCGAAGCCGCAAGGTATCTTATATTCATGGCAGTACTAAAAATGACTATCTCATTTTCTTCCTCTTCGTTATCAAAGCTGCAGAACAGCACGAACCTATTTCTTCGACTGGGAAATGAATATTCTCCTATTTTTACAAGGTCATCCAAAGATTTAGGGTTTGCAGAAAGATCATTTCCCTCTTTCTACTCATAGCTCGCATAAAAACAAACATTTCCGGTAAATTAGGTAAGAGACGACACCTCCGCAAGTTACTCTGTGAGGATTGTGAATGTTGGTTCCTCTGAATATGCAGTTTGCTGGTCGACCAATATTATATATATATATATATATATATATATATATATATGTGTGTGTGTGTGTGTGTGTGTGTGTGTGTGTGAAGGGGTTAGTGGAATAAGGGGGTATCCCACATTTTGGTAAAAAATTAACTAAGTCCATATTATGAAAGCTGAGTCCATCTACTGTTAGTTTAATGTGCTATTTAAGTAAGGGATAGTCCCATTTTAAAGTAAATATTAACATATGAAAGGGCTTTGTAAGTTGTATCAAAATTCTGAATGGAATAAGGAGGTATCCCACAGTTCCTTGAAACCTTGGTTCTGATTGGCCAGCTGTCTACCTAACTGACCAATGGGAGAATACTGCTTTGATACAATAAGTTTCCAAGCAACATGGCGGATGTTGACCGAACTAATGTTTTTGTAAGTGACGAAATGGTGAAAATAAGACAAATAATAGCAAAAAGAGGAAAAGAAATCCTTAAAATGGAAAGACATCAGCAGACAGAAGGCACGAAACAGTGGACAAGAATATATTACACGCACAAAGTAATGTCTGCTAAAGTGTTCACTAACACACAGGAAAAGAAAAGCCACCAAATACAGGGTGTTAAAAAGTATCCACTATTTTAGGAGGTGATAGTATGCATCAAAATAAGAAAATAATATCTAATAAACATGGGTCCTACAACACATACTTGTTCATTAGAGGTGCTCAATGTGACGTCCATTCATGGCAATGCATTTCTCTGCCCTACAATACAGCAGACTACCAGAAAATCATACCGTAGTTGACACCTTTGGCATGGAATAATGATACGTCGCAAGGAATACTGAAAACGAAAGTCTGGTTGCGGATATGAGCATGGTTCAGCAGAGATGGTGTTGTGAATTTTCATAATCAGCATATGTGGGCTGATGAAAATTCCCATGCAGTTGAAGAAACGAGGCATCAGCATCCATTCTCAATCAACGTATGGGCAGGCATTCTTGGTGAAAGATTAATAGGGCCATATGTGCTACCACAGAGACTTTTAGGACTTTCTTATTAACGCGTTGACTGCCTTGCTGGAGAATGTGTCATGTCAGCAGGACTACAGATGTGGTTCATACACGATGGCGCACCAGCAAATTTTCACCACAATGTGCGTGAACACCTGACGTTGACATTTCAAGACCACTGCAATGGTCGGGGAAGCCCCAGACCTTGGCCTGCTCGTTCCCCAAACCTAAATCCCCTAGGCTTTTGGTTACGGGGACACAGGTGTGGTTCATACACGATGACACACACCACTGCAATGGTCAGGGAAGCCCCACATCTTGGCCTGCTCGTTCCCCAAACCTAAATCTCCTAGACTTTTTTTATGGGGACACATAAAGGAATCAGGTCAATTTCAAAGAGTGCGTGATTCCTTACGCCAAAGGGCAGAGAAATGCATTGTGATGAGTGGACATTAGATTAGGCACCTCCTATGAAGAAGTGTTCAGAAAGTATGTGTTGTAGGACCAATGTTTATTAGACATTATTTTCTTGTTTTGATGCATACTAGCACCTCCTAACATATTGGATATTTTTAACATCCTGTATAGCAAGCACAGTTATGAAACCAAAGCACCCCGATGGAATGCTCATCAAAGCTGCTTAGCGTCCTGACATACTGTCCATATTAAAGTTCATACCTCCAATTCATCACAACTTTTATTTAAATTTGAAATCAGATAATGGATGTGAAATGGAAAACAATGATCATAACCCATTACCTCCTGGTCTAGTTGCCTCATAAGTGGTGCCTTGTTGGTATCACTTATGAGGTTCAGACCTGTCTTCGGTCAGTTGACTCAACAGACAAACAAATGAATCTTATTTAAGTGTCTTTTGATTAATACCTTTCAAAGTTTGTTTCTTTCTTTGTTGTAAAATATAGTATATCATAAGTGAAATTTTCCTACAATAACAATAATAATCAAGATATTATGCTCTACATTTGCAGAAAGTTAGTTCAATACCTACCTAACACATTACCCAAAAGACTTTGTGATTCTTATTATTTTCCTTAAGTTACAGAGAATCTAACAAAATGCTAAATATCTCAGAAACATACTTTTGAGGGATACCCCCTTCTTCGACTAAGCCCTTCATATATATATATATAAAGAATATGCAGTTACTCGTCGTTTGTAGCGGTGATCTTCCTTGCATCCATCTCATTTGGGGTAGCTGCATGTGTATGCTCTGATGTTTGTATCCTCTTGCCGTATAGCCATCCGTGACTGCTCGACCTCTACATGTTTCCTTGCGGACATAGAACTACTAGGCCTACGTCTTTCCAGTATTCCAATTGTACCTTTGCTTATGATAAAACTGTCCTCGGTACGCAAGACAATTCCTCTCGCGCGATTCTCCTTCCATTTTTACAATTTAGGTTTTCAACACGAAAAATTTACTTCAGTACTGAAAATTTGAAATTTGAACGGCAATACCATGGAAATGAAAACTCATGTATCCATTTGACGAGTTTGCGGAAAAAACGATGAGTGTCACAGTTTTCTTAAGGTTGATGTCATTATCTAATTCAATGGATCACTGCGAAATTTAATGATGTTCTCATGAAAAATGGTAAAAAGGAGAATTATCACCACGAATACAGTAATTCTTTCCTTTATTTTCTATAGAAACAGCACTACATCTTGCAGTTATAGACTCAATTAGATCATTATGTAATCCTTAATAGAAATGTGACATTCATCGTTTTTTCCCGCAAGCTCTTCATTTGTTTTAATTTGAGTTGCAACAAACAGTGTGAAGAAATAATAATATTTCATGTGAAAAAAAGATGCAAAAGAGTTCACGAAATGTATGTGAAGTAAAGTCCACCAAAGTGTTATATGAAAAAGAGTACACCAAATGTGTAGGCGATTAGGTGGTATACGAAATGACAGTATGTGGAGTGAAAGTTTGTGAAATACTCTGTAGGTCAATTCTTGCATGTGTAAAGACGGAGACCCATTAGTCTAGGGTACATAAACTTTTTAAATTATAACACTTCAACTAATATAGTTTCAGGTATAAGCAGGTGTTAATGTGAACAAGAAACAATGAGAATTCTTTATTGTCAACAATTTATTTCTCGCGGTGTTCTGTTTCTAAATTAAACTTTTCACCACTTTCTATCAGCAGATTTCGTAGTAAGTAGTTCGTAAGTCAATGAAGATGACGCCACACCGGCGTCAAAACGGGGACCCGTTTGTCTAAGGTATATAACCTGACTAAATTATAACTCTTCAACGGTTCAACTAATATAGTTTCAAGTTTTAAAAAAGTGTTAAAGTGAACAAGAAACAATGAGAATTCTATACTGTCAATAATTTATTTCTCGCAGTGCTCTGTCTCTAAATTAAACTTTTCACCACTTCCTGCTCAGCAGATTTCATATAAACTGAGAATGTTCCTATAAAGTCAGAGCCCCTCAGATGCAATTCCACGAAATATCTGACTCTACAATGTGTAGTATAAGGAATAAATTTGAAGACTGAATAGGGTCGAACCGATATCCAGTGTGAACTTTATGGTATCACGTGGCTGTAAAATAGAGGAGACTAGAACTATATTGTGACTATATCACGGACCGTGGCCATATCACCAGTGGATATGGAGGAGGAAAATAAGGTTTAGTCTGAAGGTCCGAGTCAGTAGATTCGTGTAATATTCTCCAAATTGAAAGAAACATTGTTTTCGATCTCTCATCTTTCCCCCTCTCGCGTACCTCACATTTCAGCTCTCGCCTCTCTATCATCACAGTATGTATAATTGACAAACTTATCGTGAAAAACCATTTCTTAGTATTCTAATTTTGTTAAAGGGGTTGAGAGCAATTTATATAATAAATACAGCACGACAAAATAGTCATGTATTTAGTCGCAACGATATAGACACGTAACTCTAAAAACTATGGTAACGATTTCTAGATTCTGGGTCTGTTACGTTTTCAGCAATAACGAATATATATATTTACAATGGAGCTAATCGCCTAGAACCGTCTTCTTAGTTGCTGATAAAAGCACACAGAGAAATACATGTTGGAATTCTTCCGACACTTTTTTCGCGCACAAATCAGTCACTTATGGTTCAACTACGACAGAGCACATTTTATATGCTATTCTTATATTCATGTACAGTCTTAGAAAATCATTATCTCACACAGATACATTATAAGTCCCAGAAAGGAGGCAGTGCACTTGATCAGAGAAGAGCGACCTGGTTCACAAGAGAAATAATAGTTGAGGTAATAAAATTAATTTTCTTTTGTTTTATGTCTGATCATACGACACAAGCCACAAAAGAAAAAGACCTTCTGTACAATCAGTGACGAGAAATTCTCCTTTATACCAGCGTCTCACATGTTGTGGGTACGGAAGAGGCAACTCCGGCGTCGCGAGTTGTTTCTAGTTTTGCTTCCCTAAGGGTACGTACACGTTGGAGCAACGATAAACGATAAAAGAAATGATCTAGCGACGCTTTGATATTATCAAAGAATCAAGTGTTCATATCGGAGCAATGAGGACGCGGAAAGCGAACATTTTGATTTATCAGTAGAAGATATTCTATGCATCCACTTAATGAAAGAAGATATATAGGAAATATCAGCTGCTAAGTTCAAGGTTAATATAACTTAAATATGTACAAAATTAAACCCGTTTCTCATCCCAAAGATAGTATAAATTCGTTGTGTTGTGATTGGTTCTTGTGATCACATAACATATGACGAATAAATACACAACTTGTCAATTTGCCAATATCTACAGTATAATTAATTTAATATGCCGAAATAATAAAAAATCGATTAATATTCGGATATATTGATAACCACCGGTAATTATACAGATTAATATTATTTTAATCAGAGATCTTATAAACGACAAGAGCGAAGAAAATGGAACTTTTCTTTTTCGTCGCTTTTATCGTGTATCTTCGCTTTTATCGTTACTCCAATATGCACACCTCAATGGCAATGCATGCTTCAATTCTCTCTGATTCAGCATCGCTGCTTCTTTTATCGTTTATCGTCGCTCCAACGTGTCCGTACCCTTAGTTATACCAGAGTCATTCGCTTTATTACTTTAAGGCCTCCCCACACCAACGCGAAATATTTGCAGCCGTGGCGGCGACGAATATTTCGCGTATACAGGGCAACGAAATTCGTACTTTACCCCACACCGACGCGAAATATTCGCAGCGCTGACGAAGACCAAATTTCGCGTATTCAGAGGAGTATCATGTCGTAGTTCCTATGATAGCCAATCAATCGCACTGTTATTTTTATGATTGGCAGGTCAATGTCTGAGGAAAGCATGGAAAAAATTTTGAAATCAAAATTGTTTTTAAAACGCGGGGTAAGGGGAAGATACTAATTTGGAAGTGATCTGTTGAAAATAGACATTTACACCTTCAGAAGTGGTTAGCGGCAAACTTTTCTATTTTTCACGTTAGATGGGGGGACGAAGCGAATGGAATGTTGAGAAAGAATGGAAACTACTTTTAAAAGCTGCCTCTATTCAAAATCTTTACTGGTTTTTTAGTTACGGCGAGTTAAAGAAAAGAGTATTTTTTACTTGGCGAAGAACTCAAGATAACCTCTTCTCTGTTAGTACAGAAATCTTTGCTCTGATTTCAAATCCGCTCACAAAATACTTCCATCGCTTAAATTGTTTTAATTATGTGTTTTGAAATGTAATAAATATTAAAATAAATGTAATTAAAATATAAGTAATGAAATTAAAATTAATATAATCACAATAAAGTAAAGGTATCCCCGTAACATGCCATGAAGGCACTTGGGGGGCATGGAGGTAGAGCCCCATGCTTTCCATGACCTCGGCACTAGAATGAGGTGGTGTGGTCGGCACCACGCTCTGACCGCCTTTTACCCCCGGGAAAGACCCGGTACTCAATTTTATAGAAGGCAGAGTGAACCTCGGGGCCATTCTGAAAGTTTGGCAACGAGAAAAAATCCTCTCACCACCTGGGATCCAACCCCGGACCTTCCAGTCCGTAGCCAGCTGCTCTACCAACTGAGCTACCCGAAAATAAATGTGGTTACAATATTAAAATAAAATGTAACTGAAATATTAGAATACATTTAATTAAATTATTAAAAGAAAAGAATCAAAATGGCGAACGATGATACCTAATATTTAGCCTTAGATGTTGTGCTTGCGGTTGCAAACGTTGTCAAAGAACTTAGAGCTCTGGAGGAGAGAACACATAGCAAAAATAAAGAAGTGTGGGTGAGAAAGTGAAGTCCACGTATAAAAATACAAAAGTGAATTAGAAACAAGAAGTTAAAGATATCTGAAAAGATAAATTACCTATGAAACGAATATTCAGAGAATCCCTCATAACATGAATTACCATCCCAGCACATATAAATAACTGAAAATAGTGAAATGAAATGAATGATCCTTTATTGGTAATATATTTTTTATTCCTACTGAGAGAGATGACATTAGAAGATTCTCGGTCATTTAGAAATTTTCTAGGAATTGATGAGAGTACGTTCAACAAACTCCTAACTCGATATAGATCATTTTAGTGCCGTAAAATGAATACATTCACATTTGGAAACAATTATTATACTTTAATTGGCCGCGTTTCTATTATAATGTAATATAATGCGTCTAAACCCCCAAAATAACATATTTTTCATGTTCTTTTCATCATTGGATACAAAACGGAAACCATACTGACTTTTATACAAATTTTTAGCAAAATAATACTCCCTTGAATGCAGGGGCGGACGCAAGGGGGGGGATTAAGGGGATATATCCCCTCCCGAAATTTTGAGAAAAACACGAAATAAGAAACAAAAATAATATTGATTTTAATTCGTGAATGTACATAGGAATTAGAGGGTTTTCCACGTAAATTCCCTTTGCTAAAATGTTAAATACATGTATCTTTGCATTGAAAGAAATCCTTATATCTGGGATTTTTTTGCCTCTGCTTCGCAACTCTGATCCACTGCCCACTGGAGAGTAGCACTGTACTCTGGCACTTACTACAAGATCCAATGCAAGAGGACTAATAATATAACTCGTTATGAGTGACTAAGTGGCCAGGATCCGACGGAATAAGCACCATCTTAAATCACAATGTGATTATTTTTCGCATATCATGATATGCACCTCTGCACATGTATGGACATTGTGCCATTGTCATACATCTCTATGACGCAGTGCATGAGGGTAGGCCACTAGAGGGAACCCAAGAAGTGGAACTTAAACTGAAAGGATTCGATCGGACTTCGGGATGGGAATCCGGTGTGGCTTAGTGGATAAAGCGTCAGCACGTAGAGCTGAAAAACCGGGTTCAAATCCCGGTGCCGGAGAGAACTTTTCTCTGTTCCACTCTTCCATCATCATATGATGACGCAGAATTTCTGCACTGAAATATTATTATATGTACTTCGGTACATCGTAATATAAGCCATACATAAACCAACATTTTTGGTGTCTATGGTTGTAGCTAGCCTTGTTTTTAGCCTGTCACATGGTTTAGCCAGTCTACTACAGTCAGAACAGATAGACCTTAAGACATGCATTAAACTATGTACTAATCTAGAAAGAGAACTGGAAGATTTTCTTTTAAATTTTCAGCCAGTGAACCTGGAGGCAAAAAGTATTGCTGAACTTACTGGAATTACGCTGGAAATTCCAAGAACTGCATGGAGACAAACACAGCATTCTAACTTCAAGACAGAGAGTCCTGAAGAATATTTTAGGCTTTCAATTCTTCTTCCCTTCTTAGACTATTTTATTAGTTAGCTCAAGGACAGGTTTTTAAATCATAAGGGAATCCTAAAGTCCATACAAATTTTGCTGCCTAAAAACATAGTGCGAGCATCAGATGAAGATTTAGAAACTGCTGTTCAGGCTGTAGTAAATCAGTAGCCCAATGATGTTGATCCATCACCAGAGTCTTTCTTCAATGAATTGAAGATGTTGAGAAAAAATTTCCTTGATCAGAAAAATCTTCACCTAATGCCTACTGATTTTATATTATCTTTGAACATGTGCAATGAAATTATTTTTCCCTGCACTCACAAGGCGCTAAAACTTTTTCTGCACGTTGCCTGTAACTACAGCAACACCAGAACGGTCGTTCTCAACATTGCGGTATTTGAAGACTTACTTGAGGAGCAGACAGATTAAATGGACTGGTCTTGATGATGATACATAAAAATGTAGAAATAAAAGCTTAGGAAGTACTGGATGAAATGTCTAAGATACCTCGTCACCTTCTTCTGTAAATATCACTCTGTCATTGTTTTTGTATTGCAGGCATTGTAAATATTAAAATTAAAAAATTGTGGTTTATTTAACAACGCTGGCGATTGCCGAGGTTATATCGGCGTCACTGGTGTGCAAGAATTTTTTCCCGCAGGACTTCTTTACATGCCAATAAATTTACCGATATGAGGCCTGTCACATTTAAGCACACTTAAATGCCATCGAACTGTGCAGGGATAGAACTCGCAACTTCGAGCACAGAAGGCTATACCGACTACGCCACTCAGGCCAACTTGTAAATGTTTGTGACTCGTAAGCAAATTGTGAGTATATAAACTTATTTCTCATTATACCATTTTTACTATCTCCTCAAATCCCTCCCCGAAAAAAAATCCTGCGTCTGCCCCTGCTTCAATGTACAGTATAATGGCTGCATTCACTAAAATGCTCTCTCATCGCAGAAAGTATCATAAAATTCATACAGTATTTGCAGTTCTAAATATTTGATGGTGCAAAAATAGTATACAAAATACGTGTGTTAAGTGCGTAACAAAATCTCGAAAACAGAAGAGACTGTACTTCGTCTCGTCTTTTCTAACTTTTCTTTGATTCTGTTATAATGCGTCCTTCAAGAGAAGGAAGACAAGAGATGATGCCAAGTCTAAAATCTGGGAGAGATTTGTCCCACAAGTAGTGATATTCGCGTATAATTAATAAAATTATCCTGTTTAAATGTAAGTGTAAGTGTGAAGCAGTATCTGCTAAGTGTAGATTTTTGCTAATTTTTTCGGCGATGTATGCAATGGAGGGGGAAAGGAACTGGCCACCCTACTCCATTATCTCCTGGCCTAGTTGCCTGATAAGTGGTGCCTTCTTGGTATCATTTGTGAGGTTCAGACTTGTCTTCGGAAAATTGACTGAACAACAACCCTATAATATTATATTTAATATTTAAAAATTAATTGCAAGTCGGTTATTTTAACATTATGTAGACAAATATCGCATAATAAAATAAAAATATTAGCCTAAGTCCAAAACATTGTTTATTTTTGATTGAGCTGTAGTGACACCAAACGCGAATCCGTAAGGTTTAATGAAAACAATCAATAGGCCTATTTATGTTTATTGAAACAACTCTTCTATACTAGCTAATATAAAATTTCCTAGAGTACTTCATAGGAATAAAATATGAATGAGATTAGTTTTGACAAAAAATTGCTACTAAATATAGGCTTATATGTTTGCTTTTAAGAATGAAACCTTTCCTTAACCAAGAAAATTATTAACTTTGAACTATTAAACCTTAGTAAGATGTTAAATGACGCAAAGTTCATATAGGTAGGTTCTCTAGAAATGTATTTCTGTACTAAGCAATGCTATGATATCCTGAAGGACTGATAAAAGTCAACAAAGATGCGAATATGAAATTATTCTTTATAGACAGGCCGTATGAAGGATAGAATTTTTCTCTTAAGATATGTTAAAGAAGTGAGTAACTTACCACTTTCATTAAATTCCAATTGGATTGCATCTCATATTGCCCTTTTTGCTTACTTGTAATCCTCTAGAATAAATCTTATAATACTAGATGTTTCCTTACAATTTCTCACAGAACGCCATCATACAATTCGTGTTGGCAGCGAAAAAAAATCGCTCAGGGGGCGAATCTAAATTTCAACGCTGCAGATTCGCAGACGTCCGGCAATACATTCGCGTCAGTGTCGGCACACTTATATAGCGCAATGTAGACTGAGACAGGGGCAACTTTGCGAAGCGAAACATTCGCCACCGCTGCGAATATTTCGCGTCGGTGTGGGGAGGCATTTATCTTGTCCTTTCCGACCCCGACAATATTTGAGCATTCGAGGCCCAGCGGATCATTTATTTTCCACATTAAATATTTTCATCTCTTGAAAAATAAATTTCGTTCATTAAAAGGAGTCTCCACCTGGAGAGAGATCCCAGTACCAACCGGGTAGATGTATTAAAAGCAAGTTTCCGCTGAGAGAGAGAGAGAGA
Organism: Periplaneta americana; assembly: GCF_040183065.1. Taxonomy (NCBI): domain Eukaryota; kingdom Metazoa; phylum Arthropoda; class Insecta; order Blattodea; family Blattidae; genus Periplaneta; species Periplaneta americana. The sequence continues at coordinate 124,329,752 of NC_091126.1, forward strand.
GAGATATCCCTGCACCAGTCGGGTGAAAGAGTTTTACTAAAAGAATGTCTCCACTATGGGTGAATGTTGCACTGAAAGCGGGTTTCCACGGGGACAGATTTCGATCTATCAATCAGGTAGGTTTTGTACTAAAAGCGAGTCTCAACCGGAAGGGAGATCCTTTCACAATAGGCCATGATTTCCGGACCTGTAAATCTCTTCAGGAATGTTACGTTTGAATTTTTCCCACCATATTAAACGGCGAAGAGCGTGGTGAGGTGAACTGCTTCACTATGTTCTTCAGAGGCGAGGTGTTCATATGAACAGCGAGATGCGATACTCGGAGTGCCAAGTTGAACAATTCCAACATGTTTTTATCCTATGAACTTCGAAGATTTTTAAGTTCTCACTGACTTTATCAGTAGAAGAATGCTCTTAAAAAGGAGTTAGAAAATACAATATAGAGCAATAATAATGACAAGGATTTTTCTTGTCATAAAAATCAGTTTCACTTCAAGATTTATCATAATCATCGAGTAGCTTCGGAAGAAGGATATGCAGAACGATATGCGAGGTCGTCCTATGGCGATAAAAGAAATATTCTGAAATATGGTGTAAAAATCTCCAATAAAATAGCCATATGCGAGGGAAACCTCAAATATTAAACTGACAGATCTCAAAACGAATCTCCACCAGGACAGTGGACGCAGAGCCAGCAGGCTCGCTGTTGTACTGAAAGCGAGTTTCCTCTGAAAGAGAGATCCCTGTACCAGTCGGGTGAAGGAGTTTACTAAATACAAGTCTCCACTGGGGTGAATGTTGTACCAGGACGAATAGAAGGAATAGTGTACGCACTCAGCGAGTTTACACGGGCCCGCCGCAACGCGGCGCTTCTATCGCGAAACTCTTGACTTGGAGGAAGTTCACAGTTCTTGTTACGCTAAACGTAGTCCTTTTCAAAAGCAAATTTCTACCATTTAACCCGTCTATTCGTAACTTTAGGAATACCTGCATAGTCCCTTATTCATAATTAATAGCCTTCTCTCAGTTAACACTATTATGAACGTTCGTAACAGAAAATACAGTGGAATCTGAAACGCTATGAAAGCGATAAGTTCAGTATTTAACAAGTTGCGAATTCAGGGACAGAAAACTCTACAAATTGTTAAATAAAACCAGAGTTTAAAGATATTTTAGGTGCTTATAAATTAATTAAATTACTCACCCTATAAATGATTAGTTGCCTGCTACCTTCGAGAGTTTGCGAGATGACTTGGCTGATTTACGAGCTTGCAATTCTCTTCGGATTTCTTTTGTCCTGAAGAAGAATCGGCACTTTAAGTAGTGGTAAACCAATTTAGGAATAATATCCATGATGTGTTCTCTGCAACAACCTGCTCCCGAAGACTGGATCGTAAGAGCGTCAATAGTGTCAAGACAGGCATAGAAGATATCACCCCACATTGCACTCGCTGAGCTAATCTTTTCTTTAATTTTCATTTCTGTTTGAAGAAGTGCGTCGTACACAGCTGGGAGGAATGGGTTAAAAAACTGACGTTCCTACCGGATCCGTAGTCCTTGATTTGGGTGAGAGCTGCACAATGTTTAGACACATTACTTTTCTGTTGAAGGGACTGGACACAGAGAGTACACGCAATACACTTACAGGAATGATTTACGACCTAACCTGCCACATGATACACTAAACATCTGTCCATCAACACGGCAGGAGTGGTATTTACTAACTCGGGCACAGCACTTTCCCAGCCTTGACCATGCATTTCTTCACGAAGAACAATTTTTTCTTTTATACAAGTTTCTACAGACTTCTTAACTGCCTTGTTACGTAATTCCGCAATTCGCGCTAATGTTCGCATTTGGTTCACAAAAGATGTGAGTAGTTTATCACTTTTCGGTTCACAGTTTCCTGCAATGTTCAGGACCTGCTTTGCAGGGACATAAATACATTGTAATAAATGTATATGGAGGAAATCTATCGTCGAAGGATCGTCATCTGAATTGAGTGAACGTAAAATTCCGAAGTTACGTTCCAAGGGGTCTTGGGTGCGTTTCCCTGTTAGGACATATTTGTACCCTTTGCTCCAGAGCCATTCACTCATTTCTAAGGCACTCTGCAAGGTTACTACTAAAGACTCCATTGTTATACCAGAAGCAAATGTGTTGGTTGTAGTTCTGAGACATTGAAGAAAATCAATAAGGAATTTGTGGTTAGAAGAGTCTTTATAAAGAGCCTTAGCAGGAAAGTGTGAATTTAATGCGTCGGCAATGCAGTTTAAATGCCTTGTAAATTCTCCAGTGTCCTCACTGCCCTCGAAACCCGGTGACCCTACTTCACGATAAAATTTGAGACCTTTGGCGACACTGTCACTGAAGAGTTGGAACGCAAGTCTGGCATTCATTCTCTGAAAGGACGAAGGATCTAGATGAGCTGTTGTCAACTTGGTACAAAACCTAAGACCGGCATATCCAGATAAATCTTCTTCAAAAAGTCTCCTATAAAAACTGAAATTGATGTTTTTCTTCTTGTAAGAGAGTTCGACTTTATCATGTAAATAATTTCTTATGCATTTCAATATGTGCACAAAATCTGAGAATGCCCATATCTTCCTTTTTTCGTTGGACGGATTAGGAATATAGCATTATGCTGGAAATTTTTTTCCATTGATTTCTGAAGATTTCCAGGCCTTTTTATTTGTTTGATTGCCATCACAAGTGAAACCGACTACTCTCGCCCCAACTGCTTCTAATTGTAGTATAACTTGAATAAGAATTTTAACAAGAATATCACCTGGAGTAGCGTTTCTGCTAGCGTAAATAGCAATTGGTTGAATCCAATCTTGCATAAATGGCACAAACATAAATACTAGTGCATGATTGGCTAATTGCTTCTTTTGGACATCAGTCGTGAGATCTCCGAAATCAACAAATCCGTCCACTTTAAGGGAAGAGTTATTAAAGTGAATTTCTTCTCTGAGTTTGACCTCATCGAATATTACCACTCCGTAACGTTTATTTTCATCTATTTCATCTTTATAGAAATCTGAAATAGCACTCAAGGAATGTGGATTTACACCATATGGACACTTAAGTCCGCGGCAAAGTTTTCTTAAATGCTTTTGTGAGGGAAGAGGCAGCAAATCATGTCGCAAACAATGTCTGTACCCTTTTGGTGATTTTATTCTAAACAGCAAACTCTCCAAAATAAAGTCAGGACTATATCTCATTCCACTGGGAGTTTTGAGTCCACATTTCTTCATCATTGTATCTATAATCATTTTTTGCTTCTTACTAAGGAATTTACTATCTCTATCCTCAATTTTTTTTACATTTTAACTGCTTTTCTATTAAACAAATTCTGGCTTTCGCCGAGGACAGACTGATTTTAGCCCTTGTGTACCTTCGATTCAAATTTTTAAGTTGCTTCTTCAAATGTAATATTTTATCAGCATGACAACTATCTTGAATTTGAATCTTATTATCTTTATTACTGCTAGACTGACCTTGAACGTCAATTTGATCCGCTGTTATTGTTGGATCTCCATCATAAATGTCTGTATTCTTCTTTCTTCTTTTCCCTGCGGGTTCACCATTCTTCTGTCTCGTGGGTGATTTGCGATGTTTTATCCGACTTGATAAATATTTCGGTAAATTAGGGAAAATGTGAGGCACAGCTCCTGGTTGTAATTTCCAACGCACTCGCTGTATTTCTGCCTTTTGACCTTTAATAATGAAACAGTCTGATTTTATAATCATATCTTCGGAAAAATGCACATCACAAATACGGTTATTTACCGAAAGCTGCCTATCTTTCCGCGGAATCGCTCTGGCCCATTTCCCAAACTCATCTTTTTCTTTGGAAGGTGAAAAAAAGTCTTTTGTTACTATTTCTACCGTATCCCGATCTACAACCCGGAGCAAAACACTACGGCATTTTTGCAATTATTTTGTAAACCACCACACAATATTCTTTTGTCACTGGTTAATTCAAAGCACAACAAATTGAAGACTTCTACACAACCCCAAACAACAAAGCATACTAATAACCCCTAGCAACTTTCACCATTAAACGCGCGAGAAATTGTATTGTCGAGGTGTCTGACCTCAGAAAACGATGGAGTATAGCGATCGAAGTGCCACTAGTTCTCAGGTCCGCCACCGACAATGAGAGAACATAGGAGTGCGTACACTATTCTTTCTATTCGTCCTGGTTTTACTGAAAAAGGGTCTCCACGGGGAGAGATTTCCATCTATCAATCGGGTACATTTTGTACTAAAACCGAGTCTGAACCGGAAGGGAGATCCCTGTACAATTTAGGTTAACGTTGCAGTGAAAGCGAAGAGAGATCCCTATACCACAAGAGTGAAAGTTTTAGTAAACGCGAGTCTCCACCGGGATAAAAATTTCTATATCAGTTGACTGAACGTTGTACTGAAACTAGTCTCCAGGGGACAGAGTTCTCAGTACAAGTAGGGTGAATGTTGTACTCAAGGCGAGTCTGCTCCGGTAGAGAAATTCCTATACCTGTGGAGTGAACTTTGTAGTATAAGCGAGTCTGAACCGGGAGAGAGATCCCTGTACCGGTCAGATGAATGTTGTACAGAAAACGAGTCCCCGCGTCAGGAGAGATCCCCGTCTACGTCCAGATCTCCGTCCTGGTCAAGTTTAAGTCATATTGAAAGCTAATCCCCAGCGAAGGAGCGAGCTCGTACTGAGTCGGGTTAATGCTTTATTCTAATTATTAGGCAAAAACTATATACAATTCAAAATTTATGACACCAATTCACTCCTAAGTCACCAATACACAGTTCTGAATTTGCAGCAGGAAACTCACACAGAATATGGAAAATTTCGTGTATATCACTTTAAAAAGTGAGTAATGTATTTTACTAGTAATATCTAACGTCGGAATTTTTTCTGTTTGGTCTGTTTCCGCGTTGGCTTCTTGAGTGATTTATTTGCACGGTTCCTAAGTAGGCAGTGTTCCGGCTGTTTTCGTTAGTTGCTTTCTGATTTCTTGGTGGCTAGTCCTGTGCCGATCTGCCTTGTGCCCTATTCATTGATAATTTTTGTTTATCGCAGGAGAAATATTCCGCTGTTGGTGTGCGATATATTTTGTTGTGTGTCGGGTAGCGTGGTGCCCAAGCTGTTGCTTCCTTTTGCTTCTTTGTCTCTCAGTGATGCATTTATATGAAACTTGATTTGATCCATAGTTGATTCAATTGATCTTGTGAGTCTATGAATGATATTTTCAAATGTCTCTATTTTTCTTCATTGTGGTTTGCATTCTTCGCATAGCCAGATGAGCCTGCAGTTTGGTCTATTAAGTTTGTCGCTCTCTCCTTTGGTCAACCCTGAGCAATTCATGTGTTCCTAATTTCCACATGCATCGCATTCGACTAAGCCGCCATCGCTGCCTGTTTCATTCTTGCACCTACTGCATTGCTGCGATAGATCGCGATTTTGCCTCCGGCATCCTGTCCGGTAGTTTATAGCTTCTTTGGATTTGTCATGATATCTAAGGGTAAGTACAGGAGCAACGATAAACGATAAAAGAAACGATCTAGCGACGCTTTGGTATTATCAAAGAATCAAGTGTTCATATCGGAGCAACGAGGACGCGGGAAGCCAACATTTTGATTTATAAGTAGAAGATATTCTATGCATGCACTTAATGACAGAAGATATATAGGAAATATCAGCTGCTAAGTTCAAGGTTAATATAACTTAAATACGTACAAAATTAAACCCGTGTCTATTAATTAGAGGAGCCTTTAGAGCCAACCTCAGCATGATATTCTGCATGTGATATTCCATAATCTAACAGTGGTCTGTATAGCAAGTTTGCTGGTCGACCAATATTAAACATAAAAAAATAAAAAAATAAAAAAAAACCGTTTCTCATCCCAAAGATAGTATAAATTCGTTGTGTTGTGATTCGTTCTTGTGATCACATAACATATGACGAATAAATACACAACTGATCAATTTGCAAATATCTACTGTTCGAGTTTGGGATTCGTCCACAAGAGCGTCAGGACACGAAGTTTTACTCACCCGGTTGAGGATTGGCCACTGTCATCTGACACATGGCCATCTGATACGTGGCGATCTTCAGCCGGAGTGTGATCTATGCCATGTTCCACTTACAGTGGAAAATTTTTTATTGCATTGTAGAAAATATGACCCTGTCCGCCGGCAATATGGAATTCAGTCGACTCTACGTGACGCTCTTGGAAATGATTTTAATTGTACAAATGCAGTTCTGAGATTTTTATCGAGTACTGGATTTGACAGGGTGATTTAGTTTTTTTTATTGAACCGTTTTCCTGTCCTCCGGACCCTTTACATCCGGAGGTTACATTTATCATTTAATATATAAGTTTTTTAACTAACTTGACATTCGGACCTTTTACATCCGAGTATTTTAGAAAAACGGCAGATAATTTATTTATGATAGCACCTGTATTATTATTTTATTGTCTCTTTTTAAATACTAGTTAAGGTCTGATATTTTTATGTTTTATGCATGACCATGTTGAAACTGCATTTGTATACATCACTTTAATCGTGACAACGTTTCTTTAGTTCTTTTAAGCTTTCTGATTATTGTATTATGTCTCTGTTCTGTAAAGAATTTTAGATAAGGGCACAAATAGCCATAGTTGGTGACGTGCCCTTTTTAAACCCCACTAACCAACCCATCTAATATATTATAAAATAAATTATCAGCCTATCTCTGGCTCATTGCTCGCACGCTATATTTTCTGCACATCTGATCGACAGCATTGACAACAAATTTTGTCTTATTGTAAAATACAATGGTGTCAGGAGTTTGTTTATTTTGTGCTTCATTAATCGAAACATCAATGCGCAGTGTAGGGGAAGCTGTGTACCCATGGACAGTTCTTTAAATTTCAATTTTTTAAACTTTTGTATACCGTAATTTCACACAACTATGGTCCAATATCTCATCACTTTTTAGATTTCTCAATGTAATTTACAAAATAAAACTATTAGAAGAATTTATTTTGTTGATATTAACTTTAGAAACGTCAGGAATTAATATCAAACACTTTTGTTATTCGAAATGTAGTTGGTATATGGAACATCTTTTCATAAACTGTGGACTATAGTTGTGTTATGAAGTCACAACTATAGTCCATTGAATATATCCTAATATAAATCGCTCATGGACTACAGTTGAGGGGATGTTTTGCAACTGTGTCATACAGCAGTCAATAATTTTTAATATAAAAGACAGATTTTGCAGAAGACAGTGAGAAAAATTATTTATTTCTTAATTTTAACATAAACGCTGTTTCTTTAAGAAAAATACAATTTGTATCAAATAATGAAATCAATATAAAACCAAAAAAAAAATAAAAAAAAATAAGACAACCATTCTTAATCAAAATCAAACATTCTCAAACAGATAGGTACATAATCAGTTGGTTAATTTTTTGTTTAACTCCATAGACCTTCAAGTTCAGGCACATGGAAAAGCTTCCTTTTCGTACTTCGCTACTTTGGCTTACTGATAGATCGTTTAATATCTTTTAAGGATGATTTGAAGTATCTTCGAGTGTCTCTTCAATGTCTGACAAGTTCAATGAAGATATGATGCCAAGGAATATCCATCTTCATTTTTCACGGTAGAACTCTCTACTGCCTTCCCCTTGCAATAACCTTTGTTTCTGCTTGAGCAAATTGCAATTTTGGAGGTAGATGGTAATGCAAAATTTTCAATATCTGCTGCTGAATTACTTTTACTTGACTCAAAATCAAGTTTCTTCTTTCTCCTCTTTATGATGTACCTTGTTCTATTGCTTGATTCGTTCCCATTTCTATATATATATATACTCCCGAATCAGAATGTGGTACCGGTGAGGGTCCTGAATGTCACCAATCGGGACAAGGAGGTGCCTAGTGGAACTGTATTAGGTAGCGTCGAGCCCGTGGTGTCTGTGACGTCTCTGGCAGATAGCGAGGAGTGTTACCGACCACGTCCAGATCTAGACCCATCACTGAAAGAGCTGGCTCGAGAATTGGCGGGGAATTTAAACAAAGGAAAAAGAAGACAAGTCCACGATCTACTGACAGAATTTCAAGACGTATTCAGTCTGTGCGAAAACGACTACGGGAGAACGGAGAAAGTTCAGCACCGCATCGACACCGGAAATGCTCCCCCCAATCAGACAACCTCCTCGACGCGTCCCTCTAGCTAAACAGAGAGAGATTGACAGCCAACTAGAGGGCATGAAAGCAAGAGGGATCATCGAGGTATCCGACAGCCCTTGGTCATCACCTGTGGTGCTGGTGAAGAAGAAGTATGGGGACCTGCGTTTCTGCGTGGACTACAGAAGACTGAATGACGTCACCAAGGACTGCTTTCCCCTTCCACGAATTGACGACACCTTGGACACCCTGGCCGGAGCAGAGTGGTTCTCGACGTTGGATCTCGAGTCAGGATACTGGCAGGTGGCGCTACATCCTGAGGACAAGGAGAAAACGGCATTCTCTACAGGCCAGGGACTATGGCAGTTCACCGCTATGCCATTCGGCCTCTGCAACGCCCCGGCCACATTCCAGAGACTAATGGAGTCCGTAATGAGAGGCCTGACATACGACACATGTTTGCTGTACCTTGATGACGTCATCGTGGTGGGCAAGACTTTCAGCGAACAGCTGTCGAACCTGAGGAAAGTGTTCGAGAGACTGCGACAAGCCAGGCTGAAGTTGAACCCAAGAAATGTCATCTGTTCCAGAAGGTCAGCTACCTGGGGCACGTAGTAGGAACCAACGGAGTGGCCACAGACCCTGAGTAGCTACAAGCCGTCAGAGGATGGCCGAGACCGAGGGACAAGCAGGAGCTGCGCCGCTTTCTCGGCCTCTGCACTTATTACAGAAGGTTCGTAGCTGGGTACGCCAACATCGCTAAGCCTCTAACCCAGCTGACCGAGGAGAAACGACAATTCCAGTGGACGGACGAGGCGGAGTCATCCTTGCAGTCACTGAAAGAGGCGCTCTGCACTGCTCCTGTACTGGGATATCCCATCCCTGGAAGGAAGTTCACGCTCGACAAGGACGCTAGCAACGTAGGCATCGGTGGAGTGCTCTCTAAGGAACAGGACGGGCAAGAGAGGGTGATTGCCTACTTCAGCCGAACATTATCCAAGGCTGAGAAAAACTTCTGTGTGACACGTAGAGAACTTCTTGCCATTGTGGAAGCCCTGAAGCACTTTCACAAATATTTGTATGGCCAGGAATTCCATCTGAGGACAGACCATTCTGCTCTCATCTGGCTATTGGGCTTCAAGAATCTGGAGGGGCAGACCGCCCGTTGGGTTCAACGTCTGCAGGAGTATAACTTCACCTCTGAACACCGACAAGGGAAGAAACATTCCAACGCTGAAGCCCTATCTCGACGTCCATGCCCGGATGGCAGCAAACACTGCCTGAAACTTGAAGAGCGGGATGGCGCCCACGCAGTCCGAGCAATTGCCGCCCAGCCGAGCCCAGGATGGGATAACGCCGCCATAAGGAGGGAGCAGCTGGAGGACCCAACCATTGGACAGCTACTACGTGATGTGGAGTCCGGCCAGAGACCAGTATGGGCCGATATCGCCAAGCGTAGCACCACTTACAAGAGCTACTGGGCCCGGTGGGAATCCTTCACTGTCAAGGACGGTATCCTGAAGAGGATTTTGGGAGTCGGCCGATGGAAGGACCCGCATAGAACTTGTCCTGCCCAGGAGCAAGGTGAAGGAAGTGCTGGAGGAGACTCATGCTGGAGTGACTGGAGGCCACCTGGGAGCCAACAAGACGCTGGACAAGTTAAGGCAGAGGTTCTATTGGTTGCATCAGAGGACCGACACGGAACAATGGTGCCGAAGATGCGACACCTGTGCAGCCAGTCGCGGACCAAGGACACGCAGCAGGGGAACCATGCAGCAGTACAACGTGGGAGCTCCTTTTGAGAGGATCGCCATCGACGTTGCTGGACCGTTCCCGGTCACGGATCGCGGGAACCGCTACCTGCTAGTCGCCATGGATTACTTCACAAAATGGCCAGAGGTGTATGCGATTCCCAACCAAGAGGCTTCGACGGTGACCGACGCGCTGCTTGACAACTTCATCTGCCGATTCGGGGTGCCCCGGGAATTGCATAGCGATCAGGGGCGCAACTTCGAATCCAACCTGATGGGAGAATTGCTCGAGCGTCTGGGAGTGCATAAAACCAGGACCACTCCCCTCCACCCGCAGTCCGACGGCATGGTGGAACGCTACATCAAAACCGTGGAGGAGCACCTGCGGAAGGTGGTGTCCAACCATCAGCGAGACTGGGATGCCAGAGTCCCTCTGTTCCTCTTGGCCTACAGAGCTTCGGTCCACGATACAACAGGGATGACACCGGCAAACATGGTCTTCGGGAGAGAGCTACGCCTGCCCTGTGATCTGCTGTTTGGCACGCCACCCAGCGCCGACCAGCCAGCAACTGACTATGTGGCAGAACTCACCGAGAAGTTGAATGGAGTTCACCAACTGGCCAGAGAGCACCTCAAGATGGCCAGCGACAGGATGAAAGTGCGCTACGACAGATTAGCCAACTCTGCAGGATTCCAGGAGGGCGACCTTGTGTGGCTGTATCGAACTACCAGGACCAAAGAGAAATCACCAAAGCTGCAGCGTGCCTGGGATGGACCATACCGCGTGGTGACCCGGATCAACGACGTGGTGTACCGCATCCAGCGACAACCTCGAGGGAAGATGATGGTGGTGAATCTGGACCGATTAGCAGCCTACCAATGGCCTGCCCGGGACGAGCAGTCCTAAGGAGGGAGCAATGTGACAGCGACGTGAGATTCGAACTCACGACCAGCGTCGCGCGGGCTTCACGGAGCACTGAGGGGAGAGTGCGCGCGCAACTACTGCGTGCGGAGTAGGGGGGACGGACCTTCCCGACTCATCCAGAAGCCCGTCGAAGTGGAAAAATGGCGAATTCGAAGTCTCTCGGTTACGTTGCTGCGGTTATAAATTACGGACGCGAAGGAGTGTGTGGGTCATTCATGATTAGTTCAGTCAGTAAGCCAGTGAACAGAGCAAGCCAGTCTTGTGTACCGGAGTTCGACTCGAGTGTGCGTTCGCAACTGCGTCAGCATCCGAAGGCCTGAGTTCGAGTGCAGTGGACCGCAGTTGGAGGGACCTGAGTTCGAGTGCAGTGGACCGCAGTTGGAGGGACCTGAGTTCGAGTACAGTGAACTGTCTCTGAAGGTCTGTGGTTCGAGATACTGTGAACTCGAGTGACTGAGATAGAGGAACTGTGAACTGAGAACTGATAGTTCTGACTTGTAAATAGTTCTTTGTAAATATTAGTTAAGATTAACAGTTCATTGTTGTTCGTAATAGTCCAAGCAAATTGTCATTGCCGTCAGTGGAGTGCTATAACGAATCCTGTGTTGAGTGAAAATCCAATTGTTGACGAAAGCGTTTAAAGTGAATTGGAGAAAGGAATTATTGTTGGAAGAATAAAATCCTATTGTTGAGTGGAAATAAATTCACATTATCATTAGAACTAACACATTCCTTGGCTCATCTGCAGTCTCTTCTGAATTATATTCTGGAACAGAACTTGTCGCTGCATCCTCTTCCGTTTCTGAACTTTACTCATCATATTTCTCATCTCACTCAACTTTCTTTATCTTTCTTTTATTTCGGTTTTCTCTGGCGTATCTGTTAAAGCGCTTGACTTTTCTTTCTTAGAATTATGAGTTATTCGTTTCTTGGGTGGGGAATAATTTAGCTTTGTCGGGATTTGTCTCTTGAATTTTAATTTGCTACATGGCATTTCCACTAAAGCTAAAACTCCATAAAATTCTTTACTAAATACTGTTTTTGATTACTCGTCGTAAGAGTAACTCATTTACAAAAAATATTTAAAATCTAGTGAGGTCCACCTGAAGACAGTTGTCCCCAGGTACGCCGTCCCTAGGTACATCAGGAATAAGTAAAATATATCTCAGCAAGTTTTCAAGACTGAGGTACCGAAAACAAGCCAATAACCACATGGATTCGTAGCTAGAATAACAGGGTTTTGTAGGGGCGCTGGCCCTCTAGGTGTATATCGGGAACAGAAAATCATGAGGTGCAAGGATACGTGGTGGGTTAATAGTTACTGCCCAAATTAGAATTGACTAGCACATTTAATAATAATACCTTCAACTTAGAAAATAAGTATACAAATCTGAAATTTTATATAAAACTTGAACATTAATACACACTGCGATACACGCATGAAACTCAAGTTTACAATATTAACATTAACTAGTATAAAATAGAATTCACATAGACTCTTACAATGCTTCACAAACACTGCCCTAGTAAAATCACGAAAGGGGCACAACTTATAACCAATCCAAAAACCGAGTAGCAACATATCCCCAGAAACCTACCCTAAATGGATAGAAAGAGAAGTACCGTAATAAAGTTCACTTGCCAATACTTAAGACAGAATAAAATACCCAGAGGAACCTCATAATGCAAAGAATGACCGGAGAGCAAATCCCAATGAGCTCCAGAATGCACCACTGAACAGAAGAAATGGGATTGCTCACTCAACTCCCAATAGAACGAAAATGGGCGAGCCAGTTGATTACGTGGATCCTACGCTTACCGGAGAAATAGTAGACTAACACATACTACGGCATAATCGTGACCATGGTGATAATCAGCGATGCTGGCAGATGATAGATAGTGCTGATACCACAGAAGAAAGAACTATGCTGTCTCCAGAAGTTCCTCCAGTAATTAAGCTGGATAGGAGTCAGTCCCCAGCAGTGGCGGCTGGTGGTGAAAATTTATGGGTATGCACTCTTATACAAGTTTGTCTAACCTTGACATAAATACATGCATACATACTCAGCATACAGGTGGAGGTTCTTCGCCGCAATTTCAGTAACATTATTTTCTTCCAAATTCATTAGTGACACATTCAGTCCATTTGAAAATAGTTTATGAAATATACAACTTAAGTCTATTAATTGACGTGAACCTACAATGAAGCACAATTACAAAACGCTGAATAACATTTCAATGACATCACATTTGAATCAATTTCCTGTGAATAAAGTTCATTCTTCTGTCCTGTTGTGAAAATTTATCGATTACTTTTTCGTTGAAGTTCGGAATTGATCGAACAAGTTGTTTTTCAATCGACAACATTGCTAATGCAGTTAGTCTCTCTTGTGACATTGTGCTGCGGAGAAAGTGTTTAATCCTCTTTAATGTCGAAATACATCTCTCCGCTTCACTAGTGGTCATGGGTGTGGTAGTCACTACTTTGAGAACTTTCAGAGCGTCACTGAATATTTTATGCAAATTATTCTGAATAATGAATTGTAGCAAAAGAACAGCACAGGCTACATTCCGGAAGTCCACACGCATGTACACGATTTCTAATTCTGTTCTTAGTTTGGAATTGTCAACAAATGGATAGGCTTGACATGCCTCTGGGAAATTCCTATTAACAGACACGAAATTTTCCGAAGAAAAAAGATTTAATGCCATAAGATGGCCTGTGAAGGAGAAACGTCCTTTAATTTACACAGAAATAACATCACACACTTCTTTAGCTGCAACTCTTCTTGAAGCTGGAGTCTCTTGACGTCTTCGTTTCGTTGAAGACGGCTCTTCTGAAATGTCGTCCACTGTATTCCTAACAGATTCTACTGGAGATTTAAATGAAGAGATTGCACTGTTCACTGTAACAGTATCTATTATTCTCTTTTAGAGCTGTTGATATAAAATATCCACATGTGGCAATATGTGGTGAAAAAATTCAAGCCAGAATAAGAACACAGGCTGCTCCATTTTAAAACGCAGACCTCTTGCTTGTGTGATGACGTTTACTTGTTTACTTGAATTTTCAATTATATAGAGAAGATTCCATGAATGATTCTCTGTGTTCGTACACTGTTTCCACAGTTCTAGATTTGAAGTTTCATCTGATGTTTGAAGTTGAAGGAATTCTTCTGCCCACAACTTCATTTAAAAAGTTAACTCTTTGAGGTGAGATGGCAAAAAATTGAGGAATTTCAGTGAGATCTGCAAAAAATATACGAACGTGTGTATTTTGGCTGGTCACTTGAGCCATTATCAGATTTAGTTTGTGAGCATAACAATGTACGTAATGAGCGAATTTATAAGTTTGTTTCACAATCTCCTGTACACCCGAATGTGCTCCACTCATACACTAGCTCCATCATAGCTCTGTGATATAACTTTCGTCGTCTGATACTACTTCTTCTAAAGCGTCTTTCACACAATTGGCCAAAGCCTGTGCGTCATGACCGCAAGGGTTTTTGAATATCCAGAATCTTTCAAGAGGCGTTCCATTGGAGAGCAGTAGCGAAACACTATGACCATTTGGTATTGGGACGAAACATCTGAAGTCTCATCGGCTATTACGGAGAGGAAATATGCTTGTTGTATTTCTGTTTTAAATTCATCTCGGCACACGTCAAGCATACATTATAAGAGGTCATTCTGGATTTCTTTAGATGTTCCTTTAAACACTGTTACACTTTTTAGGTGATCCTTTAATAGTGTGTCCAATTCAGATGTAAAATCTATTAGTCCTCTGAAAATACCACGGTTCACGGAATCTTCTGTCTCATCATGTCCTCTCAAGCATTCAATGATTTGTGAGAGAACGTGTCGGTTATTTGATACCTCAACATTTTGTTGTTTTATGTTCCTCCTGGGTGAAAGGATGGTCGAAGAAATCAGAAGTACCAGAATACATGGTATAACCATATCAAGACAATGTCCCCTGGACGTCTCCCGAGGCAAGCATACTTTTATAAGCCTACCGGCAGACGAGACGTTGGCCGTCCAAGGAGGAGATGGACGGAACAAATATTCCTTTAGTTTCGGAACGGGACAAAAACCCAAGCCTTGAAAGGAAGAAGAAGAAGATGTTCCTCCTGAATGCACAATCAAGTTGTCTGATTTCATATTTTCCTAATACCTGAAATTTTAATTCAGCATTCATATGCATTTTTGATTGCTCGTGTTTGTCCATTTTTTGTTTTAAGTGCCCTAGATCACAAAAGCCTGATTTCGTCCACGTATCACTACTTCTGTCTTTGTCACACGCAAACATTAAGCACGGAATACAATATATCCTATTGGTTAGTTTACAGCCACAAGCCCACCCATAATTGTTGTACACATCCTTATGAAATAAACGGTTCCTAGCCTTTCCTTTGCACATGGTCGTTTGCACTAAATCCAGATTTGGAAATGGTCTTCCTTTTTCTTTAATGGTCAATTTTTCTTGCAGCGTTAACTGGGAAAAATTAAGTTTTCTTTTTAATTCTAGAATGTATTGATTATGTTGTCTTCTCAGGTCTCTAACACTGATAATAACACGCACTCAAATCTACAGGCCTTACACTGATGATAACGCGCACTCAAATACTCCGCAATTCTAAACAGAAACACTCACAACCAAGATAGCTAACGTCTCGTAAAAATATAAATATTTAATTTTATATTTTCTGGCATTCGTTATTCGTTTAGTACTCTAATATTAGGCAAATTTAAATTATAAACATACAGAAACTTAAAAATTGAGAAACTATGAACCAATTTTAGAGTAATGAATTTGAATTCTTTTGTTATTAATGTAATATCCGTATAGTTGGCTGTTCTGTGAATTTTAACTATGCTATGAAAGTCAATCTAGCTCCCGTTTTGATAAGGATAAATATTCTTGTTATATCAGCTCGATCTTGAGTTTAAAACAGACCCTCCTCGATGTAATGTACTTATATCTTACCAACAATACATGTTAAATATTGTAAGCGTAATCCTTCATGATATTACTCCATTATAATATGTTGTGAAGTTCTTCTAGAGACCATGACATAGCCTACATAATTATAAAAATTGTAATAATGTTATAATAATTTAAAATAATTAAAATAAAGAAGCTTCAGAAAATACACTAAATTTTTCAGTGCATTCCTGGACCTTATTCACACTTGTTTTAAAAGCATGTAGAGGGAAGGTAGAATAATGATGTATACCTATCAAAAGAATTTAGAAATTTATAGCAAAAAAAAAAAACGAAAAAAAAAAATTCAAGAATTTTTACCTACCAGAAACCCTTTAACTATGATCTAACATATGGTGCGGCGTTCTATTTAGAAAAGGGTGGTCTGTTGAGTTTTGTAAGAATCACAGACTAAACATTGGCTAACAAAAGTTTTTTCTGATTTTTTTTAAAACTATTATGTTCATAGCACTGAATCCACGTCCGCACTCGACTGTGGTGCACGGTATCGACATAACTGCATTTATTAAGTGCATCAAGGTGTTAGGATGTTTCTTCCTTCCTTCATCTATGTACTCACGGAAACCATTAGGTATTATTTTCGTGTTTGTAAGTCAAATTTGTGACCACATTTAAAAATATTTCTTCATCATATCTCACAATGTTTCTGTCTTCAGGCCATGTTTCGGCATTTAAAAATTCAAAGTCTGTCAACAGATTGAGAATAGATTAATATTCACTTTACATTCTTTTCTTCCGCCTCAATTTGGCTTCGATGTAGTGAACAAACGAGCACTTGTTATTGGTAACACTTGTAATGACCCGCATACTGTTTATATTATTTATTGTTTTATTATTTTTTTGTACAGAACACTATGTATGTCGTGCGCTCCGAAGTTTTTTCGCTTCTATTTTGTAGGGTTTTCTTTCAATGATTCAACAAATCGAAGCGTTCTTCTGATTAATGTCAGCGCGAGTTACTTGATGAAATACCAGATGCTTCAGAGAAACATCTCCTATGACTGCTCTTATTTCAGCTGAGGCTCTTCTTATGGCTAACAATATTTTGTAGCTTGCTTCTTTGAGCAACTCGTGAGTGCCGTTTTGATTTGCTGGTGTAACATCACAACGAAATTCTCTTCTTATCATAGTAAGAATGCTACCAATCAGCTACCATATTTCACATTCAAAATTATTTCAATGCGTACCGTCTTCAACAGCAATGGTTCTTTCCCCAAATAGAATTGCAGAATTTCCATGGTTAAAGAGAATACTGAATATGTCATGCCTTCCGAAGTCTTTTTCGCTTCTTTTTCTGAAAAGTTTTATTTCAATGATGCAACAAGTCGAACAGTTCCTCTGATTAATATGTCTGCGGTCTTCATATGACGATGAAATATCAGATCCTTCAGACAGACATGTCCAATGACTTGTCTTATTTCGGCAGATGTACAGCTTAGGGCTAAGCATATGTTGCAGGTTTCTCTTTGGAGCAACTCTTGAGTGCTGTTTTTATTTGCTGGTGTAAGACTTCAACGAAGTTCTCTTCGTAATATAGAAAGAATGCTGCAAATCTGCAGCCATATTTCACATTTAAACTTCTTTCACTGTGTACCAACTTCAACAACAATAGTTCTTTTCCCACACAGAAGAGCAAGATATCCATAGATGTTTGATGTTTCATAACTGTGTCTTTTCTCGCAGGACTGCACTGCGTAATTAGTGGAACATCTTCACACTTAGCACATATGTCGATAAATAGCACTTTATGCACCACAATGTCAAAATATGTACCACTTTCTTGTGAATCCTCATAGGTCTGTCGTCACTCAACAAGAAATCCTGAAGAGCCAACATAATAGGAAATAGATCATCACAAACAAAAGGTCTCAAAATGTTTATGGATTGCTCTTCTTAGAAGAGGACGTTGTGAATTAGTAAACTTCCCCGGTCAACATACTATTCTTCAAGAATTAATTCAACATTTATGTTGCAGTTCTTTTGGATATCCCACCATACTGAATTAAGATCAGACAATGATATCTCTATCATATCATCTTAATTGCTCGTCAGGGAAAGTCGTGGGTGACTCACATTAAAACATTAGCGGAATGAATTGGTACACGAACATGAGTTGCCGTTTTGATTTGCTGGTTTAACATCACAACGAAATTCTCTTCGTAACACAGAAAGAATGCTACAAATCTGCAGCCATATTTCACAATCGAAATTCTTCAACTGTGTACCGTCTGCAACAACAATGGTTTTTTCCACATAGAAGTTCTTTTCCCACATAGAAGGCAAAATTTCCATAGTTGTTTGATGCCTCATAAAAGTGTCTTTTTTTCGACTGCTCTGAGTGAATAGTGGAACAACTTCACACATAGCACAAATGTCGATAACAAGCCCCTAATCCACCACAATGTCAAAATATGTGGTATCCTCTTCTGAATCCACACACTTTCGTCGTCATTCAACAAGAAATTCTGGAGAGCCATCTTAATACAAACTAGATCATCACAAACGAAACATCTCGAAATGTTTGTGGATTGTTCTGCCATGAAGAGGACGTTGTGAATTAGTATACTTCCCTGATCAGCATACTCTTCGCCTTCAACAATTAATTCAACATTTATGATGCAATTCTTTCGAATGTCTGACTATACTTAACTGCTGTGGTCGCTGTATAAGATAACAACGGAATTACTTCGATAGGAATAGTGGTCAATTTTAAATATTATATGTCTGAGATATTTTATAGAACAAGTGCAGAATAATTCCTCATATAACAGTAGAGAATAATAGAGAAAAATTGTAGTTGCAAATTCTTTCAAATTTCTCCCTGTGGTTATACAGATGAACACCGTCCTAAACCAGAGCCTACGCCGTTTCAAGGTACCGGTCTCATCTCGTGCGTAGTCCGCTCCAGGCGTAGCTAGTCAAGCTTACCGTTCAATTGGAGATTTTAAACCCACTACATGTCACTGGTCAGAAGCTAATCATGCAACAGCGATATACAGCCTCCCACAGGCTCAACCAATACAGCAAAAGTAGGCTACCGAGTTCTGGTCGTACCCTTATTTTGCCCTAGCTTCCGTTACGCGCAGATTTTATATATATTGTCGATGTTAGTCTACAAGTAATATGCGTAGGTGATGATAATTGCAAAATTGTTGAATTTTTTGTTATATATACATCATTATTTTACATATTGACACCTAATTTTGTATATTTCCCTACTAAATGGGACTGTGTTAAATGATCAATCCATATGATCAGAATATAGTGAAATAAAAACAATAGAATTTTTTTTTCAACATACCTTACCTCAATTAAACAAAACTTGCTCATAATTTTTTGTATTGGTCTTTTAAGTCCAAAATAAATGTTTAAATCTGATATCTTAATGTTAATGATATATATTATAAGCAACAAATTATGAAAGAAATTCATACCTAATTAAATTATAAATAATTAAAAAATAGTAATGATTTTATAATAATTTACACTAAATTTAAAAATCAAGCTTTAGAAAATTCAGTGAAATTATTAGTGCATTCCAGGACTTTATTCACCCATGCTTTAGACATGGTTAGAGAGAAGATAGAATAGTAAAATTATATTTGTCTATATATATATATATATATATATATATATATATATATATATATATATATTATGTATATGAAATTAAACAGAAAAGAATTTAGAATTTCATGGCAAAAAAGCGATAAAAAAAATTGCAATAATTTTTGCCTAACAGATCAATTTAAGCATTATATAAGATATGGTGCGGGGTTCTATACAGAAAGTGGTGGTCCGTAATTTTTATCAACATTAGCTATCAAAATTTTGTTCTGAATTTATTAACGATTACCTTCATAGAACTGAATCCACATTCACACTGGGCTGTGCTGCATGGTATCGACATAACTGCATTTATTAAGGGCATAAATGTGTTATGATTTTCCTTCCTCCTTCATCTAATCACTCTCAGAAACCGTCTATTATTATTCTTATGTTTGTAAGTCGAAATTGTGAGCACATTTTAATCATAATTTCTTGACATTATTTCTGTCTTCAGTTGATGTTTCGGGACTTACCACCTCAAATCTGTCAATAGGTTGTCAATAGAATATTATACACTTTATAATCTTTTTCACCTGCCCCAATTTGGCTTCGGTGTGGTGAAGCAACGAGCACTTATTTATTATTGATAACACTTGTAATGACCCGCAATCTGTTTATACTACTTATTTTTTTATTACTTTATTAAAGAGAGCAATAAGTATGTCATGTTCTCCGAAGTCTTGTTCGCTTCTTTTTCTGAAAGGTTTTATTTCAATGATGCAACAAGTCGAACAGTTTTTCTGATTAATATGTCTGCGGTCTTTATATGACGATGAAATATCAGATCCTTCAGGCAGACATCTCCAATGATTTGTCCTATTTCGGCAGAGGCACTTAAGGCTAAGCACATGCAGTAGCTTGCTTCATGCAGCAACTCTTGAGTGTCGTTTTGAGTTGCTTGTTTAACATCACAACGAAATTCTCTTCGTAACAGAGAAAGAATGCTACCAATCTGCAGCCACATATCACATTCGAAATTCTTTAACTGTGTACCGTCTGCACCAACAAGGTGTTTTTGCCACATAGAAGTTCTTTTCCCACTTAGAAGGCAAAATTTCCATAGTTGTTTGATGTCTCATATCAGTGTCTTTCTTCGCAGAGCTGCACTAAGTAAATAGTGGAACACCTTCACACAAAGCTCATAAGTCGATAACAAGCCCTTTATGCACCACAATATCAAAATATGTGCTATCTTCTTCTGAAAACTCATTGGTACGACGTAATTCAAAAATTAATCCCGGAGAACGAATATAATACGAAATAGATCATTATAAACAAAAGGTCTCCCAATGTTCATAGATAGCTCTGTTAAGAAGAGGACGTTGTGAATTAGTATACTTCTCTGATCAGCATACTGTTCTTCAAGAATTAATTCAACATATATTAGAGTTTTTCACATACATGACCATACTGAATTAAGTTCCGACAATGCTATCTTTATCATATCATCTTCCTTGATCAACAGGGAATGACTTCGGTGATTCTCATTAACACATCTACGGAAAAAATTGGTACACGATCACGATTGCCGTTTTGATTTGTTTGTGTAGCTTCACAACGAATTTCTCTTCGTAACATAGAAAGAATGCTACAAATCTGCAGCCATATTTCATATTCGAAATTCTTGAAATGTGTACTGTCTGCAACAACAATGTTTTTTGCCACATAGAAGTTCTTTTCCCACATAGAAGACAAAATTTCCATAGTTGTTTGATGTCTCATAACAGTGTCTCTTTCGCCGGGCTGCATTGAGTAAATAGTGGAACACCTTCACACATAGCACATATGTCGATAACAAGCCCCTTATGCACCACAATGTCAAAATATGTTCTACCCTCTTCTGAATCCTCACACGTTCGTCGTCATTCAACAAGAAATTCTGGAGAGCCATCTTAATACAAACTACATCATTACAAACGAAATGTCTCGAAATGTTTATGGATTGCTCTGCTATGAAGAGGACGTTGTGAATTAGTATACTTCCCTAATCAGCATACTCTTCTTCAACAACTAATTCAACATTTATGTTGCAATTCTTTCTGATGTCTGACTATACTTATCTGCTGTGGTCGCTATATAAGATAACAACGGAACTACTTCGATAGGAATAGTGGTCAATTTAATTAATATAAGTCTAAGATATTTTATAGAGCAAGTGCAGAATAATTCCTCATATAACTCTAGAGAACAATAGAGAAAAATTGTAGTTGCACATTCTTTCAAAATTCTCCCTGTGGCTATACACACGAACAACGTCCTAATCCAGAATCTACGCCGTTTCAAGTTACCAGTCCCATGTCGTGCGTAGTCTGCTGCAGGCGCAGCTAGTCATGCTTACCTTTCAATTGGAGATTTCAAACACACTACATTTCACTGGTTAGAACTAATCATTCAAGAGCGATCTACATCCTCCCACAGGCTCGACCAATACAGCTAAAGTAGGCTACCGAGTTCCGGTCGTAACCCCGATTTTGCCCTAACTTCTGTTACCCTCACATTGAATATATATATATATATATATATATATATATATATATATATATATATATATATATATATATAATCAATGTTAGTCTACAGGTAATATGCGCAGGTGATGAAAATTGCACAATTGTTGAATTTTTTTGTTACATATACAGCATTCTTTTCATATTGGAACCCAATTTTGTATATTTCCCTACTAAATGGGACTGTGTTAAATTTATCAATCCATATGATCAGAATACAGTGAAATAAAAAACCATAGAACTTTTTTTCAACATAAGTTATTTCAATTGAACAAACTTGCTCATAATTTTGTTTGTATTAGTCTTTAAAGTCCAAAATAAATTTTAAATCTGATGTCATAATGTTAATGATATGTATTAAAAGCAATAAATTCTGAAAGAATTTAATACCTAATTATATACACAATTAAAAAAATAGTGATGATTTCATAATAATTTACATTAATTTTAAAAACCAAGCTTTAGAAAATTCAGTGAAATTATTAGTGCAATCCAGGACCTCATTCACCCTAGTTTTAGGCATAGTTAGAGGAGAGACAGAATAAAAAAACTATACATATATGTTATGTATATTAAGTTAGACAGAAAAGAATTTCGAATTTTGCAGAAAAAAAAGCGAAAAAAAAAATTCAAGAATTTTTGCATAACAGATCCCTTTAAGCATGATGTAAGATATGGTGCGGGGTTCTATACAGAAAGTGGTGGTCCGTAATTTTTATCAACATTAGCTATCAAAATTTTGTTCTGAATTTATTAACGATTACCTTCATAGAACTGAATCCACGTTCACACTGGGCTGTGCTGCATGGTATCGATATAACTGCATTTATTAAGGGCATAAATGTGTTATGATTTTCTTTCCTCCTTCATCTAAGTACTCACAGATACCGTCTATTATTATTCTTATGTTTGTAAGTCGAAATTGTGAGCACATTTTAATCATAATTTCTTGACATTATTTCTGTCTTCAGGTGATGTTTCGGGACTTACCACTTCAAATCTGTCAATAGATTGTCAATAGAATATTATACACTTTATAATCTTTTTCACCCGCCCCAATTTGGCTTCGGTGTGGTGAAGCAACGAGCACTTATTTATTATTGATAACACTTGTAATGACCCGCAATCTGTTTATACTACTTATTTTTTTATTACTTTATTAAAGAGAGCAATAAGTATGTCATGTTCTCCGAAGTCTCTTTCGCTTCTTTTTCTGAAAGGTTTTATTTCAATGATGCAACAAGTCGAACAGTTCTTCTGATTAATATGTCTGCGGTCTTCATATGACGATGAAATATCAGATCCTTCAGACAGACATCTCCAATGACTTGTCTTATTTCGGCAGAGGCACTTAAGGCTAAGCACATGCAGTAGCTTGCTTCTTGGAGCAACTCTTGAGTGTCGTTTTGTGTTGCTTGTTTAACATCACAACGAAATTCTCTTCGTAACAGAGAAAGAATGCTACCAATCTGCAGCCATATATCACATTCGAAATTCTTTAACTGTGTACCGTCTGCACCAACAAGGTTTTTTGCCACATAGAAGTTCTTTTCCCACATAGAAGGCAACATTTCCATAGTTGTTTGATGTCTCATATCAGTGTCTTTCTGCGCAGAGCTGCACTAAGTAAATAGTGGAACACCTTCACACAAAGCTCATAAGTCGATAACAAGCCCTTTATGCACCACAATATCAAAATATGTGCTATCTTCTTCTGAAAACTCATTGGTACGACGTAATTCAAAAATTCATCCTGGAGAGCGAACATAATACGAAGTAGATCATTATAAACAAAAGGTCTCCCATTGTTCATAGATTGCTCTGTTAAGAAGAGGACGTTGTGAATTAGTATACTTCTCTGATCAGCATACTGTTCTTCAAGAATTAATTCAACATATATTAGAGTTTTTCACATACATGACCATACTGAATTAAGTTCCGACAATGCTATCTTTATCATATCATCTTCCTTGATCAACAGGGAATGACTTCGGTGATTCACATTAACACATCTCCGGAATGCATTGGTACACGATCACGATTGCCATTTCGATTGGTTGGTGTAACATCACAACGAAATTCTCTTCGTAACCTGGAAAGAATGCTACCAATCTCCAGCCATATTTCACATTCAAAACTCTGTCACCGTGTACAGTCTTCAACAACAATGGATCTCTTCCCTCTTCCCTCTGAGAAGAACAAAATTTCCATAATTTGAAATCTCATATCCGTGACATTTTTCGCACGGCTCACTGAGTAATTAGTGTAACACTTTCACACATGGCACATATTTTGATAATAACCCATTTGTGCACCACAATGTCAAAATATGGGGTATCTTTCTCTGAATCCTTATACATACTTCGTCATTCAACAAGAAATCCTGGAGAGTCAACATGATACGAACTAGATCACCACAAACAAAATTTCTCGAAATGTATATGGATTACTCTGCTAAGAAGGCAACGTTGTGAATTAGTGTACTTCCTTGATCACCATACTATTCTTCAAGAATTAATTCAACATTCATTTTGCAGTTCTTTCGGATACATTACTATACTGAATTAAGTTCCGACAATGATATCTCTATCATATCATCTTCCCTGATCATCAGGGAAAGATTTCGGTGATTCACATTAACACATCTAGAGAATGCATTGGTACATGATCACGATTGCCTTTTTGATTTGCTGGTTTTTCATCACAACTAAATTCTGTTCGTAACATAAAAAGAATTCTACCAATCTGCAGCCATATTTCACATTAAAACTCTTTCACTGTGTACCATCTTCAACATCGATGGTTATTTTCCCAAATAGAAGTTCTTTTCCCAGATAGGAAACCAAAATTTCCACAGTTGTGGAAGTCTAATATATTTTATAAAGTAAGTACAGAAAAATTCCTGATAAAACATTTAGAACAATATAGAAAAATGTAGTTGCAATTTGTTTCAAAATGCTCCCTGTGGCTATACAGGCGAACCGCGTCCTAATCCAGAGCCTAAACCGTTTTAAGGTGTCTGTCCGATCTCGAACGTAGTCTGCTCCAGACGCGACTAATCATGCTTGCCGATCAATGGGGGGTTTCAAGCACACTCCATATCACTGGTTAGAAACAAATTCTTCAAGAGTGTGCTTGAAACCCCCCATTGATCGGCAAGCATGATTAGTCGCGTCTGGAGCAGACTACGTTCGAGATCGGACAGACACCTTAAAACGGTTTAGGCTCTGGATTAGGACGCGGTTCGCCTGTATAGCCACAGGGAGCATTTTGAAACAAATTGCAACTACATTTTTCTATATTGTTCTAAATGTTTTATCAGGAATTTTTCTGTACTTTATAAAATATATTAGACTTCCACAACTGTGGAAATTTTGGTTTCCTATCTGGGAAAAGAACTTCTATTTGGGAAAATAACCATCGATGTTGAAGATGGTACACAGTGAAAGAGTTTTAATGTGAAATATGGCTGCAGATTGGTAGAATTCTTTTTATGTTACGAACAGAATTTAGTTGTGATGAAAAACCAGCAAATCAAAACGGCAATCGTGATCATGTACCAATGCATTCTCTAGATGTGTTAATGTGAATCACCGAAATCTTTCCCTGATGATCAGGGAAGATGATATGATAGAGATATCATTGTCGGAACTTAATTCAGTATAGTAATGTATCCGAAAGAACTGCAAAATGAATGTTGAATTAATTCTTGAAGAATAGTATGGTGATCAAGGAAGTACACTAATTCACAACATTGCCTTCTTAGCAGAGTAATCCATATACATTTCGAGAAATTTTGTTTGTGGTGATCTAGTTCGTATCATGTTGACTCTCCAGGATTTCTTGTTGAATGACGAAGTATGTATAAGGATTCAGAGAAAGATACCCCATATTTTGACATTGTGGTGCACAAATGGGTTATTATCAAAATATGTGCCATGTGTGAAAGTGTTACACTAATTACTCAGTGAGCCGTGCGAAAAATGTCACGGATATGAGATTTCAAATTATGGAAATTTTGTTCTTCTCAGAGGGAAGAGGGAAGAGATCCATTGTTGTTGAAGACTGTACACGGTGACAGAGTTTTGAATGTGAAATATGGCTGGAGATTGGTAGCATTCTTTCCAGGTTACGAAGAGAATTTCGTTGTGATGTTACACCAACCAATCGAAATGGCAATCGTGATCGTGTACCAATGCATTCCGGAGATGTGTTAATGTGAATCACCGAAGTCATTCCCTGTTGATCAAGGAAGATGATATGATAAAGATAGCATTGTCGGAACTTAATTCAGTATGGTCATGTATGTGAAAAACTCTAATATATGTTGAATTAATTCTTGAAGAACAGTATGCTGATCAGAGAAGTATACTAATTCACAACGTCCTCTTCTTAACAGAGCAATCTATGAACATTGGGAGACCTTTTGTTTATAATGATCTACTTCGTATTATGTTCGCTCTCCAGGATGAATTTTTGAATTACGTCGTACCAATGAGTTTTCAGAAGAAGATAGCACATATTTTGATATTGTGGTGCATAAAGGGCTTGTTATCGACTTATGAGCTTTGTGTGAAGGTGTTCCACTATTTACTTAGTGCAGCTCTGCGCAGAAAGACACTGATATGAGACATCAAACAACTATGGAAATGTTGCCTTCTATGTGGGAAAAGAACTTCTATGTGGCAAAAAACCTTGTTGGTGCAGACGGTACACAGTTAAAGAATTTCGAATGTGATATATGGCTGCAGATTGGTAGCATTCTTTCTCTGTTACGAAGAGAATTTCGTTGTGATGTTAAACAAGCAACACAAAACGACACTCAAGAGTTGCTCCAAGAAGCAAGCTACTGCATGTGCTTAGCCTTAAGTGCCTCTGCCGAAATAAGACAAGTCATTGGAGATGTCTGTCTGAAGGATCTGATATTTCATCGTCATATGAAGACCGCAGACATATTAATCAGAAGAACTGTTCGACTTGTTGCATCATTGAAATAAAACCTTTCAGAAAAAGAAGCGAAAGAGACTTCGGAGAACATGACATACTTATTGCTCTCTTTAATAAAGTAATAAAAAAATAAGTAGTATAAACAGATTGCGGGTCATTACAAGTGTTATCAATAATAAATAAGTGCTCGTTGCTTCACCACACCGAAGCCAAATTGGGGCGGGTGAAAAAGATTATAAAGTGTATAATATTCTATTGACAATCTATTGACAGATTTGAAGTGGTAAGTCCCGAAACATCACCTGAAGACAGAAATAATGTCAAGAAATTATGATTAAAATGTGCTCACAATTTCGACTTACAAACATAAGAATAATAATAGACGGTATCTGTGAGTACTTAGATGAAGGAGGAAAGAAAATCATAACACATTTATGCCCTTAATAAATGCAGTTATATCGATACCATGCAGCACAGCCCAGTGTGAACGTGGATTCAGTTCTATGAAGGTAATCGTTAATAAATTCAGAACAAAATTTTGATAGCTAATGTTGATAAAAATTACGGACCACCACTTTCTGTATAGAACCCCGCACCATATCTTACATCATGCTTAAAGGGATCTGTTATGCAAAAATTCTTGAATTTTTTTTTTCGCTTTTTTTTCTGCAAAATTCGAAATTCTTTTCTGTCTAACTTAATATACATAACATATATGTATAGTTTTTTTATTCTGTCTCTCCTCTAACTATGCCTAAAACTAGGGTGAATGAGGTCCTGGATTGCACTAATAATTTCACTGAATTTTCTAAAGCTTGGTTTTTAAAATTAATGTAAATTATTATGAAATCATCACTATTTTTTTAATTGTGTATATAATTAGGTATTAAATTCTTTCAGAATTTATTGCTTTTAATACATATCATTAACATTATGACATCAGATTTAAAATTTATTTTGGACTTTAAAGACTAATACAAACAAAATTATGAGCAAGTTTGTTCAATTGAAATAACTTATGTTGAAAAAAAGTTCTATGGTTTTTTATTTCACTGTATTCTGATCATATGGATTGATAAATTTAACACAGTCCCATTTAGTAGGGAAATATACAAAATTGGGTTCCAATATGAAAAGAATGCTGTATATGTAACAAAAAAATTCAACAATTGTGCAATTTTCATCACCTGCGCATATTACCTGTAGACTAACATTGATTATATATATATATATATATATACAATGTGAGGGTAACAGAAGTTAGGGCAAAATCGGGGTTACGACCGGAACTCGGTAGCCTACTTTAGCTGTATTGGTCGAGCCTGTGGGAGGCTGTAGATCGCTCTTGAATGATTAGTTCTAACCAGTGAAATGTAGTGTGTTTGAAATCTCCAATTGAAAGGTAAGCATGACTAGCTGCGCCTGCAGCATACTACGCACGACATGGGACCGGTAACTTGAAACGGCGTAGATTCTGGATTAGGACGTTGTTCGTCTGTATAGCCACAGGGAGAATTTTGAAAGAATTTGCAACTACAATTTTTCTCTATTATTCTCTAGAGTTATATGAGGAATTATTCTGCACTTGCTCTATAAAATATCTTAGACTTATATTAATTAAATTGACCACTATTCCTATCGAAGTAGTTCCGTTGTTATCTTATACAGCGACCACAGCAGATAAGTATAGTCAGACATCAGAAAGAATTGCAACATAAATGTTGAATTAGTTGTTGAAGAAGAGTATGCTGATTAGGGAAGTATACTAATTCACAACGTCCTCTTCATAGCAGAGCAATCCATAAACATTTCGAGACATTTCGTTTGTGATGATGTAGTTTGTATTAAGATGGCTCTCCAGAATTTCTTGTTGAATGACGACGAACGTGTGAGGATTCAGAAGAGGGTAGAACATATTTTGACATTGTGGTGCATAAGGGGCTTGTTATCGACATATGTGCTATGTGTAAAGGTGTTCCACTATTTACTCAATGCAGCCCGGCGAAAAAAGACACTGTTATGAGACATAAAACAACTATGGAAATTTTGTCTTCTATGTGGGAAAAGAACTTCTATGTGGCAAAAAACATTGTTGTTGCAGACAGTACACATTTCAAGAATTTCGAATATGAAATATGGCTGCAGATTTGTAGCATTCTTTCTATGTTACGAAGAGAAATTCGTTGTGAAGCTACACAAACAAATCAAAACGGCAATCGTGATCGTGTACCAATTTTTTCCGTAGATGTGTTAATGAGAATCACCGAAGTCATTCCCTGTTGATCAAGGAAGATGATATGATAAAGATAGCATTGTCGGAACTTAATTCAGTATGGTCATGTATGTGAAAAACTCTCATATATGTTGAATTAATTCTTGAAGAACAGTATGCTGATCAGAGAAGTATACTAATTCACAACGTCCTCTTCTTAAAGAGCTATCTATGAACATTGGGAGACCTTTTGTTTATAATGATCTATTTCGTATTATATTCGTTCTCCGGGATTAATTTTTGAATTACGTCGTACCAATGAGTTTTCAGAAGAAGATAGCACATATTTTGATATTGTGGTGCATAAAGGGCTTGTTATCGACTTATGAGCTTTGTGTGAAGGTGTTCCACTATTTACTTAGTGCAGCTCTGCGAAGAAAGACACTGATATGAGACATCAAACAACTATGGAAATTTTGCCTTCTAAGTGGGAAAAGAACTTCTATGTGGCAAAAACACCTTGTTGGTGCAGACGGTACACAGTTAAAGAATTTCGAATGTGATATGTGGCTGCAGATTGGTAGCATTCTTTCTCTGTTACGAAGAGAATTTCGTTGTGATGTTAAACAAGTAACTCAAAACGACACTCTAGAGTTGCTGCATGAAGCAAGCTACTGCATGTGCTTAGCTTTAAGTGCCTCTGCCGAAATAAGACAAATCATTGGAGATGTCTGCCTGAAGGATCTGATATTTCATCGTCATATAAAGACCGCAGACATATTAATCAGAAGAATTGTTCGACTTGTTGCATCATTGAAATAAAACCTTTCAGAAAAAGAAGCGAAAAAGACTTCGGATAACATGACATACTTATTGCTCTCTTTAATAAAGTAATAAAAAAATAAGTAGTATAAACAGATTGCGGGTCATTACAAGTGTTATCAATAATAAATAAGTGCTCGTTGCTTCACCACACCGAAGCCAAATTAGGGCGGGTGAAAAAGATTATAAAGTGTATAATAATCTATTGAAAATCTATTGACAGATTTGAAGTGGTAAGTCCCGAATCATCACCTGAAGACAGAAATAATGTCAAGAAATTGTGATTAAAATGTGCTCACAATTTCGACTTACAAACATAAGAATAATAATAGACGGTTTCTGAGAGTGATTAGATGAAGGAGGAAGGAAAATCATAACACATTTATGCCCTTCATAAATGCACTTATGTCGATACCATGCAGCACAGCCCAGTGTGAACGTGGATTCAGTTCTATGAAGGTAATCGTTAATAAATTCAGAACAAAATTTTGATAGCTAATGTTGATAAAAATTACGGACCACCACTTTCTGTATAGAACCCCGCACCATATCTTATATAATGCTTAAATTGATCTGTTAGGCAAAAATTCTTGCAATTTTTTTTCGCTTTTTTTGCCAGGAAATTCTCAATTCTTTTCTGTTTAATTTCATATACATAATATATATATATATATATATATATATATATATATATATATATATATAGACAAATATAATTTTACTATTCTATCTTCTCTCTAACCATGTCTAAAGCAAGGGTGAATAAGGTCCTGGAATGCACTAATAATTTCACTGAATTTTCTAAAGCTTGATTTTTAAATTTAGTGTAAATTATTATAAAATCATTACTATTTTTTAATTATTTATAATCTAATTAGGTATGTATTTCTTTCACAATTTGTTGCTTATAATATATATCATTAACATTAAGATATCAGATTTAAACATTTATTTTGGACTTAAAAGACCAATACAAAAAATTATGAGCAAGTTTTGTTTAATTGAGGTAAGGTATGTTGAAAAAAATTTCTATTGTTTTTATTTCACTATATTTTGATCATATGGATTGATCATTTAACACAGTCCCATTTAGTAGGGAAATATACAAAATTAGGTGTCAATATGTAAAATAATGCTGTATATATAACAAAAAATTCAACAATTTTGCAATTTTCATCACCTACGCATATTACTTGTAGACTAACATCGACAATATATATAAAATCTGCGCGTAACGGAAGCTAGGGCAAAATAAGGGTACGACCAGAACTCGGTAGCCTACTTTTGCTGTATTGGTTGAGCCTGTGGGAGGTTGTATATCGCTGTTGCATGATTAGCTTCTGACCAGTGACATGTAGTTGGTTTAAAATCTCCAATTGAACGGTAAGCTTGACTAGCTGCGCCTGGAGCGGACTACGCACGAGATGAGACCGGTACCTTGAAACGGCGTAGGCTCTGGTTTAGGACGGTGTTCATCTGTATAACCACAGGGAGAAATTTGAAAGAATTTGCAACTACAATTTTTCTCTATTATTCTCTACTGTTATATGAGGAATTATTCTGCACTTGTTCTATAAAATATCTCAGACATATAATATTTAAAATTGATCACTATTCCTATCGAAGTAATTCCGTTGTTATCTTATACAGCGACCACAGCAGTTAAGTATAGTCAGACATTCGAAAGAATTGCATCATAAATGTTGAATTAATTGTTGAAGGCGAAGAGTATGCTGATCAGGGAAGTATACTAATTCACAACGTCCTCTTCATGGCAGAACTATCCACAAACATTTCGAGATGTTTCGTTTGTGATGATCTAGTTTGTATTAAGATGGCTCTCCAGAATTTCTTGTTGAATGACGACGAAAGTGTGTGGATTCAGAAGAGGATACCACATATTTTGACATTGTGGTGGATTAGGGGCTTGTTATCGACATTTGTGCTATGTGTGAAGTTGTTCCACTATTTACTCAGTGCAGTCGAAAAAAAGACACTTTTATGAGGCATCAAACAACTATGGAAATTTTGCCTTCTATGTGGGAAAAGAACTTCTATGTGGAAAAAACCATTGTTGTTGCAGACGGTACACAGTTGAAGAATTTCGATTGTGAAATATGGCTGCAGATTTGTAGCATTCTTTCTGTGTTACGAAGAGAATTTCGTTGTGATGTTAAACCAGCAAATCAAAACGGCAACTCATGTTCGTGTACCAATTCATTCCGCTAATGTTTTAATGTGAGTCACCCACGACTTTCCCTGACGAGCAATTAAGATGATATGATAGAGATATCATTGTCTGATCTTAATTCAGTATGGTGGGATATCCAAAAGAACTGCAACATAAATGTTGAAGTAATTCTTGAAGAATAGTATGTTGACCGGGGAAGTTTACTAATTCACAACGTCCTCTTCTAAGAAGAGCAATCCATAAACATTTTGAGACCTTTTGTTTGTGATGATCTATTTCCTATTATGTTGGCTCTTCAGGATTTCTTGTTGAGTGACGACAGACCTATGAGGATTCACAAGAAAGTGGTACATATTTTGACATTGTGGTGCATAAAGTGCTATTTATCGACATATGTGCTAAGTGTGAAGATGTTCCACTAATTACGCAGTGCAGTCCTGCGAGAAAAGACACAGTTATGAAACATCAAACATCTATGGATATCTTGCTCTTCTGTGTGGGAAAAGAACTATTGTTGTTGAAGTTGGTACACAGTGAAAGAAGTTTAAATGTGAAATATGGCTGCAGATTTGCAGCATTCTTTCTATATTACGAAGAAAACTTCGTTGAAGTCTTACACCGGCAAATAAAAACAGCACTCAAGAGTTGCTCCAAAGAGAAACCTACAACATATGCTTAGCCCTAAGCTGTACATCTGCCGAAATAAGACAAGTCATTGGACATGTCTGTCTGAAGGATCTGATATTTCATCGTCATATGAAGACCGCAGACATATTAATCAGAGGAACTGTTCGACTTGTTGCATCATTGAAATAAAACTTTTCAGAAAAAGAAGCGAAAAAGACTTCGGAAGGCATGACATATTCAGTATTCTCTTTAACCATGGAAATTCTGCAATTCTATTTGGGGAAAGAACCATTGCTGTTGAAGACGGTACGCATTGAAATAATTTTGAATGTGAAATATGGTAGCTGATTGGTAGCATTCTTACTATGATAAGAAGAGAATTTCGTTGTGATGTTACACCAGCAAATCAAAACGGCACTCACGAGTTGCTCAAAGAAGCAAGCTACAAAATATTGTTAGCCATAAGAAGAGCCTCAGCTGAAATAAGAGCAGTCATAGGAGATGTTTCTCTGAAGCATCTGGTATTTCATCAAGTAACTCGCGCTGACATTAATCAGAAGAACGCTTCGATTTGTTGAATCATTGAAAGAAAACCCTACAAAATAGAAGCGAAAAAATTCGGAGGGCACGACATACATAGTGTTCTGTACAAAAAAATAATAAAACAATAAATAATATAAACAGTATGCGGGTCATTACAAGTGTTACCAATAACAAGTGCTCGTTTGTTCACTACATCGAAGCCAAATTGAGGCGGAAGAAAAGAATGTAAAGTGAATATTAATCTATTCACAATCTGTTGACAGACTTTGAATTTTTAAATGCCGAAACATGGCCTGAAGACAGAAATATTGTGAGATATGATGAAGAAATATTTTTAAATGTGGTCACAAATTTGACTTACAAACACGAAAATAATACCTAATGGTTTCCGTGAGTACATAGATGAAGGAAGGAAGAAACATCCTAACACCTTGATGCACTTAATAAATGCAGTTATGTCGATACCGTGCACCACAGTCGAGTGCGGACGTGGATTCAGTGCTATGAACATAATAGTTTTAAAAAAAATCAGAAAAAACTTTTGTTAGCCAATGTTTAGTCTGTGATTCTTACAAAACTCAACAGACCACCCTTTTCTAAATAGAACGCCGCACCATATGTTAGATCATAGTTAAAGGGTTTCTGGTAGGTAAAAATTCTTGAATTTTTTTTTTCGTTTTTTTTTTTTGCTATAAATTTCTAAATTCTTTTGATAGGTATACATCATTATTCTACCTTCCCTCTACATGCTTTTAAAACAAGTGTGAATAAGGTCCAGGAATGCACTGAAAAATTTAGTGTATTTTCTGAAGCTTCTTTATTTTAATTATTTTAAATTATTATAACATTATTACAATTTTTATAATTATGTAGGCTATGTCATGGTCTCTAGAAGAACTTCACAACATATTATAATGGAGTAATATCATGAAGGATTACGCTTACAATATTTAACATGTATTGTTGGTAAGATATAAGTACATTACATCGAGGAGGGTCTGTTTTAAACTCAAGATCGAGCTGATATAACAAGAATATTTATCCTTATCAAAACGGGAGCTAGACTGACTTTCATAGCATAGTTAAAATTCACAGAACAGCCAACTATACGGATATTACATTAATAACAAAAGAATTCAAATTCATTACTCTAAAATTGGTTCATAGTTTCTCAATTTTTAAGTTTCTGTATGTTTATAATTTAAATTTGCCTAATATTAGAGTACTAAACGAATAACGAATGCCAGAAAATATAAAATTAAATATTTATATTTTTACGAGACGTTAGCTATCTTGGTTGTGAGTGTTTCTGTTTAGAATTGCGGAGTATTTGAGTGCGCGTTATCATCAGTGTAAGGCCTGTAGATTTGAGTGCGTGTTATTATCAGTGTTAGAGGCCTGAGAAGACAACATAATCAATACATTCTAGAATTAAAAAGAAAACTTAATTTTTCCCAGTTAACGCTGCAAGAAAAATTGACCATTAAAGAAAAAGGAAGACCATTTCCAAATCTGGATTTAGTGCAAACGACCATGTGCAAAGGAAAGGCTAGGAACCGTTTATTTCATAAGGATGTGTACAACAATTATGGGTGTGCTTGTGGCTGTAAACTAACCAATAGGATATATTGTATTCCGTGCTTAATGTTTGCGTGTGACAAAGACAGAAGTAGTGATACGTGGACGAAATCAGGCTTTTGTGATCTAGGGCACTTAAAACAAAAAATGGACAAACACGAGCAATCAAAAATGCATATGAATGCTGAATTAAAATTTCAGGTATTAGGAAAATATGAAATCAGACAACTTGATTGTGCATTCAGGAGGAACATCTTCTTCTTCTTCCTTTCAAGGCTTGGGTTTTTGTCCCGTTCCGAAACTAAAGGAATATTTGTTCCGTCCATCTCCTCCTTGGACGGCCAACGTCTCGTCTGCCGGTAGGCTTATAAAAGTATGCTTGCCTCGGGAGACGTCCAGGGGACATTGTCTTGATATGGTTATACCATGTATTCTGGTACTTCTGATTTCTTCGACCATCCTTTCACCCAGGAGGAACATAAAACAACAAAATGTTGAGGTATCAAATAACCGACACGTTCTCTCACAAATCATTGAATGCTTGAGAGGACATGATGAGACAGAAGATTCCGTGAACCGTGGTATTTTCAGAGGACTAATAGATTTTACATCTGAATTGGATACACTATTAAAGGATCACCTAAAAAGTGTAACAGTGTTTAAAGGAACATCTAAAGAAATCCAGAATGACCTCTTATAATGTATGCTTGACGTGTGCCGAGATGAATTTAAAACAGAAATACAACAAGCATATTTCCTCTCCGTAATAGCCGATGAGACTTCAGATGTTTCGTCCCAATACCAAATGGTCATAGTGTTTCGCTACTGCTCTCCAATGGAACGCCTCTTGAAAGATTCTGGATATTCAAAAACCTTTGCGGTCATGACGCACAGGCTTTGGCCAATTGTGTGAAAGACGCTGTAGAAGAAGTAGTATCAGACGACGAAAGTTATATCACAGAGCTATGATGGAGCTAGTGTATGAGTGGAGCACATTCGGGTGTACAGGAGATTGTGAAACAAACTTATAAATTCGCTCATTACGTACATTGTTATGCTCACAAACTAAATCTGATAATGGCTCAAGTGACCAGCCAAAATACACACGTTCGTATATTTTTTGCAGATCTCACTGAAATTCCTCAATTTTTTGCCATCTCACCTCAAAGAGTTAACTTTTTAAATGAAGTTGTGGGCAGAAGAATTCCTTCAACTTCAAACATCAGATGAAACTTCAAATCTAGAACTGTGGAAACAGTGTACGAACACAGAGAATCATTCATGGAATCTTCTCTATATAATTGAAAATTCAAGTAAACAAGTAAACATCATCACACAAGCAAGAGGTCTGCGTTTTAAAATGGAGCAGCCTGTGTTCTTATTCTGGCTTGAATTTTTTCACCACATATTGCCACATGTGGATATTTTATATCAACAGCTCTAAAAGAGAATAATAGATACTGTTACAGTGAACAGTGCAATCTCTTCATTTAAATCTCCAGTAGAATCTGTTAGGAATACAGTGGACGACATTTCAGAAGAGCCGTCTTCAACGAAACGAAGACGTCAAGAGACTCCAGCTTCAAGAAGAGTTGCAGCTAAAGAAGTGTGTGATGTTATTTCTGTGTAAATTAAAGGACGTTTCTCCTTCACAGTCCTTCTTATGGCATTAAATCTTTTTTCTTCGGAAAAGTTCGTGTCTTTTAATAGGAATTTCCCAGAGGCATGTCAAGCCTATCCATTTGTTGACAATTCCAAACTAAGAACAGAATTAGAAATCGTGTACATGCGTGTGGACTTCCGGAATGTAGCCTGTGCTGTTCTTTTGCTACAATTCATTATTCAGAATAATTTGCATAAAATATTCAGTGACGCTCTGAAAGTTCTCAAAGTAGTGACTACCACACCCATGACCACTAGTGAAGCGGAGAGATGTATTTCGACATTAAAGAGGATTAAACACTTTCTCCGCAGCACAATGTCACAAGAGAGACTAACTGCATTAGCAATGTTGTCGATTGAAAAACAACTTGTTCGATCAATTCCGAACTTCAACGAAAAAGTAATCGATAAATTTTCACAACAGGACAGAAGAATGAACTTTATTCACAGGAAATTGATTCAAATGTGATGTCATTGAAATGTTATTCAGCGTTTTGTAATTGTGCTTCATTGTAGGTTCACGTCAATTAATAGACTTAAGTTGTATATTTCATAAACTATTTTCAAATGGACTGAATGTGTCACTAATGAATTTGGAAGAAAATAATGTTACTGAAATTGCGGCGAAGAACCTCCACCTGTATGCTGAGTATGTATGCATGTATTTATGTCAAGGTTAGACAAACTTGTATAAGAGTGCATACCCATAAATTTTCACCACCAGCCGCCACTGCTGGGGACTGACTCCTATCCAGCTTAATTACTGGAGGAACTTCTGGAGACAGCATAGTTCTTTCTTCTGTGGTATCAGCACTATCTATCATCTGCCAGCATCGCTGATTATCACCATGGTCACGATTATGCCGTAGTATGTGTTAGTCTACTATTTCTCCGGTAAGCGTAGGATCCACGTAATCAACTGGCTCGCCCATTTTCGTTCTATTGGGAGTTGAGTGAGCAATCCCATTTCTTCTGTTCAGTGGTGCATTCTGGAGCTCATTGGGATTTGCTCTCCGGTCATTCTTTGCATTATGAGGTTCCTCTGGGTATTTTATTCTGTCTTAAGTATTGGCAAGTGAACTTTATTACGGTACTTCTCTTTCTATCCATTTAGGGTAGGTTTCTGGGGATATGTTGCTACTCGGTTTTTGGATTGGTTATAAGTTGTGCCCCTTTCGTGATTTTACTAGGGCAGTGTTTGTGAAGCATTGTAAGAGTCTATGTGAATTCTATTTTATACTAGTTAATGTTAATATTGTAAACTTGAGTTTCATGCGTGTATCGCAGTGTGTATTAATGTTCAAGTTTTATATAAAATTTCAGATTTGTATACTTATTTTCTAAGTTGAAGGTATTATTATTAAATGTGCTAGTCAATTCTAATTTGGGCAGTAACTATTAACCCACCACGTATCCTTGCACCTCATGATTTTCTGTTCCCGATATACACCTAGAGGGCCAGCGCCCCTACAAAACCCTGTTATTCTAGCTACGAATCCATGTGGTTATTGGCTTGTTTTCGGTACCTCAGTCTTGAAAACTTGCTGAGATATATTTTACTTATTCCTGATGTACCTAGGGACGGCGTACCTGGGGACAACTGTCTTCAGGTGGACCTCACTAGATTTTAAATATTTTTTGTAAATGAGTTACTCTTACGACGAGTAATCAAAAACAGTATTTAGTAAAGAATTTTATGGAGTTCTAGCTTTAGTGGAAATGCCATGTAGCAAATTAAAATTCAAGAGACAAATCCCGACAAAGCTAAATTATTCCCCACCCAAGAAACGAATAACTCATAATTCTAAGAAAGAAAAGTCAAGCGCTTTAACAGATACGCCAGAGAAAACCGAAATAAAAGAAAGATAAAGAAAGTTGAGTGAGATGAGAAATATGATGAGTAAAGTTCAGAAACGGAAGAGGATGCAGCGACAAGTTCTGTTCCAGAATATAATTCAGAAGAGACTGCAGATGAGCCAAGGAATGTGTTAGTTCTAATGATAATGTGAATTTATTTCCACTCAACAATAGGATTTTATTCTTCCAACAATAATTCCTTTCTCCAATTCACTTTAAACGCTCTCGTCAACAATTGGATTTTCACTCAACACAGGATTCGTTATAGCACTCCACTGACGGCAATGACAATTTGCTTGGACTATTACGAACAACAATGAACTGTTAATCTTAACTAATATTTACAAAGAACTATTTACAAGTCAGAACTATCAGTTCTCAGTTCACAGTTCCTCTATCTCAGTCACTCGAGTTCACAGTATCTCGAACCACAGACCTTCAGAGACAGTTCACTGTACTCGAACTCAGGTCCCTCCAACTGCGGTCCACTGCACTCGAACTCAGGTCCCTCCAACTGCGGTCCACTGCACTCGAACTCAGGCCTTCGGATGCTGACGCAGTTGCGAACGCACACTCGAGTCGAACTCCGGTACACAAGACTGGCTTGCTCTGTTCACTGGCTTACTGACTGAACTAATCATGAATGACCCACACACTCCTTCGCGTCCGTAATTTATAACCGCAGCAACGTAACCGAGAGACTTCGAATTCGCCATTTTTCCACTTCGACGGGCTTCTGGATGAGTCGGGAAGGTCCGTCCCCCCTACTCCGCACGCAGTAGTTGCGCGCGCACTCTCCCCTCAGTGCTCCGTGAAGCCCGCGCGACGCTGGTCGTGAGTTCGAATCTCACGTCGCTGTCACATTGCTCCCTCCTTAGGACTGCTCGTCCCGGGCAGGCCATTGGTAGGCTGCTAATCGGTCCAGATTCACCACCATCATCTTCCCTCGAGGTTGTCGCTGGATGCGGTACACCACGTCGTTGATCCGGGTCACCACGCGGTATGGTCCATCCCAGGCACGCTGCAGCTTTGGTGATTTCTCTTTGGTCCTGGTAGTTCGATACAGCCACACCAGGTCGCCCTCCTGGAATCCTGCAGAGTTGGCTAATCTGTCGTAGCGCACTTTCATCCTGTCGCTGGCCATCTTGAGGTGCTCTCTGGCCAGTTGGTGAACTCCATTCAACTTCTCGGTGAGTTCTGCCACATAGTCAGTTGCTGGCTGGTCGGCGCTGGGTGGCGTGCCAAACAGCAGATCACAGGGCAGGCGTAGCTCTCTCCCGAAGACCATGTTTGCCGGTGTCATCCCTGTTGTATCGTGGACCGAAGCTCTGTAGGCCAAGAGGAACAGAGGGACTCTGGCATCCCAGTCTCGCTGATGGTTGGACACCACCTTCCTCAGGTGCTCCTCCACGGTTTTGATGTAGCGTTCCACCATGCCGTCGGACTGCGGGTGGAGAGGAGTGGTCCTGGTTTTATGCACTCCCAGACGCTCGAGCAATTCTCCCATCAGGTTGGATTCGAAGTTGCGCCCCTGATCGCTATGCAATTCCCGGGGCACCCCGAATCGGCAGATGAAGTTGTCAAGCAGCGCGTCGGCCACCGTCGAAGCCTCTTGGTTGGGAATCGCATACACCTCTGGCCATTTTGTGAAGTAATCCATGGCGACTAGCAGGTAGCGGTTCCCGCGATCCGTGACCGGGAACGGTCCAGCAACGTCGATGGCGATCCTCTCAAAACGAGCTCCCACGTTGTACTGCTGCATGGTTCCCCTGCTGCGTGTCCTTGCTCCGCGACTGGCTGCACAGGTGTCGCATCTTCGGCACCATTGTTCCGTGTC
This sequence comes from Periplaneta americana, assembly GCF_040183065.1. Taxonomy (NCBI): domain Eukaryota; kingdom Metazoa; phylum Arthropoda; class Insecta; order Blattodea; family Blattidae; genus Periplaneta; species Periplaneta americana. The sequence continues at coordinate 124,370,001 of NC_091126.1, forward strand.
GGTCCTCTGATGCAACCAATAGAACCTCTGCCTTAACTTGTCCAGCGTCTTGTTGGCTCCCAGGTGGCCTCCAGTCACTCCAGCATGAGTCTCCTCCAGCACTTCCTTCACCTTGCTCCTGGGCAGGACAAGTTCTATGCGGGTCCTTCCATCGGCCGACTCCCAAAATCCTCTTCAGGATACCGTCCTTGACAGTGAAGGATTCCCACTGGGCCCAGTAGCTCTTGTAAGTGGTGCTACGCTTGGCGATATCGGCCCATACTGGTCTCTGGCCGGACTCCACATCACGTAGTAGCTGTCCAATGTTTGGGTCCTCCAGCTGCTCCCTCCTTATGGCGGCGTTATCCCATCCTGGGCTCGGCTGGGCGGCAATTGCTCGGACTGCGTGGGCGCCATACCGCTCTTCTAGTTTCAGGCAGTGTTTGCTGCCTTCCGGGCATGGACGTCGTGATAGGGCTTCAGCGTTGGAATGTTTCTTCCCTTGTCGGTGTTCAGAGGTGAAGTTATACTCCTGCAGACGTTGAACCCAAAGGGCGGTCTGCCCCTCCAGATTCTTGAAGCCCAATAGCCAGATGAGAGCAGAATGATCTGTCCTCAGATGGAATTCCTGGCCATACAAATATTTGTGAAAGTGCTTCAGGGCTTCCACAATGGCAAGAAGTTCTCTACGTGTCACGCAGAAGTTTCTCTCAGCCTTGGATAATGTTCGGCTGAAGTAGGCAATCACCCTCTCTTGCCCGTCCTGTTCCTTAGAGAGTACTCCACCGATGCCTACGTTGCTAGCGTCCGTGTCGAGCGTGAACTTCCTTCCAGGGATGGGATATCCCAGTACAGGAGCAGTGCAGAGCGCCTCTTTCAGTGACTGCAAGGATGACTCCGCCTCGTCCGTCCACTGGAATTGTCGTTTCTCCTCGGTCAGCTGGGTTAGAGGCTTAGCGATGTTGGCGTACCCAGCTACGAACCTTCTGTAATAAGTGCAGAGGCCGAGAAAGCGGCGCAGCTCCTGCTTGTCCCTCGGTCTCGGCCATCCTCTGACGGCTTGTAGCTACTCCGGGTCTGTGGCCACTCCGTTGGTTCCTACTACGTGCCCCAGGTAGCTGACCTTCTGGAACAGATGACATTTCTTGGGTTCAACTTCAGCCTGGCTTGTCGCAGTCTCTCGAACACTTTCCTCAGGTTCGACAGCTGTTCGCTGAAAGTCTTGCCCACCACGATGACGTCATCAAGGTACAGCAAACATGTGTCGTATGTCAGGCCTCTCATTACGGACTCCATTAGTCTCTGGAATGTGGCCGGGGCGTTGCAGAGGCCGAATGGCATAGCGGTGAACTGCCATAGTCCCTGGCCTGTAGAGAATGCCGTTTTCTCCTTGTCCTCAGGATGTAGCGCCACCTGCCAGTATCCTGACTCGAGATCCAACGTCGAGAACCACTCTGCTCCGGCCAGGGTGTCCAAGGTGTCGTCAATTCGTGGAAGGGGAAAGCAGTCCTTGGTGACGTCATTCAGTCTTCTGTAGTCCACGCAGAAACGCAAGTCCCCGTTCTTCTTCTTCACCAGTACCACAGGTGATGACCAAGGGCTGTCGGATACCTCGATGATCCCTCTTGCTTTCATGCCCTCTAGTTGGCTGTCAATCTCCCTCTGTTTAGCTAGAGGGACGCGTCGAGGAGGTTGTCTGATTGGGGGGAGCATTTCCAGTGTCGATGCGGTGCTGAACGTTCTCCGTTCTCCCGTAGTCGTTTTCGGACAGACTGAATACGTCTTGAAATTCTGTCAGTAGATCGTGGACTTGTCTTCTTTTTCCTTTGTTTAAATTCCCCGCCAATTCTCGAGCCAGCTCTTTCAGTGATGGGTCTAGATCTGGACGTGGTCGGTAACACTCCTCGCTATCTGCCAGAGACGTCACAGACACCACGGGCTCGACGCTACCTAATACAGTTCCACTAGGCACCTCCTTGTCCCGATTGGTGACATTCAGGACCCTCACCGGTACCACCTTCTGATTCGGGAGTATATATATATATATATATATATATATATATATATATATATATATATATAGAAATGACAACGAATCAAGCAATAGAACAAGGTACATCATAAAGAGGAGAAAGAAGAAACTTGATGTTGAGTCAAGTAAAAGTAATTCAGCAGCAGATATTGAAAATTTTGCATTACCATCTACCTCCAAAATTGCAATTTGCTCAAGCAGAAACAAAGTTTATTGCAAGGGGAAGGCAGTAGAGAGTTCTACCGTGAAAAATGAAGATGGATATTCCTTGGCATCAAATCTTCATTGAACTTGTCAGACATTGAAGAGACACTCGAAGATACTTCAATCATCCTTAAAAGATATTAAACGATCTATCAGTAAGCCAAAGTAGCGAAGTACGAAAAGGAAGCTTTTCCATGTGCCTGAACTTGAAGGTCTATGGAGTTAAACAAAAAATTAACCAACTGATTATGTACCTATCTGTTTGAGAATGTTTGATTTTGATTAAGAATGGTTGTCTTATTTTTTTTTTATTTTTTTTTTTGGTTTTATATTGATTTCATTATTTGATACAAATTGTATTTTTCTTAAAGAAACAGCGTTTATGTTAAAATTAAGAAATAAATAATTTTTCTCACTGTCTTCTGCAAAATCTGTCTTTTATATTAAAAATTATTGACTGCTGTATGACACAGTTGCAAAACATCCCGTCAACTGTAGTCCATGAGCGATTTATATTAGAATATATTCAATGGACTATAGTTGTGACTGCATAACACAACTATAGTCCACAGTTTATGAAAAGATGTTCCATATACCAACTACATTTCGAATAACAAAAGTGTTTGATATTAATTCCTGACCTTTCTAAAGTTAATATCAACAAAATAAATTCTTCTAATAGTTTTATTTTGTAAATTACATTGAGAAATCTAAAAAGTGATGAGATATTGGACCATAGTTGTGTGAAATTACGGTATACAAAAGTTTAAAAAATTGAAATTTAAAGAACTGTCCATGGGTACACAGCTTCCCCTACACTGCGCATTGATGTTTCGATTAATGAAGCACAAAATAAACAAACTCCTGACACCATTGTATTTTACAATAAGACAAAATTTGTTGTCAATGCTGTCGATCAGATGTGCAGAAAATACAGCGTGCGAGCAATGAGCCGGAGATAGGCTGATAATTTATTTTATAATATATTAGATGGGTTGGTCAGTGGGGTTTAAAAACGGCACGTCAGCAACTATGGCTATTTGTGCCCTTATCTAAAATTCTTTACAGAACAGAGACATAATACAATAATCAGAAAGCTTAAAAGAACTAAAGAAACGTTGTCACGATTAAAGTGATGTATACAAATGCAGTTTCAACATGGTCATGCATAAAACATAAAAATATCAGACCTTAACTAGTATTTAAAAAGAGACAATAAAATAATAATACAGGTGCTACCATAAATAAATTATCTGCCGTTTTTCTAAAATACTCGGATGTAAAAGGTCCGAATGTCAAGTTAGTTAAAAAACTTATATATTAAATAATAAATGTAACCTCCGGATGTAAAGGGTCCGGAGGACAGGAAAACGGTTCAATAAAAAAAACTAAATCACTCTGTCAAATCCAGTACTCGATAAAAATATCAGAACTGCATTTGTACAATTAAAATCATTTCCAAGAGCGTCACGTAGAGTCGGCTGAATTCCACATTGCCGGCGGACAGGCTCATATTTTCTACAATGCAATAAAAAATTTTCCACTGTAAGTGGAACATGGCATAGATCACACTCCGGCTGAAGATCGCCACGTAGCAGATGGCCATGTGTCAGATGACAGTGGCCAATCCTCAACCGGGTGAGTAAAACTTCGTGTCCTGACGCTCTTGTGGACGAATCCCAAACTCGAACAGTAATCTTTATTCTTCGTAATTTGTTTTCCTCTTGTGCAGACCATTCTCCTTCCTATTCCCACCATATTCTATATTTAAAATTATTTTGTAAGTCTTGCCACCTCTTGCGCCAATATACCAGAGTGCCATTCGTAGCACCACCTTTGACTCCAGCATCTGCGGCCTCATTCCCAGGAATTCCGATATGGCCAGGAATCCACACTACTCCAATCTCGGAGTCAGATCTTAGGAGTGTGTGGAACAGCTGCTGAGTTCTTAACACAAGGGGATCATCTGAATAGAGAGACTGCAAAGACTGAATGGCACTTAAATAGTCGGAGCAGATTAGATATCTGCCCCGAGGTTGTCTAATTAAAAACAATAAAACTCTGTAAAAAGCATATAATTCTGCAGTAAAAACACTGGTATATTCGCTCAGTTTATATTTAAATATCCGTCCATTTGCAACGAAGGAGCAACCAACACAATCATTTACTCGGTATCCGTCAGTAAAGATTAAAGAATAATTTGGAAAACATGATAAAAGTTGACTAAAACGAAGTCTATAAACAAAAGCTGGTGTAAAATTCTTAAAACTTCGTCTCAGGCTTACAACAAACATGGGACGTCGCATAATCCACGGTGGAGTGGTGGTATATTCTAGTGTGCGAACGGATGGTAGATGGACGTCGAGCTCATAGAGCAGTTCACGGAATCGCACGCCTGCTGGACGAGGTCTACATGGATTTTCACTGTATCGGCCGTAAAGAAACGAATGATGGAAAGAGTCGAAAGAATTGTGCTCAGGCTGCGAGCGGAGCTTAACCGCATATGAGCACAACAGGACATTACGTCGCCGATACAGTGATGGTTCACCCGCGTCACAATACAGGCTCGCTAGCCGACTCGTTCGGAAAGCACCTGTAGCGAGTCGTATCCCATGATGATGGATAGTGTCTAAGAGTCGTAGCTTAGAATTATTTGCTGAGCCATAGATAAAACAGCCATAATCCAGCTTTGAACGGATAAGGGCACTATAAAGACGTAAAAGCACTATGCGGTCTGCTCCCCTGCGAACCCCTGACAAAAGGCGTAAAATGTTTAACGATTTTTCACAACGCCTTCTCAAATCACGGATATGCGCCTCCCACGTTAATTTATAATCAAAGATAAGGCCCAAAATCCTCGCAGTGTCTGTATATTGCAACTCCACTCCATTAAGACGCAGTTCAGGATTTGGATGGAGTCCACGATGGTTGTAGAAGTGGACACACCAGGCGCGGCTCGTCTTTAGGTTCACTGGTTCACTGAACCCCCTGTGTCTCTTGAAGCCACTCATTCTCTTCATAATTAAGAGTAACTATAGAAAGAAACAGCTGGATGTTCGGCTTCTTTTGGTTAGACCGTTAGAGCAAAAGTGAGTTATAGCCAGTAAAGTCGGGCGAAATAGTTGCATCTGGGGGTTCATGCTCAGACGTGAACCAGCTAGACCTTTTAAAACAGCCTGCGGCAGTGGGAACACGGTAAGAAATAGAGGAAAAGTGTGTTAAGAAAAAACGCTGTTGTCGCCAACGAAATCTGTGGCTCCAACTCTGTCCTTCTCTGTCACTCACACTACCCTCGTCTGTCATTCACACTTCCCTCTCTAAAGCAAAAGGGCTATCCAGCTTGCTTCAAAGCTGCCTAAATAGAACAGGTTTCTCTTCTGTTAACACTTTAGAAGGGATGAGTGTGGGGGAGGACTAGCTCATGAATTTGTAAGAAACGTTGTTTTTAGCGAAGCACTGAAGTATTTATACAACATTGTGTTCCCGCGGCGCGGACTTGTGTATAAGTACCTACCGATACTAATAGTGAAACTAATGTTATTGTTAATACGTTTTACGTAAGAAAGTGTGTTTCTAGCAATAATAAAACGTTGTGATTTGTAATGGTGGAAAATAGCGTTAGCCTATACGGTTTACGTAAGGACGTTGTGCGTTTTTAACTAGGCCTATAATAAAACTTGTGATTTGTAATGGCGGAAAATAGTGTTAATGTTCTCCAGACAACCAACTTTTCAACTCTTCCATTAGAAAAAAAACTTGAAATAAAGGCTCTGGGAGGACCACTTCCACTTTTATCAATTTCTCAGGATCGATCATGTAAGGGGTAAATCATTTCGTAGAGTGTTCAGGCCTCAAATTTATGAAAGAAATAACTGGATCTGTGGATGTGAAGTCACAAATAAATTGTTCTGTTTCCCGTGTTTGCTCTTTGCTAAAGAAAGTGATGCTAGTTGGGTTAAAACAGGGGTGTGTGATTTAAGTCATCTGACTCAAAAAATTTAAAACACGAAGAACATGTGGTTCATAAGAATGCAACATTGGATCTGTCAATGCTTGGGAAAACAGATATCAGGGAACAACTCGACACTGCGTTCAGTGAAAGACATAATGACGTGGTGAGAAAAAATCGGTATGTGTTATCGAAAATGATCGATTGTTTCATTTTTTGTGGTGAATTTGAATTAGCACTGCGAGGACATGATGAAAAAACCTCATCATCAAACTCGGGTATCTTTAGAGGTTTAATCAATTTCACATCTACGTTACAAATCACATGTTGGCAGCAAATCTTTTCGACTCGAAACATTTTCCAAGTTATAAAACATGTTCCCCGAGAAAAATCTGAAATCTGTAATAGAAACATACCCATTTCTTAAATTATAACAACTGAAATCTGAGTTGCAAGTGATCTACATGAGAAATGACTTCAGAAATGTGCCCGGTGTCGATCTTTTGCAATTCCTCATCGAAAATAACGTGGTAGTGTCATTCAGTGAAATGTCGAAGCGCCTGAATATAATAGCAACGGTACCTTTGTCTACCTCGGAAGCAGAAAGATGTTCTACATTAAAGCGGGTGAAAACGTTCCTTCGAAATACGACGGAGGAAGAACGTCTGACGGCCCTAGCAATGCTAGCCAATGAAAAATCCATGGTTACGGAATGTGTGGATTTCAACGAGAGAGTGATCAACATATTTTCAACAAACTTTCAACAGCAACACCATCCTCTTCCGAATTACTGGGTTAGCTGAGTATTTGATTCCTACAGTTTGACTTTGTTTATTTTTTCTGAAAACGAGTTCATGTACACGAAAACAGTAATGCTATAAATTAATGTCGTAACTTATTTATGGGTACCGATATTCAATATGTGAACACCCAACATAAAATCTCACAAAGCCGCTACTGGGACACACTGCGTCTTTTCAGTGGAGAATTTAAAACCATTGCGAACAGACCACTCCGATAGCACGTTGATGACCAGTTGCAACTGTCGACCGATGGATGGAAGGTATCGGGAGCTGTAATATAAACTGAAGTCAACGTACAAGAGAGAAGATACTCGGTCACCCACACAGTGGGCACTTACATTGACTGCAATGCAGAAAAGAAGAACGCTTAATACAGACCCCTGCGGAACGCCGTTTTCTTTAAGATGTTCATTAGAAAGTTTGGTGCCTACTCGAACTCGGTTATACCGCTCTGCCATGAACTTCGCAACAAACGTTGGGAGACTGCCACGAAGTCCCAAAGCATGCAGAGTTTGCAGCATGCCATACCGCCATATGGTATCGAAGCTTTCTCTAGATCAAAGAAGACCGCTACAAGATGCTCCTTCTTGAGGAAAGCATCTCTAATGGCGGTCTCCAGCCGAACAATGTGGTCTGCGGCGGATCTGTGCTTACGAAAACCACATTGGATATTAGATAATCGGTTTTCCGATTCGAGTACCCACATAAGGCGTTTGCTTATTATATTTTCCATAAC